>NC_047115.1:77055932-77655932 GCF_902500255.1 Thalassophryne amazonica
GACCTGGTCTCATATTCAAATCCCCGTTAGAGATCAGCTGTTGAAGACAATAAAGCCCCAAAAGCAGTACAGGACAGTTTTACAGTTAGGCTCATCAGTTATTTATTTTACACTATTTGAGCACCCTATAAATTCAGTGTTTAGTCAGCAATTCTGTTAAAGCAACGACTGCAGATAAATTATCTACAAAAATGATCTGTTCCAAAAATAAAATGTGTGCGTGTGTATGTGTGCGTGCTGCTGTTAAAGCCAAACAAAAATGTACCTCTTTTCGTTGGGATCTACATCTCGGGATCTTTGTTTTGCGACTAGCTTCGCCATCCTCTTAGCCTTATTCTTCTGACGACTGCTCATGCCTGGACGAAATTCTGAGTCAATCAACTCGGCAGCTTGAACAGTCTGAAAACAATTAATTATGTACATCAGTACATTAATGTTGAACTGACTGAACACACACAAACATGCAATGTACACTTTTTGCTGGGTGGCTGGTCTGTGGTACCCATGGTTGCTGCATAAGCCCCATGTGTACTTCAATAGTGTGATGTGGATGAGAGTCCACAACTCCTCCTGGACCAGTGGTGGGCAGCAAGAGCCAATTCTTTATAACCAATTACCTCAGCTGGTGGATTTTCAGTTGAGCTCTCTTCAGCTTAAAGAGCTGGTCATCATTAGGTGGGCGGACTGACACAATGCAGATGTAATATCTTATCAGATGACACAGAGGTGGGAAGACTGCTACTTAAGTGAATCTATGGTAATTATCATCATGTGCAACAAACAAGTATGTTATTTGAAAAATAAATACAAATACTGATCATGCAGAGTCACAAGGAATGGCCCAAACAACATGTCAGATTGCACCATTTCATTTAAATTTTTACAAAATTTCACCAGGGGGGTAGAATTCTCTTGGACCACAGGTGGATGCGCAATTGTACAGAATTAGTCCCCAACACTGCACTGTTAAATCTTATTCAGAACAGATGGCCAAAGACTGGACACTTTGACTCATGAGCAAAGACTTGAAACTTCATTTGGAGCACAGACAGACGCAAATGCAAAGTCTTTGCAATACCCTGGGGGAGATAATGGTCTCATGGTTAAGGTGTTGGGCTTGAGACCAAAAGATCCTCAGTTCAAATCCCAGCTTGACTGGAAAAAAAAATAAATAAATAAATACTAAGGGCCCTGGGGCAAGGTATTTAATCCTCTACTGCTCAGTGTGTAGTGGGCACCTTGTATGGCAGCACCCTCACATCGGGGTGAATGTGAGGCATTATTTGTAAAGTGCTTTGAGCATCTGATGCAGATGGAGAAGTGCTACATAAATGCAGTCCATTTACCCGATGACCATATTTCAGCCTCTGGTAAAAATTAAAGACTTTTTGGCATCTTTCATTTGAATGTATTCAGTGACTATGTGAAATGCAAATGCCATTCAAATAACCTGGAATGGGATTTTGAGCTGAATATATAATATGATGTAAATATTAGAACATTTAAGCAGGTACAAACAAATCTGTGAAAGACTGGACTTCTACAATATGAGACTATTAAAAGGTGACCACAGCACACAGACGTCATTGTTAATGTATCAACATGACCAGCGCTGTTTAAAAAAAAAAAAAAAAGTGAATTTATCGTTTATACCCCCATCACATTAGAGGCCGAATGCCGCCTGAATTCAACCTACATTCCAGCACAGTCAATCCAAACAGCCCAAATGCTCACTACTTTCAAGGTGGAAAAATATTATAAGTCCAAGTGGACTAACTACATTCTGATTGCATTCCAAATATTCTCACAGCATCCTAACAGAATTCAATACAGTCTGATCGCATTTGAGGGAAATTCGCCATGGTCCGGCACACCAACTCCTCCTGGCATGTGCCGAATGTGGCACGGAGCTGCCAGAAGCTCTGCAAACATGGTGCGGAAAGGAAATATTGTAATGTGCAAAGTCTATGGCACGCATTCATTTTGTCAACTGGACATGAACATTATATTCTCTAACTCATAACAGGGAATGACAATGTATCTGTAATATGTTGTCATGGCTGCAACACCCCGTTCATACATGCTGCTTATGTATCAGTGCATTACAGAGCTGCGCAGCAACTCACTGCTTGTGAACGCGGTGTTACGTCCATAATGAGCATGATATTACAGATACATTGTCAGTCCATCTCATGAGTTAGAAGATGTATCGGTAACATTATGTTATCATGGCTGTGACACCCATTCAGATGCTCTACAAGTCAGTGCGTCACTGAGCCACTGACCAGCGTGCGCACCTGAACGGACTGTCCGCTGTAATACAAATCATATGACAGATACAACATCCAACTCCTATGAAGGCATGACGTTGCAAATGTATTACCAAGCCATTACAATATAAATAAAATAGATCAACGACTCCATGTGCCTCTCACTGCACACCAGACAGGCTGCATCCTGTGATATTTCCCCTGTGACCCTGGGAGCGACGCAATATTGTTACATCATCCAGGTTCTGAGGGGAAATGAGTCGTCCACTACAAAAATATTCTGTATGGCATGGCATCCAGCCCGCTGCTGGTTCAGGGCTTGTACCATCTGATCACTCTATTCAGAGAGTCCATCATGTGTGCCAAAAACCGTTTGCCAGCGCGAGACTGGGTGTTTCTTCAGCATCCCTTGTTTGGGCCATTTGATTTCCGAGAGAGAGAAAGCAAACGAGCGGGTGTCCGAGTGTGTCCTGTATTTGGCATTTTTATGAAGACCTGCTGCCCTTCCTTTCTGGATTTCAAAGGAAATCCTATTTGTGGCCTGAAACATGTAATCCAGGACCTTCTGATTATGGGATCAGTGACATGCATCACGGACTGGTGGCCATTACTGGGGACTGCCCTGGAAATTACACACAAGTATATTCGTTATCTGATGACCGCAATAATCTGATCGCTCTGTTTATATGCATTACAATTAGGCATGGGTACTGATAAGATTTTATCGATATCGATACCATTATCGATCCAATTCCCAATGCCTCTTGTGAATTTTCTGTGTACTAAAAGTAGACTTTATAGGTTTTCTATGTCAACAACATTTTGAGTCTTAAAGTAAATAAATATGAAATTGGTCACTGGATCCTTGATCTCTGGACATAAATAGAAACAAAAAAAATCTGTAGTTTTTGGCAAAAGCATTTCCTTTCAGACATTAATGGCACGAAAGTCTCTCCACACGTCTGAGCTGAACTCAGCTGCTGGAGTCTGCAGCCATACAATCTTGGGCTGCTGCTCGTCAGCGCAGGGCGTCTCGCTTTGGGAGGAAAAACATTTTGATCGATTGCAGTTTATTGGTTGTATTATAACGTTTTGAAAGAGGTGTCATTTGATTTAAATGGCGCCCAATTTGACAGGAGCACGTTTCGTGTTGAAATAAAGCCATTATATATATATATATATATATATATATATATATATCCGTATACAAATGGAGGTTTTGCTCACATGGAATCATTCGATTCAGGTTCTGCCTACATTCTAATACAGCTGTCAGAATATCTGTCCCTTCCGAATGTGCCTCGAATTTTGGATTTTTTTCCCCCACGTTCCAACTGATTTTGCTTGATTCCTGCTCATTCATTAAGTATACACAATCTTTAAGGAATGATCCCACATTAACGCTGGCATTTCAATGCACGACTGCTGTATGTAGTGCACATTTTACTCATATCTTGTCATTGATGACTTGGTGAGGCAGAATTCAATGTTTATGTTCATCCAGCTGGTGAATTCATGTACTGGCACTGCAGCGATTAGACCTACCAAATGGTTGCGGAAGCTGGATCCAGCTGTGTAACTGCTGCCATAGTCTCTTGGTGCACTGTTTTGCCATGTGTAATCTAGGTCCTCATCATTAAATAGCTCCTCTGTGTTCATGCCAATGGCTGCACCCATGTCAAGGCCCAACTTTTTCTGAAGGAGCTTCCTTTGGCGGGCCAGACGTTCCTTAGCATCAATCTCACCTAATAACAATAATGATAAAAAACAACACAAACAAAAGGAAGAGAACACAGACCATAAACAACATTCACAGCATCCATTGTGTTTACATAGCAGGTGATGCATCCCACAACATCTATGTGAAGGAGCGATAAAGAGAACATGAAAGAAAATGCCAAGAAAATATGCAAAATTTATTTATCCTCCGTCAAATCGTTGCCATTTTGTCACCAAATAGCAGAATTTCTTTTCTCACTCATGTGTAATATAATGTTCCTCTCCTATGGAACTCTTCTTTATAATCTGAGTTAGTGTCGTACATCTTTGCACATTCCTTGTATTTTGTAAATTGTGTACAGTTTTTTGCTTTCCTTCCTTCATTATTATTCTATTCTACTTTATTTCAACTCATTTATTTATCATCAACCACTGCACTGAAAAGAGAGCTGCTACTTTTTAAATTGCGTATACTTTGTACTGCGTACACTGTAAAATGACAAAAAGTATTCTGATCTGCTGATAATACAGCGTAATTTCAACCAGTAGTGGGCACAGCTAACCAAAATGTTAGCTTCGATAACTGGTAATCAGCTAACTGAAAAGTTATCTTTTTAACGCTAAATTATCTAAAAACTTATCAGACAATACAGATAACCAATAACTTTAAATTTTGCCACTGCTCTCAGCTACTAAGAAGCTGATTTGGAGTTTAAACACCAACAAAGCTTCTAATAGAACCAACGGTGATCACAAACCCAAACAGCCAATGAGCCAGCGCTTCTGTCTTTGTGCGCTCTGCCCCCTGCTGTAGGAAAGCGTCATTTACCCTGACAGGATACAGTAGTCCAGCGATGAGGCAGAGAGGCAGAGATCTTAAAATGGAAAGCAGATTTGAATTATCGTTTTGCTTTATAAATAAAATTATTCCAGATAGAATAACTACATTAATGTAAACTCTTAAAATGTACAAAGTGATATATAACACATATCTGTTCATTTTAAAATAATGCACTAATTCTGAAGATTTGAACATTAACACACCAAAGGGATTATGGGTAAACTAAGCCTCCGCTCATACTGATTGGTTGATTCATTCATTCTATGCAAAAACCAAACACAAGTGAATCAATGTAACATGTTGGTGTTTACAAATAAATGTGCTTTTGTAAAATGTCATTTTTCTCATTTGTATAAAAAAAAAGAAAGAAATTAAGATCCCGCTAGACAGCGCCTAAGCGCACGCGTGATGACATCACAACTCTATCCGGTTAGGGAGACAAGCTTTCTTTCAAAAAGAAGAACTGACAAAAAAATTCTCGCATGTGGTTGCTGGAGTTGTGTGGCGATAGGAATCGCCGTTTGAATGCTTGAATAACGATGTCAGTTGCACAAAGAAATCAGATAGTGAAAACATGTTCGTGCAATGTAACAGATCAATCAGTCGCTCCGTGAGGCGTCATAACATCAAGCCTGGTTCACATGGCAAGATAATTAGGCCGATAGACTCGATCTTCCTCTTCGGAAGAATCTTAAGGACGTCCCGACAATCATGATGACACTAAATATAATCTTATCAGATATTCCTGCCGTGTGTGGTGTGTCAAGAAGGATGTGAGGAGCTACATGTGACATGCAGCCAATCAGAAAGCGAGGTGTTTGACCTGGGAATGTGCGTGTGTGAAATCTGTGTGTTGTTTTTACTGTGTGGCTGACACCACACACTGTTCAACTAAACCAGATCTATGAATTTTTTTTTTTTTTTTTAATCTCCACGTGTGTGGTCTCTCAGGTTTTGGAAACCTACAGATAATTTTAAAATCCTGTGGTCGACACTGTGATATAACCAGTTGCCAGTTGTTGGCAGTGTTCTGTGCATTTTGATGCTGGTTATATCACATGGCCTGAATCACAATTTAACAGACTTTTCGGCTTTTGCAGAAGCAACCCGGGGTTCTTCTGGCATTTTTACATAAAATAAACACAATAACAATGTCTATAAACCCACAAAATATATTCACAAGAGTTTTAGGCACAATATACAGAGTTTAATGCTGTTATCCCTGTGGAGCCTGATCAGAGCGTCTCAAATGCATTTCTTCTGTCGTGAATACCCATAATGTTTCTTTTAGAACCCGCTCTTCTCTGTTTGTAGAGGATAGAACTGTGCATCTACTACAAAAAGCTAAATCTGTAAAAGTGTTAGCGAATTAAAAATTATCGGAGGAAAACTTATCGGAAGATAATTGGTCCGATGATGGTTTCTGTGTGTGTGGGGAGGCAACTTCAATGGGCTTAGGCACCTTACATAGGCCAGAATTAATCTCTTGTGTGGCTATAATTAATTATTTTGCCACAAGCAACTGTTGAATTTGAAACAACAAAAAAAGTTGACTAATTTCCGATGGTACTTGAATGCAGCATCAGCGGCAGGAGCAGCTGCTGCGTGCGCTTATTATTTTGTATTAAATATGAGTGTAGGAATGATAATCCAGCCCTTCTGTACATGTGGCAATTCACACGCACTGATTAATTTACTGCTGATATATTCAATCATCTTTACACTTATATTTATTCTCCCTTTTGACAGTTTTCTGTTATAAATCAATAAATATGGCTTAGAACATAATACAGCAGTGACCACAGCACACTTTTTTTTTTTTTTTTTTAAATTGGAGTAGACAGAGCGCGCAGTGTGTTGACAGACAGTGAGGATTCTGATGATGATGGAGATGATCCCTCTTTTGTTCTGGACGAGGAACCAGAGCAGGTGGGTCCACCAACGTGCACACAGATCTCCACAGCTTCTGTTTGCCATTTCTCCAGGACTCAGGCGCTATGAGCTCCGTCCCAGCGCCGAGTCCTGGAACTCAGAGATGCAGACACACACTGCTCCATCTGTGGCTCCAGGCGTGTTTCGTTAAAGCGTCGAGATTGTGAGCTGTGGTTTTGTTAAGTTCCTCTTTCGTCCCTTTTGCGCTCTTGCTTCGCAGACTGTTCAGTGATGAAGCTCTTTCGTCCATCTTTTCTCAACAAATTGTGACGTTTTTTACTCTTTCCCTTCATTCAGGAATCGTCGTGTGCCGTGTGACTGGGCCATAACGATTTACTTTATTATGCACATTAATAGCTGTGATCTGTGTATTTTCTCAGTAATCATGCATTAAGTGGATTTAACATGTGAAGCTACCAGCAGCTGCTACAAGTGTTAACACTGTTAGCATACAACATTAAAACACATTAAGAGTTTCACTTATTGTGAATACTGCAAAAGAGATGTTTGATCCTCGGGAGGAGCTCGGAGTCGAGCCGCTGCTCCTCCATATTGAAAGGAGTCAGTTGAGGTGGCTCGGGCATCTTTTCCGGATGCCCCCTGGACGCCTTGCTGGAGAGGTGTTCCGGGCACGTCCCATTGGGAGGAGGACCCGAGGAAGACCCAGGACACGCTGGAAGGATTACATCTCTCGGCTGGCTTGGGAACGCCTTGGGTTTCCCCCAGAGAAGCTGGGGGAGGTGTGTGTGGATCGGGAGGTCTGGGTGGCTTTGCTTGAGCTGCTGCCCCCGCGACCCGACTCCCGATAAAGCGGAAGAAAATGGATTGATGGATGGAAATGTGTGATCCATTACGATATTTCACCGCCCAACAAGCCAGATTATTTCAGGTGTTTGTCATAAAATACTCCAAACAAGCGGACAGTCTCCATGACCAGGCACATCGAGCGGACTCCGAGTTAAACACGAAACACTGAGATGCAACGTTCAGCAGCTGCCAACTGTCAGAGTGACCATGTCCCCAATTATACAGAACATTATGGCATTAGTTTAAACTAAGATGTTAGAAAAAGATTCACCCCTCTGTACAGCTGTCATGGAGGCAGAAACTGATAAGAGACCAAAAGCATGTTTTCCACCAAACTATAAACGTGTTTTTTTTTCTGCTCTAAAGTTGGACATTTTAACATGGAGTGTTATGGGAAAGAGCTCTGTTTCAAAACACGAGTTAAGGTACTGCACTTCTGTGTCAACCTCCTTTATAGTGGATTCAGGTTACTGCTTGCTCAGACCACTCTGGAAAACAATGGGGGGGATTTTGCTATGAATGGAAAAACAAACTGGACGGAAGACTCACGTCACCGTATAAATGAGACACTACAGGACAAGAAGGATGTAGGGACAAATTGTCTCCATCAGTTTTTACTTCAACATCAAATCACCAAAGTAGTTACAGAACACAGCTAAAAGACGGGGGTGGGGACAAAAAGAAATAGGAACACCACACACACACACACACACACACACACACACACACACACACACACACACACACACACACACACACACACACACACACACCTTAGCTTTGAAAGTCTTCACTTTCAGCAGATCACCTAAAACCATCTCCACCACCATTTAATATGCACTGTGCAGCACATTGTGTTGTGAGTACGCTTGAGTGCATTTTGTTCCAGTGAATCCAAAGTGCAATTAAAATTAATATACATGTGCACAAGATGAGGACAGATGTCCTGTGCAGTGTTTTCTGCAGTTTTAAGTATTAGTACATCAGCAGGGCATCAAGATTTAAACATTATCACAATGCAGAATCCTATTTTGATTATTCTGACAAGAACAAAATGCCACAGAGCCAGGCGCACCTTTTAGTTTTATGGAGTGGCAATAATCCAAACGCCGGAGTCAGTCGTACATACACGTGAGCGATAACCGGTTTCACGGTATACCGCAGTATGAAAAAGCCATGGTATCAAAACCACTAAAATTTTCTGTTATACCATCCCTACGGTATGAACGGTTATGAGAATTCTTGACAGGCAGAGCAGAGGCGGCCACCCTTTCCAATGGCACGCACCTCTGTCTCTGTTTACAAACAGGCAGCTAACGTTAGCTAGCTCTGCATCATGGCTGAAGGAGGTGAAGCCTGCGCTGAACTTTTCCCTCCGTCTAAAAGGACCAAGTCAGCTTTTTCATTTTATTTTCCGTGTAATAGCCCTTCAAGCCAAAAACGGTGGCAACAAAGCACCGTAGCTTTGGCCTGTGTCGGACTTGGAGTGATTCAAGATACCCGCAAAGGATTACATGGAAACTTTATCCCGTCTTTGAAACCACTGAGAAGTACAAGCGGTGGACTCGAGTCATGCTTGTGATCGACGAAATTTCTCCCACAAACATGTCAAGAAGGACAAATACATCTATTCCAAGCACTTTGTTGGTGAAGTTGGGCCAATACTGAGCATCCTGAGTTCCGGACGTTATTTCAGCCACGTTTCCCACAGGGCAGATGCTACATGTCTAAAAGAGAGTCTATCATTTTGGCATTTTTTCTAAATTTATCAGTGCTATAGTGTTGTGTGGGCCGCTGAAGAGGAGGTACTGCTGGCCCACCACCACCAGAGGGCGCCCTGTCTGGAGTGCGGGCTCCAGGCACCAGAGGGCGCAGCCGCCTCACAGGAGCAGCCGGGGTGACAGCTGTCACTTATCACCTACAACAGCTGTCACCAATCATCTGATCAGCAGTGGTATATCAGCAGGACGACATCTCCACCTCTTTGCCGAGATATCGCTCTACCTAGAAGGTACCGTACTCAGCTGACTGTGTTGTTTTTTGACAGTAACCCTTTGTTACTTTTGTGCGTTGTATAGCAGACATTCTTCCAACGAGAGGTGGAGGTGGTTTTCCCGCCGTGCGGATTGCTGGGTGCAAACGCGCCCACATTTAACTGTTTTTGTTCCTCGCCAGCAGTACCAGATCCGACACGCGGAGGCAGTGGCCACCTGGGAGTTCGGGACTTGGCGGCTCCAGTATTCCCGGGGTTCGGTGGCGGAGGAAATCGTGTGGTTCCGGTTCTGCTTTGGACAGACGTCTCTTATCTTCGAGCCTGCCCACGTGACACATTCTTGTGAATTGACTTCTTTGTCTATTGTTGTGATCCGTTGTGTTTGTTGTGCTTATTCACAACAGTAAAGTGTTGTTATTTGACTTCCTCCATTGTCCGTTCATTTGCGCCCCCTGTTGTGGGTCCGTGTTCCTACACTTTCACAACAGTATAGTGCTCGTAGCAGTAGACATCGTGTCAATTAGTGGGTCTGAATCACATGCAAATAGCCATAATGAAACCGTAAAACAGCGGTATTTTTGCCCACAGTTATTATACTGTCCAAATCTCATACCAGCCCATGCCTAGTCGTACATGAGCTCACACTTACACAGGCAGTGCAAGGAGGAGGCTTTACAATTTGAAATCAGTGAATAAGAGCCATACGGAATGTACTGGAAGTAAATTCATCGTGGATCATTACAAATATTTTGCTTTGAAAAGTACCAAGTTATCACACAGCAAGGGAAAAAAGAAAAAAGTATCAAGATGCATCAATAATCATTTTCGAATTTAATGACAGCCCTCTCAAACATTATTAAATCAAATCATGCTCCTTTCTCTGCCCTTGACCAAGGCAGTGTCTCTACATCTGGAGCTGGTCTCCAGGCACCGGCCTGCAGGCCCACCACTCTCTGGTTGGATTGCATCCAATTATAATTAGTAAGTGGTAAATACATTACTAACACATTGTTGCATGTACAATGAAAATAAAAGGCCCTCCTTCCAACAATCTTTTTGTTTTAACAAAATTAATTAAGCCAAAAGGTGCCTTACTTTTTGCACTTGAAATGTAAAGTACAAACCCAAAGGTGGATTTTAACCATACAATGCATTACTTTTTCCTCCACCTCACTTTCTCTGTGGTGTAATACTGCATCTGAAAGAAAAGAATCGGTTATAACCAAAACTACGTACCAGTTTTTTCATCTTGCAGCTCAAACTCGGCCCCCAGCAGATCCCAGTAGGGATGCTCCATGTTTGAGGAGGCGGGAGATGTCAAAGTGATAAAAACTCAACCGGCCACTAGAGGAAACAAACAAAGGTTCCTTGTAACTTAAGTTACCACTTTAAATGAAGACATTTTTGTTAGTTTTTCAAGAAATGCATTTTTCTGTTCAAGAAACATATGCTTTACAATGTGGAGACCTTTGTATTTCAAAAGGGTGGTATGGGTTAATGGCCCTTCAATGCCTGAACTACTGGGCCATTTTCTCCATATGACGGGCCCTTCTCATACATCAATGGAACGATACATAGTGGAAAATAAAAATAAATCAAGATGTAATTTTTTTTTTAGTCTACTGTAAGAGCCATGACTTTAATCAATTTAAAGTTAAATATGATCTGAATTTCATTATTTGTATTATAATCTAATTACATTTGTTCCACAAATCTGACTGGTTAATCATGTGAGATTTCAGATCATAAAATATTACGTTGACGGTGGCAAAATATTCAACCGTTTCACATTTGATGTATTATGCCGCGTTCACACCGAGTGCGACCAGACGCCACAATTTCGTGTTGGGCGCGTGGCGACGGACGTGCCACCATTGCGTATTTGGTGTATTCTAGTGAATTTTAATGAGTATGAAGCCCTCTGAAACAAAGAAAACTAACTTCAAACTGTCAAGTAAAAATTCTTTGTCTTCTGTAGTATTCTGATCGGTTCTAATCCGGTAAATGCGCCAAAAGGGTGCCGTGTCGCTGACTGTACAGTCAAAATACAAAATTAGGGCCTAAAGCAACTGACAACGTTGCCCTGCTGTGCAACACTGTCACCAGTTTTGAAAACACATGCGCACTGAGAAACTCAAAACTGGCTTATTCACATTTAATCGGTAAAATGCTCTCACTCGTAAAACAAACTTGGGCTGCAACTAACGATTATTTTAGTAATTGTTTATTTTTCCGAATGTGTTTTGTTTTTTTAACCTACATGTGAGTTTTGCCATTATTTCTTTAAGTGAGTCATTATTAAAAGGCCTTTGTCACACATCATCAACGTTTGACCTTGTAACAAAGTTATGATGTTATATTGTCATCAAAAACATACCTGGAGTAGTGTTTTGCACATACATACATCACCGACACACCACAAAGAGTTTTCCATCAGGTTTCCCCCAATTATGAGCATTTTTAGATGTCTACACCAACTATCTCAACCACTGACAACACATTACAGCAAGAGTCCACCAAAGTATTTCAAAAGCCTGACTAAAGTGTAATATGTGATCTTTAATAAGATATTTTCATGAAAAAGACACAAATGTGCAGTTTACTGCATTTTATTTTTGCTTGTGTAAGAACACAGCTTAAATGTGGTTTGACTAAAACAAATTGTCAAACTTAAATAAAACAGGGATGAAGTGGAGGTGTAAGAGTCACTAGGTGTTCACAGGAAACAGCTATTTATTTCTATATTTATTTATGTTCATTGTTAGTTGGTTTTATCTTTTCTGTTGTGTTTTGTTTTATCAGCTTTTTGTCTGTTTCTCTAAAATTGTATTGTAGCATTATCATTATTAATATATAAATAAATAAATAGAAAACTATTACAATTTGTAATACATTTGACTCTTTTACGACAAACGCTGAGCCATTAATTATACAGAAATGCACACAAACTGTGCAGAGATGAGAACAGCTTAATGCAAACTTTAACATTGAAAACGCCATAGACATGCTAACGAGTTAGCATCGGTCCCGTTTTTAAGTTATAAAATACATCTATCGACTGTTTCAGAAGACAATAACAGGTCAGTTTAACATAAAAAAAATATAAATATTACTCAGACATATGCTCTTTAAGGTTTTAGAGGTGCAAAATTAAGATAAAGCGAAATAAAACAACGAACCATCGATGCACTGAGTCGGATCATTGCTTCATTGGTTCAAAGCAAAGCCACACCCTGCTCTACTTGGGGAAGGTCTGCCAATATTCCCACAAAGACAGGGAGTAGAAGAACCGTGGCTCATGGCAAGCAGTAAAAATAGCGAAGAGTGAAAAGTCACACAGCCCCTTCCTCCGCCGTGCGGCCCCATACACGTTGGCACTGCTGCTGCTTTGATTAGCACAGAATGGGATGTTGCGTTGACAGTGAGAGTATCATACTTTAAAACATGCATGACAGCAGGTGCGTGCGCGTATGTGTGGTTAAATTTTCCAAATGATGGAAATCCGTCGTGGTGACAGAGAACTTTAACCCATGCCGTAATACAGCATTAACGTCCGCAAATAATCAGATGCAACGGGGTTATTCCCTAATTATATTTCAAGTCATTTGCAGCTGTGTTCAAAACTTACATACATTAGCTTTGCATAGCACTGCAGTCGGGTATGAGAGTGCCACGTGTTACCACACCAGAGGCAGATATACATGTTTTGGCACATGTTTTACCCTTGATGGCCTTCCTGAGGCAACTCCACATTACACAGAAAATAGGCAGAGGTGATCTTGAACAGAGAACCTTCTGCTCTGGAAACAAGTGCACTTAACTGCTTGGCCACCATAACCATGTGACCGTGTAAATGTAAACTTTGTTCTTTCATTGAATGTTATTGAATTGTATTACATCTCTCGTCATTCATGTTTGAATGAATTTATGATGAATGTGTTTAAGTGTCACGTGATGTGTCATGCTGGACTACCTCCAATATTTTGGCAATTTTAAGTTTTTGATTTTTGCACAAATGAGGGTATCTCATAAAAGGGTCCTCTGTACAGATTTAAAATCAATGAAAGCAGCGTTGCTATTTGGCAAACATCCCATCAGTGAAGTGATGTAATAACATAAAACGTCAACTTTTCTTGGTGGTTGCCAAAGCTTTCATGCCTGACCTCATACGGGGACAGTGACTCAACACAAATGTTGACGGGGACGCTGACCTGATGGGGATGACAACACAACAGCTAAGATGGAGAAACGTCCACAGTGAAAATTTTGCCACATCACAATTAAGGATGCACTAGATATGCAAGAACAGTTCAATATAATTATGTTACCAGTATAATATACAGGTGTTATAATAGTACTGAACCCCCACAAGAGGGTGGTATTGTCCAGGTAAACAAAGGGTAGTGTTTAATGATTGTCTAGCCCTATACATAATTTATGTAAACTCATAACTTAGTGCCAGGAAAGACAAAATATCCATTGTAAAAATTAAGAAGTACCTATATGCATCGTCATTATTACCCAAATTAATTCTGCCATGAGTCTATGTCTTCAAAAAAAATTTAATGTGTAAAGCCCTGGGCCCTCTGATGGGAGAACGGGATATCTAAAGCCTGGGACTGTTTGTGAAACGCAGGGCTAACTTGATGGCAATCAGCATCCTGTCTGTTATTTTGCTGCTGTGAAATGCTGTTCTGACAGTTATTCATTTCAAACAATTTATTTCTGCTTCTTGTTCCAAGGTGCTCCATTTATAGAGAGAAAAAAAAAAACACACACACCTCTCTAGTTCCCTGAGAAAGCCTATGCCAGAATGCTAGACAGGAGACTTGGATTGCTAGTCAAACCTCAGAATCAAGAAGAGCAATGCGGGTTTAACTGGGTCTCTCTAGGTGTCCTGTGGGGGTTGCTGTGGGATCATGGGGTCTCTGAAGCACAATCATGCCTCTATACAGCCAAAGTAGGTGCTGTGTCCACATTACAACAGACCTATTCCCAGTGGATGTTTGGAATAACGTCCATGAACGTCACAAACAAAACTGGTGAAAAGGGGCAACCTGTTGGAGTCAAAGTGCAGCCTGTGACTGGAGGGTGTCCAGTTTGGTGAACTCAGAATGACATCTCTGATTTGATTCTGCCCCGCGACCCAATCCCGGATAAGAGGTTGAAGAAGAGCGATTTGATTCTATTGACTTCAGACAACGACCTCTCATGTGCACTGTGCAAGTTTGAAGCAGAGTGTGAACTGACTGGAGTGAGAGGCACCTCCAAATCAGAAACCATGATCGTCTGTTGGAAAAAGTTGGAAAGGGGACCGGCATTTCCAATATTCTTCTGTGTTTTGCTGTGGTTTTGGATATCAGTTTTCATCGCTTGCCTGCAGTACCACAGAATCTCACATTGTCAGGATGTGTGCAAAACACTGGTGATACAACCATGACCAACCATTGAACACAAAACGAGTGCAAAAGCTAGAACTTACCTTCTTTAGGCCTGGGAGCTGGATCCCATTCAGGAATATTTTTCACAATGGCCTCTACAGCTTGGCCTGCTGTTATACGAGTGTCCCAGTTGGGACTTCGTAGGTACATCAAAACCTTGTAAATGACAGAAAATGTGCCAAAATTATTACATCTGCAACTTCATCTATAGTTTGTGTGACATGTATAAACAAGAGAAAGGCAGCAAGCAGAAGCTGAGTAATAGTCAATGTTCTTGCATTTATCAAGTTATAAGGTCTGTCACTGTTACACAACAAAAGACTAAAGTTATTCAGATAAAATTTTAATTATCAAGTAACCTAAAATCATAAAAAAAAACTAATTCTAAATCTGTGTGGTTAAAAGGCATGGAAATATTTAGGCACGACACAACTCAACTGGATTACAATTCAGAGGGCTGCAATTCAATTATAAAGTTATCGATGCATTTTTTTTTCTATACAGGATTTTTTTTCCCCCTCACTATGTGACTATTTCTTACTTTTCAAACCCAAGTATTTGAAATGATTCATAATTCATTTACTTCCAATCCATTCTTTAACAGTTCTGCCATATTTGCACCTGTGTGGTTCTCATTCAGATTTTAAATTCTAAAACCCAGGGGAGCTCCCCACCCACCTGCTAAAACTGCCCGTGTATGTGTGTCTTCAGACTGACTCGTATTTGGAATATTAACACACAAGGAAGCAAAAAAAGAAACAGGTCAGCTTCTTTCTGCCTTTATGTTCACTGCCCATGCTGCATGAAGATTCTTTATTTTCCCAAATTTTTCTTCTGTTCGGTTCTGAAGGGAATCGGTACATCTTGAAGCCCTTGCTGTGTCTATCTGTGCATTCAAACGCACAACAACCCCTCATTTTCAACGAAAAAGAATAAAATTGCTGGATTTCCATGCAGACAGATTAACAACAAATGCTATTTTGAACCCAAGATGGCACCATGAGTCACGTGACCCCCCCCCACTCATCATGTCACCACTCTCTCAATTAAGGCACTCTAGGTGCCGGCGTGCCCTCCGTGAATGGACCGGTGATTGCAGTGCTCCACACGCTATGACCACCACCAAGACGAAAAAAAAAAAAAATGCAAAGATCCTCCTCTGACCATCGGGCTTCGTGTAACGCTTGTGTTTTGTCATAGTTTGTGTCGTCTGGGTACAAACAGTATAAAATAAAAAGCTGAATTTGTTTATGTGAAATTTCCCTGCAAAAATGGGTTTGCATAAAACTTCAGACAGTTTTTTAAGATGTCATCCACAACACCGCTGGTTATATTTATGAGGAAAGTAGAAGTCAAACAAAAGGTGACAGACAGAATTAAAGAGGATATTAAACATACCTTTGAAAGGAGATTATTGAGTTCATGTGGGTGGAGCTTGACCACTTCTCCAAGCTGCTGTGCTGCTGCCTTCCTGGTTACTGGGGTGGTTCCAGTGTCAAGTAGAATGAACAAACGATCAAGTCTAAAAAGAGTTAAAAACAGATAATAGAGAATGCACTGCACAAACAAGGTGGTTAGTCTCTTCAGTGTTAGTTTGTGAGAATTATACTGATCAACATCACTGGCAACTAGGACCAATATTTGTCAGCCTACTTTTCCAGCTGTTGTCATGTGGTTAATTACTTTTTCAGACCTAATTCTAACTCACCCTACCCTAATCTAAAAGTACTGAAAAACTGCACCAAGACAAACTTACAGCCAGCAATATTTCTAGTGCTAGAAAAGGAAGTGGCTATACGCACGGCCGCCATGTCCATAACTCTCATTTGGCTATTCGCACGGCAAGACTCTGGTAGTAAAACTGGGAGCTACTTGTATAAACAAACATACTGCATTAAATGAGAGTTATGGATACGGCCACCGTTCGTATAGGGTCGGCCTTTTGCCACCAGAATCTTGCTGTACGAATACGAAATGAGAGTTATGGACATGGCCAAAAAAAAAAAAAACACATCAAAATTGAAAAATATTAAGGAAGTTAAGACATCTTGAATGCAGTATGTTTGTTTATACAAGTAGGTCCAAGTTTTGCCACCGGAGTCTTGCCGTGCGAATATACGTACCATTGTCTTGCTGTCCGAATAGCCAAATGAGAGTTATGGACACGGCCACCGTACGAATAGCCACGGCCGCTAGAAAAACAGAGTGAGTCTAATTGTCCCTGGAAAAATGACCAGTTTTGTTCTGAAAATAAAGAAATCCACATCCTGTCATTTTAACTCCACTATGGTGTTGTAAAAGGACACAAATTCAAGGTCTGTGTCATTTTATGGTGGAGGTCCACTGTTGAAATAAGTATCACATTATTGTGATAACTTTATTCTTTGTAGATAGAAATTTGTTTTCAATGCAGATTTTATTTATTTTACCTTTGTTTTTGTTTTCTGCCCATTTCATTTTAATGTTTTGAGATTTGTACCGTGAATAATTGTTTATAATGAAATCAACAATGACCTGACAAGAGCATTACAAGAGTACACTTTTACCAAACTGTAATCATTTATCAGAATGGATCCCCCAATAAAAAGTTTTTCTTTAAAACATACAGCCCTACTTTTACATCAAGGTAAACCTATCAGTCACCTCATAATATCCGTCATTAAGTCTATTAATAAATCAGCGTAGATGAGCGTGACGACACTGCGATGTAAACCAAGTACGTTGATAAACGATCACAACACAAAACACAATAAACAAAGGCTGTGCACAAAAGACGCATTGGCCAGGGGATTAAAAATTATGTTACACATTAATCACAACGTCGTAAACCTCTTCTGGTTGACAGCTGATCAAGACATCACAACAAACAGGTCTTCCTTTCACAACTTAACTTGTGCATCAGCATCAAAGAACAAAATCTTAAAACGTGACACAGCACTGATATCAAAACTGAATAATGACGGATTTTAATAAGACCAACGTACCACAGCTGGTAACTAAATGTCACATTAGCATACCGGCTAACATCACGCCGCTATTCTTTGTCACATTAACAGCTTACAGGCTATTTGCAAGTCAGCTCGCCAGCCAGTCTTACCTAGACACGGCCATGGTCGTTTATTACGACCTTCAACGCCGCACATTCAACGGAAAGCCAGTAATTTCAGAGTTTCCTCTCCTTGGAGTTAGCTGAGGCCTGTCGAGCGGCTCCGCTCCGCCGGACACTTCACCAGCTCATGGCTTCAAAACTTCCACTCTTCTCTTTTCAGTATCTCCTTCCACCAGCTGTCTCCGAACACCACACACGTACCACTTTATAGCTCCAGCTATCCTTCAGAACTATCCGCGGATAAATATTTCAACCTGATAAGATGTAAAGAATTATTTTGATGCACGCAGTAGGAAAGGCAGAAGACTGTTTTTATATGAGGAGCCATCTTGCATTTATTCTTTCCTCCATAGCAGGCGGCCGTTGATTGGCTAGAAGCGTCGAGGAGAGCCAATCAAATTACCCGTTAAATGAAGAAACGAATGGAAAGGGGGCGGGGGGAGGAAAAACTACATTGTGTGTATTTTTTTTAATAAAATTACTTTTTTGAACCTTTTACATGAATGAACTTAAACATGTGCAAGCCAGCTGTCATTTGACCAATATTAACTTTATTATGACCTGATCTACCAAATGATATGATTCTGTCAACTGCATTATTTTACATACTATTTACACATTTATTCTGTTGTTTTTATGCACATTAAAATGTACGTATACTGGCAAAATATGAATGCAGCACTTTTACATTCACTCATATTTTGCAGATAACCAGAAAGTGCACTAAAAGAACACAAACCTACACTGAAGTAACAGTGGGAGATGAGGTGCTTTTATTTCATTTGGTGCACACAGATATAGATCTTTGTGACATTGTTAATTATGGGAAAGCTTCTGATTCAGTTGATCGGATTGCTATACAGGACATCCTGAGAATATGTACAATCCGTTGCAAGTTCTTGGACATCATATCTAACCTATAGTCAGGTGCAGGGTGTCACATTTCACATTTCTGATCATCAAAATGTCAAATCCAGGCATCTCAGATGTACCTTCTGGCAAATTGTAGCTGAACTTTCAGGTCTTCTTTTTTTTTTTTTTTTTTTAAACCTCCTGAGTGTTTGGCTTGAGACCAGAGGATCCTCAATTCACATCCCAGCCCGACTGGAAAATCACTACAGGCCCTTGGGCAAGGTCTTTAATCTCCTAGTTGCTCCCGGTGTGTAGTGAGTACCTTGTATGGCAGCACCCTCACATCGGGGTAAATGTGAGGCATTATTTGTAAAGCGCTTTGAGCTTCTGGTGCAGATGGAAAAGCGCTATATAAATGTAGTCCATTTCTCCAATCACAGCCAGAGAAGCCTATAACTACTTCTGGGTTGTCTGGGTGTCTTGGTGTCTTTCCTCACTCTTCTCCTTCTTGTCAGTTTTTGAGAACTCTCTACTTCAGACAGATTTACCATAGAGTGCCATACTGTTTGTATTTCTTCATAACTGATGTAAATAAAGTCCAAGACATATTCAGTGACATGGAAATGTTCATGTATCCATCCCCTGACTGGCAATAAAACTGATTATTTAAAGGTATTATAGGACCCCATTACTTATGCAACTCATCATCTTGGCTTTTACATTTAATTTAATTTATATCAAGTTGCAGAGACTTGCTTTCAGTTTAAGTAAGATAATTTTAGAATTTCTTTGTTTCTTTTTTTGTATTTGAAATGACATAAACAAATTAAAATGTGGAAAATACCAAATGTTCCAATCCTTTTGGAGGGCACTGTACTCTCTTAACAACTCTCCTCACTATCTTGCCCCCGCCCTTGCATCCTGGGAATGATGGAGTGGTGAGGAGAGCTCTTGAGAATATCTGTCTGTCAGCAGTGTCCACCTCACTGGCTGTTTGTCCCTGATGACCTATGCTTACAGGTTCTGCTGTAGGGGCACCCTTCTTAATTGATTTTCCACCCAGGAGCGTCCAGAACTGAAACTTTCATTCATCAAAGATTCTGGTGGTGACCTACCTTGTCTCTTAATATATGAGTGCAGTTCAGTCTTGCTCCATTTGCAAACACCCTCTTGCTGGTCTCCTACAGCCTCTCCCAATTCTCTGTCACCCCTGGCCCCACCCCTCTGTGGACTTTGTTACTGGTTTGCTTATTGGGCAATAATGTAATTTTCTCTGTCATTGACTGTTTTTTTCTAAAATGGCATTTCATTCCATAACGTAAATTGCCTTCTGGTATATATACTCAACAAAAATATAAACGCAACACTTTTGGTTTTGCTCCCATTTTGCATGAGATTAACTCAAAGATCTAAAACTTTTTCCACATACACAATATCACCATTTCCCTCAAATATTGTTCACAAACCAGTCTAAATCTGTGATAGTGAGCACTTCTCCTTTGCTGAGATAATCCATCCCACCTCACAGGTGTGCCATATCAAGATGCTGATTAGACACCATGATTAGTGCACAGGTGTGCCTTAGACTGCCCACAATAAAAGGCCACTCTGAAAGGTGCAGTTTTGTTTTACTGGGGGGGGGAAACCAGTCAGTATCTGGTGTGACCACCATTTGCCTCATGCAGTGCAACACATCTCCTTCGTATCATCCGTGAAGAGAACACCTCTCCAACGTGCCAAACGGCAGCGAATGTGAGCATTTGCCCACTCAAATCGGTTACAACGACGAACTGGAGTCAGGTCAAGACCCTGATGAGGACGACGAGCATGCAGATGAGCTTCCCTGAGACAGTTTCTGACAGTTTGTGCAGAAATTCTTTGGTTATGCAAACCGATTGTTCCAGCAGCTGTCCGAGTGGCTGGTCTCAGACGATCTTGGAGGTGAACATGCTGGATGTGGAGGTCCTGGGCTGGTGTGGTTACACGTGGTCTGCGGTTGTGAGGCTGGTTGGATGTACTGCCAAATTCTCTGAAACGCCTTTGAAGACGGCTTATGGTAGAGAAATGAACATTCAATACACGAGCAACAGCTCTGGTTGACATTCCTGCTGTCAGCATGCCAATTGCACGCTCCCTCAAATCTTGCGACATCTGTGGCATTGTGCTGTGTGATAAAACTGCACCTTTCAGAGTGGCCTTTTATTGTGGGCAGTCTAAGGCACACCTGTGCACTAATCATGGTGTCTAATCAGCATCTTGATATGGCACACCTGTGAGGTGGGATGGATTATCTCAGCAAAGGAGATGTGCTCACTATCACAGATTTAGACTGGTTTGTGAACAATATTTGAGAGAAATGGTGATATTGTATATGTGGAAAAAGTTTTAGATCTTTGAGTTCATCTCATACAAAATGGGAGCAAAACCAAAAGTGTTGCGTTTATATTTTTGTTGAGTGAATGTTTTTTTGTGTATATGGTCTGCCTAATGTTTCATATTGTGTCCCTCAGTTTCTTTCGAATTTTTGGCAAGAAGTTTGTATTGCATCAGAGTGTCTGTGAGCTTATCTTCTGGTTACCATCTGCAGTCAAACTGGCAAACAGCAATATAAACAAGTGCTGAAGTCATAGTTTCTCTCTGGTTGGTTTCCCAAGAACCCTCGCAGTGGGCTGAGAACTTGGTTGGGGAAGGTACGCTCATAAGTCTTTGCTTGATTTGTCCCCATTCTGTTGTGTGTTTGGGTATTTTGATGAAGGTTCCGCTGCTGTGGGGGCCCCATGCCTGAAGTTGGTTTCTTATTTTGTTGGTCCTTTTCTTGTTTCCAAGGTTCTTAGTCCGACTGCTGTCTGTCCGTCCTTGCATCATTCTCTTCGCGTGCACCCTGCTTTTCACATCTCATGAATAAAACCAGTCACCTCTAGGTAGTTGTATTATCCTGACTTATCTTGTAGAGATGTTAACTTTTCTTGGCAATGGCATTAATGTCTCTGTATCCTTAGCCTTTGAGACTGAGAGACATCTGGTTGACATGAGGTCGCTGGACAGAGGAGTTTGGGAATGTTGGAACCTTTGCAGGAGAATGAAGGTCCAAGTCTTTAGGATCCTGATGGTTCCTGTCTTAATCTATGGTTTTGAGTCTTGGATGCTAACCAGTGATCGTCGTCAATGAGTAGATATCTTCAGTCCTAGAGATCTTCAGAGGATCCTTGGGTGCTGCTGGAATGACTTTGTGTCTAATAAACAGTTAGCTGGACAGACTCAGAAGAGGAGTATCACTTGCATTGTGAGAACATCAGGCACACTCAAAAAAAAAAACAACAAAACTTAGTGAACATAAGGAAAGTATTTCCACCCAGGTAACATATGTTAACCAGAAACAATTTTGTTGATTGACCTAAATGTAAATTTGTTGGATCAATATGATGAATTTGCATTACTGTTACTTAATTACCATGGTTCAGGCCAACTAGATTTGTAAGGGTAAATGTAACAAAAAAAAAAAGTCCCTTCAGCTGCTCCCTTGTTTGCACTCAGGGTCGCCACAGCAAATCCAAGGTGGCTCTGTATGTTGAATTGGCACAGGTTTTTTGGCACATTACATGGAGAAATGTGACAGGGATGAGGTTTGAACCGGGAACCTTCTGCACTGAAACCAAGTGTAATAACCACCTGGTCACCACCCCTGCCTTGTAAGGGAAAATGTAACAAACTGATTTAATTTTCTTGGGCCATTTAAACTTATTTGACATGGTTATGAGTTACTTTATTTAATAGGGTAGTTAAAACTACTTTTTAAAATAGTACAGCTACATGAATAAATTGTGCTGATCCAACAAAGCAAAGTTAAGATAACATATAGCACAGTTATGATGTGAGAGCTGAATTTCAACTGAATTCATCATACAAGGATCTTTTTTTAAGCTGTACAGTTATGAAACATTGTGATGCAAAGTCTAAAATAAGCACTGAGCAGAGCTGTTTGGAGAAGTCCCTTTTAGAATACTTTTATTTAAAATGACAGATTCTGCAGTAAATACAGTACAATAGGGTCATTCCATGTCAAATCACCCAGTTCTGAAAAAAATTCGAAGGTCACCCCTCAGTCCTGAATTGACAGTTTGATATGTTGTTTCTCTGCCTAAGTAATGGTGAAATGCCAAATATTAGGTCCAAATCTTGAAAAGTTTTGCAGCTACACCCCAACCAATATTTGTTGGATTTTCCACATTTTAAGAAAACGGTGATTTCTACCAAATGTACATTAATAACTAGCCCGTCCTTAGCTTCCCAGCTTTGAATCTAGACATCATAGCCTAAGTTTTAGTGTAGAGTTACTGTTGTGTGGGCCGCCAGAAGAGGAGGTACTGCTGGCCCACCACCAGAGGGCGCCCTGCCTGAAGTGCGGGCTTCAGGCACGAGAGGGCGCTGCCGCCATGGACACAGCCGGGGGTGACAGCTGTCACTCATTACCTCTTGACAGCTGTCACCCATCTACTCAACATCATCTCACTCCATAAAGACCAGACGTCATCTCTACCTCGTTGCCGAGATATCATACTTCATTGGAGGTAATATCCTCAGCCGTTTTGTAATTGTAATATTTGTATATTGTGAGTGTTTGCAGGAGTACCAGTTCCTCCGTCGGTGGAAGCTGTGAGAGCGCTGAAGGCACTCTTTTCCCCTGAGGAATCCACAGTACTCTGCAAGTTATTGAGTGAGAGGTGGAGGTGGCATTCCCACCGTTGTTGTTACTGGGTGTACACACACCCACACTTGACTGTCTTTGTTCTTCGCCAGCAGTACCAGATCCGACAGTCGGGGACGGTGATCACCTGGGAATTCGGGACTTGGCGGCTCCAGTATTCACCAGGTTCTGGGGTGGCGGAAATCGTGTGGTTCCGGCTCTTCTTAGGACAGACGTCTTCTATCCTCGAGCCTGCCCACACGTCACCTTTGTGTATTGACTGTTATGATATTCTGAGATTGTCTGTATGTTCGTTGTGCACATTCACAACATTAAATTGTTATATTTTGGCTCATCTATTGACCGTTCATTTGCGCCCCCTGTTGTGGGTCCGTGTCACTACACTTTCCCAACAGTTACAATATGAAGTCAGTTTTAGTGTATCTGGTGTGTATATACCTTGTCAAGTTGTGAAAAATATGCTAATATTCTGAAAACATGAAAATAGCCCATTTTCACTACCCCAAAAGCCAATGTGGGAATTTGAGCATCATAGTCATATTTATATTATGTATTCTTACATATCTCAAGATGGTATGTTCCAAAAATGGTGCTGAGTCTGAGTTTCCTTTGTGTGATTTTGCGGTATCTACAAAACAAATATTGAATCTCACACTTTCAAAATTGTCATTTGGTTTACTTGAAAGTGTCATGGTCTGCCTCCCTGTTCTGTTTTTAGCCCTGTTTGCAGTTTCTGAGTTTTTCCCCCAGATGGCATACTCAGAGCCAAATCACACCTGCTGTGCATCACCGATCATCATGGCCACTCTCTTGCCATGCTGATGAGGAGCGGGCTATATAACCCAGGCTTTCAGCTCATTCTTTGCTGGATTTGGGGTTTTCCATGCCATGAGACCAGTTGGTTGGTTTTCCTGTCCTGATGCCAGATTGTCCGTGATCGCTGATCCATGACCCAAGAGCCAAGCCAGAATCTTCCAGGATTTTCCCAGAGCTTCACAGAGACTCTTGACCTTGACCTTGTCTTCCTGCTGCTCCCATGCGCTAAAACAACGGAGCTTCCCGCAGCTAAACTCAAGGTGACCTGGCCCGCTCTCTAATTCCTGTGTTAGAGCGAACTGTCTTTCCTGGTGTTCCAGACGCTATCCTGCATAGCTCCTACGCTGCCCTGGTTCCTGGCTACCTGCACAGCAACATCACTTTGGAACTCTCCGGCTCTCCCCTCAGAGCATGCGGCTCTGCTTCATGCCAGTTAAGTTCCTTCATGTCTCAGTGGGATTCTGCTCTCACTCCTTCCTGCCTGTGACTGTGCATGATAAAGAACTGTCCAAGAACTCTTCCTAAGAACTGTATGAACTCTGACATTAAATTATTAAGAGTCCTGCCGTCAAGTCCTGCTTAATTGGAACTGCATCACAAACACGCAGCACTTAACCGCAGACCTCTGGAGACAATTTATGAACTGTGTGTTGGGGGGTTTGGCTGGACATTTTGGTGTTTTCTTTTCTTTGCTCTTCAGGTGGTATGAAAACTGGTTTTTTGTCTGTGGAGAAGGTGCTGGCAGAAGAGTCCTTCACCCTCATCAGCATCATTGGCTGCACTTGTGGAGGATGTTCACGTGCAGGCCTAATGACTTGCAGCACCTGTGGATGATGCTCACGTGCAAACTTACAGACTTTCAGCTGAAGCAGATAATGAGATGGTGTTCTGCATTTAAGCCATGAGTGATTCGAGCAGAATTGGTGGGAACTCGACCTTGTGACGTTCGTTTGTGAGACGCTGAGGACCGCGCCTGGGTTTGACACATCGTGCCTGTGAAGGAGGACGGGTGAGGGACACATGCTGTCAGCACACATCAGAGGTGATTGATTGTCTGAATAAGTGTTAACAGTAATTTGGTATTTTGTTACACAGTATATTTGAACATTGATGAGAATTGTGCAGCTCGCTTCTCACTGCCGTGGCGTACGGACTGATGATCCTCCACCTGTTGTGAGAAGCTGCTCATTTACATAAAGCTTAAATTCAGACCTGAATGTGTTGCTGATAGTGCGTGCCTTTGAAGGATATTTGTTGTAGCTGTTGACTTACCTCACCTTTTCCATCCTTCACAGAGTCAGTTTGTTGTATCCACCTGGGGGGTGTTCGGCGGTGAGTCTGGGTCCAGAAGCGCCAAGCTTTGATCCATTTCGGCGCTGGAGAGCGCGCCATCCTTCACCTCGCCAGACAAACGCACATTTATGTTGTACACCAATTATTGCACGGGAGAAAAATAAAATTGTTTTGTTTTTGGAACCGCTTTCTGGTTATTTAGCGCTGGGTTCAGTCAGACGCTGGTCGCGCTCCTCAACTCGCGTCTGCACATAACACTGAAATATTTTTGAACAGTAAACCTTATTTTCTTAAACGGAGAAAATTATTTCCAGAACTGTGAACACTTCTTTTTTAAGCTTCCCGTGAACTGTTAAAGGCTTCCTGTGTTACGAGTGCATTCACGCACCATCTTTCTCCTCCACGTCTCCTAGTTCCTGTCCACAGCTCTGTGTGTCCCGTCTGGACCCGGCTCCAGAACTGAAACCTGCAGGACCCAATTTCTACCACCATGAGCGGGCTGACTCTCCACTCACCAGGCCTTCTAACCAGCACAGTTTTGTCCTTATTTATTGTAAATAAATCTCTTTTTGTTCCTTGCTCCCTGCGTGTAAGTCCATCGTCAAGTACCGGTCTGGTCCTGTCCAGACCTCTAAGTATAACAGAAAGCTTATCATGATTTATATTTAGAGGCCAGATACAGAAATTTACATACAATGTGATTATAATGTATCATAAGGAACTATAAAGTGAGTGGTTACATCCCTTGCCTTCTTGTTTAAACATAGGCACATAAGTATGAAAGATCTTTCTAGCCATTTAAAACAATTGTTCACTTGGAGGCATGTTTTTTTTTATATTATTTTGACTATATTTATCACAGCACAATGGTTCTAGAAATAAAGGTGAGTTTGTCTTTCTTTCTAGTCTGTTTGCTGGCAGCAATACAAGTCTGATCTTGCTTTGTAGCACATGACATCATGGGGAAAAGCATAGTCTCAAGAATTACAAAATTGTACATAGATGGTTTTATATAATGGCTGAGTAGATCCTTGTCATTTGATTGGTACTTTATATGTCATGTGACATGGATTAATTCATCCCATTTGTGTTACATTGCATTTACAGTTCAGCTTGGTTCCATTTAGAGTGCAAATTTCGTTCCATACGTTTGGTACCATTGCACTCTGCACGCACACACACACACACACACACACACGCACACGTCCTCTTGCACACGCACACACGTCTTCGTGCACGCGCACGTATGATCATGCACTCACGTGATTGCATGTGCATGTGCGCAATCACATGCACGCGTGTGCGATCGCACGCACACAAAACAAATCCACTGTGCTGTCTGGAGGCTGTTAGCAGGGAGAAAGAAAAGCTGGACTCATTTCTGACGTTTTTTTTTTTCGCTACACTTAGGACGTACACAGTCGACCGAGCTGGTTGCATGTGTGCGCGCGCGGGGACAATGACACAATGATGTGATTGAGCTAACTGACGCTGCTACACACACACCCACACATACACACAAAATCCACTCCACTGTAAGCCATCTGGATGCATGTTGATCTGGTCACATGAAACGCTGATGTGATTTTTGGCTGGACTGAGGAACTACACAAAGTCTTCTTTTTTTTATGGAAGTCCGAAGTTAGTGCACAGCATCACTGGACTACATGTCATAGTGGAACACCAAAATGTAAGTCCCTTTTCTGTTGTTTATAAATTAATAAAATATCAAATGACAAGGATCTATTTTAGCCGTTATATAAAACAAATAATTAATGTTTTTACATTCTTTCATTGGAACGAATATTTGATTCGGTGAAAGCTGGAACATACCATTCAACTTGGCTTCGCCTCATTGAATGGTATGTTCCAGCTTTCACCTCATGAAATATTCATACTATTGAATTCATAAACATTCATTATTTGTATAATGACGAACATATGTAAACCTGTGATTTGAATAAATACATAGCTTTAGTGGTAACTTTCTTAACAGATAATACTATGATAAACTTTTGTCAAATACATGTTTTCATAGCAGTATTGGTACTACGGACAGTGATTTTGAAGTACACAAGAATATTCCTCAAAAGTTGTATGTAAATGTATATCTGTGAATCTTCTACTTGTGTTGTATAATAAGGATCTTACTTTTAAATAACTCTGTGGTTGTCTAGTGATTCCAACTATCTATAAAGCTATATTGATAAACAGACTGTGACAATTAAAGTCAAACTGAGTTTATTTCTAATTAACTATATTCAATTCACCGAAAGACAAGAGCATATTACACCGGCTGCTATGCAGGCACAGACCACAAGAAGGAAGCTCAGACTCAACACCATTTTTAGAACATACCATCTTGAGATATGCAAGAATACATTATATAAATATAAATATGATGCTCAAATACCCACATTGCCTTTTGGGGTGCTGAAAATGGCCTATTTTCATGTTTTCAAAATATTAACATATTTTTCACAAGAAGACATTTTGCTCCAAACAGACTGATATATGATTTCGCTTCATAGATATGCTCTAACATATCATAAATCATGGTAAAAAATTATTTTAAGACCATAGCTGGTATCTCTGAGGGATTTTTGAGCAAGTAGATATACGGATGACATGTAAAATTTTGGAATTTCTACCATTTTCAGGGCTTTGTGGAAGGCAGATACACATCAGATACACTAAAAGTGACATCATATTCCAACTCTACACCAGACATTAGACTAGGATGTGTAGTTTCAAAGCTGGGAAGCTAACGCCAGGATAGTTATTAATGTCTACATTTTGTAGAAATCACCATTTTCATAAAACTTGGAAAATCAAAGAAATATTGATTGGGGTGTAGCTGCAAATGATTTGGATCTAATATTTGGCATTTCACCATTACTCAGGCAGAGGAACAAGCTATTAAATTGGCAACTCAGGACTGAGGGGTGACCTGGGAGCCCCTGGGTGACTTGAGATTGAATGACCCAATATTACGAATGAATGCCATTTAGACTATCTGATTCTCTGAATAACATTTTCTAAATTATAATCATACATTTGTATTATTTTCACATTAACAAACTGATTGAAAGCCCTTTTTCTGACTGTTCATGGTTGTTGATGTTAAAGCTGATTCGCTTGATTAAGTATGACACTGCATCAAATTACAACAAAACTTCACTGAAAACAAGAATTAACAATGGAATAAAAGACATGACTAATGGGAAAAACTTGAATAATTCTGCATTGTAGCATATTTTTATGCTGGTTTTGTTCCTCACCAGGTCTGGTCACAGCTGTGAATACATCATTAAGATGAATAACAAATCATGGTTTGACACAAAAGGCTTTGCAAACATTAATGACTCACCTGAACATTAACCGAAAAAGAAAAAGTCACTCCCTCCCTCCATGTCTGTGTCAGACTGCTGAGTGGACAGAGAAGATAATATTTTCTGTCTGAGTCACAATGAACAGTTTTTATCTTACCTTTAAAAGTGTAGCAGGTAATGTGTGTCAGTGTGGACTCCCCTTTGGTACCTTGTTTTGTTTTGTTGAACTGATACAGGGAATGACATTGATACTAGCAGTGATATTTCCAACATCACAGGGGATACAAGTATATCCGGTCTCATAGTAGTCACTACATATGGGATGACTTATAGCGTTTTGTGGTACTTTGACAGGCATTTTTCTGTTGTCCATATCTCTTTTGCCTGTTCTGCATGTGCACTTGGGCACCTGCTTGCCAGATCATGCCAGGAGTAACATGCTACTTGTCCAAAATAGTGTAGATGTTGTTTTCTCACTATGCAAGTGATGTATCTCATGTGAGCCACCCTCAGTAACAGTTTGTTTGACATGAAGTCACACCAGCAGTACCCAAGACTTCTCAGAGGAGACCGAGTAATGAAAATATCTATTTGCTGCCTTAGGTCATTGGTTAGCGTCCAAGCCTCATAACCATACAGTAAGGCAGGAAGCACCAGAACCATGAAGACTTGGACCTTTGTTCTCCTGCGAAGGCACCCATATTGCCAGACATGTCTGTACAGTAACCGCCAGTAAATTGGACTTTCATTTCCTTATTGTATCTCTTCCCAGAACATTTTGATTTTTCTGAAATTTCCAAATACAAGGAAACAGTGTTCCTTTTGCCTCAGTGCAATGAGTGCATATGTCTGGTATTTTTGTTGTTGCACTGATTTACCTGTACAGGTGTTGCATGTGTTTGCATTAACCAATTGTAATGTATTAGTTTGAGGCTGTCCAAGTGTGAGTTTTAGTGCAATATGATTGCCAGTTTTCAAATGAAATGTCAAGTTCCCCAAGTCTTCCTTCCCAGCAGTTACTTTATATTCTTATCTTTCTGATGAGGTGGATACCAGTAAACTGTAAAGCTCTGATATAACCCCCTTAAAATATCCATTCTCATCATTTCTTCAGAAAATGACTGTAAAGGCTGAATCGCTGTGTTCTTTTGGTTTGGTTTAACAAAATCTCTAAGCTGAAGATATTTAAGCAAGTGTTTTCTGTTAATATAAAATGTATTTCTCATGTCTTCAACTACAACATATTGCCATCTAAAAATTTTGTATTTAGAACCTAACCCATGAATCTATTTTTTAGACAGACTTATTTCAGTTAAGGGTCATGGAGTGGGGGTGGGGGGGGTGTGAGCAACCAATCCATCTCTACCTCACAAAAGTAACCATCTATCTGCTGGAGCCAGGTGAAATGTGGGTGTCCCATTGCCTTCACTAGCTGCAGGGATCATCGACACTGAGGTATCTACTTGCTGGATCATGCATAGAGCAAAGTGCTGCAAGCCACATAGTACTGCAGATAACTGAAACAATCGTGCAAATGGTGATACAAGCACCAAAGTTGGCACAAATACCCCTTAGACATTATTCTTTTGAAAAAAAAAAAAAAACGACTGGCCACTTGAATTTTCAATAGGCAGCCAGGTAGGGGTCAACTGAAGAATTACACAAGGGTCAAAATTAAAAATGCTGAAATCATTTTGAAAACTACACCACATTATTTGTGTGATCGTAAAGATTCCAAAAAGGTATAGTTCGGACTATCTGTGACAATGATCAGGAGTTATGTGGTAAAAACAGCAAAAATCAACTCCATAATAACCTAAAAGGTGCACAGATGGGGAGCAAATCCCAACAATAAGCATACCAAACGCCAAATGTCAACTCTCCATAATTTGTCCGTGATTGAAGTTATACGCAAGCATGCACGCACGCACAGGTTTTTTCTTTTCTGCATTCTGCAGCAAGGAGCTGCTTTTAATTTTACACACCCACAAGCACAGACGTGGTGAAAGACTACTTTTGGTTTTACCTTTATAATTTTCCTTTAAAAAGTGTTTACCTGGCCTTGTTTGGTGTCATTTTTTCAGCACAACCTCACCTGTGTGACTTTACAGTTTCTCATTCATTCTGTCCTACTGTGTTAGTGAACCTGAAAATCACACAAAAACATAAAATCCAAGTAGAAAAAGGTTAGTTTTTTTTCCTGGGAAAACCACAAACTTGTTTAATGACCCATTTTCATAACTTAAAATGTAAATATAAATTGTAAATTTCAAAAACATATGTACAAATGTAGCAAAAAAAACAAAAACAAAAAAAACAAACAAAACAAAACAAACAAAACAAACAAACAAACAAACAAACAAAACAAAGTGAAATACAACTATTTAAATAAATGCAGGAAATGCTTCAGGTGTTTTTTGTACAATTATTTACAAAACAGTCAGGTATCACAATAAGATTTAGGATGTAAATATAAATTGTACATTTCAAAAGCATATAGTGCAGAAAATGCAAATCTAAACTACTTACAAAACAATCAGATGTCAAAATAAGATGTGACACAAATTATTTGTGCCACTCAAAAAACAAACAAACAAAACAATTCCTGTCCAACACAACACAGAAGGGCACATCACAGGCCTAACACTTCCACGGTGTGTCACTCCTCTTGCTGTCCACCTGAAGGCACTGTTGGCACCTCAATCTGCCTTTTGTGGCTTTTCGAAGAGGATCTGTGCCTGTCACAATTGGCACAGGAACATGGTTCTGGCTCTTTCTGGGGGACACCTGTTTTGTCTGTGCCACACAGTTGACACACCAACTCCACCATAAAGTCCTTGTGTGTCATGGGCTGCACTTGCTTGACACTGCTGATCTCATGATGCAAGATGAATGCATTTGTTGTTGCAATGTCAAGGAAGTGCAGCAACACTGTCCTGTACCAGCGTGCAGTTTTCCGATGGGTGGAGTAGTACTGGATGAGCTGGTCAAATAGGTCAACTCCACCTATGTTTTTATTATAAGCCAACACTGGGGTAGGACAGGGAATGTCTTTCACCATCCAGCATCCATCCTTCTCATCCTTCACCCTTCACTTCTCCACACTGTCTCACCCGAAAACACATGATGGATGGTGGAGCACACAGACACCTCCCATGTGTCCATCCACTTTACAAACACCAGAGGCCCCTCCTCTTATCCATCTTATAGATCCTCTGTCAGATTTATTTATGAGAGCATTTGCCCTCTCTCTGGGGCATCCTCATCTGTTCTCCCTCTATGTGCCACATGCCCCAAACTTCATGTTAGCCAGGTCAATGAACAGTTTGGGACTCATGTAAAAATTGTCCATGTAAATGTGGTACCCAGTACCAAGCGAGGATGGCTGGATCAGGTTCATGACCACATCGTATGACTGCCCGTGCTCACTTGTGGTCACAGTGTTGCCAGTGTAAATGGTGAACATGAGCCATTATTTGAAACAGCCAACACAAAAAGTTTCATGCCCAATTTTGTTGGCTTGTCCTTCAAATATTGAGTCATTCCAGTTTTTGCCTTCATCACCACCATCCTTTCATCCACTGCCAGCTCCCTCCTCAGGTGGCAATAAGCCTGGCAGGCACTGAGGATGTCATCATAAAGAGGCCTGACTCGAAACAGTTTGTCATGACCTGGTGTTCCCTCTTTTCTATCATTTTCTACATCCTCATCTGGATCCCTTAGGTGGATGTTCCAGAATATCGATCTAAATCTGTCTCTGGTCATTACTTTCACTGTAAAGGGCACAGATGAAATAATATTTTGTTTCCTGTCATCCTGGAGACTTGACAGTTACACCAATGACATGTATATCAGAAATCCAAAAAAATTGTACAGATCTTCCATTTCAATGTCTGTCCAGTTGTATTTTTTCCTTACTGCCTTGTTTTTTGCAGCAATTTTATTGGTGCAAAAAGGTGTTTTGGACTTTGGGTGGAAAGTATATCAACCTGGACTCCTGGTGTTCTCCGAGGCTGAAATCTGCTTACTGCTGGAGCGGTGCCTGCATCCTCCTCCGTGTTCCAGCAGTCAGCGCTGGGGCGTGTCTCTGCTGCACGCCCGAGCGGAGATCTGGAAACAAAAGCGCGCGGTCCAACCCTCTGTTCAGATCTCCATGTGCACGTTGGTGGATCCACCTGCTTTGGTTGCTCCTCCAGAACAAAAGAGGGACCATCTCTTTCAACATCAGAATTCTCACTGTCTGTTTCAGACTCTGACGATGGGCTGCATGCTCTGTCTTCCCCCATTTCCATAAAATAACTGAAAGGCTTGCTCCACATTCATAAAACGCCTCATTTTTACAAAAAAAAAAAAAAACAACCCACAAACAACAACAAAACACTAACCACAAACGCTTGCCACCAGTAATAAAGAGAACGCGACCACAGATTCAGACCCACCTGGGGTGGGTGGGCTGTGATCAAACACACGTGGGGTTAGTGACTTCTGATTGGTAGAAAATTCATGAGCCAGCCAACCAATGAGAGAGAAGGAGTCATATTTCTTCCCACTGCTGTCGCTGCTGCAGTAGAGAAGGAAATGATCCTTTTGGCTGCGTGTGTGTACATAAACAAGCAGCGAAAAATGACAATAATATTCATGAAAATGCATGACATAAAAAATACTTGTAAGTCAAGTTATATTAGGCCTATTAACAATATTTAAAAAGTGCTATAAAGGTTGAAGTGCCGCAGATTAAGTGTTACGTCCGCTTAATAAGGTCATGTGATTTTTTACACGAGGGTGTGTCATTCGACTTCAGAGGGGTAAAACCCCAAAATCCTGAACTTCCATGGTGTATTGCAGCACAGTGTCCATTGTTCACTGTTGTTAGCTAATATCGCTAATTTCGCTAAAAATATTAGTCCCATTAATGTTCCATTGTCACAACATTCATCCTTGACCCAAAATGCATAAGCATATCAAACGGCAAATGCCAGGTCTCCCCAGATTCCCTGTGACCGAAGCCACATGCACGCACACATGCACGCACACATGCACGCACACATGCATGCATGCACGCACACATGCATGCACGCACACATGCACGCACGCATGCATGCATGCACGCACACATGCATGCACGCACGCACGCACACATGCATGCACGCACACATGCATGCACGCACGCATGCACGCATGCATGCATGCACGCATGCATGCATGCACACAGATGATTTTAGAAAGTAAAGTACTTTGGTAAAGGCTGAGGAAGAGCAAGCTGACCTGTGGTTGCATTGGGGGAAGTGATTAAAACCCAGAGAACTGTTATGTGGGCCGCTGAAGAGGAGGTACTGCTGGCCCACCACCACCAGAGGGCGCCCTGCTTGGAGTGCGGACTCCAAGCACGAGAGGGCGCCAGACCCAGAAGAAGTGACAGCTGTCACTCATCCTCAGCTCCAGCTGTCACTCATTCCTCATCATCACCATCACCATAAAGGCCGGACTGCAACTCCACCTCCTCGCCGAGAAATCAACTACCGAAGAGGTAATATTCTCTGCTGACTCAAATCGTTGAGTGATAATCTGAACTTCTTTTGCAGCCGTTATCCTGTGGTGTTTGTCCTTATCTGTGGGATTGGCGTTTGGTGTGATCAGCGACGGCTTCGCCTCACACCCCAAACCAAGATAAGTGGTTAAACAGGAGCTGCACGAGTGTGTGATTGGAGGTGGAGGTGCTCCCTCCTAACTGAGTGCAGACTGTGGATTACTGAGTGTGCGGATTCACACTCATTCATCTTGTCTTTGTTTTCTGCCAGCAGTACCAGGGTCGACAGCCGAAGACAGAGGCCACCTGGGGATTCGGGACTTGGCGGCTCCGGTGTTCTTCAGACCGTTGGTGGTGGAAGCCGTGTGGGACGCGGCTCCTCTCTCGTCGGGGGTCTTCTATCTTCGAGCCTGCCCACACGTCACCTGGTGTTAATTGACTTTACTGATTTTGTGTGTTTAGTTGTGTGTTGTCACAACATTAAATTGTTACTTTTTGGCTTATTCATTGTCCGTTCTTTAGCGCCCCCTGTTGTGGGTCCGTGCTACAACACCTTCCCAACAAGAACGTGGCAGCAGTACAGTGTCTCATCTGAAAGTATTTGAAGAGTGGAGATGGAGTCCAAATGTGGATGATAGGCAAGAAAACCTATGAACAGCCTGTCTATACACAAATCCTGCAAACTCTTAATACTTTTTAGTGCCAGTGGGAGAAACTTGAATCTAACACATTGAAAGAGAGAGTAAATGATTATTCCATATTGGAGCAGATGTGGAGAGAGAAAATAACTTAAAATGATGTCTCATTTGCTGCCAGAATTTTTAAAGTAGTAAGAACTGCAGGTGTGTCTGTGAGCAGTTTGATTTTCATGGAAAAGAGGAGTATAACAGATCAGAGACACAAGACAGTGCCAATTTGCCCCAGGGAGTGTTGGAGGATTCAAGCCGAGGAACAGTATTATAAATATGGGTGGTCCAATAATAATAACAGGAAATAGGCAATGATATACTACCATTGTGTTTGCATCTCTGAAGTAAAGATTTAGATATTCTTGGTGCTTTCCCACCCCATGTGAAAGAACTCTTCATTTGGTCAAGCATTTTAGAGAAACTCTGGGAAACATAAAGGGATGGATTAAAATGAAGAAATGTAGGTAGAATGTTCATTACAATAGTGTTTACTATGCCAATCAGTGAGACAGTGGAAGACGTATGTAGATTAGTGTTTCGAGCCCAGGTACTGTGTGGGTAACTTTAATGCCAAGATAATTAAAGCTACATTTACTAAATTTGAAGGGCAAGTTACTGTCCTGAAAATGCAAGGCTAATGTATTAATGGGATAACATTCACTTTTTGTCCTTTAATTTATAGCTCAAAAAGAAGTAAAAATAATTTCAGATAGCTAAAATGGCAAAAATGTGGGGTCAGTTACAAACAACAAATCATCAGCATATTCTAGAAATAACTTTCAGGTTTTGTGCGTACAACACATTTAAATATTGGAGAGGACATTGAATCAAACCAAGAGTGGTACATTTGCCAAGGCAAACAGTGGGGGAAAGAGGACAGCTCAGATATATCATTGTTAGTGTGCACACTAGTTTGTTCAAGGAATCTGTGATCAAGTGACACATCATTTATGGCCTTGACCTGCTTACAGAGGAATCAAAGCACTTTGTTCCTTCAAAGCTACACCTCATCCTATTGCTTTAATAGCAGAAGATGGTTCAGTCCTGACTGATGTCACTGCTGTACAACCAGACTGGGCCAGCTATGTTGATCGGTTGTATAAGACTGATCCTCCTGCTGGGATGTCAGACATCTCTGGCATCACAGTTCTGTAGTCACTGGTGAACAAACAAATCTTGGTGAGATCACAAAGGCAGTGAAACACATGAAAGCAGGGAAAACTCCAGGGATCTGTGGCATGGAGCTGAGCTCCTCCAGGTGGGTGGAAGTGCAGCTCCTCTGGCATTACAAACAATCTTTGTTTCAGTCTGAGAGATAGAGATAGATTATTCCTACAGACTGGAAGAAAGTTCTTGTTGTCCCAGTCTGGAATGACAAGGTCATCTTGCAGATTGTAACAACTATAGGGGTGTTACACTGCTCTTTGTCCCAGGGAAGGTACTTGCAAGGATTATACTTCATGGGGTTCAATCCCAGTTTCTTGCAGCTCAAGAACCAGGACATTCTGGCTGCACACCCAAGAAGTCAACATTCAACTGCATTCTAGCCCTGCCCATACTCACAAAAGCAACTGTGATGATTAACAGTGCTTATTTGCAGCCTATGATTGGTTTTGCATTTCTTTCAGTTCATTGGACTGCTCTCTAGTATTTCCTAGTGAAAATTGGTGTTCCTCAGGGATGGGTTCTGGCTCCTACACTGTTCAGTGCTTGCATGGACTGGGTGTAGGGTAAGGTTGTGTAAATCAGCGACTTTGGGTGCTTTTGTTGTCGAGGAAGTATTGTTGCAAAATTAGTGGATACTTTGACTGCAGCATTTAAAAAGCTGAATGAGGAATCAGAGTGCCTGGGCTGGTGATTGTGAATTCAGCCATCAGAGGTGTATCTGTATAAAGCGAAAGTGTTGAACTTATAGAGACATTTACTTATTTCGGCAGTGACATTCACGTCTCTGGGTACTCAGCCTGTGAGATTGAAAGAGGCCTGGGAACACCTTATGGAGTCATGAGTTTGCTGGATAGAGGTGTTTGGCAGTGCTGATATCTTTGCAGGATAATGAAGGTACAAGTCCTGGTGCTGCCTGTCTTAATGTATGGATGTGAGACTTGGACAGTAATCACTGATATGAGGCACTAATGACTGGATGTCTTTGGTACTGGATCTCTTCAGGCGATTCTTGGGTTTTGCTGAAATTATTTTGTATCAAACAAGCAGTCACTGAGGGAGACAGATGAGGAGTATTATTTGCATTGTGATGAGGGAGTGTCAGCTTCAACATTTTGACCATGTGGCCATTTCTCTGTGCATGATGTTGGGAAAGTGTCGGTACACGGACCCACAACAGGGGGCGCAAAGGAACGGACAATGGAGTAGGTCAAATAACAACACTTTACTGTTGTGAATGTGCACAACAAATACAACAGATTACAACAATAGATCAGAATCAATCCACAAAGGTGTCATGTGGGCAGGCTCGAAGATAGGAGACACCTGTCCAAAGCAGAACCGGAACCACACGATTTCCTCCGCCACCAGACCCCGGGAATACTGGAGCCGCCAAGTCCCGAACTCCCAGGTGGCCACTGCCTCCGCGTGTCGGACCTGGTACTGCTGGCGAGGAACAAAAACACAATTAAAGGTGAGCGTGTTTGCACCCAGTAATCCGCACGGCAGGAAAGCTACCTCCACCTCTCGTTGGAAAAAAGGTCTGTTATCACTCACAAAAGTCACAAAAGGTTACTGTCAAGCAGTCAGCTGAGAATATTACCTTCCAGGTAGAATGATATCTCGGCAAAGAGGTGGAGACGTCATCCTGCTGATGTACCCCTGCTGATTGGTAACAGCTGTTGCAGGTGATGCGTGACAGCTGTCACCTTAGCTGCTCCTGTGAGGCGGCTGCGCCCTCTGGTGCCTGGAGCCCGCACTCCAGGCAGGGCGCCCTCTGGTGGTGGGCCAGCAGTACCTCCTCTTCTGGCGGCCCACACAACAGGACCCCCCCCTCAACGGGCGCCTCCTGGTGCCCGACCAGGCTTGTCCGGGTGGCGGCGGTAGAAATTGGCCAGGAGGGCCGGGTCCAGGATGAAGCTCCTCTTCACCCAGGATCGTTCTTCGGGTCCGTACCCCTCCCAGTCCACCAAATACTGGAAGCCCCGGCCCATCCTACGGACATCCAAAAGCCGGCGTACAGTCCAAGCCGGCTCGCCATCGATGATCCGGGCAGGAGGCGGCGCCGGACCCGGAGTACAGAGGGGTGAGGAGTGATGAGGTTTAATCCGGGACACATGAAACACAGGATGGATCCCCAGTGAGGCCGGCAGCCGAAGCCTCACTGCGGCTGGACTGATGACCTTCAGGATCTTGAATGGGCCGATGTAACGGTCCTGTAACTTGGGGGAGTCCACTTGGAGGGGGATGTCCTTTGTGGATAACCACACCTCCTGCCCAGGCCGATACGCAGGGGCCGGGGTCCGCCGACGGTCTGCATGGGCTTTTGCCCTCGTCCGGGCCTTTAGCAAAGCAGAACGGGCGGCACGCCACACCCGACGGCACTTCCGCAGGTGGGCCTGGACCGAGGGCACACCGACCTCTCCCTCAACCACCGGAAACAACGGGGGCTGATACCCCAGACATACCTCAAAAGGGGAGAGGCCGGTGGCTGAAGACACCTGGCTGTTATGGGCATACTCGATCCAGGCCAAATGGGTACTCCAGGCCGCCGGATGTGCGGCAGTCACGCAGCGCAAGGCCTGCTCCACCTCCTGGTTTACCCGTTCTGCTTGCCCGTTGGTCTGAGGGTGGTACCCGGACGAGAGACTCACCGTGGCCCCCAGTTCCCGGCAGAAGCTCCTCCAGACTTGCGAGGAGAACTGGGGACCGCGATCGGAGACGATGTCTGTTGGAATCCCATGCAGCCGGACGACGTGGTGGACCAGGAGGTCTGCTGTCTCCTGGGCTGTTGGGAGCTTCGGGAGGGCCACGAAGTGGGCCGCCTTGGAGAATCGGTCCACTATCGTGAGGATGGTGGTGTTACCCTGGGACGGCGGGAGGCCCGTGACAAAATCCAGGCCGATGTGGGACCAGGGGCGATGAGGCACGGGCAGCGGCTGGAGTAAACCTGATGCCCGGCGATGGTCAGCCTTGCCCCTGGCCAGGTGGTGCAGGCCTGGATATAATCCCGGACGTCGGCCTCTAGGGACGCCCACCAGAAGCGCTGCCGGACAACTGCCACGGTTCTTCGCACCCCTGGATGACAGGAGAGCTTGGAGCCGTGACAGAAGTCCAGGACTGCAGCCCTAGGTTCTGGTGGGACGTATAGTTTGTTCTTCGGCCCAGTTCCGGGGTCCGGGCTTCGTGCCAGGGCCTCCCGGACGGTTCTCTCTACGTCCCAGGTGAGGGTGGCCACAATAGTGGACTCCGGGATGATGGGTTCCGGTGGATCCGACAACTCCGCTTTGACTTCATCTTCATGTACCCGGGACAAGGCATCCGATCTCTGGTTCTTGGTCCCGGGACGGTAGGTGATCCGGAAGTCAAAACGGCCGAAGAACAGTGACCAGCGGGCTTGCCTGGGGTTCAGCCGCTTGGCGGTCCTGATATACTCCAGGTACCGGTGGTCAGTGAAAACCGTGAATGGCACGGACGTTCCCTCCAACAGATGTCTCCACTCTTCAAGAGCCTCTTTCACCGCAAGGAGTTCTCGATTGCCGACGTCATAGCTCCGTTCGGCCGGGGTCAACCTGCGGGAAAAATAGGCACACGGGTGAAGGACCTTATCGGTTTTCCCGCTCTGGGAAAGCACGGCTCCTATCCCTGAGTCCGAGGCGTCCACTTCAACCGCTAACTGGCGACTAGGATCGGGCTGCACCAGAACGGGTGCAGACGAGAAGCGCCGTTTCAACTCCTTGAACGCGGCATCGCAACGATCCGACCAGGTGAAGGGGACTTTTGGTGAGGTCAGGGCTGTCAGGGGGCTAACTACCTGACTGTAGCCCTTAATGAACCTCCTGTAGAAATTTGCAAAGCCGAGGAACTGTTGCAGCTTCCTACGGCTAGTGGGTTGGGGCCAGTCTCTCACCGCCGCAACCTTGGCCGGATCAGGAGCGACGGAGTTGGGGGAGATGATAAACCCCAGGAAGGACAAAGATGTGCGGTGAAACTCACACTTCTCGCCCTTCACAAACAGCCGGTTCTCCAACAACCGCTGCAGGACCTGACGTACATGCCGGACATGAGTCTCAGGATCCGGAGAAAAGATGAGTATATCGTCCAGATATACGAAGACGAATCGGTGCAGGAAATCCCGCAAGACATCATTAACCAATGCTTGGAACGTCGCGGGGGCGTTTGTGAGGCCGAACGGCATGACCAGGTACTCAAAGTGACCTAATGGGGTGTTGAATGCTGTCTTCCATTCGTCTCCCTTCCGGATCCGAACCAGGTGATACGCATTTCTAAGATCCAGCTTAGTAAAGATTTTGGCTCCATGCAGGGGGGTGAACACGGAATCTAATAATGGCAACGGGTATCGGTTGCGAACCGTAATCTCATTCAGCCCCCTGTAATCAATACATGGACGAAGTCCACCATCTCTCTTGCCCACAAAAAAGAAACCTGCCCCCATCGGGGAGGTGGAGTTCCGGATCAGCCCGGCAGCTAATGAGTCCCGGATGTAGGTCTCCATTGATTCGCGCTCAGGTCGTGAGAGGTTGTACAGCCTGCTGGACGGGAACTCAGCGCCTGGAACCAAATCAATGGCACAATCGTACGGACGGTGCGGGGGAAGGGTGAGTGCCAGATCCTTGCTGAAGACATCAGCAAGATCGTGGTACTCAACCGGCACTGCCGTCAGATTGGGAGGGACTTTGACCTCGTCCTTAGCCTGGGAATCGGGAGGAACCGAGGATCCTAAACACACCCGATGGCAGGTTTCGCTCCACTGAACCACCACCCCAGACGGCCAATCGATCCGGGGATTGTGCTTTAACATCCATGGGATGCCCAAAATCACGCGGGAGGTAGAAGAAGTTACAAAAAACTCAATCTCCTCCCGGTGGTTTCCAGACACCACCAGAGTTACTGGTTGTGTCTTGTGTGTGAGTAAAGGGAGGAGGGTGCCATCTAGTGCCCGCACCTGCAATGGCGAAGGAAGCGCCACCAGAGGGAGCCCTACCTCCTTTGCCCATCTGCTGTCTAGCAGATTCCCTTCTGACCCCGTGTCCACCAGTGCTCGGGCTTGAAGGGTTAAATCCCCGCTCAGGATTGTGACTGGGAGTCGTGTGGCAATTTGTGTGTGTCTCACTTGAATGTCTTGACCCCCCCTTAGCCCAGTCTCTAAGGGTGAGTGTTGACGTTTTGGCCATTTGGGGCAGTCTCTCTGTGTGTGCTCTGTTGAGCTGCAGAGAAAACACTCTCCATGGATCAGCCTCCCCATTTTGGCCCTGTGCGTTTCCCTAACAATGTCATCAGGGGGAGCTGTTGCCCCACAAAGCGCTGCGGCTGTGGAGCGTGGGGAGGGCGGCCCCTTTTCGAACCCGGAAGGGAGAGGGGCGGCGCGTATCCGGTCACGTCCTTCGCCTCGCTCCCGACGGCGTTCCTCTAACCGATTGTCTAATCGTATAACGAGATCAATAAGCCCATCTAAATCCCGCGGTTCGTCCTTGGCCACCAGGAGCTCCTTCAGGACCAACGACAGTCCGTTTACGAAGGCGGCGCGGAGGGCAGTGTTATTCCAGCCGGACCTCGCAGCCGCGATGCGGAAGTCGACTGCATAAACAGCTGCGCTCCGGCGCCCCTGTCTCATTGACAGCAGCACGGCTGAAGCGGTCTCTCCTCTATTTGGGTGATCGAACACTGTTCTGAACTCCCTCACAAACCCATCATATATCAGAAGGAGCCGTGAATTTTGCTCCCAAAGCGCTGTAGCCCAAGCGCGTGCCTTGCCGCGAAGCAGATTAATGACATAAGCTATCTTACTAGCATCAGTCGCGTACATGACGGGACGTTGTGCGAAGACGAGCGAACACTGCATAAGAAAGTCCACGCACGTCTCCACACAACCCCCGTACGGCTCTGGAGGGCTTATGTATGCTTCCGGGGAAGGTGGGAGGGGTCGTTGAACGACCTGTGGAACGTCACTGTTACGCACAGGGTTGACAGGAGGGAGAGCCGCAGCAGCGCCCTGAGGGCGCGCTTCCACCTGCGCGGCGAGAGCCTCCACCCTGCGGTTAAGGAAGACGTTCTGCTCGGTCATTAAATCCAACCGAGCCGTGAAACCGGTGAGGATCCGCTGCAACTCACCGATCATTCCTCCTGCGGACGCCTGTGCGCCCTGTTCTTCCATTGGCCGTTCAACAGCCGGTTGACGCCCCCTCGGGATCCATGACGCTGGCCGAGATATCCTGTTGGGAAAGTGTCGGTACACGGACCCACAACAGGGGGCGCAAAGGAACGGACAATGGAGTAGGTCAAATAACAACACTTTACTGTTGTGAATGTGCACAACAAATACAACAGATTACAATAATAGATCAGAATCAATCCACAAAGGTGTCGTGTGGGCAGGCTTGAAGATAGGAGACACCTGTCCAAAGCAGAACCGGAACCACACGATTTCCTCCGCCACCAGACCCCGGGAATACTGGAGCCGCCAAGTCCCGAACTCCCAGGTGGCCACTGCCTCCGCGTGTCGGACCTGGTACTGCTGGCGAGGAACAAAAACACAATTAAAGGTGGGCGCGTTTGCACCCAGTAATCCGCACGGCAGGAAAGCTACCTCCACCTCTCGTTGGAAAAAAGGTCTGTTATCACTCACAAAAGGTTACTGTCAAGCAGTCAGCTGAGAATATTACCTTCCAGGTAGAACGATATCTCGGCAAAGAGGTGGAGACGTCGTCCTGCTGATGTACCCCTGCTGATTGGTAACAGCTGTTGCAGGTGATGCGTGACAGCTGTCACCTTAGCTGCTCCTGTGAGGCGGCTGCGCCCTCTGGTGCCTGGAGCCCGCACTCCAGGCAGGGCGCCCTCTGGTGGTGGGCCAGCAGTACCTCCTCTTCTGGCGGCCCACACAACACATGATCCAGCATATAGGTGAGTACTGGGGAACCCAGTGGCTGAAGAAGCCCAAGGTGATACTCATGTATCACCTGGCTGCATAAAATAGATGGTTATGTTAGAGATGTTTGGATGGACCAGTTCGAATCGAACTGAATCGAATCGAAGGTGGTTATATAGTGTTGAGGATAAGGTGAGGCATGCCACCAGCACATACTTCCAGAATAGACTTGCTCCTAGACTTGACACTGGCTTGTGGAGAGATGTATAGGAGATGGATCCAAAAAATAAACTTGTCACCAAACTCAAATTTTCTCAGTTCAAAAAAAATACTTCCATTGCACTGTACAGCAATAAATGCTTTCTCAACAGACAGAGAAACTAATTTTGGGGAGGCCACAAGAGTATATCCTAGTGACTTAGTGTTATAAAATATGTCCCTTCTCTTGATGAAACCCTCCTGTTTCTTTTATATTATGGATGGGAGCACATCCTCCAACAAGAAGCTTAATGCTGCAGTCACACCGAGTGCGACATGAGCGACAGCGATGGACTCGAATGAAGCGACGCGAGTGAAGCGATTTGGAGCGATTGGTGCGTTTGTGGCACGATATTACGTCGCGTCATGTCGCGTTGCCCTCCTCCCCAAGTTGAAAAATCTGAACTTTTTCGTCTTGTCACGCCGCGATGACCAATCAGGGACTGAATATGTAGTGGAGATGTCTGGAGTTTGACTGAGTTGGATGTGAACATGTCCTGTATCTGGTAGCCAGCCTGTGAGCAGGACTTATGTCCCTTTTGTTCTTTACTTTAGAATTATGACAGAGTTTTTGTAGCGAGCTGCAGCCCCACAGCAGGGGGAGCAGAGAGTTTTTTTTTTTTAATGCGCGCACAAGCGAATCATCCATGAATATTATTTTATTAATTAACTACACAGATGTATAATAAAACAAATGGTGACTGGTTTCTAAACACAATTATGACAGAGTTTTGGGGGGAAGAGCGAGGAGCAGCCCCACAGCAAGCAGTGGAGGTTTCTTTTTTTTTTTTTTTTTACGTGCGAGCGAGCGAATCGTCCGTGAAGAATATTTTATTAACTACACAGATGTATAATAAAGCAAATGGTGACTGGTTTCTAAACACAATTATGACAGAGTTTCTGGAGCGAGCAGCAGCCCCGCAGCAGGGGGAGTGGAGGTTTTTTTTAATTGTTTACATGTGCGTGCATGAACGGGACAGGAGGTCCTCAAACCGGGTCCTGCATAGGCGGAAGGACCGCTGAAAGCAGCCGTCATCCAGATGCAGCCCCTGCAGCAAATAATTATACTCCCCGAATTGGGAACGTCTCATGACGTTTCTCAGCTTTCCACAACAACTCGCTCCGTGTGATCAAGGTCAGTCATGTTAACTTGACTGACAACCGGAGCCGGCGAGCGGAATGGAACCTCCTCCTATTTAATGACGCACTGGGGCGAATTTTCGCAGCAAATGCAGAGCAACACACCGGGCGATGATGGCACGTCCGTCGCCATGCGACCGAAGCGAATTTGTGGTGTCTGGTCACGCCCGGTGTGAACGCGGCATTAAGTCTACATTCAGAAAAAACAAAGGTCTATACAGGCATTGGCTTCTTATCTTTTTTAGCTGCAGTACGATCAAGGCCTGGGTAAAAGTGGGATATAAACTGCCACTTTTAAGTAACTCAATGTACATACAGCAGATAGAAGAACTGGGGCCAACTTCCTCTGTAATGTTCAATAAATCTGAACTGAAACACCATCTTGACTGGGAGTTTTATTCGTTTGCATTGATGTAATTGAATGCCTGATTTCATATAGCAGGAGGGGTATCAAGGTCATGAACCAGAGTGATTCAACCTTTGGGGGCCTGGGTCCAGGCCTCTCCTCTCCTTTACTATCCCATTATCATCTATAGTCCTGTACATATTGATAGAGTAAGAAATAAATCTGAAATTTTAAGACCATCATATTGAAAGCATAAAAATTCACGAAAATCAGATTTTCTGATCAAAGTGAACTTTGAATGATTAAATATCGACCTGTCTTGCCCCTAACTATGTTTGTCACCTGAAATAGCATTAATATGTGAATATGCGTCATTTCTCCTCTTGCTTTGGAAGATAGTGATGCTGTCATCTGTTCCTAATGTTAACATTTTCCTTTTCCAAAATATGTTGATACTAAAAATGTAGTTTTAGAGTGAATATCCTTCAACTTGATCATGACCTATTTAACTTTCTGAAACTTAGGTAAACCACTGCAGTTCCAAGATACACAGTGAAGTTCTACGCCTTGAGAAATATCAAACTGAAGACTTTGGATTACTTCCCTTTCCAACACAAATATTACCATGTGAAGGAGCATAACACAGATGTTACACCCAGAATCTTAACAAGCTAAACACACACCCACACACACAATCTCCTTTTCTGTCTTACACAAGAGTATCTATATTATACTAACCACGTGGCCTCTGTGTGCATATGTGTGCGCATGTGTAATGCTTTGGTCACGCAAAAACCATGAGAGCTGAGATTTGCCGTTTGGCATTCTTATGTATTTTGGATCAAGGATGAACGCTGCAAAAACGGAAAGTTGATAGGACATAGGAGAAACTGGCAATTTTAGCTAACCAATAAAGATGCTGTGCTGCAATGCACCATGGGAGTTCAGGGTTTTGAGGTTTTAAAATGTTATTGTGGTTTATGTTAGTTGAACAGTGTTGTTAGTGTTATTGATTTACTGTGTTTTTGTAGCTCAACTGGTTTTTATCAGTTTAGATGTCTCATGTTGCTATTACCATGAGTGACTTAAGTTTCATGTTGGTACCATGACTGAAAGGTTTAGGGGTTTTAATGTCTTCAGCCACTGTCTTTCTTTGTCAAATGAAAACTGCCTACTTACAGCAGCTGTGTGTGCTTGTGCGCGCGCGCAACGTCAATCAGGGACAAACAGAACACAGCTGACATTTGCTGTATGGTATGCTTATGTATTTTGGGTCAAGGATGAATGGTGCCAAAACAGAACAGTGATAGGACTAATAGCTTTGGAGAGGCTACAAATATTAGCTAACGTTGAAAATTACATTTTGCATTCACACACCTTTCCAGCAGGTGGCAGTAAATCATCTTTAGATTCAAGATTCAAACAACTTTATTGATCCCTAAAATTACCTAATTACCTAATTACCTCAGACAAAAATACAGCAATTGATCCACAATTATTACTAGTTGAATATAATAATGGCACACATCAGAATTAAAACAACCGCACATATACATTTGATTGTTTATGTACGCTGAACTTTAAAATGGTCTGTCATCTGAACTGAGGCAAGGTGAATGTGGGCTGCAGCAGCTTTCACGCCGTGCAACCGAGCTTGGGGGGTGGAGGGGAGGTTGCTGCAGCCGAGCCACGCAGTCTCCCGGAGGGGGAAGGGAGTGGCAAGTGCGGAGGCCGGGTTGGGGTGGGGACAGAAACACGGGGTGGGAGGGCGTGCGTCCTTGTCTGCAGGTGGTTCAGTCTTTGTCCCTGTGTGTGTAGAGTCTGTGGGAGAGGGCAGATGAGAAGGGGAACCATGTGCGTCACTATGGCTGTTGAAATCTTCTGGAGTTAAAACAAGCATCCACAAGTCATCCATGTATTGGATGACACAACACCACTGTGGTCAATTTAAAAATCGAATGATAAAATAGAAGTTATTATAAAATAATAATAATAATAATAATAATACACTTAACAAAAATATAAACGCAACACTTTTGGTTTTGCTCCCATTTTGTATGAGATGAACTCAAAGATCTAAATCTTTTTCCACATACACAATATCACCATTTCCCTCAAATATTGTTCACAAACCAGTCTAAATCTGTGATAGTGAGCACTTCTCCTTTGCTGAGATAATCCATCCCACCTCACAGGTGTGCCATATCAAGATGCTGATTAGACACCATGATTAGTGCACAGGTGTGCCTTAGACTGCCCACAATAAAAGGCCAGTCTGAAAGGTGCAGTTTTGTTTTATTGGGGGGGGGGGGGGGGGGGGGGGGATACCAGTCAGTATCTGGTGTGACCACCATTTGCCTCATGCAGTGCAACACATCTCCTTCGCATAGAGCTGATCAGGTTGTCAATTGTGGCCTGTGGAATGTTGGTCCACTCCTCTTCAATGGCTGTGCAAAGTTGCTGGATATTGGCAGGAACTGGTAAACGCTGTCGTATACGCCGGTCCAGAGCATCCCAAACATGCTCAATGGGTGACATGTCCGGTGAGTATGCCGGCCATGCAAGAACTGGGACATTTTCAGCTTCCAAGAATTGTGTACAGATCCTTGCAACATGGGGCCGTGCATTATCCTGCTGCAACATGAGGTGATGTTCTTGGATGTATGGCACAACAATGGGCCTCAGGATCTCGTCAATAAATGCCATCAATAAAATGCACCTGTGTTCTTCGTCCATAACAGACGCCTGCCCATACCATAACCCCACTGCCACCATGGGCCACTCGATCCACAACATTGACATCAGAAAACCGCTGACCCACACGACGCCACACACGCTGTCTGCCATCTGCCCTGGACAGTGTGAACCGGGATTCATCCGTGAAGAGAACACCTCTCCAACATGCCAAACGCCAGCGAATGTGAGCATTTGCCCACTCAAGTCGGTCACGACGACGAACTGGAGTCAGGTCGAGACCCCGATGAGGACGACGAGCATGCAGATGAGCTTCCCTGAGATGGTTTCTGACAGTTTGTGCAGAAATTCTTTGGTTATGCAAACCGATTGTTTCAGCAGCTCTCCGAGTGGCTGGTCTCAGACGATCTTGGAGGTGAACATGCTGGATGTGGAGGTCCTGGGCTGGTGTGGTTACACGTGGTCTGCGGTTGTGAGGCTGGTTGGATGTACTGCCAAATTCTCTGAAACGCCTTTGGAGACGGCTTATGGTAGAGAAATGAACATTCAATAAACGAGCAACAGCTCTGGTTGACATTCCTGCTGTCAGCATGACAATTGCACATTCCCTCAAATCTTGCGACATCTGTGGCATTGTGCTGTGTGATAAAACTGCACCTTTCAGAGTGGCCTTTTATTGTGGACAGTCTAAGGCACACCTGTGCACTAATCATGGTGTCTAATCAGCATCTTGATATGGCAAACCTGTGAGGTGGGATGGATTATCTCAGCAAAGGAGAAGTGCTCACTATCACAGATTTAGACTGGTTTGTGAACAATATTTGAGGGAAATGGTGATATTGTGTATGTGGAAAAAGTTTTAGATCTTTTGTTGTGAAAGTGTAGGAACACGGACCCAGAACAGGGGGCGCAAATGAACGGACAATGGAGGAAGTCAAATAACAACACTTTACTGTTGAGAATAAGCACAACAAACACAACAGATTACAATAATAGACAAAGAAGTCAATTCACAAAATGTGTCACGTGGGCAGGCTCGAAGATAAGAGACGTCTGTCCAAAGCAGAACCGGAACCACACGATTTCCTCCGCCACCGAACCCCGGGAATACTGGAGCCGCCAAGTCCTGAACTCCCAGGTGGCCACTGCCTCCGCGTGTCGGATCTGGTACTGCTGGCGAGGAACAAAAACAGTTAAATGTGGGTGCATTTGCACCCAGCAACACGTATGGCGGGAAAACCACCTCCACCTCTCGTCGGAAGAAATGTCTGCTATTCAACGCACAAAAGTAACAAAGTGTTAATGTCAAAAAGACAACACAGTCGGCTGAGTACTGTACCTCCTAGGTAGAGCGATATCTCGGCAAAGAGGTGGAGATGTCATCTTGCTGATATACCACTGCAGATCAGATGATTGGTGACAGCTGTCGTAGGTGATAAGTGACAGCTGTCACCCCGGCTGCTCCTGTGAGGCAGCAGCGCCCTCTGGTGCCTGGAGCCCACACTCCAGGCAGGGCGCCCTCTGGTGGTGGTGGGCCAGCAGTACCTCCTCTTCAGCGGCCCACACAACAGGACCCCCCCCTCAACGGGCGCCTCCTGGCGGCGGTAGAAATCGGCCAGGAGGGCCGGGTCCAGGATGAAGCTCCTCTTCACCCAGGAGCGTTCTTCGGGTCCGTACCCCTCCCAGTCCACCAAATACTGGAAGCCCCGGCCCATCCTACGGACATCCAAGAGCCGGCGCACAGTCCAAGCCGGCTCGCCATCGATGATCCGGGCAGGACCCGGAGCACAGAGGGGTGAGGTGTGATGCGGCTTTATCCGGGACACGTGGAAAACAGGATGGATCCGCAGTGAGGCCGGAAGCTGAAGCCTCACTGCGGCTGGACTGATGACCTTGAGGATTTTGAAGGGACCGATGTAATGATCCTGTAGTTTAGGGGAGTCCACTTTTAGGGGAATGTCCTTTGTGGACAACCACACCTCCTGCCCTAGCCGATACGCAGGGGCCGGGGTCCGCCGACGGTCTGCATGGGCTTTTGCCCTCGTCCGGGCCTTTAGCAAAGCAGAACGGGCGGCGCGCCACACCCGACGGCACTTCCGCAGGTGGGCCTGGACCGAGGGCACACCGACCTCTCCCTCAACCACCAGAAACAACGGGGGCTGGTACCCCAGACACACCTCAAAAGGGGAGAGGCCGGTGGCTGAAGACACCTGGCTGTTATGGGCATACTCGATCCAGGCCAAATGGGTACTCCAGGCCGCCGGGTGTGCGGCAGTCACGCAGCGCAAGGCCTGCTCCACCTCCTGGTTTACCCGTTCTGCTTGCCCATTGGTCTGAGGGTGGTACCCGGACGAGAGACTCACCGTGGCCCCCAGTTCCCGGCAGAAGTGCCAGGGCCTCCCGGACGGTTTTCTCTATGTCCCAGGTGAGGGTGGCCACGATAGCGGACTCCGGGATGATGGGTTCCGGTGGATCCGACAACTCCGTTTTGACTTCGTCTTCATGCACCCGGGACAAGGCATCCGATCTCTGGTTTTTGGTCCCGGGGCGGTAGGTGATCCGGAAGTCAAAACGGCCGAAGAACAGTGACCAGCGGGCTTGCCTGGGGTTCAGCCGCTTGGCCGTCCTGATATACTCCAGGTTCCGGTGGTCAGTGAAAACCGTGAATGGCACGGACGTTCCCTCCAACAGATGTCTCCACTCTTCAAGAGCCTCTTTCACCGCAAGGAGTTCTCGATTGCCGACGTCATAGTTCCGTTCGGCCGGGGTCAACCTGCGGGAAAAATAGGCACACGGTTGAAGGACCTTATCGGCCTCTCCGCTCTGGGATAGCACGGCTCCTATCCCTGAGTCCGAGGCGTCCACTTCAACCACAAACTGGCGACTAGGATCGGGCTGCACCAGAACAGGTGCAGACGAGAAGCGCCGTTTCAACTCCTTGAACGCGGCATCGCACCGATCCGACCAGGTGAAGGGGACTTTTGGAGAGGTCAGGGCTGTCAGGGGGCTAACTACCTGACTGTAGCCCTTAATGAACCTCCTGTAGAAATTTGCAAAGCCGAGGAACTGTTGCAGCTTCCTACGGCTGGTGGGTTGGGGCCAGTCTCTCACCGCCGCAACCTTGGCCGGATCAGGAGCGACGGAGTTGGGGGAGATGATAAACCCCAGGAAGGACAAAGAGGTGCGGTGAAACTCACACTTCTCGCCCTTCACAAACAGCCGGTTCTCCAACAACCGCTGCAGGACCTGACGTACATGCCGGACATGAGTCTCAGGATCCGGAGAAAAGATGAGTATATCGTCTAGATATACGAAGACGAATCGTTGCAGGAAATCCCGCAAGACATCATTAACTAATGCTTGGAACGTCGCGGGGGCATTTGTAAGGCCGAACGGCATGACCAGGTACTCAAAGTGACCTAAGGGGGTGTTAAATGCCGTCTTCCACTCGTCTCCCTTCCGGATCCGAACCAGGTGATACGCATTTCTAAGATCTAGCTTAGTGAATATCTGGGCTCCATGCAGGGGCGTGAACACTGAATCCAACAAGGGCAACGGGTATCGATTACGGACCGTGATTTCGTTCAGCCCCCTATAATCAATGCATGGACGAAGTCCGCCGTCTTTTTTACCCACAAAAAAGAAACCTGCACCCATCGGGGAGGTGGAATTCCGGATCAACCCGGCGGCTAAAGAGTCCCGGATGTAGGTCTCCATTGATTCGCGCTCAGGTCGTGAGAGGTTGTACAGCCTGCTGGACGGGAACTCAACGCCTGGAACCAAATCAATGGCACAATCGTACGGACGGTGCGGGGGAAGGGTGAGCGCCAGATCCTTACTGAACACATCCACAAGGTCATGGTACTCCACCGGCACCGTCCCAAGATTGGGCGGGACTCTGACCTCCTCCTTAGCCTGGGAACCGGGAGGAACCGAGGAACCTAAACATACCCGATGGCAGGTCTCGCTCCACTGACCCACTACCCCGGACGGCCAATCGATCCGGGGATTGTGTTTTAACATCCAGGGGAACCCGAGAATCACACGGGAGGTGGCAGGAGTCACAAAAAACTCGATCTCCTCCCGGTGGTTCTCTGACACCACCAGAGTTACTGGTGGTGTCTTATGTGTGATTAGAGGGAGTAGGGAGCCATCTAGTGCCCGCACTAGATGAGGTAAGATGAGCCACCAGAGGGAGCCCTGCCTCCCTGGCCCATCTGCTGTCTAGCAGATTCCCTTCAGAGCCCGTGTCCACCAGTGCTGGGGCCTGCAGGGTTAAATCCTCATAAAGGATTGTAACTGGGAGTCGTGTGGCAATATGGGTATGTCCCACGTGCATGTCTTGGCCCACCCCTAGCCCAGTTTCTAGGGGCGGCGTTGGTGTTTAACCGCTCGGGGCAGTCCCTCACTTGATGCTCTATTGAGCCACAAACAAAGCACGCTCCGCGGACCAGCCTCCTCTGTCTATCTGGTGGCCTAAATGTGGCCCTGCTCGTGTCCATAGCTTCATCAGCAGGGGGAGCTGTAACCACACGGAGCGTAGAGGCCGTGGAGCGTGGGGAGGGCGGAACTCGGTCGGAACCGGAAGGGAGAGGGATGGCGCGTGCCCGGCCACGCCCTTCGTCTCGTTCCCGATGGCGTTCTTCTAACCGATTGTCTAATCGTATAACGAGATCAATAAGCCCGTCTAAATCCCGCGGTTCGTCCTTGGCCACCAGGTGCTCCTTCAGGACCAACGACAGTCCGTTTACGAAGGCGGCACGGAGGGCAGTGCTATTCCAGCCGGACCTCGCAGCCGTGATGCGGAAGTCGACTGCATAAGCAGCTGCGCTCCGGCGCCCCTGTCTCATTGACAGCAGCACGGCTGAAGCGGTCTCTCCTCTATTTGGGTGATCGAACACTGTTCTGAACTCCCTCACAAACCCATCATATGTCAGAAGGAGCCGTGAATTTTGCTCCCAGAGCGCTGTAGCCCAAGCGCGTGCCTCACCGCGAAGCAGATTAATCACATAAGCTATCTTACTAGCATCAGTCGCGTACATGACGGGACGTTGTGCGAAGACGAGCGAACACTGCATAAGAAAGTCCGCGCACGTCTCCACACAACCCCCGTACGGCTCTGGAGGGCTTATGTATGCTTCAGGGGAAGGTGGGAGGGGTCGTTGAACGACCTGTGGAACGTCACTGTTGCGCACAGGATCGACAGGAGGGGGAGCCGCAGCAGCGCCCTGAGGGCGCGCTTCCACCTGTGCGGCAAGAGCCTCCACCCTGCGGTTAAGGAGGACGTTCTGCTCGGTCATTAGATCCAACCGAGCCGTAAAAGCGGTGAGGATTCGCCGCAACTCACCGATCATTCCTCCTGCAGACGCCTGTGCGCCCTGCTCTTCCATTGGCCATTCAACAGCCGGTTGTCGCCCCTCGGGGTCCATGACATTGGCCGAGATATCCTGTTGTGAAAGTGTAGGAACACGGACCCACAACAGGGGGCGCAAATGAACGGACAATGGAGGAAGTCAAATAACAACACTTTACTGTTGTGAATAAGCACAACAAACACAACAGATTACAATAATAGACAAAGAAGTCAATTCACAAAATGTGTCACGTGGGCAGGCTCGAAGATAAGAGACGTCTGTCCAAAGCAGAACCGGAACCACACGATTTCCTCCGCCACCGAACCCCGGGAATACTGGAGCCGCCAAGTCCCGAACTCCCAGGTGGCCACTGCCTCCGCGTGTCGGATCTGGTACTGCTGGTGAGGAACAAAAACAGTTAAATGTGGGTGCAAACCCAGCAACACGTATGGCGGGAAAACCACCTCCACCTCTCGTCGGAAGAAATGTCTGCTATTCAACGCACAAAAGTAACAAAGTGTTAATGTCAAAAAGACAACACAGTCGGCTGAGTACTGTACCTCCTAGGTAGAGCGATATCTCGGCAAAGAGGTGGAGATGTCGTCTTGCTGATATACCACTGCAGATCAGATGATTGGTGACAGCTGTCGTAGGTGATAAGTGACAGCTGTCACCCCGGCTGCTCCTGTGAGGCGGCAGCGCCCTCTGGTGCCTGGAGCCCGTGTGACCTCTGCAAAATGTCCCCTGCGTTGACTGAAACCCTCGGAGCTGGTCAGAGTGTTGGTAACAGCCAGTTTATTTCCCACCAACCCTGCATTGGTAAACAAAGGCACTCAATTCAGTCATGCAGATAACAGCTCATTCTCCGTCTCATGAAAAATCCTCCGCTGCACTCGTGATCGTATAGTGGATTTATATTCACAAGGTTAATAACAAAATAAAATTCATAAAATCATCTAAATCAAATTCAGGGACTCTATATAAAGCAACCGATTAAACCAAAAAATAATTTCCACTTTAGAACATTGACTATCACTTTTTGTTAAACACTTTCCATAGAACACAATTTAATATATAAAACAGTACAAAATATTTTACAACAGATTTGGTAATTTTCCCATTCATGGACTACACATCAACATACCTGCATTGGTAAACAAAGGCACTCAATTCAGTCATGCAGATAACTTTCCTGCTAAGGAACTAATCAGCAAAGGGATGGCCAGACCCCTCACTGACATGGACACAAAAGATGCCGTATACACCCTTCCACTTATAAGTAATGCCTCTATACTAGACACCCTATAAAACACGCAATTGATAATACATGATTCTAAAATTCATTAGCAAATCACTCTGGAAACCTATTCCACACAGAGGAAACCAACGAACCAACCGTTGACGTAGACTCTTCAACAACTTGCTCATTCATCTCACAGATGAGTCGAACTGGGGGCTTCACTTGTCTGCCTGTCTTGGTGCGAAGGGGAGCTGACTGCTCACAACCAACATCGCACGGCTCCAGAGTATCGGATTGCAATACAGTATTACATTCAGAGAAGGGGACCCGGTCAACATCAACCACTGAGGCTTGACATCCTTCATCTTGGGGAGCATCTTGCTTAGCAGAAGGCATGGGAGGGGATGACTGCGATGAAGATTCCGACACTTGCAAAGTGTCACACGCATCATGGGGGACCAGGAGCACCCCGACTTCTGGTGATGAAACACCCACAGCCACTTCAGTAACACAGTCCTGCTGATTAGTCGTAGCACTCCCAGTACATCCTTCCTCCATCTGTGTCGGCCATTCAACTGTTTTTGCCTCACTGTCCTGTGTGTCAACGAGAAATGTCAGCTCGCTTTGTTCGCTACCAACAACTGAAGGGCAACTGGATACTGACACATCATCACCCCCAGGGAGGAAACTCACAGGGAGCAGGAGATTTCTGTGGACAACCCTTTTTCTCAAGGACACGGGATCCTTGATACAATACACATTGATGTCAGGTTTCACAGATTGCACTTCATACACTGTGGATTCCCATTTGTCCGCAACTTTCCTCTTCCCTCTCTCACCACGGTTCGCTAGCAAGACCCTGTCACCGACCATGAGGGGAGACCCTTTTACTTTGCGATTGTAGTTCTTCGCCTGGTGAGCCTGTTCAGCCAAACTGTTCTGGCGAGCAATGCGTGTAGCCTCGGACAAGTTATGCCTCAATTGGGAGACGAACTCAGAGTGATCAACAATGGCTCTGTTGGGCAAAACATGCTGGAACACAACATCAACAGGAAGACGCGGGACTCTGCCAAACATGAGGAAGAAGGGAGCAAACCCAGTTGTCTCATGCTCCGTGCAGTTGTAACAGAAAGTTAGCATCTGGAGCATCTGAGGCCACCTTGCCTTAGACTGGGGAGGTAGGACCCGTATCATGTTTCCCAGGGTCCTATTGAATCGCTCAGCAACACCATTCCCCATGGGATGGTATGGGGTAGTATGAGATTTCTGAATGCCCGCAAACTCCAAGAGTTCCTTCATGAGTTTACTTTCAAAATTGGCCCCTTGGTCTGAATGGATGCGTTTGGGGAACCCATAAACACAGAAAAAGTCATTCCAAAGGCGACGAGCAACTTGCTTCGCCGACTGATTTTTGCATGGGAATGCATGGGCCAGTTTTGAAAAGTGATCCGTCACCACTAAGACATCCACACTCTTTTTGTCTGTCTGCTCAGCAGTCCAAAAATCAATACAGACCAATTCCATCGGTTCGGACGTGCAAATGCTCTCCAGAGGGGCTCGGTCGTCAGGCTCTGGGGTCTTCCCAACCACACAACGAAAACAGTTTGTCACATGATTGACGACATCACGTTCCATTCCAGTCCAAAAAAATCTATGCCTTGCAAGGGACAGAGTACGAGCCTGTCCGTGATGTCCTGCAGAATCGTGTAGGCCTCTGAGCACTCGGGCTTTCAAGGAGTCGGGAACAACAAACTGGTGGATAGTCAAATTCATTTGTTTGTCTTTCTTTGTCTTGTACAGCAAGCCCTCTCTAACGGAGAGTTTAGACCAGTGTCTCAGAAGTCTCTTTACAGATCGAGGCTCCTCCACACGCTCACGCCTGGTGGGCCTCCTGTGACGTTGAAGGTAATACAGGACTCTGCTCAAAACGCCATCCTGTTCCTGCAGATTCACCAGCTCACTCTTTGGCAAGGAAACGGACTGATCAATACCGGGCAGGTGAAGGGCAGATGGTTCGATACCACTCACTCGACTGACACCTCCAGAGTCGTGTACATCCAGCACAGCGAGAACGTCCTGTGAAGAGATGGACCCTAAAGAGGGAGGTGGAGTAACAACAGCTTCCCCTTCTAACTGATTACTAACCAGTTGGCAATTTATGGTGTACCTGAAGGCATCCTGAACTGTACCTTCCAGTGTACCATCCACTTGTTGCAGCAGCGCAGCGTAAGGCATTGTCACCAAACGATGGCCAATACATGACTGAACAAAAGGTTCTCTGCTCAATGCGTCAGCAACCACATTCTTCATACCAGGAACATATTTTAGATCAAAGTTGTATGCTGCAAGTTTCGACACCCATCTTTGCTCACATGCATCCAACCTGGGTTTTGTCAGGATGTACGTCAGTGGGTTATTGTCCGTCCAGACGGTGAAGCAGCGTCCCTTAAGCCAATGACTGAATTTGTCACAGATTGCCCATTTCAGAGCCAGGAACTCCAACCGGTGTGCTGGGTAATTTAGCTGGGAACGTGAGAGTGTCTTGCTAGCAAATGCGACTGGCCTGGCAATCTTCCCATCAGAAGGCAACTGTGAAAGGACTGCTCCAAGACCATCAAAAGAAGCATCGACGGCAAGGATGAATGGTGCATTAAAATCTGGGTGTGCTAATACGACATTGCGCACGGGTTCATGTTTCAAAGCTTCGAATGCCGCTCCGCACTCATCAGTCCAATCATTCGGGGATAGTTTTACATTTCCCTTCTTAAATTTGGGATTCCGGCCCCTAACTCTCTCGCCTTTTGTGGGAGGTTCAGCCACAAGATGGAATAACGGTTTAGCCAGAGCTGAACATTTCTCAATAAAGTGATGGTAGTAGAGGACCATCCCCAAGAAGGACCTGATTTTCTTAACACATGGTGTTATCCTGTCAGCTTCCATCAAATCCACTTCCTGCACCTCATTGATGGCTCGCACCTTGTCAGGGTCCATTTTGACACCATCCTCACAAACGATGTGCCCCAGAAACTTGACAGATCTGCGAAGAAAATGGCATTTTTTTGGAGAGAGCTTCAAATTATTGGCAGCAAGGCGTGAAAAAACCATCTGCAACCGCTCAAGTGCCACTTGTTCAGATGGGGCAAACACTAGGAGGTCATCCAAGTAGCATAGAATGCTGGTAAAATTCTGGTCGCCGAAAATGGACATCATCATTCGCATGAAAGTGGCTGGGCTATTCGTAAGACCTTGAGGCATTCTGTTATATTCGTGAAGGCCGAAAGGTGAAGAGAATGCTGTGTATTTTCTGTCATCCTCATGCAAGCTGACATTGTAGAATCCTGAAGTGAGGTCCATAGTCGAGAAGAACACACTACCACCAAGGGCAGCCAGGGTATCTGACTGATGGGGCAAGGGATGTGCGTCTTTCACTGTCCGCGCATTCAACCATCGGAAATCATTGCAAATGCGAAGGTCGCCATTTGGCTTCACAACAAGGACAAGGGGGGACGAAAATTCACTCTGAGATTTGCGGATGATTCCCAATTCTTCCATTTCAGTCAGGGCAGTCCGAAGTTTGTCATAATGGCAGGGCGGAACCCTCCTGTAAGGGAGTCTGAAGGGTTTGTCATCCACTAGACGAATCCTGTGGACAAAATCTTTTGCCTCGCCACAGTCCATCTTATGCCTGGAGAAAATGGGCTCATACTGCTAAATAATCTGCAACAGTTTGTCTTTCCATTCTGGGGAAACCTCACATGATGACAGATCCAAATCCTTCAAACCCATGTCACTCAATACACGGGATATCTCCTCTGATCTGGGATTGGGCCTTGGGCTCTGTGTACTCTGTGTACTGGACTGGACGCGTACAGGCTCTGGTAAGTCCTGCACGGAGAGGCAGGGGGACACATCAGCAATCTTAGCATTTCTCTTAAGGGTCAAAAACTTCTCTGTTGGGTTCATTACTTTAACCGGTACCCAGCCATTACCCCATAAGGAAGTGACCACTCTTCCTACCAAAATCTGTGCAGGCCTGGATTTTGATTGAGTGGGTTCAATGACCACTGTACTCCCCACTGCTGAGACACTTGAAGGGGGTAACTTGGCCCACACCAAATGTTCAGATAGAGGCTGTAGGGTGACACTCCCCTTAAGCTTAGCTGTTCCGATTCTGGATAGCGACGCACCCATTTTTAAGTCAGTAGAGTTGGGCAATGTGGACAAGAGCTCGGGCAGTTTGTTCCGAGCACTAGTAACATCTGGCGCGCCCACCGAGCCGCCAACAGTCGGACTCATGTGTGAGATAAGCCACTTGAGCACATTGCTGCCCAAAATCATATCATCTGTCTGCCCTGGCACAACAAGAACAGGAATCACCACCTCAAGGCCATAAAATGACCCCCACAACCAACAATGACGAAACCTTCGGCTGATTTCCTATCAGTTTTAGGGTCAGACCTCGAAAGTTCCTTGTCAACCGCCTCACTAATAGTACATGCCATAGTACCACTATCCAATAATGCCCTAAGAACATGTCCATTACCAGTAGTCACATCCGTGTAAAACAGACTGTCCGTCTTCGAAAGTCTCTGGAGACCCTGTACAATCAAAGTCTTATGTGGTGGCACAACACTGCTACAAATATGGCACATCATCTCATAGTCATCAACACCAGACAAATCAAAGATGGGAGGTTCCCTCACCTGATCTGCGCTGCCCTCTCCCGCACGCAGATCATTCAGTTTTCCTGCTGATCATGGGAATTTGTGTACCTGCGCTCTGGGCAATTTCGTCTATTATGACTAGGCGAGAAACACAAAAAACACAACCTGTGTTCTCTGCAATGAGTGAGACCGGAGTGGGCGGTGTCCCCGCAAACAGAACATGGGGTCCCACTCAAACCTGCAATCCTTGGCAGTTTGTCAGGCCCCCTCCCTTTAGTCTCCTGACCAAACTTCGACCCTTGGAGCAACATCTTCTCCAACATCACCAACAATCTTTCAAAAGCAGATGCATCCTGGCCTGCATTATTACTCTGCAGTTTGACCTCAGGGGCTGGAATCGTTTTGAGGCCCACCTCAGCTCTATTCATGTCAATTCTATCAACACTCGTAGAAGACCCAATACCCCGTTCAAGGTGGTATTCATCTAACACTTCCTGGACCTCACGAGCTGACCATTTCTCACTCGTCTTAGACCTAAAGGTAAGTGCTAAATCTCTGTTAGGACAATGTCTTATGAACATACGTGCAACTTCAGCGCTAGGGTCATCAAACGACTTACCCCGCTCTTTAAGGCAGTCAGAAACAACATCAGCGGCTCTATTCAACCGCAGCCAGTATTCATAAGGGTCTTCCTGTTCCTTTGGAATTGTGGAATAAAAGTCCGCAAAAGGTACGGAGGAGCAATGGCTGGAACCAAAATGCTTGCGTAAAAGACTATATATGACCTGTGGGTTACACTTAACATCAATTTCCCCATTCCTAAGACCAAATTTCACAACATCCTTCGCTCTACCCCTCAGATGGACAAGAATCTCCTCAGCTTGATTCTCTAGCTGAACACCACATTTCTTGATGAAGATTTTCATTATGTCCTCCCATCCATCAATCGTAACAGCATCTGAATCATCCCCTCTGAAAACAGGAGGGTCCTTTACATGACCCCGTGTAACCAGTTGAACCTTGGAAAGGTCCAGCACCTGACCCGAGGAATGTTTTTCAGTACACGCATCATCATAATTGGAACAAGTGGCATTTGAAGGGGTCGATGCGTTAAAGTGTGACATAACGCTATCAGCGAGCTGTTGCCCTATTTGCTGTACAATAGAGCTCATGTGGTCTACCAGCCTAACATCCTCAAGCGGGGGGACGGAATCTGGATCCCCATTAGAGCACTGTGGGGGTTGCACACTATCCAACGGCCGACAAGTGGATGTCACTACATCCCTGCTATCGAAGGAATCACTCATAGAACTGCTAACAAACGCTGCGCATGGGGGAAACAAAACAGGCGTACTGTGAAACCCTCTGCCTCTGCCAGTGCCAGGAGGGGTCGTACTGTTAGTGTTAAATGTTCCCAAACTCATTATTAACCGCAACTCAACACAACATATAACAACAACGAAGAAAGACTATAAAAGACTGAATAATCGTGTTACTCAAACACCCTAAAACCACAATTGCAGCTCCAGGGTGATGCCGTGGCAAGGAGAACCAGCCCGGTCCAGCGTTGTCGTCGACGGGTCACGGCACCAATGTGACCTCTGCAAAATGTCCCCTGCGTTGACTGAAACCCTCGGAGCTGGTCAGAGTGTTGGTAACAGCCAGTTTATTTCCCACCAACCCTGCATTGGTAAACAAAGGCACTCAATTCAGTCATGCAGATAACAGCTCATTCTCCGTCTCATGAAAATCCTCCGCTGCACTCGTGATCGTATAGTGGATTTATATTCACAAGGTTAATAACAAAATAAAATTCATAAAATCATCTAAATCAAATTCAGGGACTCTGTATAAAGCAACCGATTAAACCAAAAAATAATTTCCACTTTAGAACATTGACTATCACTTTTTGTTAAACACTTTCCATAGAACACAATTTAATATATAAAACAGTACAAAATATTTTACAACAGATTTGGTAATTTTCCCATTCATGGACAACACATCAACATACCTGCATTGGTAAACAAAGGCACTCAATTCAGTCATGCAGATAACAGCTCATTCTCCGTCTGGAAAGATGGTATCATGTGATGTTAGCTAGCTATGCTAACCGACAATAAAGTATCCATAACGATCTCGACTTCAATAAAAGACGACGAAAATAATGTCAACGAAACAAGGTTCAACAAGAGAAAACCATCTTAGCTCCAGCACCATTTACAATGAGTTAAATTTAATTTATCTACAGACAATTAGAGACGTGTTACCTCATGAAAAATCCTCCGCTGCACTGAGGATTACCCACAATTCCTTGCCTTTATTACCCGATGCAGTTACCACCTTCAGACAGTAGATGGCGTAGTTCGTCCATTTAGTAGGATTTTATCTGAACCATTTAACTATGTTACACCCGCACTCCAGGCAGGGCGCCCTCTGGTGGTGGTGGGCCAGCAGTACCTCCTCTTCAGCGGCCCACACAACATCTTTGAGTTCATCTCATACAAAATGGGAGCAAAACCAAAAGTGTTGCGTTTATATTTTTGTTGAGTGTAATAATAATAGTGTTTATATGATAACAACAACCTAAACAATTTATAAATACATTCAGACAGTAAATTAACATTAAAAATTACATAATTACCAGGAACTAAAAGGGTTTGATTTCCTCTTCTAAAAATTGTTGAGGTCTAAGGTTCTAAAAACATTCAAGATTGACTCACCATTCCAACTCATTGCTTAATTTATTACCACCCTTGAAAAATGTCAGCTACCTATTTTATAAACACTACCCAATCTAGAGCCTGTGGATCGACACGGGCAACATGCTATACAAGCTAGGCTTGCAGCATGATTAAGTTCCTGCATTTGAAGGGTTACAGTGCAAATCCATGATGAAAAATGAAGGCTGTTTATGGTGATGATTGCCCATCATATGACACTGTTGTGACATGGAAAAGGAATTTCCAAACTGGCCACATGTCCCTCAGAGACAAGCCAAGAACTGGACGACCATCACTCATGGACAGTGCGGCCACAGTGAAGAACGTGGAGGATCTTATCCTGGAAGATCGATGAGTAACCATCCACGTGATCATGCATGAGACTGGTCTTAGTTACAGCAGTGTGTGGAAAATTATTCACGATGAACTGCACATGTCTAAGGTATCAGCACGCTGGGTTCCATGCTTACTGACTCCTCTCCAAAGGCAAACATGCCTAGACATGTCGAGGCAGATATTGACTCTTTGGAAGCAGGATGAAGAGATTTTCTTTGGCTGTCTGGTAACTATGGACGAAAGTTGGATCTATCTGTATGATCCAGAGACCAAAGAGATGAGCAAGGAGAGGAAGCACACCACATCCCCTCCCCCCAAGAAGACTAAGGTGCAGAAGTCCACAGGGAAGGTCATGCTTTTGGTTTTTTGGGACTGTTGTGGAGTCATCCTCACAGACTACCTTGCAAAGGGTCAGATCATCACAAGCCCATACTACTGCACAAGTTCTGAACAAGTTGCTTGATGCTCTGAAGAAGAAATGACGCAGTATGCTCACCAAAGGAGTCTATCTTCTTGCCAACAATGCACCTGCTCACTCATCTGAAGCTGCGGTTGTGAAAGCAAGGCAATGTGACTAGAAATCTTGCCGCATCCGCCCTATTCTCCTGATCTCGCCCCAAGCGACTTTTTCTTGTTCCCAGAGATGAAAAATCCACTGCAGGGTCGGTGATTTGATGACACAGATGACGTCATTCCAAGCCCGGCGATGGGGGCAATGAGTTTATCACAGGGGTCCGGGTCGCGCCCCCCCCCCCCCAAAAAAAAGTGCACACCGGAGGGAACGTGCCTCTGAGAGTGCGTAATGAATTGGGTGTGCTCCTGGAAAGCTCATGTATTTAGGCTACACCGTTGTAAGAGACTCACTGAGTAAGAGTAAAGAGTGATGACAGTATTTTTTTAATTATTATTTGAACGTATAGACCCTTGGTCAAGTGATCTCCTGCATACCACAAAACCAAACCAACAACTGATCTGAGAAATGACACAAGACAGTAGATAAACCCCACATACAGCCCTCCATCACAAGCGCAAACACAGCACAATTGGGCATGTGCGCCACTCCATGGCACAGAGCCCAACTACGCATGCAGTCACAAAGTTCTTCTGAAAAACTGGAACGATCTGAATTCAGTTGGATGAATATTGGTGTGTGTGGAGACAATTCACGTTGTTCACACCATGACAGAACTTAACGATGCGCTGTTACGCGCAATAGCGCGCAACAACACGGAACACTATTCTTGACTGTGCGTAATGGTTCCTGATAATTCTCCAGCAACACGGGCCATTAATCGTAACGTGTGGTAACAGGTTGCAGCAGTTCCTGAGGACACCTGACGCCTCTGCCCCGAATCATCACATTCGTGATCAGCGGCCAAGAATGTGTACTTCGTGGCATTCGTGACTTGTCGTTATGTGTAAACGCAGCATTAACACCCTCCCCAAGTGAGTTGTGCTGCATGATCTGCCTTTTGCTTAGTGGACTTCATGAATCCCAGGAACACCAGCTCTGACACTGCTTGAATAAATCGAGCATCGAGCACGTTCGTCCACCTTGCCATAATCGCTGGACTCAGGATCGTTGCCCTCTGCCACACTGACAAGCGCAACCCTCAACCTATCAACTTGCTTGAACACAGACACACGCCATATCCGTTTGTTTTAAAATTAATTACTTTAGTTAATTAATTTGGTTTATTTGTTAAATACGTGATATTATTGAATAACTTTGCTATATTTTCCAGTATTTCTTTTTTCTTTTTATTTTTCGATAACTCTCACATCCGAGGGGGCGGGGTTGATGATGTGAGGGGGCGTCGACCCCAAACGCCCCCTCGTGGGGCCTGGTCTGCATCATTCAAGAGGTGGAACAGTGGTTTTCAACGCAATCTGAGGACTTCTACAACGGTGGCGTGCGGAAGGTCAAGAAACGATGGAAGGAATGTGTGACTCTGGACAGTGACTACATATGTATACGTAGAGAAGTCTTAAGGACCACAAATAAAAAGTTTCTGACTCGTTCATTTCATGGCCATAATTAAAACTTTACGACACCCCCTCGTGTGTATATATATATATATAGTGAGGAAAATAAGTATTTGAACACCCTGAGATTTTGCAAGTTCTCCCACTTAGAAATCATGGAGGGGTCTGAAATTTTCATCTTAGGTGCATGTCCACTGTGAGAGACATAATCTAAAAAAAAAAAAAAATCTGGAAATCACAATGTATGATTTTTTAATAATTTATTTATATGTTACTGCTGCAAATAAGTATTTGAACACCTGTGAAAATCAATGTTAATATTTGGTACAGTAGCCTTTGTTTGCAGTTACAGAGGTCAAACGTTTTCTGTAGTTTTTCACCAGGTTTGCACACACTGCAGCAGGGATTTTGGTCCATTCCTCCATACAGATCTTCTCTAGATCTTTCAGGTTTGGAGTTTCAGCTCCCTCCAAAGATTTCTATTGAGTTCAGGTCTGGAGACTGGCCAGGCCACTCCAGGACCTTGAAATGCTTCTTACGGAACTCCTCCTTAGTTGCCCTGGCTGTGTGTTTGGGGTCATTGTCATGCTGGAAGACGCAGCCATGACCCATCTTCAATGCTCTTACTGAGGGAAGGAGGTTGTTTGCCAAAATCTCACAATACATGACCCCATCCATCCTCCCTTCAATACGGTGCAGTCGTCCTGTCCCCTTTGCAGAAGAGCACGCCCAGAGTATGATGTTTCCACCCCCATGCTTCACGGTTGGGATGGTTTTCTTGGGGTTGTTCTCATCCTCTAAACATGGTAAGTGGAGTTGATTCCAAAAAGCCCTATTCTGGTCTCATCTGACCACATGACCTTCTCCCATGCCTCCTCTGGATCATCCAGATGGTCACTGGTGAACTTCAAACGGGCCTGAACATGTGCTGGCTTGAGTAGGGGGACCTTGCTGCCCTGCAGGATTTTAAACCATGACAGCATCATGTGTTACTAATGTAATCTTTGTGACACTGGTCCCAGCTCTCTTCAGGTCATTGACCAGGTCCTCCTGTGTAGTTCTGAGCTTTCTCAGAATCATCCTTACCCCACAAAGTGAGATCTTGCATGAAATCCCAGACCGAGGGAGATTTACAGTCATCTTGTGTTTCTTAAACTTTCTAATATATAATCATAACATTTGTTGTCTTCTACCAAGCTGCTTGCCTGTTGTCCTGTAGTCCATCCCAGCCTTGTGCAGGTCTACAGTTTTGTCCCTGATGTCCTTAGACAGCTCTTTGGTCTTGGCTATGGTGGACAGGTTGGAGTGTGATTGATTGAGTGTGTGAACAGATGTCTTTTATACAGGTAACAAGTTCAAACAGGTGCAGTTAATACAGGTAAAGTGTGCAGAATAAGAGGGCTTCTTAAAGAAAATTAAAAGGTCTGTGTGAGCCAGAATTCTTGCTGGTTGGTAGGGGATCAAATACTTATTTGCAGCAGTAACATAGAAATAAATTATTAAAAAATCATTCATTGTGATTTACAGATTTATTTTTTTTTTAGCTCATGTCTTTCACAGTAGACATGCACCTAAGATGAAAATTGCAGACCCCTCCATGATTTCTAAGTGGGAGAACTTGCAAAATCGCAGGGTTTTCAAATACTTATTTTCCTCATTATATATATATATATATATATATATATATATATATATATATATATATATATATATATATATATAATACTATTCATGAGCATGGTGTTAATATTGTTTTTGTTGTAAACAGTCATTTTACTTGTGAATTCTGTTAACCATTTCTAGATGGTTAGTTAAAAAAAACCCTCTGGGAATTTACGTGTGATGCCGCCATCTCCTTTGATGAAGTTTGACAAAGATTTTGGACCCTGGAGACTTGCTGTTGTACCCCAAGACACGCAAACTGCAACTTAGTTTAAGTAACGCTCCTCTGAGAAACCATTTACAGTCTTGAGAAAAGGAGATGTTATTTTGAAATGTAAGAGCGCAGGTGGCGTGGCTTCAGTTCGCCAAATGAGCGTCATGAGACGAGCATTATGAGACGGGAGTCTGCAGCCATACCAGACTCAAACCTACACCTTGTCTTATCAGGCTTGATGGTCAGGAATGGCTGGACACAAATGCAGGACTCAGACAAAGCTCTGGAGTTTAAAACGGTTTACTGAATGACTTAGCTGGGCTCGGTTCACGTGAAGGCAGTCCAAAAGAAGCAACAGTACCAAAATCATCAGGTGAATGGCATGGGCAGGTAAACAGGCAGGTGATCAAAAATATGACGAGGCAGGCAGGATGAGAAAAAACACAAGTACAGAGGTGGAAGGATGGCACAAGATGCATTAATCTGGCGAGGAACTAGTGCAACCAGTGAAGCTTATATACACCCAGGTGATGAGCTACACAGTAGGAACAGGTGTGTGGAAAGCACCAGAACAAGGGTGTGGCCAGACAGAGTGCAACATCCACCATCAAACACCAAGAGATAGACATGAAAGATAGGGACAGAAAAAATCCAAGCAGAAAAAGACCAGCAAGAGAACTCACATATAACAAAACCAATCCAAAAAATAACTAAAAAGAACAGAATAAACATGTCCCAGTGCAAAAAATCCAAACCCTGACATGTCTGACTGCAGTTATCACGGAAGGATGTTCAGTCATCACAGATGCCTCTGCTGTACTGTCATGTTGAACCATCTACTTTGAGCATTTGTGTAGGACTAATCCTCCTGCTGAGATGATAGACATCTCCACTGTCAGGGTTCTTGTAGCTGATCCTCCAGTCAACTTCAACTGACTGAATGATGGTGAGATTGTAAAGGCTGTGAAAGAGCTGAGGGCAGGGATCGCTCCAGGGATGTGCTGCACTCGACCTGAGCGTATCAGTGTGGGTGGACATGCTGTTCTTCAGGCACTGCAAACAATTTTTGTTTCAGTCTGAGAGATGGGTATCATCTATACTGGCTAGAAAAAAGGACTTGTTGTTCCAATCTGGAAAGGACGACTGCATGGATTGCAACAACTACACTGCTCTCTGTGCCAGGGAAGGTGTTTGCAATCTTTATAGGATTCAGTGCCACCTTCTTGCTGCTCAGAGGTCAGAGCAATCTGGGTTCATGCCCAAAGAAGTCAACCATGAACCACATTCCACAAGCACTCATAGAAGGAAGCATGAATATCAGCTATGCTTCTATGTAGCTTATACTAATTTTCACAAAGCCTTTCATTCATTGATTGGTCTGCACTCTTGGACAACCTGAGAATTTGTGTGTTCCCAAGAAGTTGCTTGACATCGTAAGTAGCTGGTACACAGATACTGTGAGTGCTATACAGAGTGGGGGCAGACTCTGGCAAAACTGGCATTCATCAAAAATGTGTTCTGGCTCTGACACTGTTCGGTGCACACATGGACTGGTTTTGGACGGGGTTATGGAAACCAGCAACTTAGGTGCTTTAGTTGGAGAGGAAAGGTTTACTGCACTTGTCTTCATAGATTCCTAGAAGTACTTCGGGCTGTGGCTGGACAGCAAACTGGACTGGACAACCCACACCAACCACCTGTACAGGAAGAGACAGAGCAGGCTGTACTTACTGAGGAGGCTGTGGTTGTTTAACATCTGCAGGAAACTCCTGTGGATGTTCTACCAGTCTGTAGCAGCCAGCGTCCTTTTTACACCATGGTGTCCTGGGGGGCAGCACATACAAGAAGAACACATCCAAGCTGGACAAACAGATCAGGCAGGCTGGCTCTGTGGTTGGCACGAAGCTGGACTCTCTGATGACAGTGGCAGAGAAGAGAACACTGGACACACAGCTGGACATTATGGACGATGCCAGTCACCCTCTGCACACTGTCATCAGTAACCAGAGGAGCCTTTTCAGCCACAGACTACTCCTTCCCAAGTGCAGGACCAACAGACTGAAAAACTCCTTTGACCCTCAGGCCATCAGACTACAACTTCTCACTCAGGGAGAGGAGGAGTAACAGGAAGACAGAGGACAGGAATGAGAATGAGAGGAACAATACTAGCCAGTAAATCAGTATTGATCAGTATGTCTGGTATTTATATTGTGTATTTCCAAACCTGAAAGATTTGGAGAAGATCTGTATGGAGGAGTGGACCAAAATCCCTGTTGCAGTGTGTGAAAACTTGCTCAAGAACTACAGGAAATATCTGACCTCTGTAATGGCAGACAAATGTTTCTGTACCAATTGTTAAGCTCTGTTTTTCTAGGGGATCAAATACTTATTTCATGCAATAAAATGAAAATTTATTATATAGAAATCATACAATGTGATTGACTGGATCTTTTATTAGATTCTGTCTCTCACAGTTGAAGTGTACCTACGATAAAAAATACAGACCTCTCTATTCTTTGTCGGTGGGCAAAACTGCAACTGTATATGCGAGGTCTGTTACAAAAGTATCGGACCTTTTTATTTTTTTCAAAAACCTGATGGATTTGAATCACGTGTGCTTGCATGAGCCAACCTTGAACCTTCGTGCGCATGCGTGATTTTATTCAAGGCTGTCGGTTGCCTCATTTGCTTGTAAACAGCTTTGTGTGAGGATGGGTGGAGTCGCTCGTCGTTTTTTCTTTGCAAGGAAATGGTGGAACGACTGGAGCAGTGCGACTGCATCAAATTTTGCCAGAAACTGGGCGACAGCCAGGTGGAAACCATTCGGATTATTCAGACGGCTCACACAGATTAAGGAGCGGTACAACCGGATTAAAGACGGCCGCACAACGGTGGAGAGTGCACCGCGCTCCAGCGGCCATCAACATGCTGAAATGACCAGATCATTTCCAAAGTGAACTCTGTGGTGATGTGGGACCGTTGTGTGACTATCCGAGAAATTATGGAAGAGGTGGACATCAGTAGTTTTTCGGCACATTCCACTGTGACAGATGATTTTGCCATGAAAAGAGTTGCAGCGAAATTCATCGGCACGAAGCTGATGGCGCAGCAAAAGCGGCACCGTGTTGAAGCCTCACAGGACATGTTGTGACATGCCCAGCTCTTGCACCATTCGGAAGATTCAGACGGCTTTCGGTGACTTTTCAGTCGTGTGAGTATCCAAGAAATTGTGGACGAGCTGGGCATGGTGCACTTTGGAAATGATCTGGTCATTTCAGCATGTTGATGGCTGCCCGGAGTGCGGTTCGCTCTCCACTGTTGTGCGGTCATCTTTATACCGGTTGTATCACTCCTTAATCTGTGTGATGACCATAGGATCGTCACCGAAAGCCATCTGAATAATCCGAATGGTTTCCACCTGGCCCAGTTTCTGGCAAAATTTGATGCAGTCGTGCTGCTCCAGTCGTTCCGCCATTTCCTTGCAAAGAAAAAACGATGAGAGACTCCACCCATCCTCACACAAAGGCTGCTTACAAGCAAATGACGCAACTGACAGGCTTGAAAAAAAACTCACGCATGCGCACGAAGGTTGAAGGTTGGCTCATGCAAGCACACGTGATTCAAATCCATCAGGTTTTTGAAAAAAATAAAAAGGTCCAATACTTTTCTAACAGACCTCGTGTATATATATATATATATATGTTCTAATTTAAGAATATATGAAAATCTTTTAAAAGAAAACAACCATATGATCATTCAAGTGCAGCCACAACAGCCTCACATTGAAATTTTCTGCTGCATGTTTTTTTTTTCCTTTCTTCTTTTTTCTTGTTGTGAACTTCTTGTTGTGGACTTGGAAAACTGATTCATCACTGAATAAAATGAATGTTACCTACTATAACTTTAATGATGTGACACAGGACAGCTTTGTGTGAGAGTGAAAATGTTCCAGACAGATTAGAACATGGATGAAACCCAGGCCTTAAGAAAGAAATAATATTTCAGTCCTGTTTCCAATCCCTGGGAATGATCCAATGAGTCATGATGTCATTAATACACACAAATTACACTCCACTCTAAAAATCATGATGTCTGATTGTTGAAGGAGAAAGAATAAATCCATTACAAATACTCAGATGATAAATGGTGAGAAAATGTTCATTGAGTTTGATCTTTTCTGAAAGCAGACAGTAAAAAGTCAAGATTTGGGCCCTGGCATGGGCTCTGACCCCCTTTCTGAGACAATTATGGAGTTAATTAAGATCTCAGTTCAGTTAATCAGTTAAAAAAACTCTGCCAAGGTGCTATATATACTGTAGCTTGATCAATGTTAGATGCTAGATACACGTCTACATTGATACATACGGGGGGGGGGGGTAATAGCAAAATGACCCATATTGTAATGCTTCTGTTGTGTGGGCCGCCAGAAGAGGAGGTACTGCTGGCCCACCACCAGAGGGCGCCCTGCCTGAAGTGCGGGCTTCAGGCACGAGAGGGCGCTGCCACCAAGGACACAACCGGGAGTGACAGCTGTCACACATCAACTCATGACAGCTGTCACCCGTCATGTCATCACTCCATAAAAGCCGGATGTCATCTCCACCTCGCTGCCGAGATATCATCTACCTGGGAAGGTAACTCTCTGCTGTACTGAAAACTGTGTCATAGTCTGAACTCTTTTTGCAGCCGCTTTCCTGTTGTGTGCCTTATCTGCTGGATTGGCGTTCGGTGTGAGCAGCAACGGCTTCGCTTCACACCCAAACCAGATAAGTGGTTAACAGGAGCTGCACGAGTGTGTGATTAGAGGTGAAGGTGACTTTCCACCTTCTGACTGTTTTTGTTACTGGGTGTGTACACACCCACATCTCACTGTTTGTGCTCCTCGCCAGCAGTACCAGATCCGACAGTCAGGGACAGTGATCACCTGGGAATTCGGGACTTGGCGGCTCCAGTATTCACCAGGTTCGGTGGCGGCGGAAATCGTGTGGTTCCGGCTCTTCTCAGGACAGACGTCTTCTATCCTCGAGCCTGCCCACACGTCACCTTTGTGTATTGACTGCTATCAGATTCTGAGATTGTCTGTATATTCGTTGTGCACATTCACAACATTAAATTGTTACCTTTTGGCTCATCTATTGACCGTTCATTTGCGCCCCCTGTTGTGGGTCCGTGTCACTACACTTTCCCCAACAGCTTCATACTCAAGAGCCATAATAGACACGGCCTTTTGTAATCCCACATCTAAAAGATAATCATTTGCTGGGGTGATTGAGAAAGGTGCTCAAGCCCCTTATGATGTCATCAAGCATGCGAACATTTTGTGCAGTTTATGCAAAAATTATATATTTTCAACCTTATTTTTCATCCTGAAGGAAGTGAGATAGCTCAAACTTGAGGACACCCATTGTGAAAGAGAATAATTTGAGCTTTCAAAAAAAAAAAAACTTTAAATTTGCATCGACTTCTTTCTTTCTTGGACTAAATCACAATTAAAGCTAGGCATTTTTTCGCTGAGCATTTTTAAAAATCACCAAAATTAGGGGCACTTATTCCAAAGCCCCACTGAGCTAAATAATTACAGCCAAGGGTCTCCTTTACGTTTTTAAAATTTTAATTATTTAATGCTGGTTAAGTGTTGTACTAGTATGATTATTAGGTGGTGTAAATTGGATATTACAACTGGATTTTACTTTAGTATTTTTAGAGTTCCTCTTGTATTTTGAAATTTTTAATGAATCAGTTTTATTTGCACAAAGCTTAAAAAGTAAGTACTTTCAAGTTCAACTGAAAATTTATGAAAAGATTAAGGAGTCAGATGGCAAAAATGAAAGGGATTAAAATTTTTATCGATATTATAATAGCCAAGTGGCCTCTCTGTGCGTGCGTATGGCTTTGATCACAGACAAACTGGGGAGAGCTGACATTTGCCCTTTGGTATGCTTATGTATTTTGACCCCTTATCCCTGACACAAAACTGTGTCCTTTCTGGAAATTTCCAGTGCAGTCTCAGTGCACTCACAAAATGCCCCATTGATCCCAATTTTTGCAGAAACAGCCACAAACTGTCACATTCCCACAAATATACAGCTACATAAAACAAAATAGCTGTTACCAATGAGGAAAGGTAAATAACTGTCGTGGCTCTCTCCCTTTTAAAAACAGAGTTGACAACCTACAGTTAGCATTATGAAAATTGACACCTTCAGTAGAAAACTTTACACATTTAACTTTCATTACATCCAAGAGAAACATTCTACCACTAACGTGGGACGCTGGGCCCCCAAAAGCAGCCAACTTGAGTACACACTATATATATATATATATATATATATATATATATATATATATATATATATATATATATATATATATATATATATATATGTGGCCTCTGTATGCATGTATGCATGTGTATGGCTTCGATCACAGACAAACTGGGGAGAGGTGACATTTGCTGTTTGGTAGGCTTATGTTGTGTGTGGGCTGCCAGAAGAGGAGGTACTGCTGGCCCACCACCAGTGGGCGCCCTGCCTGACGGAAATCGTGTGGTTCCGGCTCTTCTCAGGACGGACGTCTTCTATCCTCGAGCCTGCCCACACGTCACCTTTGTGGATTGACTGTAATTATATTGAGATTGTCTGTATATTTGTTGTGCACATTTCACAACATTAAATTGTTACTTTTTGGCTCATCTATTGGCCGTTCATTTGCGCCCCCTGTTGTGGGTCCGTGTCACACTACACTTTCACAACAGGATATCTCGGCCAGCGTCATGGACTCCGAGGGGCGTCACCCGGCTGTTGAACGACCAATGGGAGAGCAGGGAGCGCAGGCGTCTGCAGGAGGCGTAATTGGTGAGCTGCAGCACATTCTCACCGCCTTTACGGCTCGGTTGGATCAAATGACCGAGCAAAACATCCTCCTGAACCGCAGGGTGGAGGCTCTCTCCGCACAGATGGCGGCGAGCGCTCAGGGCGCTGCTGCAGCTCCTCCTCCTGCTGACCCTGTGCAGGATATGAACGTTCCAGTGGTGGTTCAACAACCCCTCCCACCATCCCCTGAAGCATACATAAGCCCTCCTGAGCCGTACGGAGGTTGTGTGGAGACGTGCGCGGACTTTCTTATGCAGTGTTCGCTCGTCTTCGCACAACGTCCCGTCATGTACACGTCAGATGCTAGTAAAATAGCTTATGTGATTGCTCTGCTTCGGGGTAAGGCACGCGCCTGGGCTACGGTGCTCTGGGAACAGAATTCACGGTTGTTATCAGCATACACTGGGTTTGTGGGGGAGTTCAGAACAGTGTTTGATCACCCTAACAGAGGAGAGACCGCTTCAACTGTGCTGCTGTCAATGAGACAGGGACGCGAGAGCGCAGCCGCTTATGCAGTCAACTTCCGCATCGCGGCTGCGAGGACCCGCTGGAATGACGTTGCGCTCCGCGCCGCCTTCATAAACGGACTGTCGTTGGTCCTGAAGGAGCAGCTGGTAGCTAAGGACGAACCGCGGGATTTAGATGGGCTTATCGATCTCGTTATACGGTTAGACAATCGGTTGGAGGAACGCCGTCGGGAGCGAGGCGATGGACGTGGCCAGATACGCGCCGCCCCTCTCCCTTCCGGGTTCGAAAAGGGGCCGCCCTCCCCACGGTCCACAGCCGCAGCGCTCTGTGGGGCAACAGCTCCCCCTGCTGACGTTGTTAGGGAAATGCACAGGGCCAAAATGAGGAGGCTGATCCGCGGGGAGTGTTTTTTCTGCAGCTCAAAGGAGCACATACAGAGAAACTGCCCCAAATGGCCAAAACGACAACACTCGCCCTTAGAGACTGGGCTAAGGGGGGGTCAAAACATTCAAGTGAGACACACACAGATTGCCACACGACTCCCAGTCACAATCCTGAGCGGGGATTTAACCCTTCAAGCCCCAGCACTGGTGGACACGGGGTCAGAAGGGAATCTGCTAGACAGCAGATGGGCAAGGGAGGTAGGGCTCCCTCTGGTGGCGCTTCCTTCGCCAGTGCAGGTGCGGGCACTAGATGGCACCCTCCTCCCTTTAATCACACACAAGACACAACCAGTAACTCTGGTGGTGTCTGGAAACCATCGGGAGGAGATTGAGTTTTTTGTAACTCCTTCTACCTCCCGCGTGAATTTGGGCTTCCCATGGATGTTGAAGCACAATCCCCGGATTGATTGGCCATCTGGGGTGGTGGTTCAGTGGAGCGAAACCTGCCATCGGGTGTGTTTAGGATCCTCGGTTCCTCCCGGTTTACAGGCTAAGGAGGAGGTCAAAGTCCCTCCTAATCTGACGGCAGTGCCGGTTGAGTACCACGATCTTGCTGACGTCTTCAGCAAGGATCAGGCACTCACCCTTCCCCCGCACCGTCCGTACGATTGTGCCATTGATTTGGTTCCAGGCGCTGAGTTCCCGTCCAGCAGGCTGTACAACCTCTCACGACCTGAGCGCGAATCAATGGAGACCTACATCCGGGACTCATTAGCTGCCGGGTTGATCCGGAACTCCACCTCCCTGATGGGGGCAGGTTTCTTTTTTGTGGGCAAGAAAGATGGCGGATTCCGTCCATGCATTGATTACAGGGGGCTGAATGAGATTACGGTTCACAACCGATACCCGTTGCCATTGTTGGATTCCGTGTTCACCCCCCTGCATGGAGCCAAAATCTTTACTAAACTGGATCTTAGAAATGCGTATCACCTGGTTCGGATCTGGAAGGGAGACGAATGGAAGACGGCATTTAACACCCCGTTAGGTCACTTTGAGTACCTGGTCATGCCGTTCGGCCTCACCAACGCCCCCGCGACGTTCCAAGCCTTGGTTAATGACGTCTTGCGGGACTTCCTGCACCGATTCGTCTTCGTATATCTGGACGATATTCTCATCTTTTCTCCGGATCCTGAGACCCATGTCCAGCATGTATGTCAGGTCCTGCAGCGGTTATTAGAGAACCGACTGTTTGTGAAGGGCGAGAAGTGCGGGTTTCACCGCACGTCTTTGTCCTTCTTGGGGTTTATCATCTCCTCTAACTCCGTCGCCCCTGATCCGGCCAAGGTTGCGGCGGTGAGAGAATGGCCCCAACCAACAAGCCGTAGGAAGCTGCAACAGTTCCTCGGCTTTGCTAACTTCTATAGGAGGCTCATTAAGGGCTACAGTCAGGTAGTTAGCCCCCTGACAGCCCTGACCTCTCCAAAAGTCCCCTTCACCTGGTCGGATCGGTGCGAAGCCGCGTTCAAGGAGTTGAAACGACGGTTCTCTACTGCGCCAGTTTTGGTGCAGCCCGACCCTAGCCGCCAGTTCGTGGTTGAAGTGGACGCCTCTGACTCAGGGATAGGAGCCGTGCTATCCCAGAGCGGAGAGACCGATAAGGTTCTTCACCCGTGTGCCTACTTTTCACGCAGGTTGACCCCGGCTGAACGGAACTATGACGTCGGCAATCGAGAACTCCTTGCGGTGAAAGAGGCTCTTGAGGAGTGGAGACACTTGTTGGAGGGAGCGTCTGTGCCCTTCACGGTTTTCACTGACCATCGGAACCTGGAGTATATCAGGACCGCCAAGCGGCTGAACCCCAGGCAAGCCCGCTGGTCACTGTTCTTCGGACGTTTTGACTTCCGGATCACCTATCGCCCCGGGACCAAGAACCAGAGATCGGATGCCTTGTCCCGGGTACACGAAGACGAAGTCAAAACGGTGCTGTCGGATCCACCGGTGCCCATCATTCCGGAGTCCACTATCGTGGCCACCCTCACCTGGGACGTGGAGAAGACCGTCCGGGAGGCCCTGGCACGGAGCCCGGACCCCGGAACCGGTCCGAAAAACCGTCTGTACGTCCCACCAGAGGCCAGAGCTGCAGTCTTGGACTTCTGTCACGGTTCCAAGCTCTCCTGTCATCCAGGGGTGCGAAGGACCGTGGCAGTTGTCCGGCAGCGCTTCTGGTGGGCATCTATGGAGGCCGACGTCCGGGAATATATCCAGGCCTGCACCACCTGTGCCAGGGGCAAGGCAGTACATAAAAAGGCCCAAGGACTCCTCCAGCCGCTGCCGGTGCCTCATCGCCCCTGGTCCCACATCGGCCTGGATTTCGTCACGGGCCTCCCGCCGTCCCAGGGCAACACCGCCATCTTCACCATAGTGGACCGATTCTCCAAGGCGGCCCACTTCGTGGCCCTCCCGAAGCTCCCAACAGCCCAGGAGACAGCAGACCTCCTGGTCCACCACGTCGTCCGTCTGCATGGGATACCCTCCGACATCGTCTCAGATCGTGGTCCCCAGTTCTCCTCACACGTCTGGAGGAGCTTCTGCAGGGAACTGGGGACCACCGTGAGCCTCTCATCCGGGTACCATCCACAGACGAACGGACAGGCAGAGCGGGCCAACCAGGAACTGGAACAGACCCTCCGCTGCGTCACATCCGCGCACCCGACGGCCTGGAGTAACCATCTGGCCTGGATCGAGTATGCGCATAACAGCCAGGTGTCTTCTGCCACCGGCCTCTCCCCATTTGAGGTGTGTTTGGGGTATCAGCCCCCGTTGTTTCCCATGGTGGAGGGAGAGGTCGGTGTGCCCTCGGTCCAGGCCCACCTGCGGAAGTGCCATCGGGTGTGGCGCTCCGCCCGTTCTGCCTTGTTGAAGGCCCGGACGAGGGCGAAGACCCATGCAGACCACCGGCCCCTGCTTACCAGCCCGGGCAGGAGGTGTGGCTTTCCACGAAGGACATCCCCCTCCAGGTGGACTCCCCGAAACTTCAGGACAGGTACATTGGCCCCTTCAAGATCCTCAAAGTCCTCAGTCCTGCCGCAGTGAAGCTCCACCTCCCGGCTTCACTGCGGATCCACCCGGTTTTCCACGTGTCACGTATCAAACCTCACCACACCTCACCCCTCTGTGCTCCCGGACCGGCGCCGCCTCCTGCTTGGATCATCGACGGGGAGCCGGCTTGGACGGTGCGCCGGCTCCTGGACGTCTGTCGGATGGGCCGGGGGTTCCAGTACTTGGTGGACTGGGAGGGGTATGGACCCGAGGAACACTCCTGGGTGAAGAGGAGCTTCATCCTGGATCCGGCCCTCCTGGCCGACTTCTACCGTCGACACCCCAACAAGCCAAGGGGGGGGTCCTGTTGTGTGTGGGCCGCCAGAAGAGGAGGTACTGCTGGCCCACCACCAGTGGGCGCCCTGCCTGAAGTGCGGGCTTCAGGCACGAGAGGGCGCTGCCGCCATGGACACAGCCGGGGGTGACAGCTGTCACTCATTACCTCTTGACAGCTGTCACCCATCTACTCAACATCATCTCACTCCATAAAGACCAGACGTCATCTCCACCTCGTTGCCGAGATATCATACTTCATTGGAGGTAATATCCTCAGCCGTTCTAGAAGGCACTCTTTTCCCTGAGGAATCTTCAGTACTCTGCAAGTTATTGAGTGAGAGGTGGAGGTGGCATTCCCACCGCTGTTGTTACTGGGTGTACACACACCCACACTTGACTGTCTTTGTTCTCGCCAGCAGTACCAGATCCGACAGTCGGGGACGGTGATCACCTGGGAATTCGGGACTTGGCAGCTCCAGTATTCACCAGGTTCGGTGGTGGCAGAAATCGTGTGGTTCCGGCTCTTCTCAGGACGGACGTCTTCTATCCTCGAGCCTGCCCACACGTCACCTTTGTGGATTGACTGTAATTATATTGAGATTGTCTGTATATTCGTTGTGCACATTTCACAACATTAAATTGTTACTTTTTGGCTCATCTATTGGCCGTTCATTTGCGCCCCCTGTTGTGGGTCCGTGTCACTACACTTTCACAACAGGCTTATGTATTTTGGGTCAAGGATGAACCCTGCCAAAACGGAACGTTGATAGGATTAATATTTTTGGAGAAACTATGGATATTAGCTAACAACACTGAACAATGGGCATTGCTAATTACATTCTGGACTCACATACCATTCCAGCAGGGGGCGATAAATCATCTATACATTAAAAGCGTGTGTGCGCGTAAATTTAATGTAAGTACTTAATATAATTGTACATTTATAATACATGGATGACACAAGAAAGTGAAAACATTTATTTCTGTTGTGGTCCATTTAGTGCAGCAGATAAGTGAATATTTACTGAGGGATCCTTCAAATGGTGATGCAAGCGCCAAATTTGGCACACATACTCCTTAGACATTACTCTTTTAAAAATGCCAGGTACCCACGTGAACTTTCAATAGGCGGCCAAGAAGGGGTCAATTGAAGTATTACACAGGGGTCAAAATTTAAAAATGCTCCAATCATATTGAAAGGTATTCCATATTATTTGTCTGATCATAAAGATTCCAAAATTGTATAGTTTGGACTATCTGTGAATGAATGTTCCGGAGTTATGGGGTATAAAAAGCAAGAACAGTGACAAAGGTCAATTTCAATTTGTACAGGGGTCAAAAGTTAAAGTTGCTCCAATTTTGGTAAAAAGTGATGCAAATTATTAGTTGGGTGAATATGGTTTTAAAAAGGAATAGTTTGCATCATGTATCATGCTTAGTTATCATGTTACAGGGTAGCATATGTCATGTCATAGAATCCAATGGATGCTGATATTGTTTAACCTTTACTTTGCAAACCAAGCACGCAACACAGTCAAAACTATTCCATTTATTAATCCTATTAGCTCAACCAGTAATTTGCACCACTTTTTACCAAAATTGGAGCAACTTTAACTTTTGACCCTTGTACAAACTGAAATTGACCTTTCTCAGTGTTCTTGCTGTTTTTACCCCATAACACCAGACCATTCATTCACAGATAGTCCAAACTATACCTTTTTGGAATCTTATAATCTTATATCTTATATCTTAATCAAATAATATGGAATACCTTTCAATATGATTGGAGCATTTTTAAATTTTGACCCCTGTGTAATACTTCAATTGACCCCTTCTTGGCCGCCTATTGAAAGTTCACATGGGTACCTGGCATTTTTAAAGAGTAATGTCTAAGGAGTATGTGTGCCAAATTTGGTGCTTGCATCACCATTTGAAGCTTTTTTTCAGTTATCCGCTGCACTAATTTAAAAATCAAATGAAAAATTAAAAGTAATAATAAAAAAAAATACAACAATAATAATACTGATGATAACAGTGATGATAATAATGTGTATATGAAGAACCTAAACAATGTATAAATACATTAAGACAGAAAAACAACATAAAAAATATGTAATTAATTACACTGAGTACTTCATCTAAAAATTGTTGATATCTCAGGTTCTAAAAACATTGCGGACTCACATGCCACTTCAACTCATTATAGAAACTTTGTATAATTTATTACCAACCTTGTGTGCTGCCTGTGGATCCCCACGGGCAGCACACTAGTTTTCTATACTCTTACTCCAATTTAGGGTCACATGTGGCTGGAGCCTATCCCAGCAGTCATGGGGTGTGAGGCAGGATACACCCTGGACATGATGCCAGTCTATCACAGGGCCACATATAGACAAACAAACTATATACGAGGTCTATTAGAAAAGTATCCGACCTTATTATTTTTTTAAAAAAACCATATGGATTTGAATCACGTGTGATTGCATCAGACAAGCTTGAACCCTCGTGCGCATGCGTGAGTTTTTTCATGCCTGTCGGTTGCGTCATTCGCCTGTGAGCAGGCTTTGAGTGAGGTGTGGTCCACCCTCTCGGCGGATTTTTGTTGCGAATAAATGTCTGAACGATTTGGAGCTTTGCTGTATCAATTTTTTTCCAGAAACTGTGAGAGACCTGCCCACAACTGTGAGAGACTGCCCACAAGTCCTGAGAGCGCGGCGCGCTCCCAGCCCCCATCGACAGGCTGACACCCCGCTGGAACAACCAGATCATTTCCAACGTGAAAGCTTTGTTGATCCGGGACCTCGTCTGACTTTCACAAAAAGGCAGAAGATGTGGACATCAGCACTTTTTCAGTACATTCCACCGTTACAGGAGTTTTTTTCATGGAAAGAAAAGCGGAGGGACGCGCCACGGAGCCGTTCATTACGCGGGACAAAACCACCTCGGTGTTGGTCTCACAGGACGGCTTTCAGGTCATTTTCAGACGGATTCCGGTTGCTTTCCAGTCGTGTGAATATCCGATTGTGATTGTGCATGAGCTGGACATGCCAGAACATTTTATTCTGCATTCTTCACCTGTATTAATTGCACCTGTTTGAAGTTGTTAGCTGTATAAATGACACCTGTTCACACACTCAATCAATCACACTCCAACCTGTCCACCATAGCCAAGACCAAAGAGCTGTCTAAGGACACCAGGGACAAAACTGTAGACCTGCAGAAGGCTGGGATGGACCACAGGACAACAGGCAAGCAGCTTGGCAGAAGACAACTGTTATGATTATTTATTAGAAAGTTTAAGAAACACAAGATGACTGTCAATCTCCCTCAGTCTGGGATTCCATGCAAGATCTCACTTTGTGGGGTAAGGATGATTCTGAGAAAGCTCAGAACTACACAGGAGGACCTGGTCAATGACCTGAAGAGAGTTGGGACCACAGTCACAAAGATTACATTAGTAACACATGATGCTGTCATGGTTTAAAATCCTGCAGGGCAGCAAGGTCCCCCTGCTCAAGCCAGCACATGTCCAGACCCGTTTGAAGTTCACCAGTGACCATCTGGATGATCCAGAGGAGGCATGGGAGAAGGTCATGTGGTCAGATGAGACCAGAATAGAGCTTTTTGGAATCAACTCCACTTACCATGTTTAGAGGATGAGAACAACTCCAAGAAAACCATCCCAACTGTTATGTTTCGGACGCGGTCGGAGCACCGACCCAGCATTTGAAAGGACCCAGCATAAAATAAGCAGAGCACGGTTCAAAGGATAACAGAATTTAATAAACATAACAGTGGGTGAAGTGCTAAACAACTAAAAAGTCCGCTGTCTGGTGAGGTGGAAACACGGCGCGCTCTCAACAGCGCAAACGGTCCGGAGCCACAGCAGTTCGGAACCAGGGACCCTGCCGACACCCCCCAGGTGGCCGCGACAAACCGAGTCTGTGAAGAAAGAAAACATGAGGTGAGTCCAACTCCACACAGAGAGACACAACTCAAAGGTGCACGCAATCAGCAAACACTTCCTGGCTTAAATCTATACATCAACTTCTCACCCTGCAGGCACAGAACAACTCAGTTCAAATCTCCACTGCAGCAGAAGCTGATTAGACAATTAGCATAACATGACAGCTCACCAACACAAGGTGTGAGGGACACCAAATCCACTGTCATTACTTCATAAAAGTCACCAAAACCAAATTACCTCAGGAAGTGTGCTGAAGAGCGTGAGACCTCACCCAATCCTCCTTCACAGACTGTGGCGTCAAACCTGGAGCGGTCTCTGCGTCCGTGATGGTGAGATTGTTCTCCTGACGTCGATCTCACACGTCTGCTCACAAGGTCGGGTCTCTGGCAATCACACACTGTGCATTCAAGATTTAAATGCAGCAATCTCTGATCAAGACAAAATACACCACAGCTGTGAGTCCTGATGACCTGCACGTGAAAACAAGCCTCAGGTGTTCAGGGTGAGGTCCTAATGCTCAGCCACTCAGTCCTGAATGCATACCACCTGGTGGGAGAAACAGAAAACAAAAACCAAGCCAGCCAAACACCCCAGCCCACAACAGTACCCCACCCTCACGGGAAGCCTCCCGGCGACCACACGGACCTGGGCTAGAAAAAACAAAGCCCCCCTCCAGGGACCATGGCTGGAATGTTGGCTGGGAACAAAAAACACCTCCTGCAGCTTCAGTTTCGGCTCCTTGTGCTGACGATCCAGCTGGGAAAGGCCCGTCTCCAGGAGCTGTGCGTTACTGTGCTCTGACGACAGCTCCATCATCAGCTGCTCCACCTGCAATGTTAATTTCTTCATGCAGTCATTGATCATCTCAATGTTGAGCCTCTCCAGCTCTTCCCTCAGCTGGATAACACACGCTTCCAACCGCCTCTTCTCTGTCAACAGGAAACTCCGTGCCGAGACCATCACTCTCATCCTGGAGCTCATCCTTTCCCACCCTGAGCCTGTCTGCAGCAGACTGCTCCGCAGCTGACAATCCAGTGCAGAGACATCCTTTGTTGACTTTAATGGTCTTGCCCTCTGTTTCATTTAGCAAACCTGTTAGAGTCTCCACCTTTGCGTTCATTCCTGTCGACTCTTGCTTTAGTTGTTCACTTTGCATAATTTTGGCCAGGAGTTCTTGAACCTGTGCACTCAGCCTTCTTCCGACTGTGTGTTAAAGTCTGCTTAGTCATAAAACAAAAAAAAGACAAACACAAACAACCATACCATCCCCCCCTCCCCAGAGGACCGTCCCATCAAACCCCGGGAAGAGGAGAAAAGAAAAAACACAACCCAAACTTAAGCTTGCAAACAAACAAAAAAAAAAAACGCTAACCCCCCCGGACGACATGTAGGGACCAACACCCCCCAGAGGACATCCCGCCAGCTCCAGGAGTAATAACCACAGCTGAGGTCCCTCTGGGATCCAAAGTCACCCACGGGGACTCCCAGCGCCTCCCAGAGGACCGTTCCATCAAACCCCAGGAGACGCCCCCCCTCATGACTAAGACCCAGCACCGGCCGTCCACGGCTAGATGGACCCACCGCCCTTTCCCCCCCAGGGGAAACCATAGTCACACCCTGAGGGCGGAAACTGGGGGGGAAAAAAAACATACAAACAAAACAACCCCAACCCCACCCCCTCAGCGCAGTGGAAACTGCCCCTAACCTCAGCTACGCTGATGGCATACGGCGCAGAGGTTACCTGGGAAATGCCCAGCATAACCAAACTGCACCACTCCAGCAACGCCGACAACGTACGGCTCACATGGCTGGAGCCAGGGGAGAAGAGAGGGAACTGTTGGGAGAGTGTAAGTACACGGACCCACAACAGGGGGCGCAAATGAACGGACAATGGAATAGGTCAAATAACAACACTTTACTGTTGCGAACGTGCACAACAAACACAACAGATTACACAATAGATCAGAGGTCAAATTACAAGGTGTCGTGTGGGCAGGCTCGAAGATAGGAGACGCCTGTCCAAAGCAGAACCGGAACCACACGATTTCCTCCGCCACCAGACCCCGGGAATACTGGAGCCGCCAAGTCCCGAACTCCCAGGTGGCCACTGCCTCCGCGTGTCGGACCTGGTACTGCTGGCGAGGAACAAAAACACAATTAAACGTGGGTGCATCTGCACCCAGCAATCTACACAGCAGGGAAGCTACCTCCACCTCTCGTTGGAGAAAAAGTCTGTTATCACTCACAAAAATCACAAAAAGGGCTTTCTATCAAGCAGTCAGGCTGAGGATATTACCTTTCAGGTAGAACGATATCTCGGCAAAGAGGTGGAGATGACATCTTGCTGATATACCGATGCAGATCAGATGAGTGGTGACAGCTGTCACAGGTGATGAGTGTCAGCTGTCACCCCGGCTGCTCCTGTGAGGCGGCAGCGCCCTCTGGTGCCTGGAGCCCGCACTCCAGGCAGGGTGCCCTCTGGTGGTGGTGGGCCAGCAGTACCTCCTCTTCAGCGGCCCACACAACAGGACCCCCCCCTCAACGGGCGCCTCCTGGCGCCCGACCAGGCTTGTCCAGGTGGCGGCGGTAGAAATCGGCCAGGAGGGCCGGGTCCAGAATGAAGCTCCTCTTCACCCAGGAGCGTTCTTCAGGTCCGTACCCCTCCCAGTCCACCAAATACTGGAAGCCCCGGCCCATCCTACGGACATCCAAAAGCCGGCGCACAGTCCAAGCCGGCTCGCCATCGATGATCCGGGCAGGAGGCGGTGCCGGACCCGGAGTACAGAGGGGTGAGGTGTGATGTGGTTTGATTCGGGACACGTGAAATACAGGATGGATCCGCAGTGAGGCCGGCAGCTGAAGCCTCCCTGCGGCTGGACTGATGACCTTCTGGATTTTGAAGGGACCGATGTAACGGTCCTGTAACTTGGGGGAGTCCACTTTGAGGGGGATGTCCTTTGTCGACAACCACACCTCCTGCCCTGGCCGATACGCAGGGGCCGGGGTCCGCCGACGGTCTGCATCGGCCTTTGACCTCATCCGGGCCCTCAGCAAGGCAGAACGGGCGGCACGCCACACCCGACGGCACTTCTGTAGGTGGGCCTGGACCGAGGGCACACCGACCTCTCCCTCAACCACTGGAAACAAAGGCGGTTGGTACCCCAGACATACCTCGAAAGGGGAGAGGCCGGTGGCTGACGACACCTGGCTGTTATGGGCATACTCGATCCAGGCCAGATGGGTACTCCAGGCCGCCGGGTGCGCGGCTGTCACGCAACGCAGGGCCTGCTCCATCTCCTGATTGGCCCGTTCTGCTTGCCCGTTGGTCTGGGGATGGTACCCGGATGAGAGACTCACCGTGGCCCCCAGTTCCCGGCAGAAGCTCCTCCAGACGTGCGAGGAGAACTGGGGACCGCGATCTGAGACAATGTCTGTTGGGATCCCATGCAGCCGGACGACATGGTGAACCAGGAGGTCCGCTGTCTCCTGGGCCGTCGGGAGCTTCGGGAGGGCCACGAAGTGGGCCGCCTTGGAGAATCGGTCCACTATCGTGAAGATGGTGGTGTTGCCCTGGGACGGCGGGAGACCCGTGACAAAATCCAGGCCGATGTGGGACCAGGGGCGATGGGGCACGGGCAGCGGCTGGAGCAGACCCGAAGCCCTACGATGGTCAGCCTTGCCCCTGGCGCAGGTGGTGCAGGCCTGGATATAATCCCGGACGTCGGCCTCTAGGGACGCCCACCAGAAGCGCTGCCGGACAACTGCCACGGTTCTTCGCACCCCTGGATGACAGGAGAGCTTAGAGCCATGACAGAAGTCCAGGACTGCAGCCCTAGCTTCTGGTGGGACGTAAAGACTGTTCTTCGGCCCAGTTCCGGGGTCCGGGCTTCGTGCCAGGGCCTCCCGGACGGTTCTCTCTACGTCCCAGGTGAGGGTGGCCACGATAGTGGACTCCGGGATGATGGGTTCCGGTGGATCCGACAACTCCGTTTTGACTTCATCTTCATGTACCCGGGACAAGGCATCCGATCTCTGGTTCTTGGTCCCGGGACGGTAGGTGATCCGGAAGTCAAAACGGCCGAAGAACAGTGACCAGCGGGCTTGCCTGGGATTCAGCCGCTTGGCGGTCCTGATATACTCCAGGTTCCGGTGTTCAGTGAAAACCGTGAATGGAACGGACGTTCCCTCCAACAGATGTCTCCACTCTTCAAGAGCCTCTTTCACCGCAAGGAGTTCTCGATTGCCGACGTCATAGTTCCGTTCGGCCGGGGTCAACCTGCGGGAAAAGTAGGCACACGGGTGAAGGACCTTATCGGTCTTCCCGCTCTGGGAAAGCACAGCTCCTATCCCTGAGTCCGAGGCGTCCACTTCAACCACTAACTGGCGACTAGGATCGGGCTGCACCAGAACGGGTGCAGACGAGAAGCGCCATTTCAACTCCTTGAACGCGGCATCGCAACGATCCGACCAGGTGAAGGGAACTTTTGGTGAGGTCAGGGCTGTCAGGGGGCTAACTACCTGACTGTAGCCCTTAATGAACCTCCTGTAGAAATTAGCAAAGCCGAGGAACTGTTGCAGCTTCCTACGGCTGGTGGGTTGGGGCCAGTCTCTCACCACCGCAACCTTGGCCGGATCAGGAGCGACGGAGTTGGGGGAGATGATAAACCCCAGGAAGGACAAAGAGGTGCGGTGGAACTCACACTTCTCGCCCTTCACAAACAGCCGGTTCTCCAACAACCGCTGCAGGACCTGACGTACATGCCGGACATGAGTCTCAGGATCCGGAGAAAAGATGAGTATATCGTCTAGATATACGAAGACGAATCGGTGCAGGAAATCCCGCAAGACATCATTAACTAATGCTTGGAACGTCGCGGGGGCGTTTGTGAGGCCGAACGGCATGACCAGGTACTCAAAGTGACCTAATGGGGTGTTGAATGCCGTCTTCCATTCGTCTCCCTTCCGGATCCGAACCAGGTGATACGCATTTCTAAGATCCAGTTTAGTAAAGATTTTGGCTCCATGCAGGGGGGTGAACACGGAATCTAATAATGGCAACGGGTATCGGTTGCGAACCGTAATCTCATTCAGCCCCCTGTAATCAATACATGGACGAAGTCCGCCATCTTTCTTGCCCACAAAAAAGAAACCTGCCCCCATCGGGGAGGTGGAGTTCCGGATCAGCCCAGCAGCTAATGAGTCCCGGATGTAGGTCTCCATTGATTCGCGCTCAGGTCGTGAGAGGTTGTACAGCCTGCTGGACGGGAACTCAGCGCCTGGAACCAAATCAATGGCACAATCGTACGGACGGTGCGGGGGAAGGGTGAGTGCCAGATCCTTGCTGAAGACGTCAGCAAGATCGTGGTACTCAACTGGCACTGCCGTCAGATTGGGCGGGACTTTGACCTCCTCCTTAGCCTGGGAACCGGGAGGAACCGAGGATCCTAAACACACCCGATGGCAGGTTTCGCTCCACTGAACCACCACCCCAGATGGCCAATCGATCCGGGGATTGTGTTTTAACATCCATGGGATGCCCAAAATCACGCGGGAGGTGGCAGGAGTTACAAAAAACTCAATCTCCTCCCGGAGACCAGAGTTACTGGTGGTGTCTTGTGTGTGAGTAAAGGGAGGAGGGTGCCATCTAGTGCCCGCACCTGCAATGGCGTAGGAAGCGCCACCAGAGGGAGCCCTACCTCCTTTGCCCATCTGCTGTCTAGCAGATTCCCTTCTGACCCCGTGTCCACCAGTGCTCGGGCTTGAAGGGTTAAATCCCCGCTCAGGATTGTGACTGGGAGTCGTGTGGCAATTTGTGTGTGTCTCACTTGAATGTCTTGACCCCCCCTTAGCCCAGTCTCTAAGGGCGAGTGTTGACGTTTTGGCCGTTTGGGGCAGTCTCTTTGTGTGTGCTCTGTTGAGCTGCAGAGAAAACTCTCTCCACGGATCAGCCTTCCCATTTTGGCCCTGTGCGTCTCCCTAACAACGTCAACAGGGGGAGCTGTTGCCCCACAAAGCGCTGCGGCTGTGGAGCGTGGGGAGGGCGGCCCCTTTTCGAACCCGGAAGGGAGAGGGGCGGCGCGTATCCGGTCACGTCCTTCGCCTCGCTCCCGACGGCGTTCCTCTAACCGATTGTCTAATCGTATAATGAGATCAATAAGCCCGTCTAAATCCCGCGGTTCGTCCTTAGCCACCAGGAGCTCCTTTAGGACCAACGACAGTCCGTTTACGAAGGCGGCGCGGAGGGCAGTGTTATTCCAGCCGGACCTCGCAGCCGCGATGCGGAAGTCGACTGCATAAGCAGCTGCGCTCCGGCGCCCCTGTCTCATTGACAGCAGCACGGCTGAAGCGGTTTCTCCTCTATTTGGGTGATCGAACACTGTTCTGAACTCCCTCACAAACCCATCATATGTCAGAAGGAGCCGTGAATTTTGCTCCCAAAGCGCTGTAGCCCAAGCGCGTGCCTTGCCGCGAAGCAGATTAATGACATAAGCTATCTTGCTAGAATCAGTCGCGTACATGACAGAACACTGCATAAGGAAGTCCGTGCACGTCTCCACACAACCTCCGTACGGCTCTGGAGGGCTTATGTATGCTTCCGGGGAAGGTGGGAGGGGTCGTTGAACGACCAGTGGAACGTCACTGTTACGCACAGGGTCGACAGGAAGGAGAGCCGCAGCAGCGCCCTGAGGGCGCGCCTCCACCTGCGCGGCGAGAGCCTCCACCCTGCGGTTAAGGAGGACGTTCTGCTCGGTCATTAAATCCAACCGAGCCGTGAAAACGGTGAGGATCCGCTGCAACTCACCGATCATTCCTCCTGCGGGCGCCTGTGCACCCTGTTCTTCCATTGGCCGTTCAACAGCCGGTTGACGCCCCTCGGGATCCATCACGGTGGCCGAGATATCCTGTTGGGAGAGTGTAAGTACACGGACCCACAACAGGGGGCGCAAATGAACGGACAATGGAATAGGTCAAATAACAACACTTTACTGTTGCGAACGTGCACAACAAACACAACAGATTACACAATAGATCAGAGGTCAAATTACAAGGTGTCGTGTGGGCAGGCTCGAAGATAGGAGACGCCTGTCCAAAGCAGAACCGGAACCACACGATTTCCTCCGCCTCCAGACCCCGGGAATACTGGAGCCGCCAAGTCCCGAACTCCCAGGTGGCCACTGCCTCTGCGTGTCGGACCTGGTACTGCTGGCGAGGAACAAAAGCACAATTAAACGTGGGTGCGTCTGCACCCAGCAATCTGCACAGCAGGGAAGCTACCTCCACCTCTCGTTGGAGAAAAAGTCTGTTATCACTCACAAAAATCACAAAAAGGGCTTTCTATCAAGCAGTCAGGCTGAGGATATTACCTTTCAGGTAGAACGATATCTCGGCAAAGAGGTGGAGATGACGTCTTGCTGATATACCGATGCAGATCAGATGAGTGGTGACAGCTGTCACAGGTGATGAGTGTCAGCTGTCACCCCGGCTGCTCCTGTGAGGCGGCAGCGCCCTCTGGTGCCTGGAGCCCGCACTCCAGGCAGGGTGCCCTCTGGTGGTGGTGGGCCAGCAGTACCTCCTCTTCAGCGGCCCACACAACAGGAACAACAAAAACAAAAAAAAGAAAAAAGAAAAAACAACCCAATTACCCCCGCATCACCCCCCAGAGGACCGTCCCATCAAACCCTGGGAGGTGAAACCAAAAGAAATAAAAAAGAAAGACTAACAGACTAACATAAAGTCACCTGGGTCAAACTATGCTCCAGACAGCCTGCATTTTCAACTCCACCAGACCACAGACAGTGCTTTAAAACCCACAAAAACAACAAATTAACCCCTGATAAAAACACCTCATACTAAAACAAGAAACAGATAATAGACCAATAAAAAAAACTAACATTGGCCTACATCGTCAAGTGCAAAGAATGGAAAAACATATTTTCCATCCTTTGAACCTAGACGGTAATGTGACTCTGTCACCAACAGAGGGAGCCAAAGTGCCAAATAAAATCCCTGTGGTAACAGAGTAAAAACCAATACACACTGCTGTAAACGACAGCAGGTTATAACAAACAGCTTAACGTGCAAACTAAATACCACCGGGGCTGCTACAACAGGCGTCGGAGCCAGCTGCATGGGAGGAGACGGGGCTACAGCCGTAACAGCGGGGTGCGACGTGACCCAAGCTGTAAACTCCGCCATGCGCGCACCAACGCGCACAACCCGGGCGGAGAGCACCCGCAACTGATCCCAGATCAACTCCAACATCTGCTGCAGCCTTCCCGGCAAAAATACCGTCTCTGCTTCCGCTAGTCCATTGTTAAATGGCCAGAGACTACTGTTATGTTTCGGACGCGGTCAGAGCACCGACCCAGCGTTTGAAAGGACCCAGCATAAAATAAGCAGAGCACGGTTCAAAGGATAACAGAATTTAATAAACATAACAGTGGGTGAAGTGCTAAACAACTAAAAAGTCCGTGGTCTGGTGAGGTGGAAACACGGCGCGCTCTCAACAGCGCAAACGGTCCGGAGCCACAGCAGTTCAGACCCAGGGACCCCGCCGACACCCCCCAGGTGGCCGCGTCAAACCGAGTCTGTGAAGAAAGAAAACATGAGGTGAGTCCAACTCCACACAGAGAGACACAACTCAAAGGTGCACGCAATCAGCAAACACTTCCTGGCTTAAATCTATACATCAGCTTCTCACCCTGCAGGCACGGAACATCTCAGTTCAAATCTCCACTGCAGCAGAAGCTGATTAGACAATTAGCATAACGTGACAGCTCACCAACACAAAGTGTGAGGGACACCAAATCCACTGTCATTACTTCATAAAAGTCACCAAAACCAAATTACCTCAGGAAGTGTGCTGAAGAGCGTGAGACCTCACCCAATCCTCCTTCACAGACTGTGGCGTCAAACCTGGAGCAGTCTCTGCGTCCGTGATGGTGAGATTGTTCTCCTGACGTCGATCTCACACGTCTGCTCACAAGGTCGGGTCTCTGGCAATCACACACTGTGCATTCAAGATTTAAATGCAGCAATCTCTGATCAAGACAAAATACACCACAGCTGTGAGTCCTGATGACCTGCACGTGAAAACAAGCCTCAGGTGTTCAGGGTGAGGTCCTAATGCTCAGCCACTCAGTCCTGAATGCATACCACCTGGTGGGAGAAACAGAAAACAAAAACCAAGCCAGCCAAACACCCCAGCCCACAACACCAACTGTGAAGCATGGGGGTGGAAACATCATACTCTGGGGGTGCTCTTCTGCAAAGGGGACATGACGACTGCACCGTATTGAAGGGAGGATGGATGGGGTCGTGTATTGCGAGATTTTGGCAAACAACCTCCTTCCCGCAGTAAGAGCATTGAAGATGGGTCATGGCTGGGTCTTCCAGCATGACAATGATGTTGGGAAAGTGTAGTGACACGGACCCACAACAGGGGGCGTAAATGAACGGACAATGAAAGAGTCGAATATGAACACTTTACTGTTGTGAATGAGCACAACCACAACACAGAGGAATGTGAAATTTTGCAAACAGTCAATCACAAGGGTGACGTGTGGGCAGGCTCGATGATAGAAGACGTCTGTCCTGAGAAGAACCGGAACCACACGATTTCCTCCGCCACCGAACCTGGAGAATACTGGAGCCGCCAAGTCCCGAGTCCCCAGGTGGCCACCGTCTCCGAATGTCGGATCTGGTACTGCTGGCAAGGAGCAGAGACAATAAGATATGGGTGTGTGCACACCCAGTAACAACAATGATGGAGAGTCCACCTGCACCTCTAACACACATTCGTGCAGCTCCTGTCTCAACACTTATCTGGTGGGGGTGTAAAGCGAAGCTGTCGCCGGTCACGCCAATCTCCAGATAAAACACTCCGCAGGAAAACAGCTGCAAAAACGAGTTTACTAAACAAAGTCAGTACGGCACAGATCAAGGCTGAGAATGTTACCTTAACAGGTCGACGATATCTCGGCAATGAGGTGGAGATGACGTCCGGGTTTTATGGAGTGAGATGATGAAGTGTGGATGGGTGACAGCTGTCAAGAGATAATGAGTGACAGCTGTCACCCCCGGCTGTGTCCGTGGCGGCAGCGCCCTCTCGTGCCTGAAGCCCGCACTTCAGGCAGGGCGCCCTCTGGTGGTGGGCCAGCAGTACCTCCTCTTCTGGCGGCCCACACAACAAATGACCCCAAACACACAGCCAGGACAACTAAGGAGGGGCTCCGTAAGAAGCATTTCAAGGTCCTCAAGTGGCCTGGCCAGTCTCCAGACCTGAACTCAATAGAAAATCTTTGGAGGGAGCTGAAACTCCAAACCTGAAAGATCTAGAGAAGATCTGTATGGAGGAGTGGACCAAAATCCCTGCTGCAGTGTGTGCAAACCTGGTGAAAAACTACAGGAAAAATTTGACCTCTGTAATTGCAAACAAAGGCTACTGTACCAAATATTAACATTGATTTTCACAGGTGTTGAAATACTTATTTGCAGCAGTAACATACAAATAAATTATTTAAAAAATCATACATTGTGATTTCCGTATTGTTTTTTTTTTTTTAGATTATGTCTCTCACAGTGGACATGCACCTAAGATGAAAAGTTCAGACCCCTCCATGACTTCTAAGTGGGAGAACTTGCAAAACCGCAGGGTGTTCAAATACCTATTTTCCTCACTGTATATACTGTATATATAACTAAAGCGGACATTTTATGATATGAAGGAAAGGTTATGATATAAAACTGGACATTTTATGATATGTATCGTGAGCTTTTATTTTGACAAGTAAGAGCATGGGGGGGGGGGGTGGCTTTGGTTCACCAGAGCAGCGCTTTGAGACAAGCGTTATGAGGCGGAAGTCTGCAAGTCTGCAGCCTTACAGTCTTGGTAGGTTTGGAAGAACAAAGTGTTTTGATTCATCTGTAAGCAGGCTGAAGGTCACTCGACCCACAGATGGTGATTTATCTAATCACAGATTCCTCCAACAAATGCCTCTTGTCCACTCTAAGGGCCATGCCAGCCTGCTTTCTCATCTCACTGTACAGCCTGGACTTTATATTCAGTGTGCCCTCAGATATAACACACTGTATTTGTCTAGGAGGTATAGGTCTTTTATTTACATCAGAGGTCAAAAATTTGCTTCTATCTCAGAATTTTGTGCTAATTACGTCCGCCATGGACGTAATAAAAATCAGCGATGTTTATTTATTTGTCTGTCTGTGTTTTAGCAGGATTACGTCCAAACTACTTAATGAATTTTGATGAAATGTTCACCCCAGATAGATATTAGGCCACAGAAGAACCCATTCAATTTTGGAGGTGATCTGGATCTGAAGATATGAAGATATACAAAGAATGAGGGATGGCAAGTGCCAGAAAATGTATGCACCCACATCAGTGATGACAGGGACCATTGAGAGAGCTGGTGATGATGCATGTGTTCTTCATCTGATGAGTCACAGAATGAATTTGGTTGAACTTTTGAAAGCTGTCTGTTCATCTCACATCTAACTGTCACAGCAACGGATATTTAAACATCAGGGTAAACTTTGCATGGCAATAATGTTGTGTCATGTGAAAACATAAAATATTATCTCTCTCTATTGATAGCTATTATTTTCATTATTCATTTCATTATTTTCATAATTGAAGAGACATAGTAGTGATTTGAGGAAACAGCTTCAGTATTATGGACACATATTGTATGATATGATCTCATCAAGGAGTCATTTCATGTGGACTTTTGACCCTATCCACTGCACATCGAACAGTACACTAGACTTTATTCTCTCCGTGTGGGTGGTGAGCCCACATGGAGTTGACAACATGTTGTTCTTTTGGGCTGAGGCTGACCAAGCACCATGGCTGCAGACCTGGTCCTAGACCCATTTGATATTAGATGAGGCAGGGATGCAAGAATTGGGCAGTTTCGGTGCCATCTCAATGGCAGAAGTCACTGAGGTAGTCAAACAACTCCTCGCGGAGTAAGTCACTGGATGTGTTGGGAAAGTGTAGTGACACGGACCCACAACAGGGGGCGCAAATGAACGGACAATAGAGGGAGTTAAATTTGAACACTTTACTGTTGTGAATGTCACAACCACACACAGCAGATTATAGAATAAATACAAGTCAATGGATAAAGGTGTCGTGTGGGCAGGCTCGACGATAGGAGACGTCCGTCTGGAGATGAACCGGAACCACACGATTTCCACCGCCACCGAACCCGAAGAATACTGGAGCCACCAGGTCCCGAATTCCCCAGGTGGCCACCGTCTCAGCGTGTCGGATCTGGTACTGCTGGCGAAGAGAAAAGACAGTCAAGTGTGGGTGTGTGTACACCCCGTAACAACAATGGTGGGAATTCCACCTCCACCTCTAACACACACTAGTGCAGCGTCTGAGTACCACTTATCTGGTGAGACGTAGAACGAAACAGTCGCGGCCCACGCCGGTCCTCTGGGTAGACAGCTGCAACAAAGTAGCTCTTGAAATCAATTAGTACAATACGCAGGCAGAGAAAGTTACCTCCAAGAAGTACGATATCTCGGCAATGAGGTAGAGATGACGTCTGGGTTTTATGGAGTGAGATGATGAAGCATGAATGAGTGACAGCTGTCAGGAAATAATGAGTGACAGCTGTCACTCCCGGCTGTGTCCGTGGCGGCAGTGCCCTCTCGTGCCTGAAGCCCGCACTTCAGGCAGGGCGCCCTCTGGTGGTGGGCCAGCAGTACCTCCTCTTCTGGCGGCCCACACAACAGGATGTGGCGGAGTAGAGAAGCTTGAATCTTCGACTGGACTGGGTTGCTTGACGCGAGGACATTTCGCTTCAAATTGCAGAAGCTTCCTCAGCTAAAATTCTTGCTCTGGTAGTCTGACTTCTGTCTTGACTTGACCCCTCCTACCGAGAGGCAGACTGCTATAGGCTAGTGAGTAAACAATAGCTCTAATTAGCACCTATTGTGCTCTAGTTAGCACCCTCCTAATGACAGGGCAGCTGTCCCTCCTAATGATGGGATGGACTCCCTTGACGACTCTCCTGATGACATGAATGACTCATTACCATGAACAAAAGACTGAAACTGCTTTGACCTGAGTACCCCATTGTGAACAAAATGTGTCTCAGACCCCCTCCCCGGTTAAGGCTGGGTTTCAACTGTTTCACATAGAATGCCTCCTTGACCCCTCTCTCAAACCATTTCTTCTCTCTGGCTAAGATTTTAACTTCCTTGTCCTCAAACGTGTGGTTAGTGTCTTTAAGGTGGAGATGAACTGCAGACTGAGGTCCACTGGCGCCCTCTCTGCGGTGCTGGTATAGCCTTTTGTGTAAAGGTTGCTTAGTCTCACCTATGTAGTGTTCGTTACAGTTTTCCTGACATCTGATATAATACACTACACTTGCTCTGTTTGTAACTAGGGATCCTTCCCTTAGGGTGAACTAAGGCGTTAACCAGTTTAAAGTAAACTGGGATTTTGTGCTGTCTGAAAAACTACAGAAGATCTTCAGAGAGAAGAAATGGTTTGAGAGGGGGTCAAGGAGGCATTCTATGTGAAACAGTTGAAACCCAGCCTTAACTGGAGAGGGGGTCTGAGACACGCTTTGTCCCCTGTTTACAATGGGGTACTCAGGTCAAAGCAGTTTCAGTCTTTTGTTCATGGTAATGAGTCATTCACGTCATCAGGAGAGTCGTCAAGGGAGCCGGGAGGAGAGGCGTCCATCCCATCATTAGGAAGGATAGCTGCCCTGTCATTAGGAGGGTGCTGACTAGAGCACAACAGGAGCTAATTAGAGCTATTGTTTAGTCACTAGCCTATAGCAGTCTGCCTCTCGGTAGGAGGGGTCTGGTTAGGATTAAAACTCCAGCTTTTGTGGCTTCTGTTTATTCTTCTCTAGAGTCAAGACAGAAGTCAGACTACCAGAGCAAGAATTTTAGCTGAGGAAGCTTCTGCGATTTGAAGCAAAACGTCCTCGCGTCAAGCAACCCAGTCCAGTCGAAGATTCAAGCTTCTCTACTATAAAACCACCTGGACAACTGAGAGCCTACACAGGGACGTGGAGGACATTCGTCCTGAGACCATGAAGTCTCTGGATGTTGTTGGGCTGTCATGGCTGACATATTAATACAATGTTGCATGAACGTCTGAGACAGTACCTCTTGTTTGGCCAATGGAGGTGGTGGTTCCCATCTTTAAAAAAGAGGATTGGAGAGTGTCTTCCAATTATAAAGGAATCACACTTCTCAGCCTCCCTGGGAAAGCCTATACCAGGGTGCTGGAAAGGAAACTTTGACCAGTAGTCGAACCTGAGATTTAGTTTGAGCACTGCGGGTTGCATCCTGGTCATGGAGAAGTGGACCAGCTCTCTACTTGGGAGTAGGCCCAACCAGTCTCCATGTGTTTTGTGGACTTGGAAAAGGCACTGGGTCCCCAGAGGTGTCCTGTGGGGCGTGTTGTAAGAGTATGAGGCACCATGACTGCTCCAATACATCATCCAAAGAAAGCCCAATTTCACACCCAAGTTATCACATTTTGATGCAAAGGGCTCATTTTGATTGAATGTGAATATGTGATGAGTCAGCTACCCCCACTCAAAGCTAACCCTAACCTCAACCATGACCATAACTATAACCAAAAGAGATGAATGTTCCTGGAGAATTTGCAAGTGAAGCAGACAGTAAGGCAGATAGAAATGTCACATCATGATAGAAAAGGGCACTGGCCCAATTTAAACATTTGATGTGTTGGGAGTGAGAATGTGTAGCAAAAAATCCGATTTGTGTCCGCATTCTTGGCATTGCATCAAAGTGGGTGCTGGACTCTGCCAGGGCTGCCTCTTGTCACCAATCCTGTTTCTGATGTTCACAGACAGAATTCAAGGTGCAGTCAGAGACTGAAAGGTGTCCGGTTTGGTGACCTCAGCATTACATTTTTGTTTTTTATGGCCTCCAATGTACACTGGGCTGAGTGTGAAGTGCCTGGGATGAGGATCAGCACCTCCAAATCTGAAATCATGGTCTTCTGTCACAAAGGGGAGGACTGTACCCTCTGGGTTAGAGGAGAGTTATTGCCTCAAGTGGAAGAGCTGAAATATCTTGGGGTCTTGTTCATGAGTTAAGATGGAATGTGAGACTAACCGATGCATTGGGGCTCCACATGAAGTCCTGTGGATGCTGCATCGGACCACTGTGGTGAAGAAAGTGCTGAGTCAGAATTTACCAATTGATGTACGTTCCTACATTTGCATTTTGTATCATCAGTTATACAGTTTCATGATGAAGTGGTAGAGAGGAGGATTTTCTTAAAAAGAAGACCTGAAACTTTAGCTACAGATTTCCAGAAGGTACATTTGAGATGCAAGCCTCAGTCTGATCTGTTTTGGTGAAAGAATATCCTTCTGCACTGTACTTCACTATGAAGCTAAGGTTAAAGAATAAACACAGTTGTTTGACAATAAATGGCTTCACCCAACCACTAACCATGAGTGGAAAAAAAGCTTTTGTGTTATGACAAAGTGACAAAGTTTTTTATTCGGCACACAAAATATTCAAATAGAAAAAAAATGAACAATTCCACAAACAAACACAGACAAAACTAGTGAGTCCGAAAGGGTGTGGGCTGAAGCAAAGCTTATTAGCGCCCACCCCTGCTAGTACAAGTCCAACAATTCTAATCAGTCATATTTACATAAATATAAATTCACTACTACATGTCGACACACAGACATACACATCAATATACTATTCACTTAAAATTATATTTATATAGTACCAGATCACAAGAAAGTCGAGTCAAGGCACTTTACGCCAGTAAGGACTAACCTTACCAACCAACCCCAACCAACTATCATTCATACGAGGTCTGTCCATAAAGTATAGGTCCTTTTTTTTTTCAAAAACTATATGGATTTCATTCATATGTTTTTACGTCAGACATGTTTGCACCCTCGTGCGCATGCGTGAGTTTTTCCACGCCTGTCGGTGACGTCATTCGTCTGTGAGCACTCCTTGTGGGAGGAGTCGTCCAGCCCCTCGTCGGAATTCCTTTGTCTGAGAAGTTGCTGAGAGACTGGCGCTTTGTTTGGTCAAAATTTTTCTAAACCTGTGAGACACATCGAAGTGGACATGGTTCGAAAAATTAAGCTGGTTTTCGGTAAAAATTTTAACAGCTGATGAGAGATTTTGAGGTGATACTGTCGCTTTAAGGAATTCCCACGGTGCGAGACGTCGTGCAACGCTCTCAGGCGCTGTCGTCAGCCTGTTTCAAGCTGAAAACCTCCACATTTCAGGCTCTATTGATCCAGGACGTCGTGAGAGAACAGAGAAGTTTCAGAAGAAGTCGGTTTCAGCATTTTATCCGGATATTCCACTGTTAAAGGAGATTTTTTTAATGAAAGACGTGCGGACGGGTCCACGCGTCGGGACGCAGCCGACGCGGTGCGGCGGCACAGGAAAAACACCTCCGTGTTGATAACCATTTGTAAAATCCAGGCGGCTTTTGATGGCTTTCAGTGGAGTGAGTATATGAGAAATTGTTTAACAGCTGGACATGTTCCAACTTGTCCTTAAGGCTTCCAACAGAGGTGTTTTTCCTGTGGCGGAGCGTCGCGGCGGCTGCGAGCCGACGCTGCAATCCGCCCGCACGTCTTTCATTAAAAAAATCTCCTTTAACAGTGGAATATCCGGATAAAATGCTGAAACCGACTTCTTCTGAAACTTCTCTGTTCTCTCACGACGTCCTGGATCAATAGAGCCTGAAATGTGGAGGTTTTAAGCTTGAAACAGGCTGACAACGGCGCCTGAGAGCGTTGCGCGACGTCTCGCACCGCGGGAAGTCCTTAAAGCGACAGTATCACCTCAAAATCTTTCATCAGCTGTTAAAATTTTTTACCGAAAACCAGCTTAATTTTTCGAACCATGTCCACTTCGATGTGTCTCACAGGTTTAGAAAAAATTTTGATCAAACAAAGCGCCAGTCTCTCAGCAACTTCTCAGACAAAGGAATTCCGACGAGGGGCTGGACGACTCCTCCCACAAGGAGTGCTCACAGGCGAATGACGTCACCGACAGGCGTGGAAAAACTCACGCATGCGCACGAGGGTTCAAGCATGTCTGACGTAAAAACATATGAATGAAATCCATATAGTTTTTGAAAAAATAAAAAGGACCTATACTTTATGGACAGCCCTCGTCTTCTCTCAATAATGGCCAAAAATTAAAAAAAATTCTGCCAGGGTGTGTAAACTTTTGAGCACAACTGTACATACAAAGATGGAAAAAAGGCTTCTGAAGTATGACTAAGGGTTAAATAGAAACACTGTATCCAGGCCAGAAAAATCCAATGCCCAGGTGTACTCAAAGCACCAAAAGATGATTGTATAACATTGTATAATATTCACTCCTGTAGTGTACTGATCTGGCTCATACTGTAAAACTCTGATACATGCTAACATGGTCAGTCTCTTTGGTAACACTGCCAGTATGAGAGCAGCATATCCATGTTGGACCTCGGGATATTGACGTCAAGCTCCAACAACTCATAGCAGAACAGCAAAAACTTAAGTAAGACTTGGAGTACCACTTTATCAGGGGTGGGGGGGTCAGCTCATGTACATGTGCTTATGGCTAAAAACAGAAAATATAAAAAATGTAACACATGGTATATTTTTGAATGGCTGGTTTATTTATTGCCAGAAATCTGTGTAACGATGTACCTGAACTTAAAAACTGGACCACTTACAACAGTAGCTCTGCCCAGACCTTGGCAAAAAAGTTTTACTGAATGAAATCCTGACTATAAGCATGGTCCGGGGGGATTTGAGACTGCACCTAGCAAACCATTTACAGTCAAGTCAAGTCTGGGAGCATACCCTGTTGCTGCACTTTGCATGACACCATGGAATTGCCTTGGGTCCTGGATGGCAACCATCCAAGCAGAAAATTGGTCCATCCCCATATCTCTAAAATAACCATCTATCTTCAGCAGCCAGGTGAAACATGGACATAGCTTTGGCCTTCTCCAGATACTGGGACCCTCAACACTCAAGCCCTTGCATGGCCAATATGTAGAAGTTGATGCTCCCTTACAATGCAAGTGATTCTCCTCATCTTAGTCTCCCTTAGTAACTGCTTGTTTGACACAAAGTTATTCCAGCAGTACCTGAATATCCTCTGCAGGGACCTAGTACCAAAGACATCCAGTTGTTGTCTTAGGTCAGTGGTTAGCATCCAAGACTCACAACCATAACAGTAAGACAAGTAGTACCAGGATCCTAAAGACTTGGACCTTTGTTCTCTTGCAAAGATATTGGAATATGCACCTCTGTCGAGTGATCCCATGACTCCATAAGATGGTCTCAGGTGTCTCTTGATCTCAAAGGCTGAGGATCTAGACACATGAATGCCACTGCAGAGATAAGTAAATGTTTCCACAAATTTGACACTTTCGCAGCATCCAGATACTTCTGATGGCTGAGTTCAGGAAGTCATTAAAAGCCTGGATCTAGGACAATTACAAACCTAGACACTGCAATTCCTCACTCAGCTTCTCAATAATTCACATAATTTTGTGTACGAATTTGAAGTCATGTCCTAAGGAATAAGATATATAGATTTTTAAAATTTATTTTAAATTTTGCCCACCACAATGTAATCACTGGAATACAACTTGCGACCCCCGAGCAGAGAACCGTACATCCAAAGATCTTCATTTGGTATCTGGAGACTTCTAAACATACCATATGAGGAAAAAGGGACAGCAGATACAGCATTATTGTCATCAGATGAGTTGAACGACCTTATTTATTTGAGATCCTCACATGTTTTGGTTTTGTAGAAAACTTTAGTAAATGGATGAAATTACTTCATACAGACCCATATGCTGAAATTCTGACTAATCGTAATGTCTCATAAGATCCCTTATCCTCGCTGCTGTTTATTATGGCTATAGATCCCTGGCAAAAGCTGTAAGAACCCATCAAAACATAACAGGTATATCAGTTAGACAACAGGAACACTGTCTAGCTCTGTTTGCAGATGATTTAATAATATTTCTTAACAGTATGGGAAAATATATTCCTGAATTATTAGAACTCACTAATATATTTGGAAAAACGCCAGGCTATAAATTAAATAAATCAAAATCATTAATAATGTTCCTAAATCAATTAGAAAGCAAAGTCATCCTGAAATGGCCACTCAGTTTAAAACTGTAGATTGTTTTACATATCTGGGCATTCAAATTGTCCCCTTGACTTAAAAATATTGTAGCCAGTAGTGATGGGTCTATGAGGCGTCATGAAGCGTTTCAACACATTGTCAAACTGTATTGATGTTGTGTCACTGAATACTGACATCTGCTGGACCTTAAAAATCCCTACAGGCACCTGAGTTGACACTCTCAACTGAGACTGATTTCATGGCCTAGTATATACAATAATATAATCTAAGTCATTGTATTTCATTTTGTATCATTTCATATCTTCATTTAAATTAAAATTTTAAAAAATAATATGAACATGTATCATAACGTGAAAATCTAAGTGAACGTGTTGTGAATGAAGATGCTTGTGGACTGGGATTTTTTTTTTTTTTTTTTTTACAAATTTTTATTCAAAAAAGAAGTTGTTCCAAAGTCTTGAATTTGAATCTGTTATGCTTGTTTGATGCAACCTCTCCAGCTTTAGAAAACATCCGCTCACAGGGCACAGATGAGGCTGGAGTGCAGAGAAATTGTAATGACAGCTGGAAGAGGTTTGGATATACTGTCTTGTGGTTGTTCCAGTATCTCAGAGGATCCTGGGATCTGGCAATATTGGCCTCTGCCAGGTACCTCTGCACCTCCTGGATGGCATCAGCTGTGGCACTTTTGGTCTGCTTGCCCACTTCGATGTTGAGATGTTGCCAAAGGTCATCTAAAAACAACAATGTGGCATTTCAGTACATGATTTCCAAACAACAACAAATAATGCTGAATAACATGCCTGAAGTGGGTGCAGACGGCTGTTGTGCAGACGGTCCTGGCTGGGGCTCATTTGTGCGTCCGATTACAGACGCACATTCTGAACACAGTCTATTGATGGCCTCATTGCACTTGGAGGAACTGCAGAACCCGAGTGATTTAAATCTGGGGTCTAGAAGTGTTGCTATGGTCAACACACTTAATGACTCCAGATTGGAAGCAGTGTGTGTGACTCGATGCTTCAGGTATTCATGTAGGTGTGTGGCTGCCTGTGTGTGCAAGGTAGAAGCATTGCGCTCTAGTGCAAGATAGAGCATTTTCATCATCTGGATGACCTTTGACCCTGACACTCGCCGCTCTTCAGACAACTCCACTGTGTTTCTCCTATGATGATTTACTCATCAGCTGTAAGTGAAGTCAACTCTGTTTTTAGAGAGGCCAGAGAGACCCACACTGATTCTCTCATCATGTAGCCTTGACAGCATTTCATATGTGCTGTTCCAGCATGTTGCCACCTCATTGATAAGTTTCAGGGTTGGTCATCCCATCTGCTGCTGCACTAGAGCAAGCTTCTCCTTGGCTGTAGTGCTTGATCTGAAGTAGCTTTGTGTCTGATGGATGTAAGTGTGGGGATCTGATGACGTGATTTTCTAACTAATAAATTGAGACTATGTGCAATGCAATTTGAGTGTCGAATTTGGAGCTGGCAAGTGGATGCAATCATGTTTGGTGCTGCATCGCTCACAAGACACTTTACTTTGTTGGTTATGGCCCAGTCCTCCATCATCCCCCTTTTGACTTGGGCCAGATTGTCAGCAGTGTGACTTTGTGGAAAGTATTGCACCCCCAAAACAGATGTACACAACTGTAAATTCTCATTAATGTAGTGACAGGTAAGAGCCAAGTAAGCCTCCATGTTCACAGATGTCCACGTCAGCTGTTATACTCACTGCCACAGCTTGCTGTACTTCCTTTTTCACTCGTTCTCATTCCTCCTCATACAGTAGTGTTCAGAATAATAGTAGTGCTATGTGACTAAAAAGATTAATCCAGGTTTTGAGTATATTTCTTATTGTTACATGGGAAACAAGGTACCAGTAGATTCAGTAGATTCTCACAAATCCAACAAGACCAAGCATTCATGATATGCACACACTTAAGGCTATGAAATTGAGCTGTTAGTAAAAAAGTAGAAAAGGGGGTGTTCACAATAATAGTAGTGCGGCATTCAGTCAGTGAGTTTGTCAATTTTGTGGAACAAACAGGTGTGAATCAGGTGTCCCCTATTTAAGGATGAAGCCAGCACCTGTTGAACATGCTTTTCTCTTTGAAAGCCTGAGGAAAATGGGACGTTCAAGACATTGTTCAGAAGAACAGCGTAGTTTGATTAAAAAGTTGATTGGAGAGGGGAAAACTTATATGCAGGTGCAAAAATTATAGGCTGTTCATCTACAATGATCTCCAATGCTTTAAAATGGAAAAAAAAAAAAAAACAGAGACGCGTGGAAGAAAACAGAAAACAACCAGCAAAATGGATAGAAGAATAACCAGAATGGCAAAAGCTCACCCATTGATCAGCTCCAGGATGATCAAAGACAGTCTGGAGTTACCTGTAAGTGCTGTGACAGTTAGAAGACGCCTCTGTGAAGCTAATTTATTTGCAAGAATCCCCCGCAAAGTCCCTCTGTTAAATAAAAGACATGTGCAGAAGAGGTTACAATTTCCAAAAGAACACATCAACTGGCCTAAAGAGAAATGGAGGAATATTTTGTGGACTGATGAGAGTAAAACTGTTCTTTTTGGGTCCAAGGACCGCAGACAGTTTGTGAGACGACCCCCAAAGTCTGAATTCAAGCCACAGTTCACAGTGAAGACAGTGAAGCATGGTGATGCAAGCATCATGATATGGGCATGTTTCTCCTACTATGGTGTTGGGCCTATATATGGCATACCAGGTATCATGGATCACTTTGGATATGTCAAAATACTTGAAGAGGTCATGTTGCCTTATGCTGAAGAGGACATGCCCTTGAAATGGGTGTTTCAACAAGACAATGTCCCCAAGCACACTAGTAAATGAGCAACATCTTGGTTTCAAATCAACAAAATTAATGCCTCACAGATGTGAAGAAATCATGAATAACTGTGGTTATACAACTAAATACTAGTTTAGTGATTCACAGGATTGCTAAAAAAGCAGTATGAACATAATAGTTTTGAGTTTGTAGCGTCAACAGCAGATGCTACTATTATTGTGAACACCCCCTTTTCTACTTTTTTTTTACTAATAGCCCAATTTTATAGTCTTAAGAGTGTGTATATCATGAATGCTTGGTCTGGTTGGATTTGTGAGAATCTACAGAATCTACTGGTACCTTGTTTCCCATGTAACAATAGGAAATATACTCAAAACCTGGATTAATCTTTTTAGTCACATAGCACTACTATTATTCTGAACACTACTGTACTTCTTGGCCACCATTTGTTTTATGGTCTGAAAATTACACCAAGTCAAACCAAAAGCAAATGAATATATTTAAATTAAAAGTTAAATAATTTGAATATATCAACTACTACGAGTACTTTAGATAATTTCCACACAAACCTTTCTGACTGGCAAAACATGAGGGCTGAAGGACCTGAACGAGTTCCCTGAACCCTTCATTCTCCACAGTGCTGAGGAGGCTGGGAGTCCTTCAGGATGAAACTCAGCAGAGCCTCATCCAGCATCTCCTTCCTGGAAGCTTGATGGTTAAAAATGTGATGAAGAATAAATTAATAGGAATTATCAATAAATTAACTGTAAGTTGTAGAATGGCTGTATACCTAAGTTCATCCTGGGTATATCTGGGACTTCATTCTCATGCCTGGCCCTATAATGTCTCAGCATTGAGAAGGTGATCTTGTTTAGATAGGAAAGTACTACTGAACACCTGCAGAAAATAATATGAATAGTAAATTAAGAGTCACTTTGAAATTATTACGAATTCAGATACAACAAGTGGAAACTCTGATAGGAGCTGGATGAAACAAGGAAATTAAAACATACCTTATTTTCCGATATGACATCAAAATGATCCCACACGGCGGTAACGTTCCTTTTTGTTTGCTGCTGCTCCATGACTTTAGTGAATTTGATGATACACCACAAAAGATCCGAGATTCTTTTGGCAGATGAATCCCACTGACAGATACGCTTCCTTATAAACACAGTTTGGCCACTTTGGCGCATCAGTGTCAGTTCGAAACATTTCCTGTATCAGTCACGTGACTTTCGCAAAGCAATACGCGCACCGACACAGGGTTTCTCTCTATGAGCTCGACGCATGCACCGATGCATTGGTGTTGCTGGACCCATCACGAGTAGCCAGCAACTATGAACCATTAACCCTCATGTGGTGTTCATATTGTTGTTACCCAGCCAGTGTTTGTGGGTCTGGTGGACCCATTGCATTTTGTGGTTTTTAATGCCTTACAATCAAACACTTTTATGTTAAAATACTCAACAGATGTGTTATATGGCTGGGGGGGCCTGGCTGCCGGTTTGTTTCTGTTTTTTGGTTTTCCTCCCAGGTGGCTTGCGTTTGGGACTGAGTGGCTGTGTTGCTGAGGCTGTCAGGACCTCACCCTGATCACCTGCGACTCGTCAGGACTCACAGCTGTGGTGCATCTGGATGGATTGGAACATGTTGGCATTTAAGACTGGAGTGCACAGTGTGTATTTGCCAGAGACTCGACCTTGTGACCAGACGGGTGAGATCGTCGTCTCGGGAGCCATCTCATCAACAGCGGATGCTGAGAACGTCCAGGTTTGATGCACAGTCTGTGAAAGAGGAGGGGGTGAGGTTTCACGCTCGTCAGCACACTTCCTGAGGTACGTTAGATTTTGTGACTAACATTTATACAGTCAGTAAATGTGGTGTCCCTCACACCTTATTATATTGAGCTGTACGTTAGTCATGTATCAGCTTTCACTGCAGTGGAGTTTTGGGAACTGATTGTTCCATGCCTGCAGGTTGGGAAGCTGATCAGTAATCAAGCCAGGAAGTGTTTGCTGTTTGTACACCTTTAAGTGTTCTGTGTGTAGAGTGTGGACTCACATAATGGTTCCTTCTTTCACAGACTCGGTTGTTGCGGCCACCTGGGGGGTGTCGGCGGGGTCCTTGGGTCCGAAACAGCTTCTGGCTCCGGACCGTTAGCGCTGCTGGGAGCGCACCACGCCAGGCCGCACCTTTTGTTATTATATTATCACTGTTATGTATTAAATTCAGTTAGCCTTTGTACCGTGCTCTGCTTATTTCATACTGGGTCCTTCAAACGCTGGTCGGTTCTCCGAGCTGCGTCCGACACATAACAAGATGTTTACTTCATCCCAAATACAAGCAGTATAAACAGTATATAATTTAATATTAATATTTGCCTTTTACCTTTGTTAGATCACATTTATAACTTATTATTTAAAACGTAATAAAGAAAATCAATTAAAATCAAGATATGAGTGGAAACAAATTTACAAGTGAAGCAAGGTTTTTCAAAATTACTGACTTTTATTTCTTTGAACTCAGAAATTTAACCCATTCAGGTGCACAACACCAAGCACAACACATGAACACATAACAAATAAACATATTAGTTAAGACAACACATCAGCTCCATTGGACACATGGCCTTTAGCCACTAGCCTATACAACACATGAGGGGCAGAGTTTCACTGTGTGTGTTGCAGATATACTTTTTGCACTTGATGCATGTATATTGTGTTTTTCTGTCCATCTTAGGTCCACGCACTTCGCACCACTTCTTCTTGTATTGCTGGTATTCACAACCTAGAATAATGAAAAGATCAGGAATTTTACAAACACCTCTCTCTCTCACAAGACATGAGTGCCAGACATGTACTGCAACAGCATCACACACTTACTTCAGGCTCTGCAGATTGTGGTTCTGTAGGTTGGGTGGATAGGGCACCAGCATTCTCCTCCTGAATCCTCCTCATGATGGCTGCAGAGGCTGGGATTCTGGGGACATGTTGTCTTTCCTCGATTTGTGGTCTCACCAATGCCTTTCCCAGATCCTCGAGAAAGAGGCATCTCTTTTGGAGCTTCCCTGTTCCACTCTGGGTTCAGCGCAATCCAAATGACAAAGGTGTTGTATGCTGAGATGTCCAATATGTCAAAGAATATCACCAGTGGCCAGCGTAGAGTCCTCTGTTTGCAGCTGTAGGCCGTCACCAGTTTATCCATGTTGTCTACCCCTCCTTTTGTGGCATTATAATCCATGATGATCTCGGGTTTGTGATGTTCCTGGTCACAAATTATTCCATTCCCGTGCAGTGTACACATGAGTACCACATGTTTTGCCTTTCTTTGGCACATAGGGTACCAGGGATGTGTCAGCCATGTATGCAAACTTGGAAGACATGACAGGCCTGTTTTTTGAAGTCAGCAGTTGAGGTGGAAGCTCTGACTTGTTTTTCTGTATTGTTCCCACCATGGTCAGCTTCCTCTTTAGGAGCTCCTGTCCCAGCTTGTATGAGGTGAAAAAATTGTCAAATGTGATGTTGTGTCCACTGAGTCCCTGACACATGTCCAGAACAACTCTCATTCCCTGGTTTTTCTCAGGGACTCCTCCATCAGGTTTCCCTGTGTAGACTTGTAAGTTCCAAGCATATGAGGAAGTGGCATCACAAGCAGCCCAAATCTTTATACCATACTTTGCAGGTTTACATGGTATATACTGCCGAAAGGGACAGCGGCCCTTAAATGACATCAAATGTTCATCAATGGTGACATTTGGCCCAGGGTTGTACAGCAGGGGGAGGTGACTCACCCACTTGTCCCACACTGTCCTGATGGCAGCTAGTTTGTCTCTCTGCTGTCAAGCTGGTCTGTCATCTCGGTTGTCAAAGCAGATAATCCTGGAAATTATGTGAAAGTTTTCCAGAGACATTGTTGCACGGAAAATTTCTCTGCCAGTTTCTGCATCCCACAGGGATTGTGCGGATTCCCCTTTGGACCTGAAAACTCCAGCAAGGATAAGAACCCCGAAGTAGGCATGTAAATGGGTTTGGCCCATTTCCTTCCACCTCTCTCCAAAAACACATCTTCCTTCTAAATTAGTGCAGTCAAGAATAATTTTCTGGATGGAATCTGGGATGAAAAGCTCAAAAGAAGACTTGATGTCCTGTGTGTGAGTAACTGCCATCTGTGTTGGCCCTGGTTGCATCCTAATTATATTGGCAGCCTTGCGGGGTGGCTCTTTTCTTGGGCGAGAAGACCATTCAATTTCAAAATTTTTCGACATCCATATTTCCTCACTTGCTCCATGCTGACTGTCTTGTTCTGGTCTTGTGGCTGGCTGCTGACGGCTTGGTCCTGGGGCTGGCTGCTGACGGCCCGGGGCTGTGGCTGGCTGCTGACGGCCTGGTCCTGTGGCTCGTCTTCGTTTCGGAACTTGATGCTCGATCTCATCATCTTCTTCAGAGTCACTGTCAGACTCTGAATTTTCAGAAATGTGATCTTCAAATTCTGAAACCTCTTCTTTTAAATCCTCTCCCTCTACATCATCATCAAAAATCAATTCCAGGGCCCTCTGCACAGAGTACCTTTTGGCCATGTTGATCGGTTGTGATAAGAAATCACACTGGCAAAGCTATATTTATAGTGTACCGTCTGTTGGGAAAGTGAAGTACATGGACCCACGACAGGGAGCGTAAATGAACGGCCTCTGGTGCCTGAAACCCGACGACAGGCAGGGCGCCCTCTGGTGGTGAGCCAGCAGTACCTCCTCTTCGGGCGGCCCACACAACAGGACCCCCCCCCTCAACCAGGCTTGTCAGGATGTCGCTGGTAGAACTCCGCCAGGAGGGCTGGATCCAGGATGAAGCTCCTCTTCACCCAGGAGCGTTCTTCGGGTCCGTAACCCTCCCAGTCCACCAGATACTGGAGACCCCGACCCCTCCGATGAACATCCAGGAGCCTGCGGACTGTTCACGCAGGCTCGCCGTCGATGATGCAGGCAGGAGGAGGCGCTGGTCCGGGGGTGCAGAGGTCTGAGGTGTGGCACGGCTTAATCTTGGACACATGAAATACGGGGTGTATCTGCAGTGAAACTGGGAGTTTCAGCTTCACTGCGGCAGGACTGATGACCTTGATGATAGGGTATGGTCCGATGTATCTGTCCGTTAGTTTGGCGAGTCCGTATGCAGAGGAATGCGGGCTGTGCGCCACACCCTTCGGCACCTTCTGAGGTGGGCCTGGACCGAGGGGACCCCGACCTCTCCCTCCACAGCCAGAAACAATGGGGGCTGGTACCCCAAACACACCTTGAATGGGGAGAGGCTGGTCGCCGATGAGATTTGACTATTGTGGGCGTACTCGATCCAGGCCAGATGTTGACTCCAGGCCGTCGGGTGCGTGGAGGTTACACACCTTAAGGCCTGCTCCAGATCTTGGTTAGCCCACTCTGCTTGTCCATTAGTCTGGGGGTGGTACCTGGACGAGAGGCTCACAGTGGCCCCCAGTTCCCTACAGAAACTCCTCCAGACTTGTGAGGAGAACTGGGGACCACGGTCCGAGACGATATTCGTAGGGATACCATGCAGACGCACGACGTGGTGGACCAGGAGGTCTGCAGTCTCTTGGGCTGTCGGGAGCTTCGGGAGGGCCACGAAGTGGGCCGCCTTGGAGAACCGGTCCACTATCGTCAAGATGGTCGTCATACCCTGGGACACAGGGAGACCCGTGACGAAGTCCAGGCCTATATGGGACCAGGGGCGTCGAGGCACCGGCAACAGTTGGAGGAGTCCTTTTTCCTGCTGGTGTACAGCCTTGCCCCTGGCGCAGATGGTGCAGGCCCAGACATACTCACGGACATCGGTTTCCAGTGACGCCCACCAGAAACGCTGCCGGACCACTGCCACGGTCCTTCGCAACCCTGGATGGCAGGAGAGCTTGGAACCATGACAGAAGTCCAGGACCGCAGCTCTTGCCTCTGGTGGGACGTACAGTCTGTTAGTTGGTCCATCGCCGGGGTCCGGGTGTTGCAACAGCAGATGCACCCAGCCAATTCATCCAGCAGCCCCACCTCAGCTTCACCTGAAAACACAGAAAACAACCAGCAGACTCGGGCAAACTACAACATTAAGGGCTGTGTCTGGTGTGTTATTAATGGAAGAAGGGTGCCATCTAGTGCCCGTACCTTCAATGGTGAAGGAAGGGCCACTAGAGGAGCCCTACTTCCTTAGCCCATCTACTGTCGAGTAGATTCCCTTCTGACCCTGTGTCAATCAGTGCTGGGGCATGAAGGGTTAAATCCCCACAGAGGATCATGACTGAGACTCGTGCGGATTTTCGTGTTTTTCCCTTGTGAGAATTATGGCTCACCCTCTGCCCAGTCTCTAAGGGCGAGCGTTGACGTTTTGGCCATTTGGGGCAGTTTTTCTGCATGTGCTCATTCGAGCTGCAGTAAAAACACTCTCCACGGGCCAGCCTCCTTTGTCTGTTCTCTGATTTCATTTTGGCCCTGCTCGTTTCCATAGCAATGTCAGCAGGGGGAGCTGTTGTCACGTGGAGCGCTCTGGCTTTGGAGCGGGGCGGGGGGGGGGGGACGGCGCTGCTTCAGACCAGGAAGGGAGAGAGCCGGTGCGTGCCTGGCCACGCCCTTCGTCTCGCTCCCTGTTAGTATTTTTCTTAACCATATGTGGGAGATGGCTGTGCAATAGGGGTATGTGTTTTTAGGGATATGTGCAATATGCATGAATTATTTATGGGAGACTGCTGTGTAATACGGGTAGGTGCAATTTGGATATGTGTATTAGGGATGTGCAATATGTATGATTGATGTGTGGATTAAGTTATGTAATATGTATGAGTCATGTAATTATGTCATGGCAGTTTTACTTTTTACTTGTGCAGCTCTTGGAGTCTAAGACAAATTTCCTGGAAGGGACAATAAAGTGTATCGTATCGTATCGTATCACTAGGTTGATAAGCCCGTCTAAATCCCGCGGCTGATCCTTCACCACCAGGTACTCCTTTAGGGCCGGAGAAAGCCCCCCTATAAAGGCGGCACGGAGCGCTACCGAGTTCCAGCCGGCTCTCCCTGCCGCAACGCGGAAGTTGACTGAATATTCAGCAGCGCTCCGGCGCCCCTGTCGGATTGACAGTAGCACATTTGAAGCGGACTCGCCTCTGTACGGATGATCAAACACTTGTCGAAACTCCCTGATAAACTCAGTGTACGTCGACAGGAGCCGTGAGTTCTGCTCCCAGAGCGCCGTAGCCCAGGCGCGTGCCTTGCCTCGAAGCAAATTAATCACAAAAGCCACCCGGCTGTGGTCTGATGCATACATCATGGGGCGTTGTGAAAAAACGAGTGCGCACATCAAGAAGTCCGCGCACGTTTCGACACAACCCCCGTTCAGTTCTGGGGGGCTAATGTAAGCTTCAGGTGAAGGGGGGGAGACCTTTGAACTACCACTGGATCATCGTTATCGAGCGACAGGAGTGGGAGGAGGCATGTACTAAAGCACAATGGAGAACTACTAACACCTGCCTGAAATTACTGCAATACAACTAGCTGATGTGAACGTATATAACTCCAGAAAAACTCAACAGATGTACCAAATGTGAGAAGGAAAAGGCTGCACTTTTCCATTGTATCTGGCAGTGTAGTGAAATACAAAAATTCTGGCAAGAAGTGAAACAAGGTGTCAAAGACATTTTACAGATACAGTTACCCTTGCTTCCACAGTTGTTTATACTAGGTCTATAGGGGCTTTGCAGTCATGTGACCCGGCTGCTCACCACCGCCATTTTGCCAGTCAAGTGTATTTCTCCCAGGATTATTTACATGACAAACAATATACGTACTGCAAAGTGTGGGACAAGGTTAGTGATAAACTCATCATGTCTGAACCTGACAGTAGAGTAAGCGAACATTCCAGGCATCATTCTGGTGCTGAATTACAGTGGTACAAGGACAAAATTGCAGTTTTGGGCACCTGTGACCCCTACACTGCACCTAGCGTGTTGTTTTCTTTGTTGACTGCATCTGGAGTGACATTTCCAGATGTGGAGTTCAGCAGCATCATGGTGTTCCTCATGGAAAACACTTCACCCTACACCTTACAAACAATGAAGGCCCACAAGAGTACGGACAGCTACAAATACTTCAGAGCAGGTTGGGTGAATGACGCCAATATCTGGAACCTTCAGTCCAAGAAGCTGCATGTTATCACTGCACGTGTAAGTACACTCAGACTCTGCATGCTAATGTCAGGCTGTGAGGGTGCCTGGTACCCAAAGAGGGTGGACCCTCAATGCAGACTCCCAGACCAGGTGTAGGTGTAAAAGAAGTCATTGTCTTTATTCCAGGCTTAGGTATGATACACAGGTTATCAGTCAGCGGAACATAGGTACAAACAGGTCTAGGCAAAAACACAGTCATGGTCAAGCAGGGTGCAGAGGCACGAGCAAACACCGATTTCAGGGATGAGGCAAACGGCGCAGTCAAAAACACAGAACAGATTTAAAAAACATGGCTAGGCAAAAACAGGACTGAGACAAGAGCTGGAATGTGTACGGAGACAACAAACTGGCAGAGGGGTGGTGGCTGGAGGAGTTTAATAGGCTGGTGTTAACAAAGTGCAAGTGCAGGTGAATGATCTAGAAAGGGGGTGTGGCTGGAGGACAAAGATTGTGCATGGTGCAAGATAGTGAGGTAGGACTACACAAAGTGGAGTGATGAAAGAGACAAAGACATGTGAACAGGTGCAAGAGCGTGAGTTGGTGAAAACACAAAGCAGAAAGAATCAAAGTGAGATACAAAGACACGAGGGCAGGTGCTGGGGCGGGAAGTGAAAACAAAACGATGGAATGAAGAAAACAGAGGACAAGGAGCAAACAGAAACCAAGGGCGGAATACAATATTGCTATGAACAGAACCTGAACAGAGTATGAACATGAGAACGAAAAAGCGAACCATCAGATAATAAATATAGAAGAAAGACTACATGGGAACTGACCAGGGCACAATAAGAAAACAAACACAAGACAAAACTAAAAGGGAACTGATTAAGACTAAGAAATAAATAAGTAAACAGAGACTAAGTGGTAAACAAAACCTGACATTAAAGCACAGCAGATAATAACAGAAATGAGAACAGCAAAATAAACAAATGATAACGAAATGATAAACAATAAAAACACAGACTGACTGAACAAAACAAGAACAGAACTGAACCATGGCCAAAGTATGAAAAGTAACAAAGAAACAAAGTGGCAAAGCAAAACAGAACAGAGAATAAACACGTGACAAAAATAAAACAACTAATAAGTCAAAGCCGGGGCAAAAAGAAAGGAGGCAAAGTAAAACTATAACCCTGATCAGGGCCAAAACCTGACAGCTAAGAACTTATTAAGTTAACTGACGATTGCAGGCTTACATATCTATAATAGAATTTCGTGATTATGTTCATCGTTAACTTTGCAGAATTTTGTGTACACTGCTGTGGGATTGTGGGGTACAACCCAGCCCAGTGTCACACTTTTTTTCATTCACCTGTCGCTGCTCCTGTCACGAAATGAGTAACATTTTCATAACACGTTTTTTAAAAATCTTACTATTTCGACCCTACCCAGACAATTTGAAGAGTAAAAAGAATCAACAAATATTTGTAGATTTAAGCATGTTGTTGGCAAAAAGAGCAATAGCCCTACTTTGGAAAGATACAAGAAGACCAACAGTGAGTAGATGGTTGTCCGAGCTATCTACAACTCTCCCTTTGGAGAAAGTTAGTTATACAATAAAACATCAACAATATAATTTTCATCGGATTTGGGACCCCTTTATTAACTACATAAAAAGAACGGACTTGACCCATGTGCCTGAAGACGTAACAGTGGCTCTCAGCGGTGACCAATACAACAGAAGTGAAGTGTGTGGTTTATATTTTTTCCTTCTTTAAAATGTATAGAGTATAATTCAGTAACTTGATACCCAACCAAGAACTACAATAACTTGGGATTGGGGTGGGGTGTGTGTGTGTGTGTGTGTGTGTGTGTGTGTGTGTGTGTGTGTGTGTGTGTGTGTGTGTGTGTGTGTGTGTGTGTGTGTGTGAAGGTATTTTGTTTTGGCCAGTGTTTTTTCATATATACGAGGTCTATTAGAAAAGTATCCGACCTTATTATTTTTTTCAAAAACCATATGGATTTGAATCACGTGTGATTGCGTCAGACAAGCTTGAACCCTCGTGCACATGTGTGAGTTTTTCCACACCTGTCGGTTGCGTCATTCGCCTGTGAGCAGGCTTTGAGTGAGGAGTGGTCCACCCCTCTCGTCGTTGTTTCATTGCCAGGAAATGGCGGAATGATTTGGGCTTGTTTTCCATCAGAATTTTTTCAGAAACTGTTAGAGACTGGCAGCTGGAAACCATTAGAAAAATTTATCTGGCTTTTGGTGAAAATGTTATGGGCTTGGTAGAGAAAAAGGAGTGTTACTGTTGCTTTAAGGACGGCCCCCAGCAGCTGTGGGGTGCGCCGTGCTCAGAAGCCGCCATCGACAGGCTGAACGAACATTTCATTTCTAAACGGATGGCTGTCTGGATCCGTGACCATCGTGTGCCATTTCTCTGGTTATCACAAGAGCTGGACATCAACCATTTTCCAGCAGATTTCACTTTTAACAAGAGATTTTCTCATGGAAAGCCGAGCTGAGGCTTTGCGCGTCACGATGGATTCCCTACTGGAGCGAAACAAAACCACCTCCGTTTTGGTCTCACAGGACGGCTTTGAGATGGCGTTCAGACAGCTGTCGGTGGTTTTTCCATCGAGTGATTATCCGAGAAATTGTGGATGTGCCTGGACATGCCAGAACATGTCCTGTGAGGCTTCATTACGGCGTTGCAATGGCACATTCCATTGTTACAGGAGTTTTTGTCATGGAAAGAGGAGCGGAGGCTTCGCGTGTCGCGGCGGTGCCGCATGGCGCAAAGCAACGCCGTGATGAAGCCTCACGGGACATGTTCTGGCATGTCCAGGCACATCCACAATTTCTCGCTAATCACTTGATGGAAAAACCACCGACAGCTGTCTCGCTCCAGTAGCGAATCCATCGTGATGCGCGAAGCCTCCGCTCGGCTTTCCATGACAAAATCTCTTGTTAAAAGTGAAATCTGCCGGAAAATGGTTGATGTCCAGCTATTGTGATAACCAGAAAAATGGCACACGATGGTCATGGATCCAGACAGCCATCCGTTTAGAAATGAAATGGTCGTTCAGCCTGTCGATGGCGGCTTTGGAGCGCGGCGCGCCCCCAGCCGCTGGGGGCCGTCCTTAAAGCGACAGTAACAGTCCTTATTCTCTACCAAGCCCGTAACATTTTCACCGAAAGCCAGATAAATTTTTCTAATGGTTTCCAGCTGCCAGTCTCTAACAGTTTCTGAAAAAATTCTGATGGAAAAAAAGCCCAAATCATTCCGCCATTTCCTGGCAATGAAACAGCGACGAGACGGCTGGACCACTCCTCACTCAAAGCCTGCTCACAGGCGAATGACACAACCGACAGGCATGAAAAAACTCATGCATGCGCACGAGGGTTCAAGCTTGTCTGACGCAATCACACGTGATTCAAATCCATATGGTTTTTGAAAAAAATAATAAGGTCGGATACTTTTCTAATAGACCTCGTATAACTGTCTGCCAATTATCTTAAAAAAATGTTATCAATTTATGGAATCAGTCTAAGGTTTGGACTGATGCTTGGTGCATGTATAAACCTATGATCCACTGAAAATCTGAAAGTGTGAACCAGGGGTAGGCAACCTGTTCCAGAAAGAGCCATGAGGGTGCAGGTTTTCTTTGCAGCCACTGACTCCACCAGGTGATTTTACTGATTAATATCACTTTGAGCAGATGGAATCAGTTAATCAGTGAAATCACCTGGTGGAGTCAGTGGCTGCAAAGAAAACCTGCACCCTCATGGCTTTCTGGAACAGGTTGCCTACCCCTGGTGTGAACTGAAGAAAAAAAACAAACAATACCCCCCCAAAACAACAACAAAAACAACCAAGATGTAACCATAACTTTTACAGATCCTTTGATGTGTTAATGCACCATTCTCATTGACATAAAACACACATTGTTTGGTATCTACTTAGTTTGTGAAAATATGGTTAGAAAGTTTTATCCAAGGTGCAGTGGTGGGCACCGTTCCGCTAATCCACTAATTAGTAAAGCTAACTTTTTTGTTAGCTGATCAGCTTTTGAAAAATAATTTGTATTTGTAAATATGACATTTTCTTTCATTTGTAAAAAAGGCAATTTGAAAACTGAAAATTCTCTTTAAGTCTGATTCATTCAGCACATAGCTAATGTGTGGCAAATGGTATATATAGATACCATATGAAGAGTTTAGGCGCAAAACCCCGTAAACGCCACTCCCATGGAAAATGAGATAACCATTGCAAGTGAAAGCTTACCGAGGCTCGTATTCGATAACAAAATCAATTCTGCTGCAACACCCCATAAATCCTATGGTAAATGCAAGTCAAACTGCGGTGTGTATGCAGAACCTCATAAGCTCCATCCCAGTTTGTGTGCAAAACCACATAGTGAACAGCGCACCACTCACTGGCATGTATCTCGGTCATGTGACGCAAAGATTGCGGCGCCCACGAGAGCTTCTCTGATGCTACATTTACACATAACAACAGCACGTCACGAATGCCACAAAGTATACATTCTTGGCTGCTGATCAGGAATGTGATGATTTGAGGCGTCCTCAGGAACTGCTGAAACTTGTTATCACGCGTTATGATTAATGTAACGTGTTGGTGGAGCATTATCAGGAACCATTACACACGGTCAACAATAATGTTCCATGCTGTTGCACACTATTGCGCGTAACAGCGCATCGTTAAGTTCTGTCACGTTGTGAATGAGGCGAATTGTCTCCACACACACCCATATTCATCCATCAGCTGATGAACAATTCAGATCGCTCCAGTTTGCTCCTTTAAAGCCACAGCAGAAGAACTTTGTGATTGCATGCTTAGTTGGGCTCTCTGCCATGGAGTGGCGCAGAGAGCAGGAGGAGACGGAGAGAGCCAGATGTGTGGCTTCACGAGGCTCTCGTCTCGCTTGTTTTCCCAAACATCAGGCACAGCAGCAGTTGGAACACCTGCAGGAGCATGCTGAGGAGCACTGGAATGAAACTTTTAGCTGACTTGGCGTCTCTGTCCTTCTTCAGCATACTGCAGCAATGAAACTGAATGCGGTGCAGCAGGGTTTAATTGTGCGCACATCAGAGAAGAACGCTGTCATGCTCTATTAAGGATCACCACTAATCAAGACGGATCAATACGCTGAGCTGCAACCTTCACGACATGAGGCGGAATGACGGTGGTGCGTGACATTTGTGTAAGATTTTTTGACAGCCAAAAACATGCGCCACGAAAATCACGAATATCATACACCAACACGCACTGTTAAGAAACCTATTCAGATGCGTTAAGTCACATTAAGAATGTCAGGAATGTGCCAAGAATGACGTAAATATGACATTCATAACACGTACTGCCTATGAGTAAACGCAGCATTAGCATACATTAAAGTCATGGACTTACTGAGTTTTGCAAACAAACTGAAGGTGGAGATACCAGGTTTTGCAGCCAAATCTATTAAAGGTTGCTAATTAACACATTTCTGAATAAAGGTTGATTTTTGAGATTCTGCTATTTTGTTCAGTGCACCATAACCATTTCATAACAAGAAAGAATGATGCATGGAGATGTACAACTTTCATCAGGTAAATATCCTTATTTAAAACAAGAGTGGTCTGGTGGAGATACAGGTTTTTGCACCTGAACTCTTCACATAGTTTTATTTGTAAAAACCAACACACACGTTACAGTAAGTTGTGTGTTCATTTTTACATATGAATAAATTGACGAAACTCATTTTCCCATAATGCCTTTTGCCATGTGTGTCTGTAAACGATCAAACCTTCTAAATTAGTGCATTACTTTAAAACTGAAACACACAGGTGATATTTTTCACTTTGTAAAAACAACAGAGGTGATGTTAATTTCGATAACCTGTCCAGAATTACTTTGTTTAAAATTTTAAACATGAGTCAAAACTACCTTGCTGTGCATGTCTCCTGCTAGATGTCTGCAAGATTGTATGGTGTGAAAATAAATTACCTTTTGTTTGCTCCCCCCTTTTTTCTCCTCTATGGTCACCAGGTCTCTTTTGCTGAGAGAAGACTGATCTTAGACAGAAGCGCTGGCTCATTGTTGTTTGTGATTGCCTTTGAATTTACTCAGAAGTATCAATAGCTGCTAGTGTACTGGAGTCAATACTAAAAGTTACTGGTTTAGCTTTTAGCTGTAACTTCCGCAAATTTTTTTTAAGGGTTTATCGGTTTAGTTTTATAAAAGTCAACTTTTCAGTTAGCGGATTAACGGTTATCGAAGCCAACTTTTTGCTTAGCTGTGCCCACCACTGCCAAGGTGTATGTGAACTTAAAACATCAAGTGTACTATATGGATTTAACAGCCTCTGTACTGTGTCCATCTTTACTGTAGTATTATTTTGACCACACCAAAGCCTCTGGATTAACAGAGACCCAATATTTATGGAATATAAGTTGCAAACTAGTAAGACTTACACTCCTGAAAACACAGTAAATGTGCAGATCTTGATGATCTGGCTACTGAACTGTATTCGTAGGCTGATACTCCTCCACAACAAATGGCAGTGTTATTTTGGGAAACGCCTGCCACATCATGTTCGAATCAGGAGAACATTCCTAGAAAGGCCTTTCATGAAGCTTTACTGCTATGTTTTATGAAATAAACCCACTTCAGTCAGAATCTGTCAAGACCCACAGGCCTAAAAGTTCAGATTTCAGTTTCAAGACTGAACAAAGGAGGAAAAAAAGAACAAAACAAACTGAGTTTATGTAACAGAACACAAAGTGATAATTTGTGTCTGTGATTCTAAATTTGCTCTTCTATGATGTCTGGGAGACTTCGTTTACTAAAATAAATATTTCCATCATTCCTCCTCATGCTTTTTCCAACAATTAAATTGAAATCCAGATCCAAGAAAGCAAGCCCAGCCAGGACAGAAATCTTAACTGTGATAACAGATATGGCAAAATTGACAGTTTATTCTAAATACCTTGATACGCTATAAAAAAAAAAAGATCTGTATGATTGGGGTTTGTCCTTAAAACTGGTTCCATGGGCACCGTGTGCTGGTCTGGAGCAGCACAATGCAAAATTTGAAATGTGCAGCCAGCAAGCATGTTAATGTTCTGGGTCAAATATGTGCAGTGGTAATTGGAGTAAAGATTATGTTTCTAGTACAAACAGGAGCACAACACAGCTGAGAAGCTGAGATACTGAAACAATATGGTGCATGCTGCCCTCTACAGGCCGTGGTTTGCATTGTTGAAGACACTGCATGCACAGTGAGAGTGTGCATGGTCTGCTTATGTGAGAATTTAAGGTGCTTTGATGCCTCAGTGAAGTTCTGCAAGTTTTTCCCCCACTAGAAACAGGTGTTTCTCTCAGAGCTGTTTTGCCAAGAAGATTCAAAGGACCTGTACAATTTGAGTCATTTTAAGTTTTTGTTTATTGGTCTTTATAATTGACTTGCTTTGTTTCACTGTTGGTGATTATGTCCGGCTTTGCTTCGCTCCACATGACCTGCACAACATAAACCATGACAATATTACTGCCATTGTTAATTTATTGTACTTTGTTTGGTTTGGTGTTGGCTTTGGTTTTGGGGAAGACGCCCCTCCCTTGGTTCACTGCACATGACATGGAGAACTTAAATCATTACACTGATTATTAGTGTGTTGACTTTTACTTGCACATTACCTGTATAATTTTCTGGGGTGTGGTCGCTGTTGAATGCGAACAGATGCTGGGAACCACAGGGGGCAGCTGGGGGCCAAGTGGGGACCAAAGTTGGTGAAAACTCTGAAGAGCACAACGTGTACCCCATTAGAGGTGCTTCCCCTCCCACCATAACTCCATACAACCTGGCTGACCAAACCATGGTGAGGGTAGCTGACAATATGTTACTGTCTCTGACCGGGGTTAGTCTACTCATACTTGTGAAGACTGGACTCACCAGACTCCACGGAAAGTATCACCTGATAATCCAGTGAGTAGGAAGTCTGACCCTGCATTGTATGGTGGAGCGCCACTAGGGCACAGTGAGACACAATAGAACACTGTTGGCCATCCACTGCATCCAAACCTATTACCCAGATGAGAGAGTGAGACTGGTGTTCTTCAAATCACATCAACCTTTATTGTCATTTAGCTGTACATACAGTTGTAGTGCAGGCAAAATGAAAGGGCGTTTCTCACAGGATCTAAAGGAAAAAAAAACAAAGATTTAAATACAACCCCAATTCCAATGAAGTTGGAACATTGTGTAAAATGTAAATCAAAACAGAATACAATGATTTGTAAATCCTATTCAACCTGTATTCAATTGAATACACCACAAAGACAAGATATTTAATGTTCAAACTGATAAACTTTATTGTTTTTGTGCAAATATTTGCTCATTTTGAAATGGATGCCTGAAACACGTTTCAAAAAAGCTGGGACAGTGGTATGTTTACCACTGTGTTACATCACCATTACTTCTAACAACACTCAGTAAGTGTTTTGGAACTGAAGACACTAACTGTTGAAGCTTTGTAGGTGGAATTCTTTCCCATTCTTGCTTGATGTACGACTTCAGTTATTCACCAGTCTGGGGTCTCCGTTGCATTTTGCGCTTCATAATGCACCACACATTTTCAATGGGTGACAAGTCTGGACTGCAGACAGGCCAGTCTAGTACCCGCACTCTTTGACTACGAAGCCACGCTGTTGTAACACGTGCAGAATGTGGCTTGGCATTGTCTTGCTGAAATAAGCAGGGACGTCCCTGAAAAAGACGTTGCTTGGATGGCAGCATGTGTTGCTCCAAAACCTGGATGTACCTTTCAGCATTGATGGTGCCATCACAGATGGGTAGGTTGCCCATGCCATGGGCACTAACACACCCCCACACCATCACACATGCTGGCTTTTGAACTTAGCGCTACTAACAATCTGGATGGTCTTCTTCCTCTTTTGTCAGGAGGACACAATGTCCATGATTTCCAAAAACAATTTGAAATCTGCACTCATCAGACCACAGCACACTTTTCCACTTTGCGGCTGTCCATTTCAAAGGAACTCGTGCCCAGAGAAGGCGGCGGCGTTTCTGGATGTTGTTGATGTATGGCTTTCGCTTTGCATGGTAGAGTTTTAACTTGCACTTGTAGATGTACGACGAACTGTGTTAACTGACAATGGTTTTCTGAAGTGTTCCTGAGCCCACACGGTAAGATCCTTTACACAATGATGGTTTTTAATGCAGTGCTACCCGAGGGATCGAAGGTCACGCGCATTCAATGTTGGTTTTCGGCCTTGCTGCTTACAGTAGTGTTCAGAATAATAGTAGTGCTATGTGACTAAAAAGATTAATCCAGGTTTTGAGTATATTTCTTATTGTTACATGGGAAACAAGGTACCAGTAGATTCAGTAGATTCTCCCAAATCCAACAAGACCAAGCATTCATGATATACACACTCTTAAGGCTATGAAATTGGGCTATTAGTAAAAAAAAAGTAGAAAAGGGGGTGTTCACAATAATAGTAGTGTGGCATTCAGTCAGTGAGTTCGTCAATTTTGTGGAACAAACAGGTGTGAATCAGGTGTTCCCTATTTAAGGATGAAGCCAGCACCTGTTGAACATGCTTTTCTCTTTGAAAGCTTGAGGAAAATGGGACGTTCAAGACATTGTTCAGAAGAACAGCGTAGTTTGATTAAAAAGTTGATTGGAGAGGGGAAAACTTATACGCAGGTGCAAAAAATTATAGGCTGTTCATCTACAATGATCTCCAATGCTTTAAAATGGAAAAAAAATAAATAAATAAAACAGACGCGTGGAAGAAAACAGAAAACAACCATCAAAATGGATAGAAGAATAACCAGAATGGCAAAGGCTCACCCATTGATCAGCTCCAGGATGATCAAAGACAGTCTGGAGTTACCTGTAAGTGCTGTGACAGTAGGAAGACGCCTGTGTGAAGCTAATTTATTTGCAAGAATCCCCCGCAAAGTCCCTCTGTTAAATAAAAGACTTCACTGTCTTCACTGTGAACTGTGGCTTGAATTCAGAGTTTGGGGGTCGTCTCACAAACTGTCTGTGGCCCTTGGACCCAAAAACAACAGTTTTTCCTCTCATCAGTCCACAAAATATTCCTCCATTTCTCTTTAGGCCAGTTGATGTGTTCTTTGGCAAATTGTAACCTCTTCTGCACATGTCTTTTATTTAACAGAGGGACTTTGCGGGGGATTCTTGCAAATAAATTAGCTTCACACAGGCGTCTTCTGTCACAGCACTTACAGGTAACTCCAGACTGTCTTTGATCATCCTGGAGCTGATCAATGGGTGAGCCTTTGCCATTCTGGTTATTCTTCTATCCATTTTGATGGTTGTTTGTTTTCTTCCACGCGTCTGTTTTTTTTTTTTTTTTTGTCCATTTTAAAGCATTGGAGATCATTGTAGATGAACAGCCTATAATTTGTTGCACCTGCATATACGTTTTCCCCTCTCCAATCAACTTTTTAATCAAACTACGCTGTTCTTCTGAACAATGTCTTGAACGTCCCATTTTCCTCAGGCTTTCAAAGAGAAAAGCATGTTCAATAGGTGCTGGCTTCATCCTTAAATAGGGGACACCTGATTCACACCTGTTTGTTCCACAAAATTGACGAACTCACGGACTGAATGCCACACTGCTATTATTGTAAACACCCCCTTTTCTATTTTTTTTTTTTTTTACTAATAGCCCAATTTCATAGCCTTACGAGTGTGCATATCATGAATGCTTGGTCTTCTTGGATTTGTGAGTGTTGTGAAAGTGTAGGAACACGGACCCACAACAGGGGGCGTAAAAGAACGGGCAATGGATAAGCCAAACAGTAACAATTTAATGTTGTAAATTGTGCACAACGGAATACAGAAAACAACCAGTTTGGAACTACAGTCAATTACGTTGGGTGACGTGTGGGCAGGCTTGAGGATAGGAGACGCCCGTCCAGAACCGAGCCGGATCCCACACAGCCCTCACCGCCAACGGATCTGGAGCCGCCAAGTCCTGGGTCCCCAGGTGGTCACCGTCTCCAGCTGTCAGACCTAGTACTGCTGGCAGAGAACAGAAACAGTACAGGTGAGTGTGAGTACGCACACTCAGTAATCCCACAGTCTGTGTTCTTTTGGGAGGGAGCACCTCCACCTCCAGTCACACACTCGTGCAGCTCCTGTCTAACCACTTATCTGGTTGGGGTGTGAAGCGAAGCCGTCGCTGATCACACCAAACGCCAATCCCACAGATATGGCAACACCCACAGGAAAACGGCTGCAAAGAAGTTCAGACTATTAGTCAGTGTTTTCGGTTTAGCAGAGAAAATTACCTCCAAGGTAGCTGATTTCTCGGCGAGGAGGTGGAGTTGCAGTCCGGCCTTTATGGTGATGGTGATGAGTTGAATGAGTGACAGCTGGTGCTGATGATGAGTGACAGCTGTCACTCCAAGTGGCTCCGGCGCCCTCTCGTGCTTGAAGCCCGCACTCCAAGCAGGGCGCCATCTGGTGGTGGTGGGCCAGCAGTACCTCCTCTTCAGCGGCCCACACAACAGTGAGAATCTATTGAATCTATTGGTACCTTGTTTCCCATGTAACAATAAGAAATATTCTCAAAACCTGATTAAAATTTTTAGTCACATAGCACTACTATTATTCTGAACACTACTGTATATCACATACCAGGTATCATGGATCAGTTTGGATATGTCAAAATACATGAAGAGGTCATGTTGCCTTATGCTGAAGAGGACATGCCCTTGAAATGGATGTTTCAACAAGACAATGACCCAAAGCACACCGGTAAACCAGCAAAATCCTGGTTCCAAACCAACAAAATGAATACCTCGCAGATGTGAAGAAATCATGAAAAACTGTGGTTATACAACTAAACACTAGTTTAGTGATTCACAGGATTGCTAAAAAGCAATTTGAACATAATAGTTTTGAGTCTGTAGTGTCAACAGCAGATGCTACTATTATTGTGAACACCCCCTTTTCTACTTCTTTTTTTTTTACTAATAGCCCAATTTCATAGCCTTAAGAGTGTGCATATCATGAATGCTTGGTCTGGTTGGATTTGTGAGAATCTACTGGTACCTTGTTTCCCATGTAACAATAAGAAATATACTCAAAACCTGGATTAACCGTTTTAGTCACATAGCACTACTATTATTCTGAACACGACTGTATGTTTAGAAAGTTCTCCAGATTCTCTGAATTTTCTGATTATATTGTGGACTGTAGATAATGGAATCCCTAAATTCCTTGCAATTGAACATCGAGAAACACCGCTTGTAAGCTGTTGGACTATTTTTTCATGCAGTTGTTCACAAAGTGGTGATCCTCGCCCCATCTTTGCTTGTGAACAGCTGAGACTTTTGGGGATGCTCCTTTTATACCCAATCATGAGTGTTCTCAGTTCCCAAACACTTATTGAATGTTGTTAGAAGGAAAGGTGATGTAACACAGTGGTAAACATACCACTGTCCCAGCTTTTTTGAAACATGTTGCAGGCATCCATTTCAAAATGAGCAATATTTGACCAAAAAACAATAAAGTTTATCAGTTTGAACATTAAATATCTTGTCTTTGTGGTGTATTCAATTGAATATAGGTTGAAGAGGATTTGCAAATCATTGTATTCTGTTTTTATTTACATTTTACACAACATCCCAACTTCATTGGAATTGGGGTTGTATAAACACACCACTATCACACCAATCCCCCCACCCACGCCACCCCAACCCCTCACATACACACACAAATATCCCTGAGATGTCAGACTGAAAATGAAATGACATGAAAATAGAATTGTGTGTTAAAGTGTCCAAGTAGAGCTTCTTGTTAAAGTGCCAAGTTAAAGTCTAAAGTGCAGTGGTGACAAAATCCCAGTCAGTTGTTCAACAATCTAACAGTTTGAGGGAGGAAGCTGTTGAACTGCCTGGTAGTCCTGGTATTGACACTGCGGAAGCATTTGCCTGATGGCAGCAATTCAAAGTGGTTGTGGAGAGGGTGTGAGGGGTCCCTGACATTAGTCAGTGCCGTGCTCCTGCAGCGGCTCAAGGAGAGTTCGTGGACAGAGGGGAGGGAAACTCCGATGACCCTCTCAGCTCCCCTAACTGTCCTCTACAGGGCTTTAAGTGTCTGATATACTGCAACTGGAGAACCATGCTGAGATACAGTATGTCAGAACGCTCTTGACCACACCTCTGTAGAAGGTCCTGAGGATGGTAGTCGGGAGAGAGGCTCGTTTCAACTTCCTCAGAAAGTGCAGTCTCTGCTATGCTCGCTTCCTGATCCCAAGAGTGTTCTTGTTCCAGGTCAGGTCCTGAGAGATCAACTCATTCTTGTGCAACTCTCATTTATTCATAACTTCTACTATCATCATATGATCAAATGGCAGGACAGTCCCTAACATAGAGGTGCTCCGGATGGCAGGGTTGGAGATTATCCTCGTCATGTTGATGCACACACAAGGCCCTTTGATGCCTCAGTCAAGTTCTCCAAGTGTTTACTTTCTGTTATGGAGGGCGGGTGCCAGGCATCCGAAGCGGCTGGACCCGCACTGCAGACTGTCAGACTAGGTTTAGGTGTAAAAGAAATCATGGTCTTTATTCCAGGCCCAGGTACAGTACACATGTTCAGTCAGCAAAGCTGAGGTACAATCAGGATTAGGCAAAAACGCAGTCATGGACAAGCAGACCTCAGTGGCACGAGCAAACACAGACATCAGGGAAAAGGCAGAAGGTACGGTCGAGGAAAACAGAGCAGGATTCTGTAACACAGCTAGGCAAAAACAGGACTGAATACAAGAGCTGGAATGTGTACAAAGATGACAAACCGGCTGAACAAAACGAGAACGGAACTCAACTATGGTCAAAATATGAAAAGAAACAAAGAAACAAAGTGGCAAAGCAAAATAGAACAGAGAATAAACACATGATGAAAATAAAACACCTAATAAATCAAAGCTGGGGCAGACGAGTGGAAAAATAGAATCAAAGCACCGATCAGGGCCAAATCGTGACACTTTCTCAGAGTCGTTACGGCAAGAAGATTCAACTGAAACAGGTTACCTCGTGCACAACGTATGCCGTATGTCTGGCGATTGACTGCCAAAGAGATTGATGTATGGCGGGCTAAAGGAAGGCAAGTGATCTTGATGATGTCAACTTAAATGTACAAGGACACTCCAAAGGCCTCCATACAGCGCTGCAACGTCAACTGCAATACCTGGGAGGATGCAGCAAAAGCCCAGCCCAGTCTCACATTAATTTTTTTTCATGCTCGTCACAAAATGAGTCACCCTTTTCATAACGTGGGTTTTTTTACTATTTGTAACCCTATCCCCTTCCTCATTCCCCTAACTCCCATAGTATGTGTGACTCACCATTGTGGGCAACAGTTCTACATCACTGGTATTCCTGTTGGTGATTATCGTCTTCTCTTTCTGGCCAATCTGGTCAGCTCTCTCTTCCAAATCTAACAGCTCCTGTTTTCTGCAACCCTTGCTCAAAACATTCCTATCTTTTAAGTGCTCTCTGATGCTTTTAATCGTCCGTTTCTCGGCCATGGCATTACTTCGACTGCCTAAACATTAGGGATGTGAATCGTACAATTCATGATTCAATTCAATTTGGAATCGATTTTCGATTCAAAGAGCTCTGAGTAATAGTTATATTACCTAAAAAATGTTTATGTTTAAGAAAATGCAGCTTTACAAGGTTCATCAAGTGATTCTAGATGTAAATTTACTTATCTGCTTTGCCCGTTCAGAGTTGGCTGGCAGTTTAGCGAAGCGCTGGTCAGTAGTCGGCAGATACCGCTGCTCCCCTCTTTTAGCTCCGGGTGATAGCGTAGCATGTGGGCTTGCGGATTTGAAGTGTTTTCGAAGTACTTGACTTTCATTTTGCAGATTTTGCACACTGCATAAGTCATGTCAAGCTCATTCTTACGCAGCAAATAATAAAATCCAAAATGCGCCCAAACATTTGCCTTCAGCAAAGACGGTGCTGGCTGAATTAGCTCTTTGAATGTCTGAAGCACACCGGACCCTCCCCTCGCAGGGACGCTGTAGTACGGAAGCTGTTGCCTGACAAACAGTACACGCAGTGAGTAAACAAGAAAATGTTTAAAAAAATGCTTTTAAAAATCGATTCTTGGACATTTTGGATCGATTCAGAATCGTAATAAATAAGAATCGCGATTCGGACGTGAATCGATTTTTTCCGGCACCCCAACTAAACATAGATTCCAAATGGTGTCGCGGGTTGTTATGCCCAGCCAGGCTTGTTGCTATGTTGGTGGTGCATGCGCACAAGCAACCTACCACAGTGCCCCCTAGTATCTTTGAATGCAGCTATTGGATAATGGCTGAGTGGATCCTTGTAATTTGAGTGGTGACTTGTATGTCACTTGACATGGATTGTTCATACCATTTGCCATTGTGTTCCATTTACCATGCAATAGTTTTAAACATGCAATTTTGGTATTATATGAAATGTGCTATTGCACGCTCTGACCACTGTGCATGCTCACACTACCAGGGGCGGTGTTTAGCTAAACATGGCAGAGTTTATTTTGCTGACGGACAACTATTAGGAGTTAATTGATGCTGCTAATTCTTCTAACACACACACACTCACACATAAACAAATCCACTACGCTGTAAGTTGTCTAGAGGTATGAAGAAGATGCAGTTAGGATGAAAAGATGGACTAATTTTTTAAGTGATTTTTCACTGTACTGAGGAAGTACACAGTACTATATATATTTTTTTTTTGGAAGTACACTAAGTCAGTGCACAGCATCATGGACTACATTTTCAGAATTATTTTTGAACTATCTGTTTTCCATGTTGACTGAGAACAATTTTGGACTCCTATGCAAAGTTCGTGTTGGACTGTTGACGTCAAAGAAAGTTCGTGTTGGACTGTTGACGTCAAAGAAAGTTCGTGTTGGACTGTTGACGTCAAAGCACCAGCAATGCACACCAAAATGTTAAGTCCCTTTTCTGCTGTTTATAAATAAAATATCAAATGACAAGGCTCTATTTTCGCTGTTATGTAAAACAAATAAATGTTTTTTCATTTTTTCAATGGAACAAATATGTAACTCAAACATCCCTTATTTGTAGACTGTAGCAAGCTGTTGGCCTCAGGTCCAAATGACTCCGTGATTCTGGCATAGTTGCCCAACACATGCTATTGTCCCTCAGTATCCATTTGATCTTCATCTTTACATCCTACCTCAGATTCTTTGGAATGCTATCCCATCAGACACGCAGTGTTCTATCTGTGAGCCTTTTTAAGAACTGCCTGTATTCTTGTGTTCACTGAGGCCTACGTTCTTTAAACCCATCCCCTTCTGGGCTGCATGTCCACAGTGCCCTGCTAGAGGTTCTCTGGAGCACATTTTAAGGTGCTGTCCAAAGGCCCTGGGAGAGGGGAGGTACAGATGGCGCCGTGACCAGGTGCTGAAGGCAGTTGCTGACACCATCTGCATGGAATCCAGCAGAGCAGACACCAGCCTCCAGCAAGGCTAAACATCACATTTGTCAGGGCTGGAGAGAAGCCCCAGTCAAAGTCCCAACTGGGCTGCTGTCTTCAGCACGTGACTGGCAGCTGAAGGTGGACCTGGGGAGGCAGTTGAAAATCCCGGAGCACATCACCAGCACAACACTCAGGCCAGACATGGTCTTAACATCCGAGAGCTCAAGGCAGGTGGTGCTGGTGGAACTAACTGTCCCCTGGGAAGACTGCATTGAGGAGGCACAGGAGAGGAAGAAGGCAAAGTACCTGGAACTGGAGGAGGCCTGCAGGCGGAATGGAAGGAGGGCCCGATGTGAGCCAATCGAGGTCGGCTGCAGGGGATTCCCAGGACAGAGCCTGCACCGGACACTCAGGCTTCTTGGGATTAGAGGGTTACAGGAAAGCCATGAAGAACATCAGCGAGGCAGCGGAGAGAGCCTCAAGGTGGCTGTGGATTAAGAGGGGCGACACATTGGCTAGTGCGCTGCTTGGACACAAGTCGGGGTCTGATCAACCCCGGCTGGGTCGCCCAGGCAAGGGTGTCTGATGAGCTAAGACCCGAAACACCCTGTGACCCTGGGTTCATCACTGAGGATGTGTCCAAGCTGCACCTTTATAGGTGTTTCTATTAACTGTGTTTTTGGTAACAGCTGCTATAGAAATTACTTTTAGTTAAATTAAATGTGGCTCCTCAATACTAAAAAGGTTAAAAAATAAATAAATTTCAAGCTGTAGTCAATCGTATGGGGCTTTGAATATAGTAACTAAAACTATTGCTAAGCTATGTACTTTTTTCACAATAAAGAAACCAAATCAATGAACTCATTTATTTTATTTAAAATGATAGACGTGCACAGCACTGACTGAAATGCTCTGTGTACAGAAGAGCAACAATTCTTTCTGCAAATAAACTGACGTCTGAACGACAATAACTCCTATTGACAGAAATCACATTCAATCCTCAGTAAGAAAAACAATGACTCAAGTACAGTAGCACCAATACAACCTGTTTTTTTTCTCCGCTTGTTTAGCACAAACCGATGCGAATCCCTTCACTTTTTTAAAGCCATCTTAGCATTGTAGCAGGCATAATGGCGGTGACAACAAGGAACTTAAGAGTTCAATACTTCTGAGGTAACATGGTTTAAATAAATACGAGAACGATATTTGGTCAGCAGCACAGTTAGACTACACAGTAACATTAACCACTGCAGCGGTGCAAAATCTGCTTTCCAGGCACTTCAGCACAACATTCATTCCAGTTATCCCAAACATCTTATGAAACAAACTTTCATGCAGGCTCTCCTCTGCAAACGACAGCAGAGTATGCATATTGCACTTTGTGGACACTATAAGTGCTGGACAGACCTCATGGAGTCTCTTCAAATTAAAAACACCTTTTCACTTCATGGTGAACAGTTAACACGTCTTATTGGCTCCTTCCTAAAAAACAAAACCCCATCATCTGTCAAAGCACGGAGCAGCACAGGTGTAGTGCATGCTGACTTGGTACGCTCTGTTGACAACATTGGAACTTGGGTCCAACATGGCGGTGATGGCCTGCGTGTTGCTGTGCTGGGCAGCGTTCGGTGCCTGCAGACTGATGGAGTGGTTGAGATGGGGGGCTGGCCTGGAGTTCGGGGCCTGTTGCGAATACTGCATGCCGGACCGGTGCAGATACGAGGGCACAGCGGCTGCCTGGCATGAACCGTGGAACGCCGTCTGGCCAGGCTGCTGCAGCTGGCCGTCTGGTTTGCTGGCTTCTTTGACATCACTGTCATGTGCGCTGGCATAAGAAAGAAGCAGAGTGACACTGTTGATTTTTGAAAAGATTCCCCAGCATGAAACAGCCAAATGTCTATGAGAGCTTATTATAATTCTCCAGTGCATGTCCACATCTAATGTCAAATATCTCTGCCCCTTTGCCTAATTTTCCATCTTCATGTTCACCAACTCTAACTTTCTTAGACGGGCAGAAAATATTTAGTCCATCAATCAGTAAAACAATCAGGTAAACAAATGCCACTGATAATTATGTTAATTTAGAGTAGACATGCCCAACCTTTAAAATATTAAACATTGGAGACCTTATTTTGATTCACGACCACAGGAAAAAGTTTGCAGTCTTCAATGTTCTTTAATTTATTTTTTTTAATGAACACAAAGTGACATTTGTCTCACACTTTTGCTATCTGTTACACCCCGAGGAAAGATAGTACGTCTCTTATTTTGCAAAAATGTAAGCTTGTTTAACTTCAGTGAAAAGAAGACTGAGATAACGGGCTTTTATTCCATCTGGTGCCGTAGCCTTATTTGACTCAGTTTAGAGAGACTGGCAGCAACATCATATTCTTTAATGACTACTGATGTATCAACAGTGTGGCATCTGCATATTTCATCATGTTATTCTGTGTCGTCCATGGTGTCAAATCAACAGCAGTTGTTCAGTTTATTAATAAAAATTTGACTGTTGCTCAGAGGGCAATCACTCCCTTTACTGGACCGCCCATTAATATATTTAGCCCCTCCCACACCTAGTCTTACATTGCTCTCTAGTTTATTTTTGTAAATCGATTATTGCCTTCAGAATGTTTCCCCTTAATGGTCTCCCTTGTCTCACCCAATAATTCCATATTAGCGAAACAGAACACTATCTTTTTTTCACAGAGGCAGTTTTTCATCTGTTATGACACCTTGGGCTTATTTGGCAAATTTTGTTTTATATATATATTTTTTTTTTGTCTGAGACACTCTTCACAAAATCTAACATGTGACACGATTGGTCTGTAGGTTCATCAGCATCTTGGCAGGACTGAAAGAAAATATGCCAGTTTGTCTCCTCCATACAGTCTCTGAGTGTGTTGTGTCTGTGCAGTTCTCAGACCACATCTGGATTTGCTTGTTGACCGGTTTCTCTCTCTTCACCACAGCCTTGTATTTGGGTAAGAGACGCGTGATACTGTGGTCAGATTTACCAAGTGGTCTGCATACCACTTTGTAGGCATCTGGGAAACTTCCATAACAACGATAAATAGTTTGGAACAATCCACGTATCACTGAAGGGTAGAGAAATGTTCAGATAAATACACCATTGTTACATTGTTTGGCGCATGTGTGCTGAGTACTCCACAAGTTGCTCATGTAGAACTTCATGGGGTGCAGCACATTTTAATGTGGGCATGCATCCTCTGTGTAAATACACGGACATGACTGAATCTACGGATAACACTGACAAATGTTCATAATTTGGCCAAAGAAAAGTGGACAAAGTCCCAGATGTGACAATCTGAACAAGGGCAAACAGAGATTTCCGATGTTTGCCAATCTGGATCTGGATCACCTTCAAAATTTAGTGGAGTCTTCCATGCCCTAATATCTATCTGCGGTGCAAATTTTGTAAGAATCCGTGAAGTAGTTTTGACGTAATCCTTCAAAAGCCTATATAAAGTGAAATCTTGATCAACAATCTGGATCCAGATTTGGATCACCTCCAAAATTTAAGTCTTTCATGGCCTAATATGTATCTGTGGTGAAAATTTCGTCATCATCCGTGCAGTAGTTTGTGACGTAATCTTGCCAACAGACAAACAAATTATTATATTGATTGATTTTATTCCGTCCGTGGTGGACGTAATAATGAGACAATATTTAACAAAGAACATTTCCACGGTAATCCAGTGCACACTGCGTACATTTTTGTCATCATTCAATATTACTACAACAACGTGTGAACGTATTCGCCCTATTGAGGTTTCAAATCCGGCAAAATCTTGCAAAACTTCGAAGAGGTCACCGCACTGCAAGATGTCAGTTACACTGAGAACTGCACTGAGATGCTCTGATCAGGCTGCACTTTAACCGCTGCACACGGACAACAGCATTAACATCGCAACATAAACTCTGTATATTGTGCCTAAAACTGTTGTGAATATACAACCCCAATGCCAATGATGTTGGGACGTTGTGTAAAATGTAAATAAAAACAGAATACAATGATTTGCAAATCCTCTTCAACCTATATTCGATTGAATACACCACAAAGACAAGATATTTAATGTGCAAACTGATAAACTTTACTGTTTTTGTGCAAATATTTGCTCATTTTGAAATGGATGCCTGCAACACGTTTCAAAAAAGCTGGGACAGTGGTATGTTTACCACTGTGTTACATCACCTTTCCTTCTAACAACACTCAATAAGCGTTTGGGAACTGAGGACACTAACTGTTGAAGCGTTGTAGGTGGAATTCTTTCCCATTCTTGCTTGATGTACGACTTCAGTTGTTCAACAGTCCGGGGTCTCCGTTGTCGTATTTTGGGCTTCATAATGCGCCACACATTTTCAATGGGCGACAGGTCTGGACTGCAGGCAGGCCAGTCTAGTACCCGCATTTTTACTACGAAGCCACGCTGTTGTAACACATGCAGAATGTGGCTTGGCATTGTCTTACTGAAATAAGCAGGGACGTTGCTTGGATGGCAGCATGTGTTGCTCCAAAACCTGGATGTACCTTTCAGCACTGATGTTGCTATCACAGATGTGTAAGTTGCCCATGCCATTAGATTAGATATAATTTATTGATCTCACAATGGAGAAATGACATTTACACTCAGTTACCTCAGACAGCAATTTGTCCACAATTATTATTTGTTTACCATAATAATGGCACACATCAGAATTAAAGGCAACACATACACATTTGACATTGTTTATGTGCACTAAGTTTGAAGAAGTCCGTTATCCGAATTGAGGCAAGTGGGTGAAGGCCACGCAGCCACCCTGAGATGCGCCGCCATCAGCTTTGGGGGGAACGTGGGTTGCAGCGAAAACTGCACTGCCCCGCCGAGGAATGACGTTAGCGGGCGCCGGAAAGGGGAGGTGTTGATGGGGGAAGGAGGGGGTGGGGGAGGGGAATGGAACATGCTTCAGTCCTGTGAAAAGCAGTTTATTGTCTCTGTGAGATAAGAAACAGCCAATGTTCCCAAGGCCGAAACAAATCCCTCTGGAGGAAAAACAGTTGGGCAATTTGACCTTCAGGCTTGATAAGCCTGTAATGTTATGGTTACAGCAGTGAAAAACACTTTTTAACAGTTCCACTTGCACAACCAAATCCCAATTATGAATTAAGAATATTCCCAATCATGAATTAAGAAGGCACGCATCTGCTTCCAGATGTAATCCAATTTGCATCTGAGTTCAAGAGTCATCGCAGTCTGAGAATGCACTGCCTTGCCAACCTCGTTAATCATGACGGACAAGCGAGGGCCCGTGGTTCTTGATCCCGCCGTCTTGCCAATTTTCCGGTAGATCAGGGCAGCACATAAGCCAAAAAGTACCAGCCCTGCTACCATGCGACCAAAAATGAATAAATCCTTGACGTCCTCAACGGAGAAAGGCGCCAAGCATGCAACATGCTAAGACCCTCAGGAGTCGAGGACATAGCCCGCAGGATACGTTCCATCTAGGCAGGTAGGATCCCCCGGTCCTGACCTTCTTGTAGAAAAAATGGTGTCAATAGCGTTCAGAGACCAGCTGATCATTTCCATGGTTAATCCAATAGTAGTCCAATAGATCCATAATCAAATATAATTTGAGGAATTCACAGTCTGGTGAAGTAGGGACTTGAAGGTTAAAAGCAGAGAACAGAGATAAGGGAGAGTGGAGGAGATGCGACCACCCTCGTCGGAGTCCCAAGCTGACTAAGATAACAAGCTGTGATGTTATGGGGGTGTGTTAGTGCCCAAGTTGACATGGGCACTAACACACCCCCATAACATCACAGATGCTGGCTTTTGAACTTTGTGCTGGTAACAACCTGGATGAACGTTTTCCTCTTTTGTCTGGAGGACACGGTGACCATGATTTCCAAAGACAACTTAAAATGTGGACTCATCAGACCACAGCACACTTTTCCACTTTGCATATGTCCATTTCAAATGAGCTCGGACCCAGAGAAAGTAGCGGCATTTCTGGATGTTTTTGATGTATGACTTTCGCTTTGCATGGTAGAGTTTTAACTTGCACTTGTAGATGTAGCGACAAACTGTGTTAACTGACAATGGTTTTCTGAAGTGTTCCTGAGTCCACACGGTAAGATCCTTTACACAATGATGTTGGTTTTTAATGCAGTGCCGCCTGAGGGATCGAAGGTCACGGGCATTGAATGTTGGTTTTCGGCCTTGCCACTTACATGTAGAAAGTTCTCCAGATTTTCTGAATCTTCTGATTATATTATGGGCTGTAGATGATGGAATCCCTAAATTCCTTGCAACTGAACATTGAGAAACGTTGTTCTTAAACTGTTGGACTATTTTTTTCATGTAGTTGTTCACAAAGTGGTGATCCTCGCCCCATCTTTGCTTGTGAACGGCTGAGCCTTTTGGGGATGCTCCTTTAATACCCAATCATGACACTCACCTGTTTCGAATTAACCTGTTCACCTGTGGAATGTTCCAAACAGGTGTTCTTTGAGCATTCATCAACTTTCCCAGTCTTTTGCTGCCACTGTCCCAACTTTTTTGAAATGTGTTACAGGCATCCATTTCAAAATGAGAAAATATTTGCACAAAAACAAAAAAGTCTATCAGTTTGAACATTAAATATCTTGTCTTTGTGGTGTATTAAATTGAATATAGGTTGAAGAGGATTTGCAAATCACTGTATTCTGTTCTTATTTATTTATTTACATTTCACACAACATCCCAACTTCATTGGAATTGGGGTTGTATTCTCTGGGTTTATAGACGTTATTGTGTTTGTGAATCCAGTTATCATGAAAAGAAAAAACAAAACAAAACAAAACACCAACTCAATATTTTTCAGGTGTTTAAAAACAGTAAAGGGCACACTGCACGCAGGTTAACTTGACCGCACCTCTCAAACTTTATGCCTGCACTCAGAGGTCTCGGGGTCACTTAACTTGTTCTCGTCTGTTCCCAGCAGCTCTCAGACAACTTCTGAATTTATTGTAAACCCAAGTGCCTGTATCAGAGAGCTGTCGGTCTTGGATCTGGAGGGCATTAAAGTTGGGTTCGAGACTCATAATCCTGTCCAAACCAGACTCGAACCCTACAGGCATTTGAATGTTTCTGTCAAAACTTATTATTACCATCCGAAACAAATCCTCGTAAACAGGAATAAAGCCACTAGAATCTGTATTTTCATTCTTTTTAATTAAAGGACATGTCACACTGAAATCATAATAATTTAGATTTTAGATTTAGGCTGTTCGTGGCCATTCGATGATCTACGGGGATTACTTTGTGCACTTCTGTGACTGGTTTCAAAGTATATGGCATTCGCAGCAAACGGCAACAGAGACTTCCAAAAACAAAGTACTCGTGAGGACTCGGGTGTTTCCGACAGGTAACGTAGTTACTAGAAGCTTTCCAGCGTGTGTTTCAATGGAATGTAACTACTAATGTTAAGAGCTGAGGCACAGATTAATTCCAAAGTTTACACAAGTGTAATGTTGTGTTATGACGACTCGTTTTTAAGTGATAACTGTTCATTTTAATGTATTAGTATGTAGTAAAAGGAGCAGCTGTGAGAAGATTTTCTGCACCTGCAGCAATTAGTCATAAACACAGCCTGTTAGAAAAGCTAATAAGTGTTGTATAAAAGTGTGAAAAAGCTAATAAATATATATATATCTTTGTCATCACGGAGACATTCCATGTCCATTAAACAGCAATAAACAGCTGATGTGGGTTAAAATAGCGTAACAGCTATTTCAACCCGCATGTCAGATTTTTTTTAAATTAAGGCATTATTCAATATTATCTTCTAAAACGTTCCTTATAGAGACTGACAGTTTTTTGACATTTGAGAGAGTCTACAAGCTTAATACTGATTATATATTGTTCAAATTCAGCCAGAGGTCCACCTAAATTAGGGGTTAAAACAGCTGCGTGCACACACACAAACACACACACACACTCACTCCCAAAGTTAAAAAAGTACTTTCTTTAAAAGCTCCGTTGAAAAGAACACAAAGCAAAAGATGGAAAAAAAAAACTATTCCACTCACCCAGTGTAAAGATTTCCAAATTAGTCCACAACAAAAAGAAGCCCCCACGCACACGTCACGCACGCGCGATCGCAATTGTGATCCCCACCCGTGGAACGGTCCACTCGTCATCACTCGTCATCCAAGTGATGACGGATCCACACTCGGATCATTTTCAAGTTCCACTTGGCCAGAGAATAATGTCCAGGTCCACTCGCTCTCAGGTTCTCAGGAGTGCGTGCTTAATGTCCAATCACAGCTCTGCCTTCAACTCGACTTCTGTCAGGATCGTGGCGCATTAGATAGTCCACTATCTCCTGAAAATAGCGCCTTCTGAGTTTTTCCAATAAGAGACATACACCTGCATGTCCAGGCACGTCTGCAGCAGTAAACCAGCAGCTGTGACACAAACAGCAGCATCACGACACTTTAAGTTCCGACAGACTCTGATAAAGTTAAGAGTTTTGAGGTAAAGTGTGTCGTCTCCTCAGTAAATCCGAGCCACTGCTATCAAAGACAAGCTCCAAAGCTTCGTTACTGGACAACCTCATTCGTTTCCCTCCATCTGTCTCTGTCTGGGATGTTTCTGTTTTGCTCTTAACTATGTCACACGCAGAGAAATGCCGAGAATTGCAGAGTGAGATGTCTTCCGGAAATGCACCTGTTTCTTTGCTTTGGAAGAGGAATAAAAAACATCAGAAGCCAGTAATTATGAGCGCATGTGCGCAGAGAAAATTACAATCACGAGTACTTTGATGCTGTGTTGCTAAGTGGGACGGTAAAACACATGCGACATGTCCTTTAACAAAAACAGATGTTTGCCTCATGTGAAGTAGACCTGAGCACACAGAGTAAATACAGTCTTTTAATCTGACCTGTTATTGCTTCATTTCATCCAGATCTATCATCACAGACACACTGGTATCCCAATAAGATGTCCTTCTTTTGGAAATACTTGAAATCCTTATGGTGGAAACTGTATGTGAATAAATGCAGCATTTTTGAAGAAGTCTCTCTGTGTACTACGGTACTCCAAGTGCATTTTCCGTCCTGCTACCGCTTTGTCTCACCACCGACAAAAAGGACAAAAATAATTTAATTTAAAAGCTGTAAAAGTTTTATTAGTGCCACAGTGCTCCATTTATTCACAATCAGTGTTCACAGCGACCTGTCATTCAGCGTTCTGCTTGCGACAAAAACAAATCTCATTAACGATCCAATGACACACACATACACAAAAAAGGATTTTGAAGCGGCTGAGCACTGTGCTGGCATGACGGGTCCGGCTCCTCCTCGAATGGATGCTAAGCTGGCATTTCACAGCCTCGGGACAGTGAAGCGGCTAACTTTTTAGCACACAACAATTCAGTTCATTTTTTGGAAAATCTGTGCTCGACGAACAGACAATTTAAAACAGAGCCGAGCAGAAAATTGCCGCTAACCACAGCTAGAACATTGCGGAAGACAGCTTTCTCAAACAGCCCGGATTCAAAAAGCTCTCTCTCCTCCTCCTGCTTGGCAGTAAACAAGCAGAGAACAAACAACAGCAGTTGAGAGGATTCACAGCGGCTCTTCTCCAGTATCAGAAAATGTCGCGGGCTGGATCTGTATAAGCGAAGTGCGCATCTCAGGCTGTGCGGTGCATTATGGATAGGCTAAATTTTGCGACTACCAACCCACAAGCTATGGTGGCAGAACGCAGCGAGGAGTGCTGTGATTTGGATCATTTCAACCGCTGGTTTCAGGATATTGACAAAATAAATGTGTGCAAGAATCTTACAATTTTAGTCCGTCTTTTACATCCGTCTGGATCTTTCTTTTCTGTGGCAAAATTGTGTATAATGAATGGAGGTTTACGACCACATTTCTTCTTCTTTCCGTCTTTGTGTGGACTCGGCGGAGCTTTGCAATTGTGTGTTTTCAGCCAACTTTCAAACCTATAAATTCCGTTCGAGCATTTGAAAACAGCACAATGCGCCCCTGTCATTATTGTATGTGTCGCTTAAGGCTTAAAGCCTTTGAAACGATCCCTGTAAAAGCCTTAACTTTTACAGTCCGCTAATGCTACTGTATACGAAATTCAATGGGAGCGGTGTGAGTTTGGGAGCTGGAATTTTTGCCCCCATTTGACCCACGCATGCGGAGATGCGTTGCACACTTCGCTACATGAATTCTCCGATCCCAGATCGGTAATCGGGTCGGTCCCATACCTAGCTTCAATAGCTTGTGATGCTTTGGGTCTCCATGTTCCTCACAAGGCGGTCGCTTGCGTTTCACCTGTACATTTAGGAAGCAGAGCTGTCACAACCATGGCGGAAGAGAGGAAGGATGCTGTCCCCAAACACCAGGCTCATTCCAGCCATTCTTCTCTCATTAAGATGGACAGAATGCTACAGTTAATATGTGGGTCAGGCAAGGCTGCACCCAAACACTTCTTGAACCTCATGTCGAGCACCAAGGAGGTGCACAGCTGTATCATGGGGATCACAAGAGGGCGTTAATGTAGGAAATCTAAGTGAGAACTGTGACTCAGCCACAGGACACTTTCAAAACATCCACAGACAAAAGACACAAAGACAAAAGGCACTCCAAGCGAGAACTGTGACTGTGCCACAAGACATACATGGAACCTCCAGCAGAGTGTAATACAAACAGAGCAGTCAAAGTTAAGCTAGCCCTATGCAATGCCAGACCAGCGCGCACTCAAACCAGAAAACAAGAATCGCTAACAGGCTAAAAGTTCTCACCCCTAGCGTGTACCTCTGAACTGCAAACACAACCAGGCAATCCAAGCGTGAACAGTGACACAACCACAGCACTCGGATGGAACCTCCAGCAGACAGTCTTCTCAGCATGTTACTTAAAAAGAAAAAGCCAAGCAAGCAAACAGGAAGGAATGAAACGGAACTACTTACATAACATGATCCAAACTGTGCAAAACTTCACCTCAGTGGTTCTCTCCTGCTCCTTTTTTAAGCAAGCAAACAACAGATTTCAGCTCACATCAACTAAGCACTGTGAAATTACAAGCAGTCCTGTGGAACGATGAGGCTGTGACTTCCACAGTGGAGGTCTGGCATCATGCTGGCTGTGCTTTAAAGTTAAATACATTTTAATGTGAAGCATATTTATCTAACCTTACTGTGTGGAGGTCTGGAGTAGCTCACAAAAAAGCAACTCACAACCATGGGGTACAGGGAGCACACAAACACATGATTTTTGAGATCACATGTACTGAAATTTGAGGATATAGTTAAATTTAACACGGCACAGATTATGTATAAAGCAAAGAATAATTTACTTCCACAAAATATTCAAAAAATGTTTTTTGAGACATTTCTTGGGTCAGGCATTATAGGCACGGTGGCTTAGTGGTTAGCACTGTTGCCTCACAGCAAGAAGGTCATGGGATTGATTCCCACCTGTGGCCTTTCTGTGTGGAGTTTGCATGTTCTCCCCGTGTTTGCGTGGGTTTCCTCCGGGTGCTCCGGCCTCCTCCCACATCTAAAGATATGCAAGTTAGGTGAATTGGAAACTTCATAACTGTCCAGATCTGTTACAGGCCTTGTAAAAGAGCTCATGATCTCAATGGGACTAACCTGGTTAAATGGGTTAAACCAAAAAAACAAAAAAAACAAAACAAAAAAACAAAACAAAACAAACACTGTGTTCGCACAGTGTATTTCAGTTTGTGGGGTGAATCTGTGGAATGGGCTGGATGAAGAATTGCCAAAAAGTATATAGAGCACTTTTAAAAAAAATGTACAGAAGAAACACTAAGTACGTATGCAGACAAGAAGGATTAAACATACATTAAAAATTTAAATTTATATATTTGTTTGATTTATTTAATTATTTATGCTTTTTTGTTTATTTTTTTAGGCACCAGATGGGTATTGGACTGTAACTATCTTGGATTTGGGTGGTGATGTAACTGTCATTTATTTTAATATATGAATAGTACGGGGGGCTGATTTATAAGCGTGAACTTCTTCCATTTTTCTTTGTTTGAAATAAATTCATTCATCCATTCAAAATGTTATCAGTAACAACAGAAACAGACATGTACAGTTTTCACTTGACTTTTGTCCTCAACTTAGCATCAAGTGTAGTGCATTTTACCCGATTTTGAAACACCCCTCTGTGATGTATGTTGTTCGTATGATGTGCAAATATTTACCATTGTTTAGTTTGCATTCACAGAGCTCAGTTCTTGCTCAGGCACTACAGTGGCACCACAATCAGTGTTCTGACAGACAGCCTGATAGACATAGCTAGTAGGGGAACCTGTGCCATACTAAAACTAGGTTTAGGTGTCCAACCCTAATTTTGATGGAGACAGAGATAAATGAATAAGTGCATCTGTCACCAGAACCCAACATTTTAGATCTTAATATGTACTACTTTTTTATGGAGTTATGAACGGAATTTTGCGGGTCAAGCAGAGCATTGATTTGCAAACCTCTGCTTACTCCGCTAATCACAGGGAAAATCTTGGATTACTTAACAACTGTCTGTTGCAGTTACTGCAGAAGCAAAAAATACATACATTAGCAGTTTCTCAGCACAAGGGATGAGCTTTTCCCAAGTATAGCAGGTGAGGCGCTGCAGTCGGGGAGGCCACGTCGGCGACAGGTGAAGAACAAGGCGGGAGGAAGCCACACATGCAGCCGATACCAGTGACGGAGCAAAACTCAGAAATACATGATCTGTGGGAAGAAACACAGTAATTCAGCTGTGTCAACAACACGAAACAATGCCAACATGGTCCACAAATAGGAGATTCACTGATCCTACCCAAGATTTTACAGCTGAATATGCAAGAGTTTTGGCAGAATTACTTAAGTAAATTTTATGGACATGCCCAATGGTTCACTGACTGACTACATTAATTTATACCTGCACTGCTAATATCTGGAAATATGAAATTACCCAAACATTGCTGCAGTAAAAGTTACACATTCTCAAAGCAGGATTTTGTTTTTGAATATTTTAAGTGGAATAATCTGAGTTTTACCTATTTTAAGACAATGTACCACTCTCTCAAAGACCACGCCCTAACAGACCATTGACTGGACAATGTGGCCACATCACTCATATTATAAACAGTGAGAGGATCAAGCGTATAACTCAGCCACATGGGGTGTGAAGCCAGTACGTTCTGAGTGCCGGTCCCAAGCCTGAATAAATGAGGAGGGTAGAAGGAAGCCCTGGGGCATTAACCTTAAAAAGTTTGTCATATTTCAGCCACATGGGGTCTGCTGCCAGGACACTCTGAGTGCCGGTACCAAGCCCGGATAAATGAGCAGTGTTGCGTCAGGAAGGTCATCTGGCGTAAAACAAGCCAAAAATAAAGATTACAGAGTACAAATTGAATTTCCATATGGGATCGGTCAAGGCCCAGGTTAACAATGACTGCGACCGGTGCCTTAGCCCAACAGGGTGCCGGTGCAAATTGAGCTTCTGCCGGGCGAAGAAGAAGAGGAGGACAACATGTCCAGAGACAGTGGGAGAAAAGGAAAACTAAACAAGTGGACGTGAGAGTTGAAACTTTGAATGTTGGCAGTATGATTGGTAAAGGGCGAGAGCTGGCTGATATGATGGAGAGGAGCAAGGTAGACATATTGTGTTTGCAAGAGACCAAGAGAAAGGAAAGTAAAGCCCAGGTTACACATAGACGGTTTTGTCCACGGGTCGTACGTAGACCGAAGTTCGCGGAGGGAGTGACAGGGAGCTCACCTCTCAGCCTTTTCTTTTCTCTCTTTTTCCCCTCCTCAACATGTTGCTCATTTCCACCACAGGGCTACCCCTGAACCAGACCTCTTGGTAAGTCCTTGCCGCTGCCAATTTTATTTTAGGAGGTATACTGGAGCTTCTCTGCAAAAATATCTGGAGCTGACCGCGAGTGAGAGACCTGCATGCAGCGCGCTAGCGTTTTCATACTGACCGCCGCCTATCGGCCGTTTGGAACGCCGTTAACCGGGAGGTGGCGTTTAGAACAGCGTACTGTCCGCTAGCGCAGCCGTTTTGTCTGCCTCTGTCGCCGGGTAAAACGCCTTTGAGGACGCCGATGTGGGCTCTATCGCTGTTTTACACGCCGTTGGTTAGGGATACCACGCCGGCTCCAATTACGGCGGTGTAAACTGCGGCACTACAGGAAGGGGCGGGTGACACGGAGATTAAAAAGTATCAAACGCCGTTGTTTGCGTTGTCTCCGTCATCAGGCCACTTCTCCGCGAGCACTCCCGGAATTATTCGACATGTTGAATAATTTTTTTCGACGATTCCCGGTGAAGCCGGAACCAAACCACGCCCCCGTGCGCTGGCGTTAACTACGGCATTTGATCCCTAAAACGGCCCGGAGTGGGCAAAATCTCTGCCGGGACGCTTCTGGGAGAGTTTACCGTCTATGTGTAAATGGGGCTTAAGGCCAGGAGCATAGGCGGTGGGTTCAAGTTGTTGTATCATGGTGTGAATAGGAAGACAAATGGTGTTGACTGTGTCAAAGACTGTGTGAAATTCAGTGAATAGGTGAGAGGCACTGGATAGAGGAGAAGCAATTCTGGACAACTGGAAAAGTACTGTAGATGTGGTGAGGGAGACAAGTAGGAAGGTACTGTGAGTGACATCTGGAGCTGAAGGAAGACAAGGAGACTTGGTGGTGAAATGAAAATGTTCAGGAAAGCATAAGGAAAAAGAGGCTGGCGAAAAAGAATTGGGATAGTCAGAGATGAAGAAAGTAGGAGTACAAGGAGAAGTACAGAAAAGGCATACAATATAGTGAGCTGTACAAGAATGGAACAGTAAGGAGGATGAGGATGGAGCCACCAGGCAGGAGGAGAAGGCCAAAGAAGTTTATGGGTGTGCTGAGGGAGGACATGCAGGTGGCTGATGTGACAGAGGAAGATACAGAATACACGGTGAGATGGAAACAATTTAGCTAGTGACCCCTAATGTGAGTAGCCGAAAGAAGAAGATGATCAGGCCTGTGCACTATACCACGTGTGAAAAGAACTCATTTTGATGGTGTGCCAGTCTTCCTCCTTTGTTTCATTATTCCCCTATTCATCATGTGACATCTACCTGATGTTGTTGCATGTGAGCCCCTATAAAGTCAATTTCTTTTGCCCCTCAAACACACAAACAAACAGTTGCCGAAACTTCATGCTGGGGTGATGATGCCATGTCCAAAGGGGGAGTACCCTCATATCTAATTAATCGTGGTTTACAGCAAAAGTGAATGTGCACATGAATATACAACCCCTGGCAAAAAGTATGGAATTACCGGCCTCGGAGGATGTTCATTCAGTTGTTTAATTTTGTAGAAAAAAAAGCAGATCACAGACATGACACAAAACTAAAGTCAATTCAAATGGCAACTTTCTGGCTTTAAGAAACACTAAGAAATCAGGAAAACAAATTGTGGCAGTAATGGTTACTTTTTTAGACCAAGCAGAGGGAAAAAAATATGGAATCACTCAATTCTGAGGAATAAATTATGGAATCATGAAAAACAAACGAACACTCCAACACATCACTAGTATTTTGTTGCACCACCTCTGGCTTTTATAACAGCTTGCAGTCTCTGAGGCATGGACTTAATGAGTGACAAACAGTACTCTTCATCAATCTGGCTCCAACTTTCTCTGATTGCTATTGCCAGATCAGCTTTGCAGGTTGGAGCCTTGTCATGGACCATTTTCTTCAACTTCCATCAAAGATTTTCAATTGGATTAAGATCCGGACTATTTGCAGGCCATGACATTGACCCTACGTGTCTTTTTGCAAGGAATGTTTTCACAGTTTTTGCTCTATGGCAAGATGCATTATCATCTTGAAAAATGATTTCATCATCCCCAAACATCCTTTCAATTCATGGGATAAGAAAAGTGTCAAAAATATCAACGTAAACTTGTGCATTTATTGATGATGTAATGACAGCCATCTCCCCAGTGCCTTTACCTGACATGCAGCCCCATATCATCAATGACTGTGGAAATTTACATGTTCTCTTCAGGCAGTCATCTTTATAAATCTCATTGGAACGGCACCAAACAAAAGTTCCAGCATCATCACCTTGCCCAATGCAGATTCGAGATTCATCACTGAATATGACTTTCATCCGGTCCACGATTACTTTTCCTTAGCCCATTGTAACCTTCTTTTTTCTGTTTAGGTGTTAATGATGGCTTTTGTTTAGCTTTTCTGTATGTAAATCCCATTTCCTTTAGGCCGTTTCTTACAGTTTGTTCACAGACGTTGACTCCAGTTTCCTCCCATTCGTTCCTCATTTGTTTTGTTGTGCATTTTCAATTTTTGAGACATATTGCTTTAAGTTTTCTGTCTTGACGCTTTGATGTCTTCCTTGGTCTACCAGTATGTTTGCCTTTAACAACCTTCCCATGTTGTTTGTATTTGGTCCAGAGTTTAGACACAGCTGACTGTGAACAAACAGCATCTTTTGCAACATTGCGTGATGATTTACCCTCTTTTAAGAGTTTGATAATCCTCTCCTTTGTTTCAACTGACATCTCGTGTTGGAGCCATGATTCATGTCAGTCCACTTGGTGCAACAGCTCTCCAAGGTGTGATCACTCCTTTTTAGATGCAGACTAAGGAGCAAATCTGATTTGATGCAGGTGTTAGTTTTGGGGATGAAAATTTACAGGGTGATTCCATAATTTATTCCTCAGAATTGAGTAAGTCCATATTTTTTTTCCCTCTGCTTGGTCTAAAAAAGTAACCTTTACTGACTGCCACAATTTTTTTTTTCCTGATTTCTTATAGTGTTTCTTAAAGCCAGAAAGTTGCCATTTGAAATGACTTTAGCTTTGTGTCATGTCTGTGATCTGCTTTTTTCTACAAAATTAAACAACTGAATGAACATCCTGCGAGGCCGGTGATTCCATAATTTTTGCCAGGGGTTGTACAAAGATACTGCTCCCCTACAGAATGTGATGGTATACAACAAGCTTTTAAATGACATCTGTGTAGCAAGAGTAAACAAAGCGTTGGGGTATTGCACTGAGTCATTATGTCGACACAGAGACGTAAAATGTCTGGTCAGGTTCACCAAGTGTGCTCGCGACTGCCTCGGAACATTCTTTTAGACATTGTTTTCACTGATTTTCCTTCACTATCAGATTGTCCTGTACTTACTGTACTGTATTTATTCTAAGCACTGAACTACAATTAAGGGGAGCGGAGGTCTTGTGGTTAAAGCGCTGGGCTTGAGACCAGAGGCTCCTCGGTTCGAATCCCAGGCTGACCGGAAAAATCACTAATGCTGCGTTTACACACAGGCAGGACGCATTACAGATGTCATATTTGCGTCATTCTTGGCATATTCCTGACATTCTTAATGTGACTTAACGCATCTAAATAGGTTTCTTAATAGTGTGTGTTGGTGCGTGATATTTGTGATTTTTGTGAAGCATGTTTTTGGCTGTCAAAAAAAAATCTTCCATGAAGGTCACGCACCACCCTCATTTTGCCTCAGTCACAACCGAGTGTGTTGATCCGTCTTGATTAGTGGTGACCCTTAATACAGCGTGACAGCGGTCTTCTCTGACGCGCACACAATTAAACCCTGCTGCATCGCATTCAGTTTCATTGCTGCAATATGCCGAAGAAGGACAGTGAAGCCAAGTTGGCTAAAAGCCTCATTCCAATGCTCATCAGCGCTCCTACAGATGTTTCACCTGCTGCTGCTGTGCCTGATATGTGGGAAAACGAGCGAGACGAGAGCCGCGTGTAGCCACACATCTGACTCTGTTTGTCTCCTCCTCCTCCTGTCTGCGGCACTTCATGGCACAGAGCTCAACTAAGCATAAAATCACAAAGTTCTTCTGCGGATTAATCTAGATTTTGAGGAGCAAACTGGAGCGATCTGAACTGTTCAGCAGCTGATGGTAGGATGAATATGGGTGTGTGTGTGTGTGTGTAGACAATTTGCCTCATGCACAACGTGACAGAACGTAACGTTGCGATGGGAAAATGAGGGAGACGAGAGCCGCGTGAAGCCACACATCTGACTTTCTCCGTCTCCTCGTCCTCTCTGCGCCACTCCATGGCACAGAGCTCAACTAAGCATGTAGTCACAAAGTTCTTCTGCTGTGGATTGATCTAGATTTTGAGGAGCAAACTGGAGCGATTTGAACTATTCAGCAGCTAATGGTAGGATGAATATGGGTTTGTGGAGACAATTCGCCTCATTCACAATGTGACAGAACGTAACGATGCGCTGTTCCGTGCAATAGCAACACTACTCTTGACCATGTGTAATGCTTTCTGATAATTTGCCAGCAACACGTACCATTAATCGTAATGCATGGTTAACAGGTTGCAGCAGTTCCTGAGGACACCTGATGCCTCTTCCTCAAATCATCACATTCGTGATCAGCGGCGAAGAATGTATACTTCGTGGCATTGGTGACTTGCCGTTATTATGTGTAAACCACATAAGGGCCCTTGGGCAAGGTTCTTAATCCCCTAGTTGCTCCTGGTGTGTGGTGGGCGCCTTGCATGGCAGCAGCCTCACATCAGGGTGAATGTGAGGCATTGATTTGTAAAGCGTTTTGAGCATGTGATGCAGATGGAAAAGTGCTATATAAATGCAGTCCATTTACAGTCCATTTATTCCTATTTACATGACTGACACCTGTTTATTTACTTTCATGTTAATTACACTTGGACATTTTTAAATGATTTCAAACTAATTTAAACATGTTACTAATAATGACTGCTGACTCTGTCTGTAGCTACAGACTCTGTCTGTAGCTGGGGATGAAAACAGGGTTCAAACTTTCCTCAACATCCATCATGTCTCACAGGGTGGCCGAGGGTATTTAGATCTTAATGCTCACCTCCATTCCTCCTGTGAGAAGTGAGGGATATTTCCCCCATGCTTTAAGTATAGTACTGTTGTTTACTCCAGAGAGTAGTGGAAAACAGGATGCAGCTGCTGATCTATTACAGCTTCAACCTTTACTGCTATAGACAAGACTTGCACCCGGATAGCACCACGGCATGATGCAGTACATGTTGAAACCTCAAGTTTGTGTTTACAGCAATTAAATCTGCAAAGAATTGTTTAACTGTGTGCTGCCAAGAGCAACCAGGTTCCAGCCTGGTTACAATAGAACCCTTATTGACACTATCTCCATGCAACAAGCCACGTTGAGTCCCCATGATGAGGCTTACACTGAAGTGATTTATCTGAAGTTTCACTGATACGACATAAACATGTGCATTGTTTATTGTCCAGTTAGTGAGCGTAGCGAATGGGTGGCCACTAGTAAAACAATATGACGTTGAACAACAAAATATCAGTGAAAAAAATGGTCAAATGATTGCATCTGGTTTGGTATTCATCTCTAACCATATATGTGAATAATCAGATGTTCATTGAGGGCTGAATAGTTACCCTCAACCTAGGAAGTTACACTTTATAAATGTGTCATTTCTTCCTTTAGAGCATACTTCAGTTTACCTCTGACAACTTTTAGGAATATACTACAAGCTACCAGTGACATATTAGAGATGGGAGGAAATGTGACTTACTTTGCAAAGAGACCTCCAGAAAGTACTCTGCATACTTGGCCATGTAACGTTTAGTCTTCTCCAAGCAGGTCATGGGCCAGCCATCATGGAGATCTCCCTCATGGACGGCAATAGAGAGGTAGTATTCTATGAAATGGGCCGCTGTCGGGAGATACAAGTTCCACTGGAATGTTTCAAGGAGTAGTAGTTCCATGTGCAGTAAGCCCTGCTTGGTTAGAATCAAGTTCATCGAGCTCATGCAGGACAAGTTGTTCAATGTGTCCAACTTCGGCACACGATCATCTCTTTCCTCAAACTTACCTAACAGAATGAAGGTGGTATTGTTATATATCACAGCAATGTGGAGGTTTGACAGATGCTAGAATGCAAGATAAAGCTGACACTTACTGGCCAAAACAAGACACGACAGAGAAACCATGTGAAGCTGCTGCATTGTGACATCGTAACGATCCATAAAGAGGTCCAGCAGGTAGACTGCAAGATGTCTTGCTGCTGGACATAGTCTGAAGCTGTTACTGATGGTGGCTATAAGGTCTGCAAAGTATCGCCTCAAGTTGAGCTGAGGGGACTGGCCTTTGTATAATGGTAACTGGAGCTCCTATGAAGGACAAAAATTGATCTCAAAACATAAAAGATTGCTGCATATCAAGTAGAGCCCGGCCAATTTTTATTAGAATTCTATTTATTTATTTATTTTTTCAGGGGGCGGGGTGGTACAAATATTAGGGAGTAGAACAACAACAAAAAACATTATGATACCGGGATATCTCACGATATATACAGCAACACAAATAAATATTTGATCCATTGCTGATTTTGGAAGATTTCCCACCTACAAAAATGGAGAGGTCTGTAATTTTTATCGTACACTTCAACTCAGAGACAGAATACACACACACACACACACACACACACACACACACACACACACACACACACACACACACACACACACACATCTCCAGAAAATCACAATGTATGATTTTAAATAATTAATTTGCATTTTATTGCCTGAAACAAGTATTTGATCACCTACCAACCAGCAAGATGAGACCGACTACAGAGACGAGGTAAATCGACTGACAGCGTGGTGTTCAGCTAACAACCTGCTGCTGAACACCACAAAAACAAAAGAAATAATCCTGGACTTCAGGAAGAACAGGGCTGACCCAGCCCCGCTCTACATCCAGGGGACTGTGTGGAAAGGGTCAGCTCCATCAGGTTCCTGGGAGTGCAGCTCTCTGACAGCCTCTCCTGGACTGCCAACACCACAGTGGTGGTGAAGAAAGCCCAGCAGCGACTCCACTTCCTGAGGGTGCTCAGGAGAAACAATCTGGAGGAGAAGCTGCTGGTGTTGTTCTACAGAGCCACCATCGAGAGCATCCTGACGTACTGCATCACAGCATGGTACAGGGGGGGTGCACAGCAGCAGACAGGAGAGTGCTGCAGAGGGTGATCAAAACGGCCCAGGGGATCACTTGTTGCTCTCTGCGCAGCCTGGAAGATATTGCCAGCTCTCGCTACCTCAGCAGAGCTGCCAGCATCAGCAAAGACACATCCCACCCCAGCAACCACCTGTCTGACCTATTACCCTCCGGCCGATGGTATAGGTCAATCAAAACTAGGACAAATAGACTCAGGGACAGCTTTCTCCCCAGAGTGATCACTGCTCTGAACAAAAACAAATCGCTCTAATTCCGCACCTTTCAAGTTTCTTGCGCAATATCTGTAAACCATGTGCAATATTCCCATGCAATATCAAACCAGTTGTATATAATTCTCATTTTACATTTTACTTGGTCCACATTTCATTTCATTTTACCTTATGTTTACATTAGTTGTACATATACTCTGAATAATTTACTGTTAAATTTCACTATCTTTTATTTGGCTAAAAATTACTCGCACCACAGAAAGTACCTTTTTGGAGTTGCACTCAAATCTTGTGATGCAAATTACAATGACAATAAAGGCGATTCTGATTCTGATGAATTGTGGCTCTCACAGACCTGTTAGTTTTTCTTTAAGAAGCCCTCCTATTTTGCACTTTTTACCTGTATTAATTGCATCTGTTGGAACTTGCTACCTGTATAAAAGACACACACACTCAATAAATCACACTCCAACCTATCCACCATGGCCATTACCAAAGAGCTGTCTAAGGACATCAGGGACAAAACTGTAGACTGGCTGGGATGGACTACAGAACAAGAGGCAAGCAGCTTGGTGAGAAGGAAACAACTGTTGGCATTAATTATTAGAAAATGGAAGGAAAACATGATGACTGTCAATCTTCCTCAGTCTGGAGCTCCAATGTAAGAGCTCACCTTGTGGGGTAAGGATGATTCTGTGAAAGCCCAGAACTACACGGAAGGACCTGGTCAATGACCTGAAGAGAGCTGGGACCACAGTTGCAAAGATTACATTAGTAACACACTATGCTGTCACAATTTAAAATCCTGTAGGGCACACAAGCTCCCCCTGCTGAAGCCAGCACATATCCAGGCCCATTTTAAGTTTGCCAGTAACCCTCTGGATTATCCAGAGGAGGCATGGGAGAAGGTCATGTGGTCCGACGAAACCAAAATAGAGCTTTTTGGAATCAACTCCACTCACCGTGTCTGGAGGATGAGAACAACCCCAAGAACACCATCCCAACTGTGAAGCATGGGGGTGGAAACACCATTTTTGGGGGTGCTTTTCTGCAAAGAGGACAGGACAATTGCCCCGTATTGAAGGGGGATGGATGGGGTCATGTATCACAAGATTCTGGCAAACAACCTCCTTCTATCAGTAAGAGCATTGAAGATGGGTCATGGCTGGGTCTTCCAGCATGACAATGACCCCAAACACACAGCCAGGACAACTAAGGAGGGGCTCCGTAAGAAGCATTTCAAGGTCCTGGAGTGGCCTGGCCAGTCTCCAGACCTGAACTCAATGGAAAATCTTTGGAGAGAGCTAAAACTCAAAACCTGAAAGATCTGGAGAAAATCTGTATGGAAGAGTGGACCAAAATCCCTGCTGCAGTGTGTGCAAACTGGGTCAAGAACTACAGAAAACGTCTGACCTCTGTAAATGCAAACAAAGGTTTCTGTACCAAATATTAAGGTCTGTTTTTATATTGTGTCAAATACTTATTTCATACAATAAAATGAAAATTAATTATTTAAAAATCATACAATATGATTTTCTGTCTTTTTTTTGGATTCTGTCTTTCACAATTAAGTGTACCTACAATAAAAAAAATAACCTACAGACCTCTCCATTCTTTGTAGGTGGGCAAACAACAGTGGATGAAATACTTATTTGCCTCAATGTACATAAAAAACATGCTCTAAAAGGGCCACTGAAAATAAATGGCAGCTAGTCACTTTGCCTCTGTCTCTTCTAGCTAATTTTGATCAATTGGTGATGGAATCCCAGCCATGTCTGACAGCCTTGTAAACAATGCTGCAGAAGCACTCTGCTGGACAAGCCATGTAATGAAAACAATTTCCAACAACTAAAGTGTTTTTCTGCATTGTTTATTCAGTAAAGTTAAAAAAGTGTTCATATCTGCATAAATAATGCTGACATAGTTAAGCTGGGGAAAGGCTTGTATTGTCTAATAATATCGGGCAAGCGATATATCAGTCAGGCTCTACTTTCAAGCTTGTCCATTTTTGAAGTCACTGCAACATCTGATTTACTTTGAAACGTAGTGCCTGGTGAATATCTGCAGCAAGCTGTCCTTGCCACCATTGTTCCTCTAGTTCCATTTTGGTGCAGTGCTTTGGAAACCTCTGAAAGGGAAGATGTATGAAATAACAATGAATTCATATTGAATGCATACTAAATGAAAACTGTGCGACAATACGAAGAAAAATATATGTTCACACACACAAACTTCGGTAGTGTCATACAACCTCAATTCCAATGAAGTTGGGACGTTGTGTAAAATGTAAATAAAACAGAATACAATGATTTGCAAATCCTCTTCAACATATATTCAATTGAATACACCACAAAGACAAGATATTTAACATTCAAATTGATAAACTTTATTGTTTTATACAAAGGATCTTACCACGGGGTAAGATCCTTTACACAATGATGTCGGATTTTAATGCAGTGCCACCAGAGGGTTCGAAGGTCACGTGCATTCAATGTTGGTTTCCGGCCTCGCCGCTTACGTGTAGAAAGTTCTCCAGATTTTCTGAATCTTCTGATTATATTATGGACTGTAAATAGTGGAATCCCTAAATTCCTTGTAATTGAACATTGAGAAACATTGTTCTTAAACTGCTGGACTATTTTTTCATACAGTTGTTCACAAAGTGGTGATGCTCGCCCTATCTTTGCTTGTGATGGCCGAGACTTTTGGGGATGCTCCTTTTATACCCAATCATGAGTGTCCTCAGTTCCTAAATGCTTATTGAGTGTTGTTCGAAGGAAAGGTGATGTAACACAGTGGTAAACATACCACTGTCCCAGCTTTTTTGAAACATGTTGCATACATCCATTTCAAAATGACCAAATATTTGCACAAAACAATAAAGTTTATTAGTTTGAAGATTAAATATCTTGTCTTTGTGGTGTATTCAACTGAATATACGTTGAAGAGGATTTGCAAATCATTCTATTCTATTTTAATTAACTTTTTATACATAACTTTTTTATTTACATTTTATACAACGTTCCAACTTTATTATAATTGGAGTTGTATTTCATGACACAGAAATGAATGGGACATATTGATTTAAAACGATTAAACCAAATAACATTCAGAAGACAGTTAAATAAAACAAAACACAAATTCTTATATTAGAGAATGTGGAACCATGGCATGTTTGCAAGTTTCTTTTGATAAAAGATAAACAATTCGGCGATCATCAAAATAGCTCTCAATTAATTTTCTGCAATCAGTTTATCTTTGCAGCTCAAGAAACCAAAACTGGTTCATTTCTGTCAGTCAACGTGCTCTGCACATTACAGATGTCAAAAAAAGACTTAAAAGTTCACGTTAGCGCATCAGTAGCGAGCACCGTGATCATTTCCATGTTGCTCGTATGAATCTCCCGATTTGTAAATTAATATTTTTAGAGTCTAGGAGGCGACTCACCAAATACAGAGAAGATTGTCAGCAAGACAGCGACGCTTCTGCTCGTCACCGTGACGCGGCTGCTGACTTCAAGTGAAGGTGGAAAAACACCACTTCACCACTTGTACCTCTTCTTAGCTTATAAATTGTGTAGCGCAGCCGACTTCACGCCCCTTTAACATTTTGTTTTTCTTGTTTAATTCATTTCTGCATCTTCTTTGATTTCCCAAACTTCTTCCCAACCCTCTTTTACGTTTTGTTTTTTTTATGACCGATTGCTAACAGGTTTAAGGTGCTTATCGCCACCTACTGCACTGGAGTTTGAATGATCGCGTAAAGGTCAACAAGTCCATTAAAACCATAGATTCACAAATTTAATATCACGTGAGCAAAATATGTGTGAAAAACAAGCATCAGCATATGTAAATACATTTATAGTGAAAACTTTTCTTTGTTTTATTGTATTTTTTTGATGAACCACAACCAGTCAGGCTTTACTAACAACTTCCCCTGGTCCATTGCTCCCATGTTGTCTCACTCAGCAGAATTGTGACAGGATACACTGTTTAAAATGTGTGATATTAAACAAATTCTTTCACAAGACATATATGTTAAGTTAATGTGAAGTGCACAGCCCTCCCTGGGATCTAAGAATAGTGAAGTTGGCCCATCCCAATGCATAAGCTCCAACATAACCCTCTCCAACCCATCTGAAGTAGGCAAAGGCTATACGCCCAACCGCTGGGCAGATAAGTCATACATTGAACGTTACATGCACAACCATTGGGCAGATAAATATTCAATTCAATTCAATTTTTATAGCGCCAAATCACAACAAACAGTTGCCCCAAGGCGCTTTATATTGTAAGGCAAGGCCATACAATAATTACGTAAAAACCCCAAAGGTCAAAACGACCCCCTGTGAGCAAGCACATGGCAACAGTGGGAAGGAAAAACTTCCTTTTAACAGGAAGAAACCTCCAGCAGAACCAGGCTCAGGGAGGGGCAGTCTTCTGCTGGGACTGGTTGGGGCTGAGGGAGAGAACCAGGAAAAAGACATGCTGTGGAGGGGAGCAGAGATCAATCACTAATGATTAAATGCAGAGTGGTGCATACAGAGCAAAAAGAGAAAGAAACACTCAGTGCATTATGGGAACCCCCCAGCAGTCTAAGTCTATAGCAGCATAACTAAGGGATGGTTCAGGGTCACCTGATCCAGCCCTAACTATAAGCTTTAGCAAAAAGGAAAGTTTTAAGCCTAATCTTAAAAGTAGAGAAGGTGTCTGTCTCCCTGATCCGAATTGGGAGCTGGTTCCAGAGGAGAGGAGCCTGAAAGCTGAAGGCTCTGCCTCCCATTCTACTCTTACAAATATAATGTCTTATATTATTCGCCCAACCGTGATTGTGTATTTGGCACGTTTTGTGCATCTAAACTACGTTTTTTACACCACTTTTTAAGGCTCTATTGCGGCGTATGTTTGACACATTTAATGGTGCCGTCTTTAATTACTGCGAAAACACCGCAATGGATGAAAACAGACAAACTTCATAAGCATTTTGAGTGGAAGCCTGTTAACGACGAAACAGTTTTTGAACAAAATGCTGCTTGTTGGCTGTAAGATGGTGGTAGTTTGACACTGTTCCCTGGGTGAGATGAGCCAAACAGAACCGCTTTAGATCACAGCTCCTCCGCGGGCTGCAAATCCGCCCACAGCCGGCGACAAAATATCCGCCTTTTTTCCCTCCCGCATTGAAACCGGAAGTGAGCTTACAAGCGCGCTCATTGGTCAGTTGTGGTTGGGCGTATATGCTGGCGAATTTACTTTACTGATCCAATGGTTGGGTGTATAGCCACTCCGTTAGAAGTATTGGCAGTAGATTATGACCAACAAGAATTAGTTGCATATGGCTGCGTAACACAGAAAATAACAAGTGACACGAAGAAAATAAGCTATAACAATAAAAGCAAACACAAAACGGAAACAAGACAAGTGAAATGGACAAGTGAAAAGGAAGTGAGTCTAAATCACAGTAACAGCAATCAAACAACATCAAATGAGAATCTAGAGATTTCAATCGAAAAATCTAAGATGCCTAGTAGCAAATGCAGATTCCCTGAGTAAGATGACAGAATTTATTGTGCCAATCTCAAGCGCTGCGGAGAAACCCAACATCATAGTTGTGACAGAAGTGAAACCAAAATATTGTAGGTATAAACCAACACTAGCCGAGTTTGTTTTGGATGGATTTCAGATCTTTCAAACAAATGTCACAAGTGAGCATGGTGGAGGCATAATTATCTACATCAATACAGACCTTGACTAAGAGCCATTCAGTTTGAACACAGATTTTGAGGAAGCTGTTTATGGCCAGATCAGTCTGTAAAATCTAGAGAAGTTCTTTGTTGGGGCAGTGCACCGCAGTCTGAGTTCACCTATCGTCAATACTGAAAATCTGAATAAGCTGATAAGAGAAGTTGGGGACCTGCAAATGTCACATAACATAATCATGGGAGACTTCAATTATCGAGACATAGATTGGAAAACACCCCAGAAGGCAAATCATCAGCTGCTTACAAGTTTATTGAGGGCCTACGAGACTCATTCATGTTCCAGTATGTGATAACCCTGACCAGAGCAAGAGCTGATCAGCAACCAACAACACTAGATTTGATCATATCCAATGAAGAGAACATTGTTGATGACATTCAGATAGAAAGCCCGATAGGAAAAGTGACCATGCATGTGTGAAATGTACATTTAAATGCCAGAAGGATAAATCAATTCAACCGAGAAAGAAGTTCCTTTAGGAAAAGGCGGAGTTTACAAAAACAGCAAATTCCCTGGCAGAAATAAACTGGGAGGAAGAGTACCAGCAGTTACAATATAATCCAGACAAAATGTATAGTTTTACACTGGGCCAACTTCACTATGCAACAACAAAATCAAAAATAAAAGAAAGAATATTAGAGTTGTACAAAAATGACCTGAAGGAGACTACCCAGACTGATGAAGAAAAGGCCGAAGTGCTGGCAAATTTCTTCACTAGCGTATTCACTGAGGAGCCCATAGATCACATCCAGGAGCTACCTCTAAGGATGGTCTGCTTCAGCATATTGACAAAACTCCAGATACGGTAAAAAAGAAATTAAAAGCACTCAATGTGAAGAAATCCTGTGGACCCGATAATCTCCATCCGAGCCAAATGAAAGAGTTGGCGGACACCCTGTGTGTCCCATTATCTCTCATATTCAGTCGGTCAGTCAACTCACATATTCTACCACAGGTGTGGAAAGAAGGAAACGTTGCCACTATCTTCAAAAAAGTGACAAGAAAGACACTGGAAACTACTGGCCAGTAAGCTTAACTCGTATCACATGCAAATTGCTTGAGTCCATCATAAGGAGTGAAATCATGGAGCATATGAAAAATCAACACATTTTCAGCAACCGTCAGTTTGGGTTCTTAGGTGGAAGGTCCACAACACTACAGCTTCTATGTCTTGCACAAATGGACCGAATTAATTGATAATGGTGAAAGCTTGAATGTAGTATATAGGGACTTCATGAAAGCGTTCGACAAAGTGCCTCACCGCAGATTGGTATCCAAAGTAAGGTCTCATGGCATACAAGGGGGTATTCTCCAGTGGATTGAGTCCTTCTTGATTGATCGACAACAGAGAACAATGGTAAATGGAGCAAAATCAACATGGAGAGATGTCACAAGTGGCATGCCACAAGGCTCAGCCCTTGGACCACTGCTGTTTGCCATATACATTAACGATCTGCCGGACAGTGTGAACTCAGATGTTTATTTAATTGCGGATGACACAAAACTGTTCCATAAGGTAAATAACCCAGAGGACATTCCAGCAAGATTTGGACAGACTAGTTGAATGGTCTGAAAGATGGTTATTCAAGTTTCATCCCAACAAATGCAAGGTAATGAAGCTTGAGAGAGGAAATAGTGACAGATTCTACTTCAACTCCAGTGAAAGCAAACAAGAACTGAAAACCACAGACAAAGAGAAATATCTTGGAGTTATAGTAGATGAGAACCTGCAGTTCAGGGTTGACATCTGTGTAAGAGTCAACAAGAGTAACCAGATCATGGGAACTGTACAAAGATCATACAAATATTTAGACGAGAAGAATTTAAAATTGCTTTACAAAGGCCTTGTCCGCCCCCATCTTCGAGTATGCTGCACCAGTGTGGATGCCAGTATATAAAAAAGATGTAGCAATATTCGAGAATGTCCAGAGAAGAGGAACACATCAGATCCCATCCCTGAAAGGACTCTCCTAAATTGGAGCTGCCTAACTTATGCTTCCACAGACTGAGGGGGGGGGGGGACATGATAGAAGTGTATAAACGTTTTAATGAGTGTATGATGACCAGGTAGATCCCTTACTCAAGGTAGCTGGTGGGACATCTACTGGAGGATACTGTTTCAAGTTGGAGAAGCAGCATGCCCGGCTCAGGCTACACCAGCATTCAAGTATCGTGTAGACAACACGTGGATCAGTCTCCCAGAAGAAGTGATGATAACCCCGCAGCTTGAACGCTTTCAAAAATAGACTAGATAAACTCGGGAAGGACCACTCACATTGATATGATTGAGGCAGAGGTATGAGGGGCAACCCCAACTAAGAAGATCTGGGCATTGAGGCTTGACCTGCACCCAGAATCATCACAAGGTATCATAAGGTATCTAATGTGAGCTACTGCATAATTTTTGGAAGAAAATTTTAAAACAGGTTGTTTTAAACACTGCAGAACACTTTAACTTAAGCAGTTAACTTTCAAAATGGGAGACTTTTTCATGCAGGTTCGGTGAATTTAAACTGACCATAGGTGTGAACGTGTTTGTCTGAATGTGGCCCTGCGATGCACTGGTGTCCTGCCCAGGGTGTACCCTGCCTCTTGCTCTATGACTGCTGGGATAGGCTCCAGCACCACCGTGACCCTTGATTGGAAGCAGGTAGAGAATATGAATGAATGTGATTCTAAGATCATTCATTCCTTGCAACAAGCCCAGACATATCCAGGTAATGTACAGGTATGGTGTACTCAATAAGCAAATTTACTTTTTTCTTTCGATCTGGTGCATCAAAGTATAACATTTTTAGCAGTTTCTACTCACTCTATGTCATTTCAATTGGAAGACTTATAAGATCATGGCAGAGGTTTTCAGCTGCGGACTGACTCGCCTTTGGATCGCACTTCAGCTCAGGTGAACTGACGAGCTGTTAGGATTTATTCCCGAATGTTGCTCCTGGTGTGGAAATGAGGATGAAAACTTAAGATAAAACGGATGAGTGATGTTTTTTGTTTGTTTTAGGGGGTCAAAGCTGTGATCTTTATTGGTACAGCGGACCAGTTAGGGGAGGCCGGGTTCTGTTTGTAACAGTGTTCAAAGCAGCAGCCATGCTGGCATTTTGATTTCAGTTTCTACCTGATGAGGATCAGCCCACAGAAGTGCAATATTCTTTGGAGTATTCTACAGTCTAAAACGAATGATTTGCTCAGTTTAAACCCCCCCCCCCTAAAATAGCAATTTGCATGTTTTTTTTTTTAAAGAAATTCTAACTCAGCCACTGAGTACACACAAGACACTTATAGTCAGACTAACTCAAGTTTAGCAAAGCATTTAATTATCTGGTTTTGTATAGTTAATTTGTTTTGTCCTCTACACTGTTAATTAATTTTAAACTATTTAATTTAAAGATTTTGGTTTTGTTAGTTAGCCAAATTCTTTATGTTATTCAAGCTTCTTTATTTTTCCTCCATTCCACTCAGTAATGTTCATGCAAAATGTTACCTTAATTCTCTCTCTCTCTCTCTCTCTCTCTCTCTCTCTCTCTCTCTCTCTCTCTCTCTCTCTCTCTCTCCCTCTTTCTCTCTCTCTCTCTGAAGGTTGTTTAAACATTGTAGTATGTGCATAATGTTCTTTTGTCAATTAATGATTTTTTTTCCATATTTTGAAAGTCTAAATTTGGTGATATTTTCTATTCTGTTAAAGGGTGTCATTGTGAAACCCATGTGTTTGGCTGAAGATAATGGCAGTGTGGTACAGTTTGGTGTAATGTGTGTGTAATTGGTGTCAAATGGTGAAATGTTCCTTGCTCAAGAACTTGAGTGTGGTATTGTATTTGATACTGTTCCTCTCCAAATATAAATGAGGCCTAATATAGCTGCAAATGGTTAACATTATCTGTGAAACTGCTGATTTTGAGAAGCCCTTACCAAAAAGTAGTATATGCAAGTATGTTTCAAGTATACTTCTAGTTTACTTTTTATATACTTATAAGTACTATTTTTTGGTAAGGGAGGACATGAAATGATTATTGTGGTTATTGTCTGAATTTTTTGACCGTTCATTTTAATGCCTGTACTAGCCAAGGCAAGGAAATCTATTGGCACAGCAGCCCCACCAATACTTTTTTCACCAGTAAAACCTCTTAAATCATTTTAAAGGCAGTTTTAAACAGAAACGAGGCCATTTTAAGCAGAAACAAGGCGATACTTGGTGACGCTTTGAAATGACTGACGCGCAGTGAACGCATCACCAAGCAGCTCATGTAGCTGTGGCCCTCTGATCGCTTCCTCTGTCTTTTCTGATGAAATGATGCTGAATTTATGTGGAAATAATTGTTGCCCAAAAGCTTCAGATATCTGTCACTGAGATAGATGATGACTGGAGTGCAGTTTGAAGCAGAAACAAGGTGATAATCTGTGAACCGCGGCTGATGAAACATGCGCAGTGCAGGCAGGGTGGACCAGTTTTTAGGAGAGACCATTCCGTCAGTGACACCGGCACTCAGAATGTACTGGCTGCACACCCCATGTGGCTGTTATTTTTAGGCATGCAATTATAATGAATGAAAATGAATGAAAACGAAAATGAAAACTGTTTATTTCGAACATTTGATACAACAACAATTACAAGATAGATCAGTAAAGACAACAACAAAAAAGTTCCTACTGTGTACCCAACATGTCTGAAAAGGAGTAGGGTGAAGCATCAGCTTATTTATCCCTACCCCTTCTTCCCCACAACCAGTAATACCCTTTGCCACATATACACATACATATATACATACACACATCAACATACATACACATATACATACACATATATACACATATACATATATACACATATATACACAAACATAAATATACACCTACACATACCTACTTACATACAAAATACTATATATTTACAAGCCGAAGCAAAAAACAAAAACACCCTAACCCTCATTACCCTTCCTCCTCCCTATACCCAGAAAAAAACATATTTTTGTACCGCTGTTTGAACTGGTTCATGCTTGGACATTGCTTGAGCCCCACTCCCAATCTGTTCCACATCCTCACCCCACAGACAGAAATACAGAAACCTTTTAATGTTGTTCGTGCCCACTGATGCTTTAAATTAAATTTCCCCCTCAGACTGTAATCCCCTGATCTGTTAAAAAACATATTTTTAATATTTGCTGGAAGTAAATTGTTTATTGCTTTATACACAATTTGTACTGTTTGAAAATGAACCAAGTCTGTGAATTTTAAGAATTTGGATTGTAAAAATAGTGGATTTGTATGATCTCTATAGCCAGTATTATGAATAATTCTTATAGCTCTTTTCTGCATTACTGATAGTGATTGTGTTGTACCTTTATAAGTATTACCCCATACCTCTGCACAGTACTGTAAATATGGTAAAACCAGTGAGCAGTAAAGAATGCGGAGTGAGTTGTGGTCCAGAATATGTTTCGCTTTGTTTAGAACTGAAATGCTTCTTGACAGTTTACTTTGTATATGTTTTATATGAGTCTTCCAGTTTATCTTATCATCTATTATCACCCCCAGAAACTTATTTTCATGTACCCTTTCAATATCTACCCCCTCGACTTGTAACTGAACCTGTATTTCTGTATTACAATAGCCAAATAACATGTATTTTGTTTTACTTAAGTTTAATGATAATTTGTTTCTGTCAAACCATATTTTCAATTTTCCCATTTCTATACTGATCCTCCTCAGTAACTCCTGCAAATCCCCCCCTGAACAAAAAATGCTTGTGTCATCTGCAAATAATACTAATTTTAATATTTTGGAAACATTGACAATATCATTTATATAAATTAGAAACAGTTTTGGACCCAATACTGACCCCTGTGGGACGCCACAAGCATTGTCCAAGCATGATGATGTATATTCCCCCAACTTCACAAACTGTTTTCTGTTACTTAAGTAGCTTCTCACCCAGTGCAACACCAACCCCCTAATCCCATACTGTTCAAGTTTATTGATTAATATGTCATGATTAATTGTATCAAAAGCCTTTTTAAGGTCTATAAATATTCCAACTGAATGTAATTTGTGGTCTATGGCGTTTGTAATCTCCTCAACTGATTCTATTAATGCAAGTGATGTTGAACTATGTGCTCTGAATCCATATTGACTATCAGTAAGTAATTTATGTTTATTTATGAATTTGTCTAATCTATTATTGAATAACTTTTCTAATAATTTGGAAAATTGTGGAAGCAAAGAAACAGGTCTATAATTTGTGAAGTAGTGTCTATCCCCAGTCTTATACAGCGGCACAACCTTAGCTATTTTCATTTGATTGGGAAATTTACCGGTTTGAAATGATAAGTTACAGATGTATGTTAATGGTTCTACAATCCATTCAATGACCTGTTTTACCACCACCATATCAATTTCATTTAAATCGGTAGATGTTTTATATTTACAATTATTCACAATGTCTATAATTTCATTTCCATCCACTGCTGTGAGGAACATTGAACAGGGATTTCTTTCTATGAGATTATTATCCCAATCCTCAGGTTAGGAATCGGGAATTTTTTCTGCCAAGCTTGGTCCAATATTTACAAAAAAATTATTAAAACCGTTGACTACCTCATCCTTATTTTCCTTCTTGACATTATTATCAATGAAATACTGAGGGTAACTCTGTTTTTTATTACCATTTTTGATAATGCTATTTAATATATCCCATTATATTAAACTTTTAATACACTGCAAGACTGAATTATGTTATTGATCGAGTAACATATCAGCTTGATTCATACAGAGGGCAGCACGGTGGCTTAGTGGTTAGCACTGTTGCCTCACAGCGAGAAGGCTGTGGGTTCAATTCCCGTGGCCTTTCTGTGTGGAGTTTGCATGTTCTCCCCGTGTTTGCATGGGTTTCCTCCGGGTGCTCCGGTTTCCTCCCACATCCAAAGACATGCGGGTTAGGTGGATTGGAATCTTTAAAGTTGTCCGTAGGTGTGTGTGTGGGTGTGTCTGTGTTTGTTTGTCTATTTGTGGCCCTGCGACAGACTAGCGTCCTGTCCTGGGTGTACCCCGCCTCGCGCTCTATGACTGCTGGGATAGGCTCCAGCCCCCTGCGACCCTTAATTGGACTAAGCGGTAGAAGATGGATGGATTCATACAGAATTTTTGCTCAACAACTGTTCTAGTCGACTGTTCGAACTACATCTCTAGTAAAAGTTTATTTTTAACAATTTTTTTGTTTAACACATTAAAAAAATCATATGTTAAAAAGCAAGATTATAAACAGGATCCTCCCCAAACATTTCTGCTACTTTTCATGGTCTAAGCATTGACCATGTTATTTTGTGTGATGCCATTCAATCACTCTCAAAGATGTGACCAAAAATGTTGTTTTTTTCTGTCCTTCTGTTTGAAAATCCTGCAGTCAGACGACTTCCTGTACAGCCGACCCATGTGCTCCACATGGACTGGGTCCCCAGGATTCAGCTTCAGAAGCCTCCAAACACCCTGCTCAGAGTGCCGCTCTCATTGGACTGACATCTCTGCTATTTTGGAATTGTGGGACATCTCGCACCTACAGATTGAGCTCGCCGGACTACTTTCGCCACCGTGCTCAGAGTGCCGCTCTCATTGGAGCGACAGCATACAGAATGTGTCTCTTCCCAGATAAATATCTTTCAGTGCAGCTTCTTGTTCTGAATTTTACACGAAGTTAACACCCAAGTCTTTCATCGCCAACTGTAAATGGTAATCAAACCATTCCAATTGTATCTTTTTGAACTCTTCCGCATCAAACTCCATCGTGTCAACGTTTACAATGTGCTTGAGCAATAACAGGTGAAGGTGCTCATAAACTTTAAGTTTCTTAAATATTTATTACAGCCACGCTTAAAACTTCAGTTATCTTTATAATTTTATGACTGGCAAATTTTAGAATTGATTTAGATGAGATATACTCATTAAATGGATTGCATTTACATAGCGCTTTTCCATCTGCATCAGATGCTCAAAGCGCTTTACAATTATGCCTCACATTCACCCCGATGTCAGGGTGCTGCCATACATGGCGCTCACGACACACCGGGAGCAATAGGGGATTAAAGACCTTGCCCAAGGGCTCTTAGTGATTTTCCAGTCAGGCGAGGATTTGAATTTGAACCAAGGATCTTCTGGTCTCAAGCCCAACACCTTAACCACAAGACCATCACCTCCCCCATTATCTCACAGGAATATATCACAATCATCTGGGAACTACTTTTTGCGCAGGAATTCATCAAGCACGTCGGCCACGGGCGCGTATTAACACAGAATACCCAGAAACTGGCTAGAAGTTCGGCCAAAACGACGGTGTCCACTTTTAGCTTGCCATAAGCTACGTTAGAGGCGCTCGTGAGAGTGTGGCCTCCAACTCCACAAACTGCTAAACTGAACTCAACCAATGGGAAGAATGACCCGTTTCACCTTTCTGCACATTTTCAAATAAAAGCTTCAGTTACTGTGATCCTGCTGCTTGATTCTATCCTGATCCATGGTCCAGTACAAATGTTGTCTACGAGCGTGCACTGGTCCACGTCCATCACAAGTTGCATCAATTGTGCTGTCTCACTCTTTGTGGAGAAACAGTTCATCTTATGTTGCAGAGAAAGACCAAAGATCCCATATGAAGATTATTTTTCAAATTGTGACTTACAGAAAGCACGTTTCACCCTGTCCACATCCTGTGATGCTCTTTTTCTTTTAATTTTAATTGGGTCAGGTCTGGAAGCATGCACTGGTGCCACATGCCACCACATCATCAGACTGCAGGGCCATCCTAAGCCCTGGATCGCAACCACCCAGGCAGAGAACTGGTCATTTCCCACTTCTCTTAAGAGGTGTTTCCAGTACTGGTTCTCAGGACCCAGAGTACTGCATGTTTTTCCACTTGTCCCCGATCTACTCAGACCAGCTCACCAAGGTGTGTTCAGCCAATCACCAGGTGGCTGAACAATGGAATATTCCTGATTTGTCTAATTTTATGGAGTGATGACAGGGAGAAATGCAAAATGTGCAGTACTTTGGGTCCAAAGGGTTGGGAAACTGCATGTGAGGTGACATGTGGGCGTGTCCATTGTCTTCTCATCGCTGGGTCTTCAACACTGAGGTACCTGTTTGATGCTTTATATTCAGAGAAAAGTGCCACGTGGCTAAAATGTTGTAGCTGATGTTCCCTCTTGATGTCAGTGATGCTTCTCATCTGAGTCTCTATCAGTAACTGCTCGACTGATGCATCATCACTCCAGCAGTACCCAAGGATCTTGTACCAAGGACAATGAGTTGTCATCTTAAGTCACTGGTTATCACCCAAGTCTGACAACTGTACAATGAGACAAGAAGGAGCAGGACCTTCAAAACTTGGATTTTCATTCTTCTGTTATTTAAGTCATGAAAAAAATTTTCTTTGGCACCACTATAATTTTATTCCTTTATTTTATTTCCTTTCTTCGCAGCTGGTCTGCTTTGTGTAAGACTGATCCCATCAGATTTCAGAAACTAAGCAGTGTAGCATCTGGTTCGTACTTGGGTGAGGGACCTCTTCGGAACACCAGCAGCTGTGTGTGTTTCTGATGAAACTGGAGTTGCGTCAGGAAGGGTATCCGGCAGAAAACCTGTGCCAAATACCAATGCGGATCTGGCTGTATTGCTGTGGCGACCCTGAACATTAACGGGAGCAGCCAAACTGACAACAACAACATTTTATTTCCTTTCTTCACGCTGTTTTGGAACAATGTCAAATTTCGATCCCTGAAGGAGAGAAATTCAAGCAATAAGACACCATGATTTACATTTGGTGGTGATGCCAGAGATCCCATGGCAGCTCCCACTGATCACCGCGAGGATGCTGGGAAGAACACGGTGACTGCCAATCAGAATAAAGAAAGGCAGCATGATGTCAGCTTGCATCTCACTTGAACAAAATCAACCAAAATGGTGGAAAGTAGTTTGAAACAGCTTGCTCAGGGGTGCACACCTGTAACATTTTGACTGAACCTGTGTCAGGGAGATCATAACCGGGTTGTGACCACCGGTAACCTCCAGTCTGACTGGACCTCAACAGTTTAATCCAATCATATGCTTTAAGGACATCAGATTAATCTGCTCATCATAAAGGTTTATTTTTCAGCATCAGAGGTCATAAAGTGAGTAAGAATTAAAAACATTGAAAACAGAATACAGACACATAAAAGCAGAATAAAAGTTGGTTTGTTATTATCTGGTATATTACAGTATGTGCTGTCTGAGTGCTCTTCCAGATTTAATGAATTTTCACAATAGATCATGAATCTTCTCTGTTCTCTTCATGAATCAAGTAGAACTAAATGAGTCATTTACACTTTTATCTCTTATGTTTTTATTTGCTCCACTGGAACTGAATTTATTTAATCAAAAATGATCTTTTATGACTTGAAGATTTTGTGTCACCCTCTTTGTAACATGAAGCTGTGATGTCCACCTCATGACCGTAATGTGTGCGGGGCTTAACACATACACATCATATTAATTTAAGCTCTCATGAATTCTGGAATCATTTCTGCTACAAACCTCAAAGAGAGAAGTCAGAAACACAAGATTATAAATTTAAAACTGCGAACACTCCACCGAGGTGAGACTCTTTACATTTAACAATGTTACAAAATAAAATATACAGACAAAATATTACTGCAAAATGATAATGAAGTTGTTGCACTGTAATGTGCATTTTGTGTAATTTCTGGGTTTGTTTGTGAAAAATCATTTGAATCAAATGTTTTAAGGACATCAGATTAATCTGCTCATCATAATCGCTGATTTATAAACCAATTTTTAGGATCAGAGGTTATAAAATGATTAAATATTAAAAATAAACACATGGAAAACAGACATAAAAACAGGAAAATTTAGTTTATTATCAGCCTGATTTTCATGAATTTTCTAAATATATCATTCAACCGTTGAGTTCTGTTGTGTGGGCCGCCAGAAGAGGAGGTACTGCTGGCCCACCACCAGAGGGCGCCCTGCCTGGAGTGCGGGCTCCAGGCACCAGAGGGCGCAGCCGCCTCACAGGAGCAGCTAAGGTGACAGCTGTCACGCATCACCTGCAACAGCTGTTACCAATCAGCAGGGGTACATCAGCAGGACAACGTCTCCACCTCTTTGCCGAGATATCGTTCTACCTGGAAGGTAATATTCTCAGCTGACTGCTTGACAGTAACCTTTTGTGACTTTTGTGAGTGATAACAGACCTTTTTTCCAACGAGAGGTGGAGGTAGCTTTCCTGCCGTGTGGATTACTGGGTGCAAACGCGCCCACCTTTAATTGTGTTTTTGTTCCTCGCCAGCAGTACCAGGTCCGACACGCGGAGGCAGTGGCCACCTGGGAGTTCGGGACTTGGCGGCTCCCGTATTCCCGGGGTCTGGTGGCGGAGGAAATCGTGTGGTTCCGGTTCTGCTTTGGACAGGTGTCTCCTATCTTCGAGCCTGCCCACACGACACATTTGTGGATTGATTCTGATCTATTGTTGTAATCTGTTGTATTTGTTGTGCACATTCACAACAGTAAAGTGTTGTTATTTGACCTACTCCATTGTCCGTTCCTTTGCGCCCCCTGTTGTGGGTCCATGTAACGACACTTTCCCAACAAGTTCTTTTCATAAACCAAACAGAACTAAGGGAATCAATTGAACTTTGATAAATTTTCTCTTTATTTCATAAAATGTTAGTCATAAAAGTTAAATTGTTTCAGCTTTTATTTTTTCCCCATTTAAACTGACTCTCATGTTAATTAAAATTTATTGTCTCAAAAATGATTGATTGGCCAATATTTTTGAAGCAAACCAGCCACCATATTACCACTCCGATGTTCCGCTCCTGATCGCTCTTTTCTATTGCTCTTTAATGAGGTGCATGCAACTTTATTCTGTGTAATTTTGTGAAAAAAATACCTTCATGTGCACCTATAACTTGCGCAAATCGCCAGATCAAAGGCTGTGGACAAACATTTCACCTATGAGTATGATTGAAATGGGAAGTAATGAACAGCCCAGTCTCTCGTTTTTTTTTTTTTTCATGTTTCCCTCACGAAATGAATCAAATTTTCATGACAGGGTTTTTTTTATTCACTATTACTATCCCGACTCCTACCCCCAACCGTAACCTTAACCATAACCTAATCCTACTCCTTCCTCCAACCCTAACCATAACCACACGGACCCCCTACCCCCAATTCACTTTTAATTTCGTGCAGCCATCATGGGATGAATTAGAAAGAATTCATGCTGCTGTGACGAAAATGAGGCGCTTTTCGTGACAATATCATGAACCAATAGATTATCGTATATTGTGCTGCTGAATTACGACTTGCCATGAGACCAGGTTGTAATGAACAACGATTTGAAGAGTTCTATCCCTTATTCCAGAATATAGGCAAATATAATAATAATAATAATAATAATAATAATAACTAAATAACTAATTGTGGCAGACATAGATTAGGAGGGATCAATCTGCAAAGAACAAAAATAAGTAAATGAGAGAATCAGCTCAGTTATTACTTGAACTTGTTGATGTTCTAATAAACTGTCTATGTGCTGTCTGCATAAGTTGGGAGTAGCAAGATGACTGCCAGTTTGCTTCATCGGATAGTATGGAGTCTGTGGACCAATGAGCCACACAGTAAAATAAACAGATCAGTGATTGTTACTAACGTTTTTTTGCCATCTGTGAAACATGAAACCCCGCCCGCCAAGAAGTGGGCGGGGCTTAACGCTCCAACGTCATCTCTTGACTTATTAACTGATTAACTGTGGAATCAGTTCTGCCATCACCCCAAGGAGAGAAGACAGAAAAACAGGAGCAGAAATTTTAACTTGTTTACAAACCACAGAGGTGAGATTCTTTACATTTAAGTGTTTTTAAAAATATATATGCATATTACTGTTAATTTCAAAGTGTATTTTGTGTAAATTGTAGGTTTGTTTGTAAAAACCGTCTAAAGTCTGTTGCTGTTTTTGTTTTAAAAAATAAAAATAATTCATAGTATACAGATTATTTGGAGGGACTGAGATGTTAAACAGAACATTTAGAATATTTCAAACAGTAAAGTGTGAGTGGACCTGACAACAAAGTTAAGATTTCTTTAAGCTGAACTACTTACTGAAACTTGATACAAGCTTCGGATTGTCACTGCTGGTCGTTTTTAGTAAAAGAACAGATTTTTAGCACAAAAAAACAAAACAAAAAAAAAAACAGGTAATTTTAGCTAACGTCTTCTTGGTGCTGTCAAGTTTGAATCAGTGTTATTGAACAATGACGCTGTGACTTTCACAGTAAAAGTCTTCTACAGGATTTTGGTTTTCAAACTTTTATTTGAAGTGTTGTTGGAGACATGATCTTATTTAACTTTGCTGCCAGTAACACCAGAGAGCGATTCTTAGTGCTGTTATATTTAGAAACATCACTCGTGGAAACAATTGTTTTGATTTCTAATCTTTCTGTTTGATGCTTTTATCGTGTAAAGCACTTTGTAACTTTCTATTAATTTAGTGATTATTATTTTTAATTTCTCCATGTTACAGCAAACATGTTGGACGACATTCTCCTTGGATTCATTCAAATGAAGGAAGAGGCTGAATTCATGAAGAATTCAGTATTAGAGGACCCTTATGTTGACACCACGTTGGAGGACTGGTTCCAGAGATATCTGGACCAGGAATCTTCTCCTGCACCTCCTGAGGAGGCACAGGTGAGGCTGGACAGAATGCGCTGTCAGCAGGAGTGTTACCTTATTACATCATTCATGAAGGTTTATTCTTTCAAATGAAGCAGCACTTTAAAATGTCATAAAAGCAGGAAATTTGTCTTCAGTTTAATCGAAAGTAAGTTTGTCTTCAGTTTAATCGAAAGCAACACATAAAAACAATTATTTCAGTGACACATAAAACATGAATGTAGGTTTGACAGAAGATCAGCCACAGGAGAAAAAACTTATGAGTACAAATACTTCTCAGTACTCCTAATGATATTCACTCACTCATCTTCAACCGCTCACTCCAATAGGGCAGCACAGTCTCGTTTGAACCCCTGTGTGATATCGTGGGATTTGACCACTTGTGGGGACAGCCTCCCATTGCACAATACAAACACAGCATAACTTCACACGGGTAAATGTGTACTGTTTTGTTTTTGGCTGCAGTCAACGAAGTAGTCGCAAAAAGTGCAGGTTTTTTTCGGTTCCAAGGGAAGACGAGACACATGGAGAGGTCGTGTCGGTAGGTGTTAGCCTACAGAGCTAACCAGAGTAGTTGCGTTCTCTCACATGTACAACCGCCTCGACACATTTGAGCTCCGGGTCATAAACAAACCACAAAACATGTCCACTTTCCACCACATCGTCACTTTTTCTTTGTATTTTCACTTGTTTGCTGTGTAATTTGCCCACAAACACAGAGAGGGCTGTCCCAGGATGTAGGATTATTACATCATATGTGTCATATTTTAACCCTTTAGCGCCCGCCCTCAAACGAGACTGCGCTGCCCAATTAAGGGTCACAGGGGGCTGGAGCCTATCCCAGCAGTCACAGGGCGTGAGGTGGGCTTCACCCTGGACAGGAGGCCAGAGTGTCACAGCTCCTAATGATACTTTATTTTGTAAATGAAAGAAGCAGCTGTTGTAATGAACAGTTTTAATTAAAGGAGAGGCAGATTTAGGACAAACATGGACAGAGGACATTTTGTCATAACTGGTTGTGTTTGCTTGTTTCTCCAGGATTTGTATGATTCCTTCATCCCGGACTTTGTCTGTCCTGAGGACACAGATGGGCCTCTGGAAGTCCCTCCAGACTCTCCTCTCCTTCCCACCTACAGCGTTCCTCCAGTGGTCCCTCCCTACACCAATGCTCCTCCCACCTGCGAGTCCCCTCCTCCCAATCCTGTGTCACCATCTTTCATCCCCGCCATCACTGACACTCCTCCCACCTGTGAGGCCCCTCCTCCCAATCCTCCTCTGCCACCATCCTTCATCCCCACCATCACTGACACTCCTCCCACCTGTGAGGCCCCTCCTCCCAATCCTCCTCTGCCACCATCCTTCATCCCCACCATCACCGACGCTTCTCCACCAGTCCGTCCCCGCACTCCTTCCCCACCCAGACCTCACATTAAAAAACCGCCAAACTCATTTATGCTGTTTCGCCAGGAGCAGCGCCCCCTTGTGGCGGCACAGAATAATATCACCGACTGTGCCGCCATCAACAAAATTCTGGGACAGATGGTGAGTGTTGTGTGCACACTCCTGCACGTGCACAATCTTGTCGTTGTGTCAGTGTTGACTAACGGTGTGTTTTCGTCTGTTTGCAGTGGAAATCACTTTCTGAAATCGAAAAAGAAAAATATCGCAGACAGCAGAAAGAGTTGAGCGAGCGACATTATGAGCTCCACCCAGACTGGATGCCCACTGTGAGTAAACAGATCGAACATGTTGTCAGTGATAAATGTCAGATGTGTTTTTTATCAGTTCATCCATGTAGAAAGTCTCAAGTGTCTTTTTTTTTTTTTTTGCAGTCCACAAAGAGAAAGGCAGACGGCCAGACCCGGACTGAAGGTGAGAAGATTTCCCCAAAAGACTTTAAAGAAACACAGCAGCCTTTTCAAATTAAAGTCTTTTCATATTTAAATTAATAAATGTAGTTTTAATAAAATAGTGAAACGATGTGAGATTATTAATGTTCTTGTTGTTTGTGTTGCAGAACCAAAGAAACAACGTAAGAAAAGGAAGCAGACAGAAGAGACAAAGAGGAAAGATGACGACGACGACTGCCACACTGTTCAGATCTCAGTCAGGATCCCCACGAAAAGCTTCTGTGCGTTTTGGGAGGAACAGCGCAGCCGTGCACCCGAGCAAGACTCCTTCCAAAACGACCACCACAAAAAGATGGAGCAGATGGTGAGTGTGCACGCTCCTGCACGTGCACAATCTTGTCGTTGTGTCAGTGAGCGTGTTAACTGATGGTGTGCTGTTTGTTGTCTGTCTGTAGTGGGATTCTCTGACCGTCCAGGAAAGACATGTGTTCTACCGTCTGGGTCACGGGTTGGCCGTCAGGAAGGTGAGAAACACTCAGATCACACATGTTGTATGTTGACGTCACTCACACGTGGCTCTTGTTTTTAGCAGCTGACATCATGTAGAAAGTCTGAATGTTTTTGTTCTTCCTTTTTTTTGTGCAGGCTGGAAGTGAGAGAACATCCTGATGTTGACAGTCAGCAAAAAACAGCATGCACGTGCACTTTGTGTTTGATTTTTTTATATTGTCACAATAATAAATTATCTTTACAAAATAAAATGTTTCATTGCAGTCAATGTTTTCCCCTAAAAACCAGTACATCAGTGATTGATAGATACATAGATAGGTGGTATAATACAGTATATGCTGAACTAGACTTTTATGGTATAATAAAACAATTCAAAGCAGAAAACCTGCAATGAGTAAAAAAATAAATCCATACTTCAAAATGTTTGTGTTTCCATCCCCTGATTTCTCTCAAGAGAAATGGCTGCAAAAGTGATGTTTTTAATAAAAGATAATCGTTAAAGTCAAGTAAAGCCTGGGAGCAGGCACTGGTGCTGCACGTCACTGTATCCATGACACCACAGAATCCCTGAGGTTCCTGGATGGCAACTACCCAGGCAGACAACAGGTCCATTCCCACATTTCTCAAATAACCATCTATCTGCTGCAGCCAGGTGAAGTGTTGGCATCTGATTGGTCTCCTCCAGCCACTCACAGAGAAATGTGATACATGTCCAAAATGTCAAAGGTGGCGCTCCCTCACAATGTCAGTGACACGCCTCATCTTAGTCTCGCTTCAGGACACTGGTTAGAATCCAAGTCTCATAATTACAGTACATATTCACACCACTTCAATTTTTCTGCATTTTGTGTATGTTACAGCCTTATTCCAAAATGGATGAAATTCATTTTTTTCCTAAAATTCCACACACAGTACGCCATATTGAACAAAAATTGTTTTTTTTTTTTGTTTTTTGTTTTTTTTACAAATTTATTTAAAAACTAAGAAATCACACCTACCTAAGTATTCACATCCTTTGCCGTGAATCTCAAAATTGAGCTCAGGTGCATCCTGTTTCCACTGATCATCCTAGAGATGTTTCTGCAGCTTAATTGGAGCCCAGCTGTGGTAAATTCAGCTGACTGGACATGATTTGGAAAAACACACACCTGTCTACATATAAGGTCCCACAGTTGACAGTGCATCAGAGTACAAACCAAGCATGAAGTCAAAGGAATTGACTGTAGACCTCTGAGACACCATCATCATGAGGCACAAATCTTTGGAAGGGTACAGAAACGTTTCTGCTGCTTTGGAGGTCCCAATGAGCACAGCGGCCTCCATCATCTGTAAATGGAAGAAGCTGAGATCCACCAGGACTCTTCCTAGAGCTGACCGCCTGTCTAAAATGAGTGATTAGGGGAGAAGGGCCTTAGTCAGGGAGGTGACCAAGAACCCAATGGTAACTCTGTCAGAGCTCCAGCATTACTCTGGGGAGAGAGTAGAACCTTGCAGAAGGACAATGATCTCAGCAACAATCCACCAATCAGGCCTGTATGGTACAGTGGTCAGATGAAAGCCACTCCTGAGTAAAAGGCACATGGCAGCCCACCTGGAGTTTGCAAAAAGGCACCTGAAGATTCTCAGACCATGAAAAAACAAAATTCTCTGGTCTGATGAGACAAAGATTGAACTCTTCTGTGTGAAAGTCAGCCATCATGTTTGGAGGAAACCAGGCACCATCCCTACAGTGAAATATGGTGGTGACAGCATCATGCTGTGGGGCTGTTTTTCAGCAGCAGGAACTGTGACTGGCTTAGTGACTCCCAGTTCCTGCTGCCTGGCTGCCTGGCTAACCAGGACCCTAAAGACATCACCAATCACCTCTGTGCAGCAAGCTCTCCCCAAACATCTCTCAGTGTCAAAGGCTGAGGACCTGCAGACATGTATGTCACTGCTGAGCAAAGTCAGTGTCTCTATAAGTTCAACACTTTCACCACATCCAGATGCTGTTCTGATCGTTGAGCCCAGGAAGTCATTAAAAGCCTGGATCTTTGTGTTGATCCAGGACATTCACACCCAGACATTTCTCACTCGGCTTCTCAAGTGCTGCAGTCAGAGTAACCATCGATTCCTCATAGATCACAGCATCATCTGTGAAGTCAAGGTCAGTAAACCTTTCTTCGCCAACAAAAGCACCTACGTTGCTGGTTTCCACAACAATACCCAACACCCTGTCCATCCAGTCATTGATTTTTTTTTTTTTAAATGAGCTCTTATGTAAGTTTTATTTTGTTTTAAGATGTTTTCCAGTTGGATGGATGTGTGTGTATTTAACGAGCTGTCTCAGAGAAAATCATGTGGGAGTGGCTGGATGACCGACTCCAATTTTGCTGAAATTTTCACCATATACCCTTCAAGTAGATGGATTAGGAACGACAAAGTTAGTTTTTACATCAGGCAAAATTTTACTTGAAGTTTGGTCAGTTCAAAATTTGATGTCAAAATGGCCTCAGATTGTTACATTAAAAATGTCGTACAAAATGGCAAAATTTGACAAACCCCTTCTCAATTCTCGACGGGTAGACAGAAAAAGTGAGTGTGATTCCTCATACAGGGTGCCAGTGACCTTCAAAAACCACTGTTCGTTCTGTGGCATATTTCCTTATATTTCTGTAATTGACACTTTTTGAATCCTATAGGTGAGCACTTTCAGGGCCAAATCTGGGCAAGCGGGAAATGTGAAATTTCTTATAAATCAGTCAATATTCTGTTTATTTCAGCAAATAAGATGTGCTTTCCTGTGTTTTCCAGTAGGCAGAATTGATATAATACAGTTATTTTGGTGATTAGAGGTCAAAATCATTGATAAAGGTCAAGGTCATTCTGAAATTTAGCAATTTTTCACATCTTTTGTGCTTAACACGACATTTTAGCACCTGAAATGATATAATTTAGTTTGTGTCACCATCAATTGATAGAACATATTGTTACACACACACACACACACACACACACACACACACACACACACACACACACACACACACACACACACACACACACACACACACACACACACACACACACACTCATCTTCAACCGCTTAGTCCAATTTAGGGTTGCGGGGTGCTGGAGCGTATCCCAGCAGTCATAGAGTGTGAGTGAGGCAGGGTACACCCAGGACAGGACGCCAGTCTGTCAGAACATATTGTCAGCATAAAGTTAATTGATGCACAGTTTTAAGCATCATCGCATTCTGTGAGGTTATCAAATCGAGCATTCTAAACACAGAAGAAGTTGATGAAAAACTTGTGTTAATTTTTATACCAACATACATTTATTACAAAGAGGTATTTTCTCCACTCATACCATGATATGCAAAGTTTACAAACTCAAAAATGTAAAAGTAGAAGTTTACATTCAGTCTCCAGATATTTTTTCTCTTAAAACTGTTGAAGCTAGTATACATTTTGTGTCAGTTTACCAAGGTAATGACATATATCTATGAAACCAAAGAATGCATGTTAATTAGAAATTATATTTGTACTGATACATCTCCCTTTCTGTTTTTGATAGGTAGCTATTGGTGCTCTGTACAAAGAAATGGTTGTCTAAGCCCCACACAAACATGGTGGTATGAACAGGACAAGAACAACGTGACCTCTCAGTCCAAAATTTTGTCAACCTCTTGAACTAAGTCAACTCATAAATAATGATTTCCTCAGTCTTTACCAAACTATACATCTCAAGATTTCAGACTGTAAATTAAATGGCCCTGACATTTCAAAATGAGAGATACTCAGCACAATGCACAAATTAGACAAACCCCCAGATACAAGGTCTTGGCCTCAGGTAACACTGCACTATTCTGATTACACATGTGACATATCTTATGGTAAATGTACTGTATATTGGTATAAAAAATTTATCACAAGTTTTTCATCAACTTCTTCTGCGTTTAGAATGCTCGATTTGATAACCTCACGGAATGCGAAGATACTTAAAACTGTGTACAACCCCAATTCCAATGAAGTTGGGCTGTTGTGTGAAATGTAAATAAAAACAGAATACAATGGTTTGCAAATCTCTTCAACCTATATTCAACTGAATACACCACAAAGACAAGATATTTAGTGTTTAAACTGTTAAACTAGTTTTTGTGCAAATATTTGATCATTTTGAAATCGATGCCTGCAACATCTTTCAAAAAAGCTGGGACAGTGGTATGTTTACCACTGTGTTACATCACCTTTCCTTCTAGCAACACTCAGTAAGTGTTTGGGAACTGAGGACACTAATTGTTGAAGGTTTGTAGGTGGAATTCTTTCCCATTCTTTCTTGATGTATGACTTCAGTTGTTCAACAGTCCGGGGTCTCAGTTGTTGCAATTTGCACTTAATAATGCGCCACACATTTTCAGTGGGTGACAGGTCTGGACTACAGGCAGGCCAGCCTAGTGCCCGCACTCTTTTACTACAAAGCCACGCTGTTGTAACACGTGCAGAATGTGGTTTGGCATTGTCTTGGCATTGTCTTGCTGAAATAAGCAGGGACGTCCCTGAAAAAGACATTGCTTGGATGGCAGCATGTGTTGCTTCAAAACCTGGATGTACCTTTCAACATTGATGGTGCCATCACAGGTTTGTAAGTTGCCCATGCCATGGGCACTAACACCCCCCCCCCCCCCCCCATACTATCACAGATGCTGGCTTTTGAACTTTGCGCTGGTAACAATCTGGATGGTATTTTTCCTCTTTTGTCCAGAGGACACGATGTCCATGATTTCCAAAAACAATGTGAAATGTGGACTCAGACCACAGCACACTTTTCCACTTTGCCTCTGTCCATTTCAAATGAGCTCGGGCCCAGAGAAGGCGGCCGTGTTTCTAGATGTTGTTCATGTATGACTTTTGCTTTGCATGGTAGAGATTTAAGTTGCACTTGTAGATGTAGCGACAAACTGTGTTAACTGACAATGGTTTTCCAAAGTGTTTCTGAGCCCATGCAGTAAGATCCTTTACACAATGATGTTGGTTTTTAATGCAGTGCCGACTGAGGGATCGAAGGTCACGGGCATTTGATGTTGGTTTTCGCCCTTGCCGCTTACGTGTAGAAAGTTCTCGAGAGTCTCTGAATCTTCTGATTATATTATGGACTATAAATGATGGAATCCCTAAATTCCTTGCAACTGAACGTTGAGAAACATTGTTCTTAAACTGCTGGACTATTTTTCCACGCAGTTGTTCACAAAGTGGTGATCCTCACCCCATCTTTGCTTGTGAATGGCTGAGACTTTTGGGGATGCTCCTTTTATATCCAGTCATGACACTCACCTGTTTCCAATTAGGTGTTCTTTGAGCATTCATCAACTTTCCCAGTCTTTTGTTGCCGATATATTTCGGTCGGGCTCTAGAATTCAGCCATAGATAGTCCAAACTATACCTTTTTGGAATTGTTATGATAAGACAAATAATGAGATATAGTTTTCAACATGCTTGGAGCATTTTAAAAGTTTGACCCTTGTGTACTTCTTCAATTGACCCCTACCTGGCTGCCTATTGAAAATTCAGGTGGCTAATTGGTTATTTTAAAAGAGTAATGTCTAAGGAGTATTTGTGCCACATTTGATGTTTGTATCACCATTTGCAGGATTCCACTCTAAATATTCTCTTAACTGCTGCACTACTGGATTAAAAAAGTGCCAGTTACAGAAATGTAAGGAAATATGCCACAGAACAAACAGTGGTTTTGAAGGTCACTGCTACCCCGTATGAGGAGTCACACTCAGTTTTTCTATCTACCTCTCGATAATTGAGAACTGATATGTCAAAGTTGGGCATTTTTACTATATTTTAATGTAACATAATCTGAGGCTATTTTGACATCATATTGTGAACTGACCAAAATTGAAGTAAAGTTTTGCCTGATTGGAAAAACTAACTTTTCCATTCCCAATCAAACTGTTTGAAGGGTATATGGTGAAAATTTTTATCAAAATCAGAGTTGGTCATCCAACCACCCCCACAGCTCGTTAAAGACAGTAAGTAGGGAATTTGACATTCCCTTAGAAAGGTCACTATGCTACAGACACAAAAGCATTCAGAAAAATATATTTCCTAAATTCTGGTACACAGAGAACAGCAATACAGGCATCGAGAATTGAGAACATTCACTTTCAAAATTGGCTTTTTTACTATAAAGTCAAAGTCAGCTTTATTGTCAATTCTTCACATGTACCAGACACACAAAGTAATCGAAATTACGTTTCCCACCATCCCACGGTGAAATGTTACTGACAGTAAGGTGTTATGTGTCGGACGCAGCTCGGAGAACCGACCAGCGTTTGAAGGACCCAGTATGAAATAAGCAGAGCACGGTACAAAGGCTAACTGAATTTAATACATAACAGTGATACAAAAATAACAGAAAGTGCGGTCTGGCGTGGTGCGCTCCCAGCAGCGCTAACGGTCCGGAGCCAGAAGCTGTTCGGACCCAAGGACCCCGCCGACACCCCCCAGGTGGCCGCAACAAACCGAGTCTGTGAAAGAAGGAACCATTATGTGAGTCCACACTCTACACACAGAGAGAACACTCAAAGGTGTACAAACAGCAAACACTTCCTGGCTTGATTACTAATCAGCTTCCCAACCTGCAGGCATGGAACATCCAGTTCACAAAACTCCACTGCAGTGGAAGCCGATACATGACTAACATACAGCTCAATATAATAAAGGTGTGAGGGACACCACATTTACTGACTGTATAAATGTTAGTCACAAAATCTAACGTACCTCAGGAAGTGTGCTGACGAGCGTGAGACCTCACCCCCTCCTCTTTCACAGACCGTGCATCAAACCCTGTACGTTCTCTGCATCCACTGATGATGAGATGGCTCCCGAGACGACGATCTCACCCGTCTGGTCACAAGGTCGAGTCTCTGGCCAATACACACTGTATACTCCAGTCTTAAATGCCACCATGTTCCAATCCATATAGATGCACCACAGCTGTGAGTCCTGACGAGCCGCAGGTGATCAGGGTGAGGTCCTGATAACCTCAGCAACACAGCCACTCAGTCCCAAATGCAAGCCACCTGGAAGGAAAAACAAAAGACAGAAACAAAAAGGCAGCCAGGCCCCCCAGCCATACAACAGTAAGGTAGTCAATAAGACAGACATAACTCGCATTCAAGTAAACAATAAAAAAGAGGTGATGAAGACACAAAATGAAGACAAAAAAAAGTGTTTTTTTTTTTTTGCAATGAAGAACTAAGAGCACACTGTTCACTGTGATAAGTGGCAGAGAACTTAAAAGGGTGCAGAGACAGTCAAGGCAAATAGTGACAGCTGACGTATTTCTGTTGACCAAAGTGTGCAAGTGACAGTCAGTCAGGTAATAGCAGCAGAAGTGCTTCCTGTTTTTAACAAAGTGTTGAAGTGGCATAATAGTGCAAGACAGTCATTGTGTGGGTCAGAGGGTTTAAAAGTCCAGGATGTTATGTAGCTGGGGGTGGAGAGGGGAGTGAGTTTAGCCTCCTAACAGCCTGGTGGAAAAAGCTGTTGGTGAGTCTGATGGTGCGGGAGTGCAGAGTACAGGACCTCTTCCCAGAGGGCAGGAGGTTGAACAAATTGTGAGCGGGGTGGCTTACATCACTGACAACTGTGGTCGTCCTGCGGGTGAGGCGGGTGATGTATATGTCTTTCAGGGAGGGGAGTGGGGCACCAATGATCCTTCCAGCTGTGTTTACTATGTGCTGCAGGGTTTTCCTGTTGTAGTCAGTGCAGCTTCCCCCCCCCACACACACACAGTGATGCAGCTGGTGAGGATGCTCTCAGTGGTGCCTCAGTAGAATGTGCTCACGAAGGGTGGTGGAGCACTTCCCCGCTGGAGTTTTTGTAGGAAGTAGAGGCGCCGGTGGAGTTTCTTCACCAGTGATGCAGTGTTGGTGGTCCAGGAGAGGTCTTCACTGATGTGCACCCCCAGGAATTCAGTGTTGCTCACTCTCTCCACCGCAGCCCCATCAATGGTCAGTGGCAGGTGTTGGGTGTGACCTCTCTCTGGAAGTCAACAGCAGTCTCCTTGGTCTTGCTGACATTCAGCAGGAGGTTGTTGTTTGCACACCATGTGGTCAGAAGTTTGACCTCCTTCCTATATTGAGTCTTGTCACCCTTGGTGATGAGACCCACCAGGGTTGTGTCATCAGCAAACTAAGGATGTGACAATTGTACTGATGCACTGAAGCTTGTATCACTCCTTTCAAAGCAATATGGTCCAACACAATGTGTTGGAGCTTGTGTCCACCACGTGACTAATGACTTGAGGAGCTTCGTACATCACTGGTACACTGGGAGAGGTCCGAAACATGCCGCTGTCCCAATGGATAAAAAGACACAAAAAATTTTCTTGCCACATCGTCTCATAGCTAAGCTTTTGTAATTAATATGGACAACGCTGAAATCAAGAAAAGATCACGAGTGTGGGAACATTTCAACCTAATTACCCCCAGTAAGGTAAAAATGTTAGGCTACTGCTGTCATGTTATTATGCATTGGAGGTTATATACTAAACATCCGATACGCAGCTTGTAGCCTAGGTTGGCTCACGTCATATTTTAAAAGCATATATAGCCCAGTGTTTTGCTTTTAATAAGGTTTCATATGGGCTATAAATTATCACAATAGCCTATCCCATTATTTTAAGGTTTGATGTTTGCAGTGCCCACAAGAATGATCTTATAGCGGCACCTATGTGCCAAACATGGGGATGGTGCTGCTGCTTCCACATCAACCTCCAGTGCTCCTGAACTAAGTCGACTCAATGTCAATGCTGATCGAAGTTCATCTTTGTTTTCTTCTCTTTTCTTTTTAATTATTATAATCATAGTACACTACAGTAGCCTACTATTGTCTACTAACTGTGTTCCATTCCCCCAGGAAAAAGCACCTCTTTCCCTTGTGAGAGGATTTTCTCCAAGGCTGGGGAAATTGTAAACAGACAAACCGTTTAAAATCCACTGTTGTGGAACAAATACTTTTCTTAAATAAACATTTGGAAAAATGTAACCCTGTTCCACAAAACACTCCCCAGTAAACACATTACCCCAATATCACCCTTTGTTGCACAAGCACATTCCACACTTCCCCCACACTGATAAATTCGTATAGCACTTTACTGTATATAGCACAAGTACTTTTCCACAAGCCACCTATAGTGAATATTTAGCCCACTGGCTAAAAGTGCACTCCCCACCCTGAACTCATTCCCATCATGACAACACCATCTATGTGGAATTTGTCAGCTATAGTTTCAACCCTAATCTATAGGCCATTTCTACGCTATAGGTAGAGAAATTGCCTTCTTTCTGCAATTAGTACACATAAAAGAAATGATAAACAACAAACAATCAGGTAAACAGATTCAATTTCTTTAATAATCAAGTAAGACAATGAATTCTCCCGGTCATAACATTTTATTCTCAAGTTGAGATAAGTTGCATTTCTACGGATGTGTCAATACTGTTTCATTAGGGTTTTTTTTTTTTTTTTTTTTTTTTGCCTGTTGTAATTTCAACAAACCACCAGATGACGCCAGTTGTCCCTGATGCTTTGATGCCTCTAACCTATTTGTGATACAATCAGGAAGAAGATTCAAAAGCCTCACAAGGCTTCGTTTCCCTACAGCAAACTTCACAATGTGATTGTTGCTGTAGGTTGTCGTGCAATCATGTCTCAGGAGGGTGAAGAGCAGGGGGCTGAGCACGCATCCTTGGGGGCCCCCTGTGCTCAGTGTGATGCTGCTTGAGATGTTGTTGCCAACACATACTACTTGAGGCCTCTGACTAAGGAAGTCCAGAAGCCAGTTGCAGAGGGAGGTGCTGAGTCCAGTTTGTCGAGTTTGCAGATTCGTTGTTGTGGTATTATGGTGTTGAATGCAGAACTGAAGTCTATGAACGGCATTTTCACATATGAGATTCACACAAAATTAGCTGTAACAAATTACATCATTTTTTTTAAGTTGATCCAAAGTAGCATTTTTTTTTTCAATGTGGATCATTTTACAAATTGTCTAAAGTTGTTCAGAACGTTTTATGGAGTGAAAAAAATGTTATGGGTCCAAGTTTTTATGATTGTTCTTCACTTCTGGAAAATTTCATGGAAATCAGTGATGGTCATCCAGCTAACTTCTCTTTTTCTGCATGATTTTCTGTGAGCTAATTAAAATGTTACTTACACATGATTTACCTTCAGGGACATAATAAAACCTTGAAGCTGAACATTGTAGCAGCCAGAAAACATCACTGACAAACACCTGTTTTCACTGGGAAAAGTCTCTACCCCCCACCTGTCCAAATACTTATGAACCTGTCTGTTCCCATACAGTACTAGCGATACTCCTCATCTGCGACTCCCAAAGTAGCCGTTCTTTTCACACAACATAATTCCAGCTGGACCCAAGAACACTCCAAAGAGACTGAGAACCAAACACATGATCCAGTCGTCACTGTTATGTGTCAACGCGGGTTGAGGAGCGGACCTGCGTCTGACGGAACCCAGCGCTAAAATAACCAGAAAGCGGTTCCAATAACAAAACAATTTATTTTTTCACCCTTTGGTGCATAACAACGTGTACAAACAAAAGCTGCGTCAGTCTGGCGGAGTGAAGGATGGCACGCTCTCCAGTGCCCAAAAGGATCGAAGCCCGGCGCTTCTGGACCCACGTTTACCGCCAAACACCCCCCAGGTGGACACGACAAACCGACTCTCTGCGAAGGATAGAAAAGGTGAGGTAAGTCAGCAGCTACAACTAATATCCTTCAAAAGGCACACACTATCAGCAACACATTCAGGTCTGTATTTAAGCTTTATGTAAATGAGCAGCTTCTCACAACAGGTGGAGGATCATCAGTCCGCACGCCACGGCAGTGAGAAGCAAGCTGCACAATTCTCATCAAAGTTCAAATATACTGCGTAACAAAATACCAGGTTACTATTAACAATTAGTCAAACAATTAATCACCTCTGATGTGTGCTGACAGCATGTGTCCTCACCCTTCCTCCTTCACAGGCACGATGTGTCAAACCCAGGCGCGGTCCTCAGCGTCTCACAAACGAACATCACAAGGTCGAGTTCCCGGCAATTCTGCTTGAATCACACATGACTTAAATGCAGAACGCCATCTCATTATCTGCTTCAGCTGAAAGTCTTTAAGGTTGCACGTGAGCACCATCCACAGGTGCTGCTCATCATGTTGATGAGGGTGAAGGACTCTTCTGCCAGCACCTTCTCCACAGACAATAAATCAGTTTGCATACCACCTGGAGAGCAAAGAAAAGAAAAGAACACCAAAACATCCAGCCAAACCCCCCAACACACAACAGTCGCCTTCGGTCGCTGGTTAGCGTGTGACTCTCACAACCATACAGTCATACAGCAAGCACCAGGACCTTCAACAATTTGACCTTCATTCTCCTGGAAAGGTATCAGTACCACCAAACTCCTCTGTTCAGTGATGTCATGACTTCATGAGGTCTTCCCAGACGTCTCTCGTTCTAAAAATGCTGAAGTAGATGTTTGTCACTGACATCTATCACAGCACATAAATGAGAGGCAGCCAGTGAACCTGACAAAGGACTTGCAGCTTGTGCACAGAATGATGGCACACAAACACAATCCTGTGACGCGAAAATATCACTTCAGTTTGACAATCACAAGTCTGTGTTTTCTGTCTCATCTTCTGCACAGACATTTTCACTCCTTGTTCAGGGTGCATTGCTCAAAGTCAATGTGAGACTGTCACTTCAGGATCAAGATCAAAGATGAGTGTTTCAAGATTAAAGATCGGCCATCAGGATTGCAACTCAGGATCCCAGATCAGAATGAAAGATGAGTGACCAGGATCAAAGGGGCAGTGAAGAGGATCGAAGCCCAGTGTTCTGGGTTGGAGCAGGAATAAAAGATGGAAAATGTCAGAGACCACGTGAAAAGAGACCTGTTTGACCTTGGAGGAGGTGTGTGCTCTCTGAGTGCCCTTTTTGGTCATGAGGATGTTTAATGCTTTAATGAAAAAGGTTTCATCAGTGTATTAGAATTATTTTTAAAATATTGAAAGATGTCCAATCTCAAAAATAAAATATGTTTGGTGAACATAGAAATCTGAAAATAAGTTTATCATGTTCATCATTTATTAGCAGTAAATCTTACTCATATATGTCATTTTCAGTCATTAAAACTTTACAAAGTGGATATGTAACAAATCTGTGAATATGCCACTTACCTGGATATATTATTATATTAATACCATAATTTCTGCTTTTCATGAACAATCTCAGACTGTTCTCAATGTAAATGTTTTAATTTATTCTTTGTGTATGTTGATTGTTTTCATTGCAGCAGTTTTTTATTCAGCAGTTTGTTGCTTTAAAGCGTCCTTTAGCTAAATTTACCATAATTATTAATAATGATATTATCATTTTTGTAAAATTTAACTATGCTCTTTAATATTACTCCAGATTTTTATTTGTTAAAGTGCAATAATAACATAAATGTTATACCGCACATAAGAAAAAAAGTTATTTTTGTTTTTTTAATTTAATGTTTTTGGTTGAAGTTGACCGTTGGTTGGGTTGACGGCTTTAGCCCCGCCCCCAGCCGCCAGGTGTTTGATGTGAGCGGCGGCTTCATAAAAGGCGGCTCGTGGCCGTGGGCAGGGTGTTTGCTGCTGTTTGCACTGCCGCTGCCGGCGCCTCTGCGTGGTGAGCTGTATTATTTTTATTTTTTTAATGTGGTTATTTTAATGAACTGTAGTGAGTTGTTCTGAGTGACAGCGCACGTGCTGTCTTGCAGCTGGTGGTTGTTGAGTGGGCGGGGCTTCGTGGGTACGGATGTTTCCCAGTGTTTGTGTCACACGTGTGTGTGATGGGGAAAACGTCTGGAGACTGTTCAGATGAACAAAACTGCGCTGTGATGTGCAGAGAAGGCCCGTCTCTTCTGTCCCAGCCTGCAGCTGAAAACCAGCCAAATTTTAGGCTGTTTTTCAAACTGAAGTCAGCTTTGAGTAAATCCCCTTTCACACCGGTGCAAACGTATTGTAGCGTACCGTCTACGCTGAGTTAAGCAGCCTTATGCCCACTTTAAGCAGCTCTACGCTGAGTTTTTGCTCCCGTTGAGCAGTATGCTGAGGGTTACATGCAGAAAATGTAATAAATTAAATGTTAAATTTTTTTTGGCGTAGACCACTGAAGGCATGAAGCTTTTATGTAAGCACGTCTACGCTGCACCACGCTACTGGACGCCATTTCATGCATCCCGCTGGGCTCCATTGTTAGTCTGGAGCTATAAATCCTGAAGGTTTGTTGCTTCACTTTATCCTGCTCGATTCATTGCATATGAGGACTGTTCAACTGTGCTTTGGAAGCTGTTTTTATCCCACCAAACTCTTTGAGGATTGTTGTTCCACCAGACGCCATTGCTGCCGATCCCCCCCCCCCCCCTTTTTTTTTTTCCCCTGGGCTGCTTTTTATTTTTCTGAGGTGTCTTTTGTCCTTCTGGACTGCCTTATTTTTTATTTTGAAAAAATCCAGAGAACAAGCAAGCCCACATCTTCTGCCTCCAGTGATGTGGAGACATCACCGCCGCTCTCCGAACAGGCAGCAGCTGCATCCAAACCCCAGAAGAGAAGAAGTCAAACCAAACTGGAGTGGGTTCAGCTTCACGTCATGTTGTATGACAGATCCTCTGACTTCAGTAACCGGGAGGCGAAAAAGCAGTTATACGTCCAAAAGGCCAGGGACTTGGGGGTGGAGGGCCTCAGTGATGAATCAGGTCTGTCTGCAGACCTGGTTTAAAACTCAGCGAGATAAAAAAATGAAAGAACTGCTCAGTGTGAAAGCCTCAAGAAGAACAAAGCTCTAAGGCACTCTGTGAAAATTAAATTAAAAAGCCTTCTTGAGGCTCTCACACTGAGCAGTTCTCTTTTTTCATCATTTGAAGACGAAAACGTGAGTTTTTTGAGTATTGTATAGCACCCCCACCTCCAATTGAGTATGTGTGTATTAAGATTTTTAAAATATTTTTGATCCGCAATTTGTGGACCCACGTAGCACTCCTTTTTCGATTTTATCTCAGCGAGATAAAGTTGGCCGACGAAGCAGCTCGGTCCAGATGATGGTGGAGAATGAGCGCTTCCTTAAACGCTTTGGTTGGATTCATCAGTACCATAATGTTGAAAACATCGGGACCCCCAGTATCGCTGGATTGGTAAGTACATGATATTCTTTCACTTTGAGGTTTGTGTTTAGCATTAAAATGTAGTAACAGAAGTTTTTACAACAACGTAATAGTTGTCATGTAGACTGGAGCTGTCGGTCAATCAATCCATTTTTTTTATATAGCGCCAAATCACAACAAACAGTTGCCCCAAGGCGCTTTATATTGTAAGGCAAGGCCATACAATAATTATGTAAAACCCCAACGGTCAAAACGACCCCCTGTGAGCAAGCACTTGGCTACAGTGGGAAGGAAAAACTCCCTTTTAACAGGAAGAAACCTCCAGCAGAACCAGGCTCAGGGAGGGGCAGTCTTCTGCTGGGACTGGTTGGGGCTGAGGGAGAGAACCAGGAAAAAGACATGCTGTGGAGGGGAGCAGAGATCGATCATTAATGATTAAATGCAGAGTGGTGCATACAGAGCAAAAAGAGAAAGAAACAGTGCATCATGGGAACCCCCCAGCAGTCTACGTCTATAGCAGCATAACTAAGGGATGGTTCAGGGTCACCTGATCCAGCCCTAACTATAAGCTTTAGCAAAAAGGAAAGTTTTAAGCCTAATCTTAAAAGTAGAGAGGGTGTCTGTCTCCCTGATCTGAATTGGGAGCTGGTTCCACAGGAGAGGAGCCTGAAAGCTGAAGGCTCTGCCTCCCATTCTACTCTTACAAACCCTAGGAACTACAAGTAAGCCTGCAGTTGAGAGAGAAGCGCTCTATTGGGGTGATATGGTACTACGAGGTCCCTAAGATAAGATGGGACCTGATTATTCAAAACCTTATAAGAAGAAGAATTTTAAATTCTATTCTAGAATTAACAGGAAGCCAATGAAGAGAGGCCAATATGGGTGAGATATGCTCTCTCCTTCTAGTCCCCATCAGTACTCTAGCTGCAGCATTTTGAATTAACTGAAGGCTTTTTAGGGAACTTTTAGAACAACCTGATAATAATGAATTACAATAGTCCAGCCTAGAGGAAATAAATGCATGAATTAGTTTTTCAGCATCACTCTGAGACAAGACCTTTCTGATTTTAGAGATATTGCGTAAATGCAAAAAAGCAGTCCTACATATTTGTTTAATATGCGCTTTGAATGACATATCCTGATCAAAAATGACTCCAAGATTTCTCACAGTATTACTAGAGGTCAGGGTAATGCCATCCAGAGTAAGGATCTGGTTAGACACCATGTTTCTAAGATTTGTGGGGCCAAGTACAATAACTTCAGTTTTATCTGAGTTTAAAAGCAGGAAATTAGAGGTCATCCATGTCTTTGTCTGTAAGACAATCCTGCAGTTTAGCTAATTGGTGTGTGTCCTCTGGCTTCATGGATAGATAAAGCTGGGTATCATCTGCGTAACAATGAAAATTTAAGCAATACCGTCTAATAATACTACCTAAGGGAAGCATGTATAAAGTGAATAAAATTGGTCCTAGCACAGAACCTTGTGGAACTCCATAATTAACTTTAGTCTGTCAAGAAGATTCCCCATTTACATGAACAAATTGTAATCTATTAGACAAATATGATTCAAACCAGCGCAGTGCCTTTAATACCTATGGCATGCTCTAATCTCTGTAATAATTTTATGGTCAACAGTATCAAAAGCAGCACTGAGGTCTAACAGAACAAGCACAGAGATGAGTCCACTGTCCGAGGCCGTAAGATCATTTGTAACCTTCACTAATGCTGTTTCTGTACTATGATGAATTCTAAAACCTGACTGAAACTCTTCAAATAGACCATTCCTCTGCAGATGATCAGTTAGCTGTTTTACAACTACCCTTTCAAGAATTTTTGAGAGAAAAGGAAGGTTGGAGATTGCCCTATAATTAGCTAAGATAGCTGGGTCAAGTGATGGCTTTAAGTAATGGTTTAATTACTGCCACCTTAAAAGCCTGTGGTACATAGCCAACTAACAAAGATAGATTGATCATATTTAAGATCGAAGCATTAAATAATGGTAGGGCTTCCTTGAGCAGCCTGGTAGGAATGGGGTCTAATAAACATGTTGATGGTTTGGATGAAGTAACTAATGAAAATAACTCAGACAGAACAATCGGAGAGAAAGAGTCTAACCAAATACCAGCATCACTGAAAGCAGCCAAAGATAACGATACGTCTTTGGGATGGTTATGAGTAATTTTTTCTCTAATAGTTAAAATTTTGTTAGCAAAGAAAGTTATGAAGTCATTACTAGCTAAAGTTAATGGAATACTCAGCTCAATAGAGCTCTGACTCTTTGTCAGCCTGGCTACAGTGCTGAAAAGAAACCTGGGGTTCTTATTTTCTTCAATTAGTGATGAGTAGAAAGATGTCCTAGCTTTACGGAGGGCTTTTTTATAGAGCAACAGACTCTTTTTCCAGGCTAAGTGAAGATCTTCTAAATTAGTGAGACGCCATTTCCTCTCCAACTTATGGGTTATCTGCTTTAAGCTACGAGTTTGAGTTATACCACGGAGTCAGGCACTTCTGATTTAAAGCTCTCTTTTTCAGAGGAGCTACAGCATCCAAAGTTGTCTTCAATGAGGATGTAAAACTATTGACGAGATACTCTATCTCACTTACAGAGTTTATGTAGCTACTCTGCACTGTGTTGGTATATGGCATTAGAGAACATAAAGAAGGAATCATATCCTTAAACCTAGTTACAGCGCTTTCTGAAAGACTTCTAGTGTAATGAAACTTATTCCCCACTGCTGGGTAGTCCATCAGAGTAAATGTAAATGTTATTAAGAAATGATCAGACAGAAGGGAGTTTTCAGGGAATACTGTTAAGTCTTCTATTTCCATACCATAAGTCAGAACAAGATCTAAGATGTGATTAAAGTGGTGGGTGGACTCATTTACTTTTTGAGCAAAGCCAATAGAGTCTAATAATAGATTCAATGCAGTGTTGAGGCTGTCATTCTCAGCATCTGTGTGGATGTTAAAATCGCCCACTATAATTCTTATCTGAGCTAAGCACTAAGTCAGACAAAAGGTCTGAAAATTCAGAGAAACTCACAGTAACGACCAGGTGGACGATAGATAATAACAAATAAAACTGGTTTTTGGGACTTCCAATTTGGATGGACAAGACTAAGAGTCAAGCTTTCAAATGAATTAAATCTCTGTCTGGGTTTTTGATTAATTAATAAGCTGGAATGGAAGATTGCTGCTAATCCTCCGCCTCGGCCCGTGCTACGAGCATTCTGACAGTTAGTGTGACTCGGGGGTGTTGACTCATTTAAACTAACATATTCATCCTGCTGTAACCAGGGTTCTGTAAGGCAGAATAAATCAATATGTTGATCGATTATTATATCATTTACCAACAGGGACTTAGAAGAGAGAGACCTAATGTTTAATAGACCACATTTAACGGTTTTAGTCTGTGGTGCAGTTGAAGGTGCTATTATTTTTTCTTTTTGAATTTTTATGCTTAAACAGATTTTTGCTGGTTATTGGTGGTCTGGGAGCAGGCACCGTCTCCACGGGGATGGGGTAATGAGGGGATGGCAGGGGGAGAGAAGCTGCAGAGAGGTGTGTAAGACTACAGAGAATTCTTAACTTTCGTGACACACATCGAGTAACTAATACATTTTCAAATATTGTCCAAAAACATGTTTGAAAGCACACTATGTAACTTGGCAACCTAAGAATCCCACCATTATTTTAAAAAGTGGAAAAAAGCCCCCATAATTTTGACAAGGAGCCCTGAAAAATTACCCAATCACAGCAGACCTTTCAAAAATGCATCAGACTATCCCGTACGGAACAGCCAATCAGATAACTTGTTTCAACACAGCAACAATAATATACATGGTGACGACTGTTGTGGGATGCCGATGCTAGTGGCAGTGCAACTGCAGATGATTCTGAAGGAACACGATCTGGATTTTGCTGCATGCATGTCATCTCAACTCACAGCAGGATTGTTTGTTTTGGGGAGAAGTCGTTCAAGAAATTCAAAGAATATGCTAATCTTTGTAAACAAGCAAAAAACAGACTGTGTACAGGCAGAGCTTCCAAATGGAAAAATGCATGTTCATTACGATCATGGTGAAAGAAGTGGGAGGTAAGTTTTCATTATGAGGTCTATTAGAAAAGTATCCGACCTTATTTTTGTCAAAAACCATATGGATTTGAATCACGTGTGATTGCGTCAGACAAGCTTGAACCATCGTGCGCATGCGTGAGTTTTTCCACGCCTGTCGGTTGTCATTCGCCTGTGAGCAGGCTTTGAGTGAGGAGTGGTCCAGCCCCCTCGTCGGATTTTCATTGTCAGGAAATGGCGGAATGACTTGGCATATTTTTCCATCAGAATTTTTCAGAAACTGTTTGGCAGCTGGAAACCATTAGAAAAATGTATCTGGCTTTCGGTGAAAATGTTATGGGCTTGGTAGAGAATGAGTGTTACTGTCACTTTAAGGACGGCCACCAGCGGCTGTGGGGCGCGCCGCGCTCCCCAGCCGCCATGGACGGGCTGAACAACCATTTCATTTCTAAACAGATGGCTGTCTGGATCCGTGACCATCGTGTGCCATTTCTCTGGTTATCACAAGAGCTGGACACCAACCATTTTCCGGCAGATTTCACTTTTAACAAGAGATTTTGTCATGGAAAGCCGAGCGGAGGCTTCGCGCGTCACGATGGATTCGCTACTGGAGCGAGACAAACCACCTCCGTTTTGGTCTCACAGGACGACTTTGAGATGGCGTTCAGACAGCTGTCGGTGGTTTTTCCATCGAGTGATTATCCGAGAAATTGTGGATGAGCCTGGACATGCCAGAACATGTCCCGTGAGGCTTCATCACGACGTTGCTGTGCACCATGCCGCGACGTGCGGAATTCCTCCACACGTCTGTCTCAATGTGCCGAAAAAGTGCTGATGTCCATGTCTTTTCACAATTCCTGTGGTAGTCAGACGACGTCCCGGATAAAACGCAGCGTCCAGTTTGGAAATGAACGGCACATTTCACTGTTACGGGAGTTTTTGTCATGGAAAGAGGAGCATGGCGTACAGCAACACCGTGATGAAGCCTCACAGGAAATGTTCTGGCATGTCCAGGCACATCCACAATTTCTTGGATAATCACTCGATGGAAAAACCACCGACAGCTGTCGGAACGCCATCTCAAAGCCGTCCTGTGAGACCAAAACGGAGGTGTTCCTTTGTCTCGCTCCATCAGCAAATCGGTCGTGACGCGCGAAGCCTCCGCTCCTCTTTCATGACAAACTCCTGTAACAGTGGAATGTGCCGTTCATTTCCAAACTGGACGCTGTTTTATGCAGGACGTCGTCTGACTAGCACAGGAATTGTGAAAAGACATGGACATCAGCACTTTTTCGGCACATTGAGACAGACGTGCGGAGGTTTCTCAGTTTCTGAAAAAAATTCTGATGGGGGAAAAAAAGCCCAAATCATTCCATTTCCTGGCAATGAAACGACAAGGGGGCTGGACCACTCCTCACTCAAAGCCTGCTCACAGGCGAATGACACAACCGACAGGCGTGGAAAAACTCACGCATGCGCACGAGGGTTCAAGCTTGTCTGATGCAATCACACGTGATTCAAATCCATATGGCTTTTGAAAAAAGTCATACTTTTCTAATAGACCTCGTATAGCTAGAAATTAAATTAATAGTGTACCATCAAATGCATACTGGTGGTTCAGATTCTACAGGCTGGACTTCAGTTGAATGAATGATTGTAACACTATTTGTTCCTGTGCATTATAGGCTGAGGTCAGCAACTAATTAATTCTGTATAACTTATGAATGACCTTTTCATGAGTGTAGAAATGCAAAAAGGAATATTTTTTGATAAATGAAATGTTTAGTGGTTCTTAAATTTGTTGGTTAATCTGAGTCTGTGTTGAGTGTTTGTTTCTGTTGTACATTCTACTCTTCATGGGTAACAATGTTAAATGATTAAGTAATTGCTAAATGATATGAGGCTTTATGAGTAAACCATATTTATGATGATTCTAATGGTATGATCATTATAATGTTACAAATAATGAAATGGTGGCCTTTATAATTCCAGGCACACCCCTTACTGCTTTTAAAACAATAAAATTCAACACTAGTCATAGGCCTTAGAATAATATAAATTTTCTTCCTCTAGCAGACTTTCTTTTACTTTGATTTTAAATCAGTTTGTGACTCATAATTATTTTGTGTGGATTTAATTGATTCACCTGACCACTACACAATATTTCAGATAAATGACTTTAACTTCTACATTTTGTGGCCTTTTGGATGACGCTTATGGTTGTAAATATTTTCATGTATAACTTGCCCTCATTATTTATGCTAACATCAGGAGACAAGGAGGTGCTCCAGGATATCATGCTGAATGCTGTCGCCGTTTTTGCAATATTGCTGAAATCAACTGAAGGAATAAAAAGCTAGAAGGTAAAATTGACCATTTGTTTCATCTTCTCATCTACATACACACACAACCAAATATACCATGTATATATATTTTTATATGTAAATGAAAACAATGTTCTGCTTGGAGATTACAGTAATGAGAGCATAATGAAAAACATGAAACTGAGTAATGTATGTATATATGTATGTATATATGTGTATGTATGTATATGTATATATATGTGTGTATGTATATGTGTGTGTGTATGTGTGTGTGTGTATCTATATATATATATAGATAGATAGATAGATAGATAGTAGTGCTATGTGACTAAAGAGTAATCCAGTTTTTGAGTATACGAGGTCTGTTAGAAAAGTTTTATTTTTTAAAAAAACTATATGGATTTGATATGTTTTTACGTCAGCCAAGCTTGAACCTTCGTGCGCATGCGTGAGTTTTTCCACGCCTGTCGGTGACGTCATTCGCCTGTGAGCATGCCTTGTGGGAGGAGTGGTCCAGCCCCCTCGTCGGATTTTCATTGTCTGAGAAGTTGCTGAGACTGGCGCTGTGCTTCATCAAAATTTTTTCAAAAACTGAGGCACATCCGAGTGGATACCATTCGACAAATTAAGCTGGTTTTCGGTGAAAATTTTAACGGCTGAGAGATTTTGGATTGTTTGTATCGCTGTAAGGACTTCCCACAGAGCGGGACGTCACACAGCGCTCCGAGGCAACGTCGTCATCCTGTTTCAAGCTGAAAACCTCCAAACTTAAGCCTCTGACCCAGGACGTGGTGAGAACAACTTTCAGAAGAGGTCAGAATCAGCAGTTTATCCAGACATTCCACTGTTAAAGGAGATTTTTTTAATGAAAGACGTGCGGATGGATTGGCGCGTCGGCTCGCCCGCCACCGGAAAAACACCTCTGGGTTAACTATTTGTAAAATCCAGGCGGCTTTTGATGGCTTTCAGTTGAGTGAATATCTGAGAAATTGTTTAACAGCAGGGCATGTTCCAACTTGTCCTTAAGGCTTCCAACGGAGGTGTTCTTCCTGTGGCGGGCGCGCGGCGCCAGCTGCGAGCCCACGTGCCAATCCGTCCGCACATCTTTCGTTAAAAAAAATCTCCTTTAACAGAATGTCGAGAAACTGCTGATTCCGACCTCTTCTGAAAGTTCTGTTCTCACAATGTCCTTTGTCAACAGAGGCTTAAATTTGGAGGTTTTCAGCTTGAAACAGGATGACGACGTCGCCTTGGAGCGCTGCGTGACGTCCTGCTCCGTGGGAAGTCCTTACAGCGATAGAAACAATCCAAAATCTCTCATCAGCCGTTAAAATTTTCACCAAAAACCAGCTTAATTTGTCGAATAGTGTCCACTCGGATGTGCCTCACAGTTTTGGAAAATTTGATGAAGCACAGCGCCAGTCTCTCAGCAACTTCTCAGACAAAGGAATTCTGACGAGGGGGTGGACCACTCCTCCCACAAGGCGTGCTCACAGGCGAATGATGTCACCGACAGGCGTGAAAAAACTCTTGCATGCCCATGAGGGTTCAAGCTTGGCTGATGTGATTCAAATCCATATGGTTTTTAAAAAAATGTCAGATACTCTTCTAATAGACCTCGTATTTCCTATTGTTACATGGGAAACGAGGTACGAGTAGACTCTCAAATGCAACAAGACCAAGCATTCATGATATGCACACTCTTAAGGCTATGAAATTGGGCTGTTAGTAAAAGTAGGAAAGGGGGTGTTCACAATAATAGTAGTGTGGCATTCAGTCAGTGAGTTTGTCAAGTTTGTGGAACAAATAGGTGTGAATCAGGTGTCCCCTATTTAAGGATGAAGCCCGCACCTGTTGAACATGCTTTCCTCTTTGAAAGCCTGAGGAAAATGGGACATTCAAGACATTGTTCAGAAGAACAGCGTAGTTTGATTAAAAGTTGATTGAACTTATACGCAGGTGCAAAAATTATAGGTTGTTCATCTCCAATGATTTAAAATGGACAAAAAAGACGCGTGGAAGAAAATGGAAAACAACCATCAAAATGGATAGAAGAATAACCAGAATGGCAAAGGCTCACCCATTGATCAGCTCCAGGATGATCATAGACAGTCTGGAGTTACCTGTAAGTGCTGTGACAGTTAGAAGACACCTGTGAAGCTAATTTATTTGCAAGAATCCCCCGCAAAGTCCCTCTGTTAAATAAGACGTGCAGAAGAGGTTACAATTTGCCAAAGAACACATCAACTGGCCTAAAGACAAATGGAGGAATATTTTGTGGACTGAGTAAAATTGTTGTTTTTGGGTCTAAGGTCCACAGACAGTTTGTGAGACAACCCCCAAACTCTGAATTCAAGCCGCAGTTCAGTGAAGCATGGTGGTGCAAGCGTCATGATATGGGCATGTTTCTCCTACTAGGGTGTTGGGCCTATATATCGCATACCAGGTATCATGGATCAGTTTGGATATGTCAGAATACTTGAAGAGGTCATGTTGCCTTATGCTGAAGAGTACATGCCCTTGAAATGGTGGTTTCAACAAGACAATGACCCCAAGCACACTAGTAAATGAGCAAAATCTTGGTTCTAAACCAACAAAATTAATGCCTCGCAGATGTGAAGAAATCATGAAAAAAATGTGGTTATACAACTAGGGAGTGGCCTGCCCAATCCCTGGACCTAAATCCAATTGAGAACTTGTGGGGTGACATCAAAAAAGCTGTTTCTGAAGCAAAACCAAGAAATGTGAATGAATTGTGGAATAACAGCTGAAAGGTGCCACAAGTTGGTTGACTCCATGCCTCACAGATGTGAAGTCATGAAAAACTGGTTATACAATTAAGTATTAGTTTGATTCACAGGATTGCTTAAAAAAAGCAGTTTGAACATTATAGTTTTGAGTTTGTAGCATCAACAGCAGATGCTATTATTGTGAACACACCCTTTTCTACTTTTTTAAACTAATAGCCCAATTTCATAGCCTTAAGAGTGTGCATATCATGGGTGAGGTGACACCGATCTGAGCCTGAGGTGGAAGGTGACGTGGAGGTCGAGGACCCAGCACCCAGGCCTCCCAGTGCATCAGCCACCAGCATGGCTAAAAAAAAAAACTTCCACAACCAAAAAGCAACCGTCCAAATCCTCCTTTGGTTAAGGTAAATTATTTCAACAGTTATTTCTGCAACAATCAGTGACGTGATGAATGTGGAAAAAGGATGCGAGAGCCAGCGGATGTTTGCTTAGTTGGTCTTCCACGAGACCAGCAAAATGTATGAGGAGATATACAATGTGTATTACCAAGCTGCAGCTACACCACAACAGGACTTTACAAATTAAAAAAAAACTCCAGCAGCAGTTCCATTTTCATCCTCCTTCACTGCAGCTCAGGCCACAGCATTTCCACCCTCCACAACTCTCCATGGTTTCTACATCATTCTGTCCTCTCAACCCACATCAGCCATTCTACTTCTCTTCTCAGGCACAACGGATGACATCACAACAGCCAGTTTCACCGCTCTTCAATATAACTGTTTGGTCTCCCTCTCCACAACATCCCAAAAAACAGTATACCTCAGACCCAGCCCTTCTCCATGTCCCCTCTCCATTTTATCCATCTCAGCCCCCTGATTCCTGAACCTAACTACGTCAGACTTTAATGTCTCTATCTTCTGGATTAGAATCTTCAACACAGACCAAAAACCCCTGTAAATGAGATGTCTATGTAAAAATCAGGCCACTGCCTGTGTAGGTGTCCACATGGCCCGACTTGGATTTTGATCAAATTTTTACCAATTACCCTTCAAATAGATTGATTAGGCATGGTAAAGTTTTTAAATCAGGCAAAATTTTACTTGAGTTTTGTTCAATTCAAAATTTGATGTCAAAATAGCGTGAAATCTTGTTACATTAAACTCTAATCTGACATTTTTCCGTAAATCTGGTTATTCGTGTGAGATTTGAGACTTTATAATATCGGTGTAACGGTGGCAAAATATTCAACTGTTTCACATTTGGATGTATTACTTGGCTCCCTGACAATGTTCTGATGAGATGTCTTTCCTGCCAACAGGCCAGACCTCCACACTGCACAGGCGCAGTATTGTCTGGATGCAGAACTGTTCATTTATGCAATGAGATGCACAATTCAACAGAATACTGGCTGTGTGCTGTTAGCTGAGAGTCGCATGCCACCACCAAAATATATGAATTTAAGCTACCCTACGAAAGTATTGATGTGGATTCTAATAATTTCACATTTGATAGATTCCTCCGTGCCCTGACTGTTGTTGCAGCGACGCTGCCTCACGGTAAACCTCACCAACCTAATTACCTACAGGAAAAATAAACTGTGCAAATTATGGAATTAGAATGGGAATAACCCCCTTGTGTCTGATTTGCTGATGTTCATGCTGTTATACAGCTGCAAATGTCCGTTTTACCAGCTCCACTAACACATCGCCAGTAAAGGTCAATATGTGACCATATAACCAGCATGAATGTCTGCAAATCATCAGATAGTAAAAATACCTAAGTTTGAGGCAACACTGCCCATCTCAAAGCATGTGATTTGAAAAACTGGCTATGGGGCATCATCAACCATCATCCAGATATCAGAGATTCATTGTCTGTCTGGAACCTTTCAATATATTTCAAATTCTGGGAGAGTAGGGAAACTGAAAAATGCTCACAAAATGAGTAATATTTGACATATCTCAGCAAATGAGGTATCGTTTTGTATGTTTTTGGGTATGGGAGGTTCAGTTATGGGGTCATTTGTATAATCCAAGGTCACTGAGAAATATCAATGTCATTTTCATTTCAAACATTTCTTCACATCTCGCAGCAAAGTATAAATATCATCCCATCACAAATATTTGGAGATACCATCATTAGCTTTACAACAATACCATATATGACCTAATTTAAGGGTGATTCTTTAACTACGGGCACTATTGGCCTTGTAAATGTAATTTCCACCACACCATTGCCTTACAATATAAAGTGCCTTGGGGCAACTGTTTGTTGTGATTTGGCGCTATATACATGTGCTCTGTCACTGTTTATCTCCATAGAAGCTACACAAACAATCTTTCATACAAACTGTTTCAAGGGACATTGCAGTGTTGTGGTGGAAATTACAGCAATAGTGTGGGACAACTACATTTTGTTTAAAAAAATCACAACAGTTGTATGACATTGAATACCCCAATTATGTTTTGATTATTTTACTGATATTCAGAGATATTTTAAAACATTAGAAAAAACATTTCTTTTTTATTCATTTTTATCATTTAAGATCAAAAGTCTGGGTGTGGGACAAGCACAAAACGGCAATATTTGCATATAATGATGATGAAAAAGTCATCAGACTACTAGAACAAATTTCTTAACACACTTTCATTGTAAAGATAACTATAAAAGTGACATTTCCCCTTTTTTCTGTTTTTCATACAATATGATCAAAGGACATAAGTGCCCATAGTCTAATAATCACCCTTATATAGGACACAGCATGCATGTAATTTTTTTTGATGACCCTGTTTGGGTTCCTATGTCAACATTTTGAGTCTTAAAGTAAATATAAATTGGTCTCTGGATAAAAATAAAATCTGTACATAATGGATCCTACATCTCTGGACAGAAATCCAAATAAACAAAATGTGGTGTTTTTGTCAAAAGCACTTCCTTTCAGATGTTAATGGCACAAATGTAACTCCATACCACTGAGTTGAGCTCTTGCAGCCAGCTGTGCTGCACGTCATAACTGTCTCATTTTGGGAGGAAAAAGCAGTTTTGGTTGGTTGTAACATGTCTGTACAATGTTTGGAAAGAGGTGTCATTTGATTTAAAACGGCAATTCGCTTTGAAGTTATTAATTCCGACCTCTACTCTATGAAACGTTAGCATTCGAAGCTGTGTATTTAGTCACACAAAACAGGAACAGAAGGATGATTCTTGTTTGTTCCCCACAACAAGACAAGCATCCCAGTTAGTGACTTTAATTTGCACAAAAGTGACTCAATTGACATTTTAAATGGCTGTGAGAGGGGTTAATGAAGAAGTTAGATCTGCACTTCTGGGGGGGGGGGGGGGAAGCAAAGCAAAGCTTTGACTCGCTGCTTCATTGTTTCAAGCTTCAAGTAGACCCACTCTGCAGTGGGTTCTGCAGTCAACAGAGAAATTATTTTCCCGATTAAAAACATAAAAAAAAAAAAATGGCTGCTCAAGCATAATGTCAACTGAAGGACAGATGAGAGAATCATTAAACAAAAAAAAAACTCAGTGCATCGAACCATTTCTTAATTCTTAAACAGAATTCTAATACCCAACCCTATTGATGTGTTTAATTTTAGGCTTCATATGACCCGAACACCAGTATGTGTGGAAAAATCGGAGCTGGTTATAAACTTTAGCTGGTGGAGATACTTAAATTTCAAAGCAGGTGTGCTTGAATTGGTTAATGCTTTAAATCCTGGCCACAAACATCTGGAGGAACTGGCTGAGGGAACAGAAAGCTTCTTCTGCGTGGTTTTTTTTTCTTCCCCTCTTAAACAAGGTCTGCTTGTTGTTTTTTTAGAACCATAAGCAACTAACAGTCTTGATGTCTACAGTGATAAGTACTCACTCTCAGCAGGAACCCCTTTTTTTTTCTCTATTCTGTGATTGTGACAAATCACCTGCCTGTAGACTGATGGCAAAAACAGCTTTGATCTGCCCTGTATGATTGGTTGCCATTAAATGTGCTGAAGTGATTAGAAAAGTTCAGAGAATTTTAACTTTTAAGAGCTCTGCACAAAAGCTGAAGTGTTCGGTAAACATGCCAGGTGCAGTGACATTTTTCTGCAGAATACTCTAATTTTTGGACTTTGGCACTCCATGGCGGGGGAGATGCACTTTATGGACACGGGCCCTCAGGACATTTCATGAGACTTCTGTCAGGGACCTGCAGGAACTCTCGGTTTATTTCATATTAATAAAGGACTAAGTGTATATCATCATACATGATGGCAGTATCGCTAAAAAAATGACTCATTGAATGAACTAGATTCAATTATGTGCAAGATTTCCATCTAATATATGTAGTCTCAACTCAAAAAAAGCACATCCATGCAAGATAATTTAGTTTAGTTGGGACTACATCTATTTGCTGGTGCGTCCCAACCCCATCACTTAAGTAGCATTTCTGAAGTTATCCACCACTGCATCTGAACACCGAAGGCAGCAGACATCACTGATCGTCATCCGGTGCCAGATGAGTTCCATTGTGCACATGGGGAGACAAGAAACAGGTCTGACTGTGTGCCTTAATGTGAGGATCAGTTCTGATGAGCTGAGCTGTATGGTGCAAACAGAGGGGCTGCGTTCATCATTGTGACATGAGCTGCTGCCTCCCTGCAAACTTCCCCTCCAACAGTGAGCAGCACTGTCTGGATGGCACGGATAAGGCAAAGTGTCGAGTTGACCAACTGAGACTGCACAGTTGAGCATGCATGGGAAATTTGGAGTTGAAGTGTAAATGTTTTGTAGTATTTGTCTTGATGAATTAACTGATCAAGATTAAGGTCTAGCAGTTTACTTAAAGGTGTATTCTCTCAACATTTACAAATAAAGAAATGGCACTTCAGCTCCACTAATTTAAGAACATTTAAGGGTGATTCTTAGACTACGGGCACTTATGTCCTTTGATCATATTGTATGAAAAACAGAAAACGGGAAATTTAACACTTTTATAGTTATCTTTACAATGAAAGTGTTAAGAAATTTGTTCTAGTAGTCTGATGACTTTTTCAGCATCATTATATGCAAATATTGCCGTTTTGTGCTTGTCCCACACCTAGACTTGTGATCTTCAATGATAAAAATGAATGGTAAAGAAATGTTTTTTCTAATGTTTTTAAAAATCTCTGAATAAAATATCAGTAAAATAATCAAAACATAATTGGGGTATTCAATGTCATACAACTTTTTTTTTTTTAAACAAAATGTTGTGTTATGTGTCGGACGCAGCTCGGAGAACCGACCAGCGTTTGAAGGACCCAGTATGAAATAAGCAGAGCACGGTACAAAGGCTAACTGAATTTAATACATAACAGTGACCATAATAATAATAAAAAGTGCGGTCTGGCGTGGTGCGCTCCCAGCAGCGATAATGGTCCGGAGCCAGAAGCTGTTTCGGACCCAAGGACCCCGCCGACACCCCCCAGGTGGCCGCAACAACCGAGTCTGTGAAAGAAGGAACCATTATGTGAGTCCACACTCTACACACAGAACACTTAAAGGTGTACAAACAGCAAACACTTCCTGGCTTGATTACTGATCAGCTTCCAACCTGCAGGCATGGAACATCTCGTTCACAAATCACCACAGCAGTGGAAGCTGATACATGACTAACATACAGCTCAATACAATAAGGTGTGAGGGACACCACATTTACTGACTGTATAACTGTTAGTCACAAAATCCAACGTACCTCAGGAAGTGTGCTGACGAGCGTGAGACCTCACCCCCTCCTCTTTCACAGACTGTGCATCAAACCTGGACATTCTCAGCGTCCGCTGCTGATGAGATGGCTCCCAAGACGACGATCTCACCCGTCTGGTCACAAGGTCGAGTCTCTGGCAAATGCACACTGTGCACTTCAGTCTTAAATGCCAACATACTCCAATCCCTCCAGATGCACCTCAGCTGTGAGTCCTGACGAGTCGCAGGTGATCAGGGTGAAGTCCTAACAGCCTCAGCAACACAGCCACTCAGTCCCAAATGCACGCCACCTGGGAGGAAACCAAATGACAAACAAACCGGCAGCCAGGCCCCCCCAGCCATACAACATGTTGTCCCACACTATTGCCGTAATTTCCACCACAACACTGTAATGTCCCTTTAAACAGTTTGTATGAAAGATTGTTTGGGTAGTTTCTATGGAGATAAACAGTGACATCAGAGCACATGTATACAGCACCAAATCACAACAAACAGTTGCCCTAAGGCGCTTTATATTGTAAGGCAATGGTGTGGTGGAAATTACATTTACAAGGCCAATAGTGCCCGTAGTTATAGAATCACCCTTAAATACTCAATCACAGGCAAGATCAAAATGTGCCTTGTTTGGTAAATTGGAGGGTTTTTTTTTTTTTTTTTTTTTTTTGGACCCATGTGGATTAAAATAAAACAAGATGCTGTGACATACTGAGAAAGTGAGTTTCCCAGCATGCTATTCAATGCCGACTGCTGTGGTACATATGCTGTTGGCATCATGAAGCTCAGTGGCGGTCCTAGACTGATTTACTCCCCGGGCGCAACCCCCTGCGTGCGCCCCCCCCCCCCCCCGCGCGCGCACACTAACGTGGCCACCACCTCCGCTCCACCACCCACGAAAACGCTTGACTTCGTCCAGAACACCCACAATCCCACAAATTAACTCACAACAGCTATTTTCAAGAACAAATTTCCGGTTTCAATGTCTACTGCAATAACAAACACAAAGATAAACAATAATTACTTCAATAAAGTTTTTGAACATAAAAAACAAGACTCAGTGACTTCACATTACACCTATGTACAGTACAGGTATTTAAGAAAGCACAACTGCACTACAGCACCACCCGATGGTCAAAATATTGCCATATATTGTCATTCAGTTTTACCAACAGAGTGCACTTTGCATTATCATTGAGTATCATTCACCATAATGAACAAGATTTAAACCTCCATTAAAGTCGCACCATATAAATAACAAAAGAAGTTAATCTGTATATTACAGAATACCATGAAGTGGCCAAAAATGTACCAAAAAACCCTATACATTAAAGTGGCAAAAATGGTAAAGCGCAATCATGTATCATAAATAAATGAACTAAGGACAGAGGTAAATTCTATACCATTACTGTATACATAAGAAATAAACACTATTGTGTATCATAAGTAACAGGAAGCAACAAGTGAAGAAGTTAACACTCTTTAAAGGCAAAAATGGCAAACCATAATAATTTGTCATAAATAACAAGTGCAAAAGAAGTAAGAAGAAAACAGTCTATAAGAGGTCTATTAGAAAAGTATCCGACCTTTTTTAAAAAAAAACAAAAAAACATGGATTTGAATCACGTGCTTGCGTGAGCCAACCTTGAACCTTCATGCGCATGCGTGATTTTTTTTTTATTTTTTTCACGCCTGTTGGTTGCGTCATTCGCCTTTGAGTGGTCCACCCCCCTCGGCGGATTTTCATTGTCAGGGAAATGGCTGAGACTGCTGCTTTGCTTGATCAAATTTTTTTTTAGAAACTGAGGCACGTCCATGTGGACACCATTCGAGAAATTCAGGTGGTTTTTGGTGAAAATTTTATGAGCTTCAAAGACATTAAGGGATGTTACTGTCGCTTTAAGGATGCCCTCAGCAGCTGTGGGGCACGCCGCACTCCAGCTGCCATCGACAGGCTGAACGATCATTTCATTTCTAAACGGATCGCTCTGTGGAGCCGTGACCATCGTGTGCACTTTCTCTGGACATCACCCATTTTCCTGCAGATTTCACTTTTAACAAGAGATTTTGTTGTGGAAAGCCGAGTGGACGCTTCGCGCATCATGATAGATTTGCTACTGGACCGACACAAAACCTCCGTTTTTGGGCGTGCGGAATTCCTCCGCACGTCTGTCTCAATTTGCCGAAAAAGTGCTGATGTCCACGTCTTTTCACAATTCCTGTGCTAGTCCAGACGACGTCCCGGATAAAACACAGCGTCCAGTTTGGAAATGAACGGCACATTCCACTGTTACGAGGAGATTTTGTCATGGAAACGAGTGGACGCTTCGCGCATCATGATGGATTCGCTGCTGGACCGACACAAAACCACCTCCGTTTTGGTCTCACAGGACGGCTTTGAGATGGCGTTCAGACAGCTGTCGCTGGTTTTTCAGTCGAGTGATTATTCAAGAAATTGTGGATGAGCCTGGACATGCCAGAACATGTTCTGTGAGGCTTCATCACGGCGTTGCTTTGCACATTGCGGCACCGCCGTGACGCCCGGAATTCCTCTGCACGTCTGTCTCAATTTGCCGAAAAAGTGCTGATGTCCACGTCTTTTCACAATTCCTGTGCTAATCCAGATGACGTCCCGGATAAAACACAGCGTCCAGTTTGGAAATGAACGGCACATTCCACTGTTACGAGGAGTTTGTCATGGAAAGGAGCGGATGCTTCGCGCGTCACGACGACAAGCAAGACAAACACCTCCGTTTCAGAGTGCCAGAAGGACAAGCTGGGACATGCCTTTCAGTGCTTACCAGTTGAGTGAGTATCAGAGAAATTGTGGAGAGGTGGACATGTCCCAGCTTGCCAAAAGCAACGCCGTGATGAAGCGTCACAGAACATGTTCTGGCATGTCCAGGCTTGTCCACAATTTCTTGGCTAATTGCTCAACTGAAAAACCACCGACAGCTGTCTGAACACCATCTCAAAGCCGTCCTGAGACCAAAACGGTGGTGGTTTTGTGTCGGTCCAGCAGCGGATCCATCATGACGCACGAAGCGTCCGCTCGGCTTTCCATGACAAAATCTCTTAAGTGAAATCTGCAGGAAAATGGGTGATGTCCAGCTCTTGTGTTAACCAGAGAAAGTGCACACGATGGTCACGGATCCACAGAGCGATCCGTTTAGAAATGAAATGGTCATTCAGCCTGTCTGACAGCTGGAGCGCGGCGCGCCCCACAGCTGCTGAGGGTGTCCTTAAAGCGACAGTAACATCCCTTAATGTCTTTGAAGCTCATAAAATTTTCACCAAAAACCACCTGAATTTCTCGAATGGTTTCCACATGGATGTGCCTCAGTTTCTAAAAAAAAAAAAAAAAAAATTGATCAAGCAAAGCAGCAGTCTCTCAGCCATTTCCCTGACAATGAAAATCCGCCAAGAGGGTGGACCACTCCTCACTCAAAGCCTGCTCACAGGCGAATGACGCAACCGACAGGCGTGAAAAAAATCACACATGCGCATGAAGGGTCAAGGTTGGCTCACGCAAGCACACGTGATTCAAATCCATATGGTGTGTTTTTTTTTTTAAGGTTGGATAATTTTCTAATAGACCTCATATACAAAAGTTTGCAGGAGGGCATCATAATTGTTTGCCACAGTGCTCACTATCTGTGATGTGAAATTCCATCAAGTATGAGCATTTCTGGGCAACCTTGAGCAGCCTGCAGACTGAAGAAAAGACATCCTCTTTGTGGATTTTGAGAAAAATGTGGCAAACCAAGAGTGATGCAAAAAATATTCTACACTCAGATAACCATTTAGCCCCCTGAGACAGAACCAGGTTCAGTCTTTGTGCATAGCAATACACAAACATTGCACTGGGGGCTATTGCTGAAGCCATGGCTTCTTCGTAAGGAAGACTATCAAATGGCTTCGCCAAAATCCGGTCCACAACATTCAAATTGTCTGCCATTATGTGCAGCTTGCTACCTAGCTAGCTCGCTAGCTGGGACTGGCGCGAGGCTAGTGTGAAGTTTGTCCGCCTGTGAGTGCTTTGTGACGGTGGAGGAGCTCAGCAGCACCCGCTGCTAAAGTAGGGACAGAAACTGCAATAGAAGTCAGAGTGATAGAAGTCAGTCTCCAAACACACCAGCTAGTCGTTTTTAACAAAGAAAATGCAACTAAGGATTAGGAAAGTCTCCGGTTCAACTCAGAACAGAATGAAAATTAAAAAGTGCTCCCACGGATGTTTACACCAAAAGATCGCTGATTCGCTCATTTTGCTGTCAATCAAAAAGGGATTCGTCCTCAGTCAGACCATCCAATCATCATGCAGCAGCTGAGCGTCCGGGCCAGCCGAGGCCTGCCCACTGCCCCATAGACCCCCAGACACGCTGAGATGGGCGGGACAAAGCCCAGCATTTATCCAATGACTCGTCTCATTTCGCAGCAGTCTTTGCTTCGCTATTAAACTCTGTGGACGCTCAGCGTCCACACTGTTTAAAGCACTGTGAAGCTGCGGGAATACGTAAATCAATACATACCTTTTTCCTTTGCTCGTTTCTCCTTTTCTTCTTTCTTTTTCTTTCGAAATTGGGCACCTGATGGCTTTGATCGTTTCCTATCCATGATTGTCTTACTCCGTTTTGACCACCTCCTCGTCCAAACATTGAATGATTCCCCCCTCCCCCTGCACAAACTCTGCACTGTGCAGCGTCGCTCACCTAATGCGAGAGGTGAGATGGGGGGGGGGGAGCTCTGCCGTAACATAACCACGAACTCCCCCGTCAGGACAACCCCCCCACCCCAGTTTTATTTTTTAAATTTTTTTCCGCACGCTCGTGATGCCGCCCCGGCCGGCTGCCCGGTCGGCCTGCCTCCAGGACCGCCCCTGATGAAGCTTGCAAAACTGCACTATTAAGTGTTTAAAGTGTGAAAACTGCCACGGCTAACAAACTGTCAACAATTCCACTGGGAAGAATTCCAGTAAAATCTGGACCCTTGCTGGTCTACATGTACTAATGTTTGTTTTTACTTTATTTTCAAGAGTCAGTGTGGAGACTTTATGCTTTACCTTCACTGAGTCTTAATTGGCAGTTTGTGCAAAAATTAAACTTGATGTGCTTTTAGTTTTCTTTAATGGTCAGAATGGCTACAAGCACATTTCTAACTCTTTGAAATGTCTTTGCTTGAAATCAGTCATTAAATACAAATGAGCCATAGGTCAGACCTGAACCTTTGCAAGGAGATCAGGGAGGAGAAACTAGACCTCTGAGATAACACTGAAGTAGCAGGATGATGTTGGTCTCAAGCCCCTTTCACACTGGGCCCACTTCAAGTTGCGTCACGATGACGCAGGAATGTCTGCGTCAGGTGCGCACATCAGGGGCAGAGAGGAGGTGAGGACGCAGCCTGCAGGTTCTCTGCAAAGAGGAGTCAGAGTGCACAGTTTGGCTGCAGCCAGACTGTGCACTCTGATTTTTCTTCTACTTTATACAGTAGTGTTCAGAATAATAGTAGTGCTATGTGACTAAAAAGATTAATCCAGGTTTTGAGTATATTTCTTATTGTTACATGGGAAACAAGGTACCAGTAGATTCTCACAAATCCAATAAGACCATGCATTCATGATATGCACACTCTTAAGGCTATGAAATTGGGCTATTTAAAAAAAAAAAGTAGAAAAGGGGGTGTTCACAATAATAGTAGCATCTGCTGTTGATGCTACAAACTCAAAACTATTATGTTCAAACTGCTTTTTTAGCAATCCTGTGAATCACTAAACTAGTATTTAGTTGTAGAACCACAGTTTTCATGATTTCTTCACATCTGCGAGGCATTAATTTTGTTGCTTTGGAACCAAGATTTTGCTCGTTTACTAGTGTGCTTGCGGTCATTGTCTTGTTGAAACATCCATTTCAAGGGCATGTCCTCTTCAGCATAAGGCAACATGATCTCTTCAAGTATTTTGACATATCCAAACTGATCCATGATATCTGGTATGCGATATATAGGTCCAACACCCTAGTAGGAGAAACATGCCCATATCATGTTTGCACCACCATGCTTCACTGTCTTCACTGTGAACTGTGGCTTGAATTCAGAGTTTGGGGGTCATCTCACAAACTGTCTGCGGCCCTTGGACCCAAAAAGAACAATTTTACTCTCATCAGTCCACAAAATATTCCTCCATTTCTCTTTAGGCCAGTTAATGTGTTCTTTGGCAAATTGTAACCTCTTCTGCACATGTCTTTTATTTAACAGAGGGACTTTGCGGAGGATTCTTGCAAATAAATTAGCTTCACACAGGCACCTTCTACCTTCACACAGCACTTACAGGTAACTCCAGACTGTCTTTGATCATCCTGGAGCTGATCAATGGGTGAGCCTTTGCCATTCTGGTTATTCTTCTATCCATTTTGATGGTTGTTTTCCATTTTCTTCCACGCGTCTCTGCTTTTTGTCCATTTTAAAGCATTGGAGATCATTGTAGATGAACAGCCTATAATTTGTTGCACCTGCCGATATGTTTTCCCCTCTCCAATCAACTTTTTAATCAAACTACGTCCCATTTTCCTCAGGCTTTCAAAGAGAAATCATGTTCAACAGGTGCTGGCTTCATCCTTAAATAGGGGACACCTGATTCACACCTGTTTGTTCCACAAAATTGACGAACTCACTGAATGAATGCCACACTACTGTTATTGTGAACACCCCCTTTTCTACTTTTTTTTGCAATAGCCCAATTTCATAGCCTTAAGAGTGTGCATATCATGAATGCTTGGTCTTGTTGCATTTGTGAGAATCTACTGGTACCTTGTTTCCCATGTAACAATAAGAAATATACTCAAAACCTTGATTAATCTTTTTAGTCACATAGCACTATTATTCTGAACACTACTGTATTTGTTCTTGTGCTGAGCTGCAGGTCTGTGCTCTGAGTTCTGTTATAATTTATCTTTCTTCCTTTGACCGCAAGATGCGTGCGTGCAAACGAACCGTCAGAGTAAATGTGGACATGTCCTGTCTCTGGCAGTCGGTCTGTGAGCAGGACATTTATGGACTTTATTTAAACACATTTGTGAGAGAAAAGCGAGGAGCTGCAGCAGCTGCAATCAGCATTTTTTTTTTTGTGCTCTTTTTGAGCGTTTTTTACTGCATTGAGTACACAGTATAAAACAATCCTGCATGATGTATACTTTGGGAACAGTGGAACACAGCAGGAATCATAAATTGGCGTCTGGTAATGTTGTATTGAGTGTGTGGCTTCCAGTCACGTTGAGTGCCGTCCTGTTGTTCTGACTTGTGCTGAGACCCCTTAATTTCTGCATCGCGTACAGGACGCAAAAAATTAAACATGTTTCATTTTTGGCATCCGATTTGCTTTGTCCTTTGAGTCCCTCGCACTGTATTGGCGTCGAGCTGCATCATCTCAGCACTAAGTTGCTTCCATGCCGCGTCGTCATGACACCCGATTCAACTCGAAGCAGCCCCGGTGTGAAAGCGGCTTTAGTACTTCCAGCAATTGTCATGCAAATTAATGTTCATTTCTAAACTTGGCAGACGTGCAAATGTGGCTAAAGAAATGATTAAGATGACCACAACTTCTGCACCCAGTGAATCTGTTGGACCATCAGCCCCCAAAAAACTGCCCGCTGCCATTGAAACCCTGCAACAACATGAACTGTGTCCACTACAACCATTTTTGTGATGAAGTGGTGGAGTTCCCCGATGGTTCGGACAAGGAAGACTGTCCATCGCAATGTGAAGCAGGTAACTGCTTCTGATGGTACAACTCTCTGTAGTACACAAGCATCAACACTGCAGCAATGTTTCAAGAATTTTAGAACTTGGTGGAAGGGTTCAGCAGGAATATGTGGAAAATGCACCTGTTAACATGCAGTGGGTATATCTCCAGGTCCTCAGCCTCTGAGATGAAGATGGTTGGGAAGAGTGTATGTAGTCATGAGTTTGGCTTGTGATGCCTTTGTAGGAAAACAAAGGTCAAGTTTTCAGGGTCTTGGTGCTTCCCGTCTTATGGCAGTTGACCTGGACACTACTAGGTCCCGAAAGAGGATCTTTGCAAACCACCAGAATGACTGTTAAAACTAATTGTTACTTATTAACTTGTATGAGGGGCATTACTTGGATTGTGAGGGGCATCCACATTGATGTTTTGGCTACATGCTGCATTTGCAGCATAAGCTAGCACTCTGGTGCCTCAGTGCTGAGGACGTCACTGGCTGGAGAAAGTAAAGGACACATCTCACCTGGATGTGGCAGATGGGTACTTCTGAGAGGTGGGGCTGGACCAATTATCCACTTGGGTGGCTGTCATCCAGGACCAGAGATGATGCAGTGACACCAGCACATTTTCAGACTTTAAATGTGAACAAATCTTTGTCAAACACAAACCAGGTCTTCAACATAAAAGTATAAAATGGGATGTCTAGTAAGTCCCTTCGGCTGCTCCCTTGTTTGCACTTGGGGTCGCCACAGGAAATCCAAGGTGGATCTGCATGTTGAATTGGCACAAGTTTTACGTCGGATGCCCTTCCTGACGCAACTCCACATTGCATGGAGAAATGTGGCAGGGGTGGGATTTGAACCCGGAACCTTCTGAACTGAAACCAAGTGCATTAACCACTTGGCCAAAGTAAATTTAAAGTCCAACGGAATTAAGTTTATATGGATTAAACTTAAAAATCACTGTTTGGGCCAGCAGAACCTCATTTGCAAATGAAGGACTTGTTTTTGGCTGATATAATCTTTTTGGTCTCAAAACAGCTGCAATGAAACTATTTTGAGTACCCCCCACACAAAACTTTCCTAATTTCAGCTTCTAAATTGTGACTTTCCAACTTCATTACTCATCTTACCTGACAGATTCTCTTTAGGTTGTTGAAAAAAAAAAAGACATTTGAGGGCATTTTGGGCCATAAGAACAGACACTTTATGGATCTGTGTCGAATTGGTCTTTCTACAGTGACAAAATGTCCTGTTTTCCCAGGACATAGAAAGTGATAACAATGTCCTGGTTTCCATTGGGCCATTAAATTGAATAAACTATCTCATTGTGAGGCAGAGTGTCCTGGTTTTCAGTAATCAAAATATGGTCACCCTAAATTATGAATCCTTATGAGTACAAGATTTCCATGAGTTGAAAGATGGAATGTTCCAGTGGAAAATGTGTTCCACACGATATGCGAATCTCAGCACTCAGAAAGCACTCCCTAAACTGGCTGCCAAGTTCTAAACCTTATCGCTTCATTGCCTAGCAACCTTGTAAATTGCTTAGATGTTAACTTCTAGGCTTAAGCCCCTTTCACACTGGGCTTGCGTACAGTTACGTTGTTATGCTTATGGAGTTTGCTGGAAAACTGGACAGGTTTTGGCGTAGTCTGTGTAGGCTGGTGTGTGGTTGCATTCCTTGTCTTACTTTTAGTTGCTTACTGCCACGTATGTAGCCCTCGTTGCTATATTTTCTGTCCACTCCTGCCTACTTTTTTTTTTTTCAACAGTGTGGAAATGCGCTCCATTCTCTAAACGGTACATGAACACCCTCACGTTGCACGCAAGGAGAGAGGGAGAGGAAACTAAGCAGTGGAAATCACAGCTTTCCGAGTGGCACCTGAAAACCCCCTGTTGTGGCAATTCACTTGAGCATGAAGGTTTGAACAGGTTTGATCCACAGAGTTGACACATGTCCCCTCGCTGGCCATCCAACTGTGAGGAGTTAACCTGGATGTGGAAATGTCCCCCCCCCCGCTGGCAATTTGTCTGAGCTGGAGTTAATGGATTTTATTAACATGCCACAATTGTGACAGACTGGACGACATGAAAAGTGAAGCAAAGCAGAGCTGCTCCTGGCGGTCACGTGCAAACCCCGCATGAGAAGTGAGTTGTGGACATGTTCGCTGAACGTGGAAGCTTGACTCGCCGCTTCTTCCATGATTTTGAAGCTTCACTACCAGAAAAGTCCAGCAGGATGAATAAAATCTATCAATCCAGGTACGTACTGATAAAAGGTGTTTTTTTTTTTTTTGCCCTGGTATGTAGAATTGCAGAGGCTTGGTGTATCATAGTGTTGTGTAGATTTACAAACAGTTGCAGTGTGTTGTGTAGACTTGCTTTAAAAGCTGCGTACTTTGTGTCCAGTGCTCCATGCTGAAAAAAATTAAACTGGTTTAATTTTTCTGCATACATCTCACGTAGCCCTCAGCATCATGCTGCATAGGGGAGCAAAAACTGTGTAGAGCTACTTAACTTGGCATCATCAGTACGCCGCAATACGCAACTGTACACTGGCCCTGGGGTGAAAGGGGCTTTAGAGTTTAATTTTTCTGAAATCCATCAAAGTTTGGCAGTCTGAACAATCCTTCAGCTTCCAGATCACAACTCTGTGCACTTCCGGATGCCTTGCGCAGGATCAGAATTCCAATATGGTCCATGTGTAAGTCTGAAATATGTGGCATGTTGTGTGGAAGATGTTTTTTGTGTAAGCAGTAGCGTAAGGGTTACAAAAAGGGGCTTGGACCACAGTGTCATAGGTCCATTTTCATGATCAGGTAACAAATCAGTTTGCTCCCCTGTCATTTCATTTATCAGAAGCCATAACTAGAAGCCTGCATGGACAGTGGTCTTTCAATATGAAATTCATCATTTAATAAGGATGCATATTCCTGAACCACAAAGCAGGTGTCAATGTTCAGCAGGTGGCAGGAATGTAAAGACTAATCAGTATTGAGTGGGTAAAAGTGCCCAAGATGAGTGCGCCAAGCTTGTGGCATCATATTCAAGAAGACCTGAGGCTGTATTTGCTGCCAAAGGTGCATCAACAAAGTATGGAGCAAAAGGTGTGAATACTTATGTACGTTTTAATTTTAATAAATTTCACAAAAACTTCAAAACATTTTTCATGTTATCATTAAGGGGTGTAGTGAGTAGAATTTTGAGGGGGAAAAAAACTACTCCATTTTGGAATGAGGCTGTAACAACACAATGTGAGGAAAAAGTGAAGTGCTGTCACTGCTTTCTGGGTGCACTGTACAGTGAGAAAAATAAGTATTTGTACACCCTGCGATTTTGCAAGTTCTCCCACTTAGAAATCATGGAGGGGTCTGAAATTTTCATCTTAGGTGCATGTCCACTGAGGGACATAATCTAAAAAAAAAATCCGGAAATCACCATGCACCTTGTATGTGTTTTTTTTTTTTTTTAATTTGTATGTTACTGCTGCAAATCAGTATTTGAACACCTGTGAAAATCAATGCTAATATTTGGTACAGTAGCCTTTGTTTGCAGTTACAGAGGTCAAACGTTTCTTGTAGTTTTTCACCAGGTTTGCACACACTGCAGCAGGGATTTTGGTCCACTCCTCCATACAGATCTTCTCTAGATCTTTCTGGTTTGGAGTTTCAGCTCCCTCCAAAGATTTTCTATTGAGTTCAGGTCTGGAGACTGGCCAGGACACTCCAGGACCTTGAAATGCTTCTTACGGAGCCCCTCCTTAGTTGCCCTGGCTGTGTGTTTGGGGTCATTGTCATGCTGGAAGACCCAGCCATGACCCATCTTCAATGCTGTTACTGAGGGGAAGGAGGTTGTTTGCCAAAATCTCGCAATGCATGACCCCATCCATCCTCCCTTCAATACGGTGCAGTCGTCCTGTCCCCTTTGCAGAAGAGCACCCCCAGAGTATGATGCTTCCACCCCCATGCTTCATGGTTGTGATGGTTTTCTTGGGGTTGTTCTCATCCTCTAAACATGGTAAGTGGAGTTGATTCCAAAAAGCTCTATTCTGATCTCATACCACATGACCTTCTCCCATGCCTCCTCTGGATTATCCAGATGGTCACTGGTGAACTTCAAATGGGTCTGGACATGTGCTGGCTTGAGCAGGGGGACCTTGCTGCCCTGCAGGATTTTAAACCATGACAGCATCTTGTTACTAATGTAATCTTTGCGACTGTGGTCCCAGCTCTCTTCAGGTCATTGACCAGGTCCTCCTGTGTAGTTCTGAGCTTTCTCAGACTCATCCTTACCCCACAAAGTGAGATCTTGCATGGAATCCCATACAGAGGGAGATTGACAGTCATCTTGTGTTCTTCCACTTTCTAATAAATAACAGTTGTCTTCTACCAAGCTGCTTGCCTGTTGTCCTGTAGTCCGTCCCAGCCTGTGTAGGTCTAGAGTTGTCCCTGGTGTCCTTAGACAGCTCTTTGGTCTTGGCTATGGTGGACAGGTTGGAGTGTGACTGAGTGTGAAAACAGGTGTATTTTATACAGGTAACAAGCTCAAACAGGTGCAATTAATACAGGTAAAGAGTGCAGAATAAGAGGGCTTCTTAAAGAAAAATTAACAGGTCTGTGAGAGCCAGAATTTCTTGCTGGTTGGTAGGTGTTCAAATACTTATTTGCAGCAGTAACATACAAATCATACATTGATTTTCCTTTATAGATTATGTCTCTCACAGTAGACATGCACCTAGGATGAAAATTTCCAACCCCTCCATGATTTCTAAGTGGGAGAACTTGCAAAACTGCAGGGTGTTCAAATACTTATTTTCCTCACTATATATATATAGGCATAACAAAGTTGCTTTTGTGGATGATGGTTTGAATCTGTGTTGTTGTTCTGTCTGTGATGGAGTTTTAGTTGGTTGAGTTTTGTCTTTTGGACCCTTCATCTGTCTGCTATATCCCTGTCATGTGCTCCTGTCTCTTGTGAGTGTGTGCATGCGGTGTTGTTGGCTTTGTCTTACCATTAGTTTTCTGTGTCCTCATTGTTCTCATTTCTGCTCCCATTTCTCCTTCTCTTGCAGTGTCAGTCGGTTCTTCCAGGTCTAGTACCACCTATCTCTACCCAGTTTATGTCCACTGTTGTCTTTTTACTTGGTTCTTGTCTGTTTTCCCCACTGTCAGCTCTCCATGTTCCATTTGTGATATTGCTCCTCAGTCCCTGTTCCTATCTGGCATATCTGTGCCTATGGAGTCTTCTGTTCTTATCTTTGTTCTCACATCTAATCCCAACTTCATAGCTTGTATTAGATCTTGTCATCTCACCTTCTATCTTGTCTGTTATCTCTGTATCTGCTTTCATGTTTTCTTGTTCTGTTATCAGGTTAAATGTCAGATTGTGTCCTTGCATTTTTATTATCTTAAGTTACTTGCATATGGCTTGGGATCTGCTGCCCCCTAGTGTTCCCTTATTGTTAGCACATTTCTGCCGGCACAGTCGATACACCTGCGAATAATTGGTCTGTTATTTCAGTCACATGTTTGTCTTTCGGTTGCTGGTCCACTGAACGTTGTGTGAAGTTCTCCTGTGATCTTCGCGGTTGCGAGTACCTGATTTTCATTTTTTCACCCCTTATGACTGTTTCCTGGAGTCTCCTCATCCTGAGTGGTTTGACACTGTATTTTTGTTCTTCCCGGATTACCCTTGCCTTGTGTGGGTTGAACATGTTCCACTGTTGTATCCTGTCACCGCATGTTTGAAATCACCTTTTGATGAAGAAATTGTTTTTGACTCCACCTTCATGTCTGGACTGACCTGCTATTTTTGGGTTTTACTGGTTTAACACAACCCGTGACACAAAGTTAACATCAGATGTTTTTCTTGTAACTTTGTGCTCTTAATTTGGGTTATTTCAAGGTAATGGAATTTTTTTTCAGTCGTTGCTTACATAAGCCCACTGTCCCACTCATCTACTGTTTTTCTGAAGTTCTGTGCAGCAATAAGACATAATGACAAGAAATGATGTCATACAGTCCTGATTTTCAAGTACACAATTCAGAGTAAATGCAAAAGAACCAATTAAAATGTCAAGTTAATGAACACTTTTGTTGTTGGCGTGGTTTTTAAATAAAAAAATGCACAATATATCTTAGACATAGATATTGCGACATTTGTTGAATTTAAATAAAACTCAACAGTGCTAAATTGTGTTCACATGACTAACCAATGACCCCGACTGGAAAATCACTAAGGGCCCTTGGGCAAGGCCTTTAATCCCCTATTGCTCCCGGTGTCGTAAGCGCCTTGTATGGCAGCACCCTGACATCGGGCTGAATGAGGCATAATTGTAAAGCACTTTGAGCATCAGATGCAGATGGAAAAGCGCTATATAAATGCAGTCCATTTACCATTTAAAGTAGACCTGCATTGAAATAAATGTGGTCAGATTTCAGAAATAAATAGCTATGTATTTATAAGACCCTTGTGAATGCAGTAAAGTAAATCTGTAAGCCCAAATTTGTAATTCAGCGGAGAAATCTTCATTTAAAAATGACAAATTTGCAGCTAAAATTTAGCCCTCTGTGAAGTTTGTACAGCCATATCATTTCCATGACATCAGGGACAAGACGACGTACTCCTGCCTTCAGTCCGATCCCGCATTGAAATTGATTTTATCTGTTAGTAATGTTACTTATACACGTCCTGGTTTCAACATCCAAAAGTAAGCTGCAATGAATGAGATACAGATCTGTGTGCTCAGATCAGCAACGACATCAACAGTGGGCGCCGTTCTTCCTCTCCCGCTGTCTGCCTCCGCTGCGCTTAAGTCTGCGGGCTTGTTAACCGCCGACGCGGGCCACTCACACCGTCGTGTCTGCTTTGGTGTTGTGCCAAATTCAGTGCACAACACCGGCATCACCTCTCTGTCTACTGAATGGAGCTGCAGCACACTTGGCACAAGTCCTGAGATTACGCTCGCTGTTTTAATGCGACGCGGCCGGTACACCTGTTGCTGCAAGGACAGACTTCTTGCGGCAAAATCCACAGCACCGCACGTCTCGGCAATCGGAGCCCCAGAGCTCCATGGATGCTGAGAGAGGTTTATATATTTTTAATGACTGGGATTCTTTGCGGGTCTCGCCTCCATATCCCGCGATGGTACCGGAGGCGAAAGACAGTAGATTTTCATTGCGACACCACTCAAACGGGCGTATGGAAAAAGTCCCCCAAAATAATTTTCAAGCACAAATAAAAAGTGTACTCACCAAACGTGCCGCAAGACAATATGAAGTTTTTAAAAAAGTAGATCCTTCCGTATAAGACAAGAAAAAGGTGCAGATGCAAACTGATGTTAAATCCACAAATTACAATTGGCTCAATGCATGCTGGGAGAGGGTCTTGTCCGTGACGTCTCGGCAGCGTCCATGATGAGAGGGACAATTTGCGGAGGGCTAAATGTTAGCTGTAAATTTGTCATTTTCAAATGAAGATTTCTCTGAATGACAGATCTGGGCTTCCAGATTTACTTTACTACATTCAGAAGGATCTCATGTGTAAATGTAAGTCATTTTTTGTTCAAAAAATCTGACTGCATTTTTTTTTTCAATGCAGGTCTCCTTTAACAGCCACTTTACCCCCCACTCTATTATTCCAACAACACTGAAATGATATGACATGCTGCAGCCAGAAGCATTCAGAGTTCTCATTGTGCACGGAGCATACAGTGGGGCAAAAAAGCATTTAGTCAGTCCCTGCAAGTTCTCCTACTTAGAAAAATGAGAGGTCTGTAATTTTCATCATAGGTACACTTCAACTATGAGACAAAAAATCCAGGAAATCACATTGTAGGATTTTTAAAGAATTTATTTGTAAATTATGGTGGGAAAATAAGTATTTTGTCAATAACAAGTTCAACTCCATACTTTGTAACATAATCTTTGTTTGCAATGACAGAGGTCAAACATTTCCTGTAGGTCTTAACCAGGTTTGCACACACTGTGGCTGGTATTTTGGCCCATACCTCCATGCAGATCTCCTCTAGAGCAGTGACGTTTTGGGGCTGTCGCTGGGCACATGGAGTTTCAACTCCCTCCACAAATTCTCTATGGGGTTGAGGTCTGGAGACTGGCTAGGTCACTCCAGGACTTTGAAATGCTTTTTAGGGAGCCACTCCTTCGTTGCCCGAGCGGTGTGTTTGGAATCATTGTCATGCTAGAAGACCCAGCCACGTTGCATCTTCAGTGCTGTCACTGATGGAAGGTTTTGGCGTAAAATGTCATGATACACGGCCACGTTCATTCTTCCCTTAACACAGATCAGTCGTCCCGTCCCCTTTGCAGAAAAACAGCCCCAAAGCATGATGTTTCCCACCCCCATGCTTCACAGTAGATATGGTGTTCTTGATGCAACTCGGCATTCTTCTTCCTCCAGACACGACGAGTTGAGTCTTTACCAAAATGTTTTATTTTGGTTTCATCTGACCACATGATATTCTCCCAATCCTCTTCTGGATCATCCATATGTTATCTAGTAAACTTCAGACGGGCCTGGACATGTACTGGCGTAAGCAGGGGGACACGCCTGCCACTGCAGGATTTGAGTCCCTCTGCGTAGTGTGTAGCCTTTGTTACTTTGGTCCCACCTCTCTGCAGGTCATTCATCAGGTCCCTCTGTGTAGTTCTGGGATTTTTGTTCACCGTTCTCGTGATCATTTTGACCCCACAGGATGACCAGACAACTGCCTCGTCTTTGCCATTGTGAAGAAGAAATTGGAAACAGCCCCTTCATGCAGTAAAACCATTAGTCATTGGTTAGTTCAGGTCATGTGAACAGACAATTCAGCACTGAGTTTTATTTAAATTCAACAAATGTCACTATCTGTCCAAAATATACTGTGTATTTTTTTTTAAAAACCACCACCAGCAACAAGTGTTCATTAACTTGACATTTTATTTAATATTCTGGCATACAAAACTGGTTCTTTTGCATTTATTCTAAATTGTGTACTTGAAAATCAGGATTGTATGACATCATTTCTTGTCATTATGTCTTATTACTGCACAGAACTTCAGAAAAACAGATGGGTGGGACAGTGGGCTTGTGTAAGCAAAGACAAAAAAAATTACCTTTGAAATAACCCAAATTAAAAGCACAAAATTACAATATAGACATTTTATGTTAACGTTGTGTCACGGGTTGTGCTAAACTCGTAAAACCCAAATAGCAGGTCAGTCCAGACATGGAGTCAAAAACAACAGTTTCTTCATCAAAATGTGGCGAAGTGGAGTCTCGCTCCTGGGCTAGGGTTATTTGTTTGTTTATCCTAATTAAAAAGACACTAATTTAATTCCAATTTTAAAAGGACCGACAACGCCACCCAGGGATACGGCCCTGGGACCAATCAAAGCCCAATTTATAACAGAAGGCTGTGCAAGGTACATGAAACAGGTGTGCTTATCACAAGGTAGCTTTATTCTATCAAATTAGTTTAAAAATATAAATAAAACATTACAAATTTCACATTTCATAATACTGCTTTTCACATTCACCTTATATTGCACAGAATTGCCTTATTCAGCTTTCAACCAGATCTTATATTGCACTTAACTGAATTAAATTATTCACCTTCAACCAAATTAATGTTGGGTGAGCAAGGGTCCAACTCAGACAAAAAAAAACAAATTAAATACAAAAAAATCCACTGCAAACCAAACACAAAAAACAACCAAACATGCATCAAATTCAGCCGAGGAGGAATAAACTCCTCACCCCACCATATCAATCACAGCAGGTGAAATCAATCCCATGTAGTGCGCCAACAGCACCCGCAGAGGGCGCCCTCTGCAAAGCAATGTACACAGCTGTTGGCAGCTGACGAAATGTGGACGAAGCAACGTGTGCTCTGCACACCGTGGTTCCTCACGACTGAATGAGACACACGAGGATAATTAAAAACAAACGTCTGCATTAACACAACCAGTGTGGTTGAGATATTACCTGCCAGTGGAGGCTACCGCACCCTCAGACAGCAGGAGAAGGAGGGGGACCCTTACCAAAAAGTAGTATATGCAAGTATGTTTCAAGTATACTTCTAGTTTACTTTTTATATACTTATCAGTACTATTTTTTGGTAAGGGGAGAGAGCCGTGACGGACTTAACCACAAGGTCCCTTAACCCAGACTCTAAGGCAGAATTTAACAGCCATAACCAAAGCCCAAAGCAAACACGACAATGAATGGACTTACCACAGTAGAGAGCCCTGGACCCACAGCGCATATCCAACCTCACGCACTCAACTATGAAGGAATCCCCCACAGACCAGACCTCTGTCCCGGAATGTGCAGAGTTTAGCATGGCACCTGCCCAAACAGCGTCGCACACAAGCGTGCTGCCACCTGGAACCCACTCCAGGTGGTGTGTATGACGCGCAATGTGTGCGCTCCGGCTTTCAAGGCCAGGTTAGCGCCACCCACCATCCACCTTAAAGGTAGACCACACACCAACATACCACAATTACCCCCCTTTTCTTTGTCGACGCCCCAACGACACCACTAAAGAATTACCTCATAAGTCCCCCCAAAAAAAGATGAACACTACACTATTGTCCAGTAATCATGACGACCAGTGTTTAATTCTTGAAGTACCAAGTACTGAAAGCTTTACAGCAAGGGAACCCTTTACAACAAGTATTCCACAATAAGCCCCTCAAGATAACATAAGGGACTTTAAATCATTGGTTGCCCTTGTCTGCATCCAATGACAGGCCTGCAGACGGTTTATGCTCCACGGCCCAACATAGCTCTTAACTTTCCGAAATGGTAGACACCATAGCCCTAGTGCCCAACAAACCAGGAAGCTCCATTCCACCCATGTCAACTTGAGTAGTTGGACAAAACGACGACGAGCCTGAGAATTTGCCTGCATTTGAGCCCACCAAATCTCCTGTGAAGCTCCTCAGTCTTGTGGTCACCTGGAAAAGGAAGCTCACTGCACAGTCATACAGTTCCTGAAGAATCTGCATCTGAACACATCGTCCCAATCTGTCTCGCTCTTAGCCTCACTGTCCAACCAAGCTCCAGTTAATATCGCCTGTTCCTTATAATGAGGAAACAGGCGCACCTACAAACTTAACCTTCCTCTGTTCACTCACCCAAAGTTATACCAGTCCTACCCTTCAACAGGGAGCACTTACAACCACAGGGTATAACAACCACACACGCTGTGGACAGAGGGAATCCCTGAAGGAACGCCTCCAGTGGGAATACCTGGAGCCTGGATAGCTCCACCAAGGCTGGTGCCCCCTCCCAGAAAAGTCACTCCCCGTCTGCTTTACGCAAAGACAGTTGCTCTCTAAGCTGTTGAAGCTCCTTCTCCATACTGGTTGCGGATACACACACTGACCTCCACGGCAAGGGAGAAAAAGGGGAAAAAAAAAAAAAAATGTAAAAGTTCTACCAACCTCAAGTTTGGGTCCTAAAAAGAATACTGTTGCTTCGTCCAACTGTGCCCATCCACAACAAAATTACATATAAACAGTACAAACAAGAGACACAGTTCAATAATACTACCCCAGTGATCACACCTCTACATTATTTCCATCCTGCTGACAACGCCAAGTGTGACGAAGTGGAGTCTCGCTCCTAGGCTAGGGTTATTTGTTTGTTTATCCTAATTAAAAAGATACTAATTTAATTCCAATTTTAAAAGAAGGGCCGATAATGCCACCCAGGGATACGGCCCTGGGACCAATCAAAGCCCAATTTATAACAGAAGGCTGCGCAAGGTACGGGAAACAGAGGTGTGCTTATCACAAGGTAGCTTTATTCTATCAAATTAGTTTAAAAATATAGATCATTACAAATTTCACATTTCATAATACTGCTTTTCACATTCACCTTATATTGCACAGAATTGCCTTATTCAGCTTTCAACCAGATCTTATATTGCACTTAACTGAATTAAATTATTCACCTTCAACCAAATTAATGTTGGGTCAGCAAGGGTCCAACTAAGACAAAAAACAAATTAAATACAAAAAATCCACTGCAAACCAAACACAAAAAACAACCAAACATGCATCAAATTCAGGCGAGGAGGAATAAACCCCTCACCCCACCATATCAATCACAGCAGGTGAAATCAATCCCATGTAGTGTGCCAACAGCACCCGCAGAGGGCGCCCTCTGCAAAGCAATGTACACAGCTGTTGGCAGCTGATGAAATGTGGATGAAGCAACGGCCCCTTAATAGGAGGTGGCAACTCAAACGTGCGCTCTGCACACCGTGGTTCCTCGTGCCTGAATGAGACACACGAGGATAATTAAAAACAAACAACTACATTAACACAACCGATGTGGTTGAGATCTTACCTGCCAGTGGAGGCGACCGCACCCGCAAACAGCAGGAGAAAGAGGGGGAGAGAGAGCCCTGACAGACTTAACCACAAGGTCCCGTAACCCAGACTCTAAGGCAGAATTTAACATCAGCCATAACCAAAGCCCAAACCCAACACAACAATGAACGGACTTACCACAGTAGAGAGCCCTGGACCCACAGGCAATATCCAGCCTCACGCACTCAACCATGAAGGAATCCCCCACAGACCAGACCTCTGTCCCGGAATGCACAGAGTTCAGCATGGCACCTGCCCAAACAGCGTCGCACACAAGCGTGCCGCCACCTGGAACCCACTCCAGGTGGTGTGTATGATGCGCAATGTGCACACTCTGGCTTTCAAGGCCAGGTTAGCGCCGCCCACCATCCACCTTAAAGGTAGACCACACACCAACATACCACAAAAAGGTGAGTTCAAACATGCGGTGACAGGATACAACAGTAGAACACTTTCAACCCACACAAGGCAAGGGTAATTCGGGAAGAAGAAAAATAGTGTCAAACCACTCAGGATGAGGAGACTCCGGGAAACAGTCATAAGGGGTGAAAAAACGAAAATCGGGTACTCGCAACCGAGGAAGATCACAGGAGAACTTTCACACAACATTCAGTGGACCAGCAACCGAAAGACAAACGTGACTGAAATAACAGAGTAATTATTTGCAGGTGTCTCGATTGTGCTGGCAGAAATGTGCTAACAATAAGGGAGCACTAGGGGCAGCAAATCCCAAGCCATATGCAAGTAACTTAAGATAATAAAAATACAAGGAAACATAATCTGACATTTAACCCAATAACAGAACAATAAAACATGAAGTCAGATGGAGAGATAGACTAGATAGGTGAGATGACAAGATGTAATACAAGCTACGAAGTTGGGATTAGATGTGAGAACATAACAGATAAGAATAGAAGACTCCATAGACACAGATACACCAGATAGGAACCGGGACTGTGGAGTGATATCACAAATGGAACATGAAGTATAGCTGACAGTGGGGTAAACGGACAAGAACCACATAAAAAGACAACAGTGGGCATAAACTGGGTAGTGATAGGTGACACTAGACCTGGAAGAACCGACTGACACTGCAAGAGAAGGAGAAACAGGAGTGGAAATCAGAACGAGGACACAGGAAACTAATGGAAAGACAAAGCCAACAACACCGCACGCACACATTCACACAGACAGGAGCACATGACAGGGATATAGCAGACAGATGAAAGGTCCAAAAGACAGACAAAACTCACAACCAACTAAAACCCCATCACAGAACGACTACACTTTGATTCAAACAATCAGTCACAAAAGCAACTTTGTTTTGCCTATATATATATGTGTGTGTGTGTGTTCTACACTCAGATTGAAATAGCCAATCACAGATTAGCCTTTCCATCATTTACCTGTATTTTGACATGCTTGGCGCCAGAAAGTTATGTTGGATCCAAAGGAATCCAAAAAGGCTAGGACCAAAAGTCATATTGGATCGGTTTCCACTGACCAATAGCGTTAGAGCTTCCTGCCAACAGCTAGCCAATCAGAGTGCAGCATACAGTTATTCATGAGATGACATCAATAATGACGTAGCGGAGTCAGGAACTTGCTGACAGATGCCGGTTGGAAAAAAAATGGCAACAAACATGTCAACAGCAGAAAATCGTCTGCCAGTGAGGTTTGCTGAGTTCACAGAGGAGGAACTGGTGGAAATATTGAACTCCAAGGATGCCAAAAACACTAAGAAGGTAGACAAGCATGCTACTGATGTTTCAGAAGCATTCATATGCTGTTCACAACGAAATAAATTGATCTAATTTACTTGACTCTTTGTTGTTTGCTTAATTTGGGAGGGGGGTGGAGAACATAACAATTGATGGATGGCAAGTTTCTTCATCCAATATTTCTCTATGTTGGACTCCTTATCATCCATTATTTGTATAATGTGTGTATGTATGTGTAAAGTGCACCCAGAAAGCAGTCACAGCACTTCACTTTCTCCACATTGTTACAGCCTCATTCCAAAATGGAGTAGTTCCCCCCCCCTCTAAATTCTACTCACGACACCCCTTAAGAATGACAAAAATGTTTAGAAATTTTTGTAAAATTTATTAAAAATAATAAAAAAAACTAAACATGTACATAAGTATTCACACCTTTTACTCAATACCTTTGTCAGCAACTACATCCTCAGGTCTTCTTGAATATGATGCCACAAGCTTGGCGCACCCATCTTCGGGCACTTTTGCCCACTCAATCCTGATGAGTCTTTGTGTTCCTGCCACTGAAAAACATCCTCACATGATGCTGCCACCACTATGCTTCAGTGTAGGGATGGTATTGACTAGGTGATGAGCAGTGCCTGGTTTCCTCCAAACATGACACCTGGCATTCACTCCAGAGAGGTCAATCTTTGTCTCAGACCACAGAATTTTGTTTCTCTTTGTCTGACAATCCTTCAGGTGCCTTTGGTCATACTAAAACTGCCTTTTACCAAGGAGTGGCTTCCATCTGGCCATTTTGCCCCATACAGGCCTGATTGGTGGATTGCTGCAGAGCTAGTTGTCCAAGGCAAGGTTCTCCTCTCTCCCTCGAGTAATGCTGGAGCTCTGACAGAGCGACCATCAGGTTCTTGGTCACCTCCCTGACTACGGCCCTTCTCCCCTGATCACTCAGTTTAGACAGGAGGCCAGCTCTAGGAAGAGTCTTGGTGGATCCAAACTTCTTCCATGATGGAGGCCACTGTGCTCATTGGAACCTTGAAAACAACAGAAATGTTTCTGTACCCTTCCCCAGATTTGTGCTTTGAGACAATCCTGTCTCTGAGGTCTACAGACAATTCCTTTGACTTCATGGTTGGTTTGTTCTCCGACATGCACTGTCAACTGTGGGACTTTACATGTACACAGCTATGTGTCTTTCCAAATCATGTCCAATCAACTTAATTTACCCCAGGTGAACTCCAATTAAGCTGTAGAAACATATCAAGGATGATCAGTGGAAACAGGATGCACCTGAGCTCAATTTTGATTTCTTAGTTTTAATTTTTAATCAATCTGCAAAAATCTCTTCAGTCATTGTGTGTAGCATCTGAGGAGGAAAAAGAACTTCATCCATTTTTTAATAATGCTGTAAAAAAAACAAAGTTGAAAAAGTGCAGTGCTGTGGATGCACTGTAACATCCAAGTGATGTGTGACACCTGGTGGATGCAACCATAGGGAGAAGCATGATGCACACTACATGGCTAAATATGGGACAAAATATACAGTACAACAGAATGGTAAAGTAAAGCAGATTTAAAGAATGGATAGAATGTGTGTATCATGAGCCCAAACATTTGCCAGTCCTGCAAATTACTGATGGCTTACTTGAAATGTTTTAATTAGCTTTTAATGTGCCAGATCACAGCAAAGCCGTCTCAAGGCGCCTTGCATGAAACAATTCAACATAAAATTTAAATAATTAAAAATGAATTAAAAAAATCAAACACATGATTAAAAACAGAAGTGAAAGAATAAAACAGAACAAAAAATAAAAACTAGGTTTTCAGTCTTGACTTAAAAATGTCCATGGAACTGCCTCATGGTCGCAGGAAGACTGTTCCACAGGGTGGGTGCACGATGCGAAAAAGCTCTTTAATCTGCTGACTACTTCTTCATCCTGGGAACACGGAAGTTCCGCATCCTGTGACCACAAAGCCTGGGCGGCACGTAAAGTTCACCAGATCAGCCAGATAAGATGGCGCCAGTCCATGAACAACCATATAAGTCAATAACAAAACCTTAAAATCTGCTCTCACAGAGACAGGGAGCCAGTGCAAAGATGCCAAAATGGGTGTGGTATGTTCAGGCCTTCTGCTACATGTCAGAAGTCTGGCGGCAGCGTTCTGAACCAGCTGAAGACCCCTAATGCTGGACTGCGGTAACCCTGAAAATGGAACATTACAATAATCTAGTATAGAAGAAACAAAAGCATGAATCAGGGTCTCAGCATCAGCCATAGACAGGATGGGGCGGATCCTCACTATATTTCGCAGATGGAAAAAAGCAGCCCTAGTAACATCCCTGATGTGGAGGTCAAGAGACAACGTGGGATCAAAAATTACCCCAAGGTTCCTCATTTTGTCCATATGATGTATGACACACGAACCCAGGCTGAGCGCCAGCTGGTCAAACTGATGCCAATGTCTCGCTGGACCAAAAACCATTTCAGTCTTATCAAAGTTTAAAAGTAAGAAGTTACTAGACATCCAACTTCTCACTGATAGAAGACAGTCCTCCAGGGATTTTATGGGAGTGAGATTTCCCGCAGTTATCGGCATGTACAACTGGGTATCATCAGCGTAACAATGAAAGGCAATCCCAAAACTCCGCAGTATACGCCCAAGGGGTGCCATGTACAGGGAGAAAAGCAAGTGGCCTATAACGGATCCCTGTGGAACTCCAAATCTCATATCACCAAGGTCAGAGGTAGCGCCATTATACAAGACACATTGACAATGACTGGACAGATGTCAATCATGCAAGGGCACTTCCAGTAATCCCAAAAAGATTCTCCAACCTATCAAGCAAAATATGATGATCCACAGTATCAAATGCAGCACCGAGATCTAACAACACCAAAACCGTAGTGGTGTCCGAGTCCATTGCTCGCACAAGATCATTCACTTTAGTGAGCGCTGTCTCTGTGGAGTGATATTTCCTAAAAGCAAGTAATGGTTTAATCACTGCTGATTTAAAACATTTCGGAACAGATCCAGAGGCTAATGACAGACTGATAATTTCCAGCACACTCGGCCCAAGAGTGGACCACAGGTCCTTAAACATTTTTGTTGGTATGGGATGAAATAAGCAGGCTGTGCGTTTTGTAGATGCCACGAGTTTCGTCAGCATGCCTAATGAAATACTATTAAATTCTGTAAATCTAGGTAACACCTCAGTGGTAGTGCCCACCTCCATAGCAGGTTTTAATGGCTGGGTTGAGGCGTGCTGAGATATGCTCAGCCTAATATCTTCTATTTTCTTCTCGAAATAATCCAAGAAATCCTGTGCTGAAAAGGGAGAATGACTAACAGGTGGCTGCCCGTGAATAAGAAATGCTACCGTGTCAAACAAGAACTTTGAGTTATCTTTGTTTTTACTGATCAAATCAGAGTAATAGGCCCGCTTTGTGGCCAGTAGTGCATGCTTATAATCTAAAATAGCATCCCACCACACAAGGCTGAACACCTCTAATTTGGAACTACGCCATTTCCGTTCCAAACCTTTAGCCTTCTGCCTGAAGTCACGCAAGTAACCATTGAACCAAGGTGACTGTGCCTTGGGAGGGCGTGGCCCCAAAAGAGGAGGCGCAGTCTTATCAAGTGTATTTTTCTGTGCTAAATTTAGGCTGTGTACTGATTTAGCATTCTCCAGACTCGAAGCGAAAATATCAGGTAGTCTAGCCTCAAGTTCAGTCATAGTTGAGGGTTTAATACGACGCCGCAGTAGTAGACAAGGTTGTTGTTCCACTAAATGTGGCAGCGTAAATGTAAACCCGATAAGTGAAAGGTCTGAGACTATAGATGTGAGAGGCAAGATGTCGATATTCGTGATGGCAAACCCACGTGCAAGAACCAGATCCAGGGTATTTCCACTAATGTCGAGTCATGAATGCATTACTGGAATTGTAAAGCATCCACAATTTGCATAAATGATTTTGTTAAGGGGATCAGAGGGCTTATTTATATGAATGTTAGTCACAATAATCAAAATGTTATCTGCACTAGTTGACAAACTAGAGATAAATGCACCAGATTCATCTAAGAATCCAGAATATGGGCCAGGGGGCCTATAAACGGTGACAAAATAACATAGCTGAACTCCAGTTTTATGACCCTGACAGTACTTAGCATCATGGGCATAATGGAGAGTCAGATGCTCAAACAAATATTTGTGCCCACCCCCCCCAACACTCAAAGAAAACCTAGATTTATAAATAAAAGCAACAACCCCGCCTTGCTTCACACCACAAGATACATGGCTAAATGTGTACGCTGGTGGGCAGGCCTCCTTCAAAGGAGGGAGAGTTGTGGGTTTGAGCCAGGTTTCATATAAGCCAATCATATCTAAATGATGATCCATGATTAGATCATTAATCAACAAAGATTTCGAGAACAGTGATCTGATATTTAGGAGACCCAGGGTAAGGACCTCAGTGGGGATGACAGTCTGACTGTTTGGAACCCAGCAAAGCAAGCCCAGGTTCCGAGAGCGCCACTGGCGCACATGAATCCGGTGAAGACGTGGACGACAGTCCTCAGAGCCAACCAGCGGCACCACACAGGCTTTGACCGGATCCACAAGGCGCCAGGGCAGGGCAAATCCCGCCAGAATTCTGTGCACAGCTCATCCAGACACCAAACAGTGCTTCAGCTTCACCAGTTGGCCACTTCATCTCCCGCGACAACTGTGCTTCGGGCTGAAAGGCAGCGCAGGAGCACGTTGTTCCAAAATGAGTTAAAATCTTTGCAGGGCCCATGTTTTGGAACAATATTCTGTAATTCATATAAAATGGATGACCTCACATGCTGTGCTGCCACCTGCTGAACACTGACACCTGCTTTGTGGTTCAGGAATGTGCATCCTTATTAAGTTATTTTCATATTTAAAGGCCACACTCCATGCAGGCTCTGCATGTGGGTGATTCTTTAACTACGGGCACTATTGGCCTTGTAAATGTAATTTCCACCACGCCATTGCCTTACAATATAAAGCGCCTTGGGGCAACTGTTTGTTGTGATTTGGCGCTATATACATGTGCTCTGATGTCACTGTTTATCTACATAGAAACTACCCAAACAATCTTTCATACAAACTGTTTAAAGGGACATTACAGTGTTGTGGTGGAAATTACGGCAATAGTGTGGGACAACAACATTTTGTTTAAAAAAAAATAAAAATCACAACAGTTGTATGACATTGAATACCCCAATTATGTTTTGATTATTTTACTGATATTTTAAATCATTAGAAAAAAAACGTTTCTTTACCATTCATTTTTGTCATTGAAGATCAAAAGTCTGGGTGTGGGACAAGCACAAAACGGCAATATTTGCATATAATGATGCTGAAAAAAGGTGAAAAAGTCATCATAGACAGAACAAATTTCTTAACACACTTTTATTGTAAAGATAACTATAAAAGTGTGAAATTTCCCCTTTTTTCTGTTTTTCATACAGTATGATCAAAGGACATAAGTGCCCGTAGTCTAAGAATCACCCATGTATGTTACGACTTTTCCTGTCTCTCTCTTTTTTTTTTTTTTTTTGAATGGTTAGTTTCATATTTGAGTTCTGATAAATGAGATGACAGCGGAGCAAACTTTGTGTGATTTGTTACCTAATCATGAAAATGAACCTATGCCACTGTGGTCCAAGCTCCTTTCTGTAACCCTTTGGCTACCGCTTACACAAACACATCTTCCACACAACATGCCACAGATATTTCAGACTTACACACGGACCATATTGGAATTCTGATCCTGTGCAAGGCATCTGAAAGTGCACAGAGTTGTGATCTGGAAGCTGAAGGATTGTTCAGACTGCCAAACTTTGATGGATTTCAGAAAAATTAAACCCTAAAGCCTCTTTCACCCCGGGCGGCGTACTGACAATGCTGCTTTAAGCAGCTGTACAGAGTTTGCTTCCCTACGTAGCATGATGCTGAGGGCTACACGAGGTGAATGCAAAAAATTAAACCAGTTTAATTTTTTTTTTGGCGTAGAGCACTGGACACAAAGTATGCAGTTTTTAAGCGAGTCTACACAACACACCACAACTGTTAGTAAATCTACACAACAGTGCGCTATGGTACACCAAGCCTCTGCAATTCTACATCCCAGGGCAAAAAATCCTTTTTTCAGTACGTACCTGGAATCATAGATTTTATTCATCCTGCTCGACTTTTCTGGTAGTGAAGCTTCAAAACCATGGAAGAAGAGGTGAGCCAAGTTTCCACGTTCAGAGGATATGTCCACTGTCCACTCCTCAGGCCAGTTGCCAGCAGGCGGACATGTCCACTGTCCACAATTCACTTCTTATGGCGTGTTGCGCACATGGCCGCCAGAAGCAGCTCTGCTTAGCTTAACTTTTCACGTTCTCCAGTCTGTCACGATTGTGGCATGTTAATAATATACAATTATAGACTTGAGGTGTACAAGTCTAACTGCTTTATTATATGGTAAACAAGAAAACTGGGAGTCTGTCAAACATGCTAAACCTGAAAAATCAATCTCAAGTTTCAGTTCTATTATTATTGTCATACTGCACCAACTGACATCCCATCGATCGACTGGAGATACCGGTTAAGTCCGTGACGAAGAGTCATCAGGCTTGTTTTCTTATAAAGTTCACCATTCGCCTGTCTAGCTTCCACATAAAATCGACCGAGTACTCTGTCAAGCATCCGTCTGTCATAAGTTTCAAAGTTGGGCGCATGTCCCTTTTCAGTGATGTACTTGCGAAACAGGTTGGCTGCTGACTGTATTTCTGCGGGTGTTCTTCACATCTTTTTCGTGTAAAATTCGTTTTAAGTCAGTGTCGCTAACAGACGCAAACCTGTCTTTTGCCATCTTGTCAACAAACTGACAGCCAAACTAGGCATTGTATCGAGTTATCTGATTGGTCATTATCGATAGGTGTCGCTCGATTATCCTACGCTTCACACGCAGTCTACTCTGCTCCACCAGCAGTCAACTCGGCATGTGGTACAGCTCAGAAAGTGGCGAATGGGCCAATCAAAAGTTGGCAAAATCCCATACCATATAATAAAGTCCATTAATTCCTGCTCACGGACAAATTGCCAGTGGGATGACATTTCCAGGTTAACTCCTCACGGACAGATGGCCAGCGAGGGGACATGCCCATGTCCACTTATGTACGGAACACACTCGGTTGCCAACAGCTGCGCACAAAAGGACCATCACCGATTCAAACGTTCATAAGGAAATGCAATAACACTGGTTTTCCTGCTTTACTTGGGACATGTGTCACAACTCTGTGAATCAAACCTGTTCATACCTTCATGCTCAAGTGAATTGCCACAACAGGGAGTTTTCAAGTGCCACTCGGAAAGCTGTGATTTGCACTGCTTTGTTTCCTCTCCCTCTCTCCTTGCGTGCAACGTGAGTGTGTTCATGTACCGTTTAGAGAACGGAGCGCATTTCCACACTGTCAAAAAAAAAAAAAAAAAAAAAAATAGTAGGCAGGAGTGGACAGAAAATATAGCGGCGAGGGCTACATACGTGGCAGTAAGCAACTGAAAGCAAGACAAGGAATGCAACCACACACCAGCCTACACAGACTACAGCAAAAGCTGCAAAATTTTCCAGCGAACTCCATACACAACTGTACGCAAGCCCGGTGTGAAAGAGGCTTAAGCCTAGAAGTTAACATCTAAGCAATTTACAAGGTTGCTAGGCAATGAAGAGATAAGGTTTAGAACTTGGCAGCCAGTTTAGGGAGTGCTTTCTGAGTGTTGAGATTTGCATATCGTGTGGAACACACACATTTTCCACTGGAACATTCCATCTTTCAGCTCTTGCAAATATTGTTGTACTCAAGCATTCATAATTTAGGGTGACCATATTTTGATTACTGAAAACCAGGACACTCTGCCTCGCAATGAGATACTCAGTTTATTCAATTTAATGGCCCAATGGAAACCAGGACATTATCAGTTTCTGTGTCCTGGGAAAACGGGACGTTTTGTCAATGTAGAAAGACCAATTCGACACTGACACATGAAGTGTCAGTGTTATGGCCCAAAATGCCCTCAAATGTCTTATTTTTTTCAACAACCGAAAGATAGTCTGTCAGGTAAGATGAGTAATGAAGTTGGAAAGTCACAATTTAGTACCTGAAATTACAAAAGTTGTGGGGGGACTCAAAATAGTTTCATTGCAGCTGTTTTGAGACCAAAAAGATTAGCCAAAAACAAGTCCTTCATTTGCAAATGAGGTTCTGCTGGCCCAAATTGACAGTGTAGTTTTTAAGTTTAATCCATATAAACTTAATTCAGTTGGACATTCAATAAACTTTTTTAACACATCCCATTTTATACTTTTTTCTTGAAGACTTTGTGTTTGACAAACATTTGTTCACATTTCAAGTCCGAACATGTGCTGGTGTCACTGCTTCATCTTTGGTCCTGGATGACAGCCACCCAGGGTGAAAACTGGTCCAGCCCCACCTCTCAGAAGTACCCATCTGCCACATCCAGGTGAGATGTGTCCTTGACTTTCTCCAGCCTATGGTGTCCTCAGCACTGAGGCACCAGAGTGCTAGATTATGCTGCAAGTGCAGCATGTAGCCAAAACATCAATGTGGATGCCCCTCACAATCCAAGTAATGCCCCTCATACAAGTTAATAAGTAACAATTAGTTTTAACAGTCATGCTGGTGGTTTGCAAAAATCCTCTTTAGGGACCTAGTAGTGTCCAGGTCAACTGCCGTAAGACGGGAAGCACCAAGACCCTGAAAACTTGACCTTTGTTTTCCTACAAAGGCATCACAAGCCAAACTCATGACTACATAAACTCTTCCCAACAATCTTCATCTCATAGGCTGAGGACCTGGAGATATACCCACTGCATGTTAACCAGTGCATTTTCCACATATTCCTGCTGAACCCTTCCACCAAGTTAAAATTGTGAGGCTGTAAAATTCTTGAAACACTGCTGCAGTCTTGATGCTTGTGTAGTACAGAGATTTGTACCATCAGATCCAGTTACCTGCTTCACATTGTGATGGACAGTCTTCCTTGTCCAAACCATTGGGACTCCACATCCCCATCACAAAAAATGGTTGTAGTGGACATAGTTCATGTTATTGCAGGATTTCAATGGCAAGCAGCAGTTTTTTGACTGGTGGTCCAACAGATTCACTGGGTGCAGAAGTTGTCATCTCTTCCTTTTCTTTAGCCACATTTGCACGTCTGATAAGTTTAGAAATGAAGAACATTAATTTACATAACTGCTAACACTAGCCCAGGTTACACACAGACGGTTTTGTCGGCGGGCAGTACGTAGACCGAAGTTTGCGGTAGTTCCGGCTGTTTTCGCGGTGGAAAGGGGCGGAGCATTTCGCCGGCGTTTTGAGCGCCGTACTAGCCGCAAATGTGCGGATAAAATCCGGCACGTCAGGCAACGGAGGTTAATACCCAGTTCTATCCTTTACAATCGCAGGTTAAGATGCGCGTGAGAACAGCGGTGTTCTGCTGCCGCCGATAATGCCCTGTGTACCGCTGGATTTATCCAGGCAAATCCTGCGTTACTCCAGGAACTTTTGCATATAGGCACCGCCCCCAGAGTATAATAGGCTGAAGCAGCTGTCACTGCAGGGGGAGGGAGCTCATCTCTCAGCCTTTTATTCTCCTTTCCTTTTCCCCTCCTCAACGTGTTGCTCGTCTCCACTACAGGGCTCTCCTCTGCTTCTGAACCAGACCTCTTGGTAAGTCCTTGCTGCTGCCAATTTTCTTTTAGGAGGCATACTGGAGCTTCTCTGCAAAAATATCTGGAGCTGGCCGTGAGTGAGAGGCCTGCATGCAGCGCGCTAGCGTTTTAATACTGACCGCCGCCTATCGGCCGTTTGGAACGCCGTTACCAGGAGGTGGCGTTTAGAATGACGTACTATCCGCTAGCACCGCCATTTTGTCTGCCTCTGTCGCCGGTTAAAACGCCTTTGAGGATGCCGATATGGGCTCTATCGCCGTTTTACACGCCGTTGATTAGGGATACAACGCCGGCTGCCAGTTACGGCGGTGTAAACTGCGGCACTACAGGAAGGGGCAGGATGACACGGCGATTAAAAAGTATCAAACGCCGTTGTTCGCGTTGTCTCCGTCATCACGCGAATTCTCTGGGAGCACTCCCGGAATTATTCGACATGTTGAATAATTTTTTCGACGATTCACGGTAAAGCCGGAACTAAGCCACGCCCCCTAGCGCCGGCGTTGACAACGGCGTTTGATCCTTAAGACGCCCAAAAACTCTTCCGGGACGCTTCCGGGACCTCTTACCCTCTGTGTAAATGGGGCTTAACATGATCCTGCAACTTCAGAGTTATCTCAGGGGTCTAGTTTCTCCTCACTGATCTCCTTGCAAAGGTTCAGGTCTGATCTATGGCTGAAACTGCCAATTACTGGTAAAGTTTGAGAATTCCAGAGCAAGTTGTGGTTTCACTAAAATCTTGGACATGGAATGGAAGTTTAAGACTCAGTGAAGGAAAAGCATCAAGTCTCCACACTGACTCTTGAAAATAAAGCAAACACGTAAACATTAGTACGTGTAGACGAGCAAGGGTCCAGATTTTCCTGGAATTCTTCCCAGTGGAATTGTTGACAGTTTGTTAGTGTGAATTTTCACACTTTAAACACTTGTAGTAGTGCAATTTTGGAAGCTTCATGATGTCAACAGCATATGTGGCACAGCAGTCGGCATTGAACATTATGCTGGGAAACTCATTTTTTCAGTATGTCACGGCATCTTGTTGTATTTTAATCCACATGGGTCAAAAAATAGAAGAAATCCTACAATTTTCCAAACAAGGCACATTTTGATCTTGCCTGTGATTGAGTATTTAAATATTCTTAAGTTAGTGGAGCTGAAGAAAGTGCCATTTCTTAATTTGTAAACGTAAGAGGGAATACACCTTTAAGTAAACTGCTAGACCTTACTCTTGATCAGTTATTTCATGAAGACAAATAGCAGAGAAGCTTGAATCGTTGACTGGACTGGGTTGCTTGCCAATCCAGCAACCCAGTCCAGTTGAAGATTCAAGCTTCTCTCCTATGGAAGCCACCTGGACAACTGAGAGCCTTCACAGAAGCATCAAGACAAATACTGCAAAACATTTACACTTCAACTCCAAATTTCTCATGCATGCTTTAACTGTGCAGTCTGTTGGTTAACTTGACACACTTTGCCTCACCCAGACAGTGCTGCTCACTGTTGGAGAGGACGTTTGCAGGGAGGCAGCAGCTCATGTCACAATGATGAACGCAGCCCCTCTGTTTGCACCATACAGTTCAGTTCATCAGAACTGGTCCTCACATTAAGGCACACAGTCACAGACCTGCTTCTCGTCGAGACACTTCTTCCCATGTGCACACTGGAACTCATCTGTCACCGGATGATGATCAGTGATGTTTGCTGCCTTCGGTGTTCAGACGCAGTGGTGGATAACTTCAGAAATGCTACTTAAGTGATAGGGTTGGGACCCACCAGCATGCAAACACTTATACTAAAAAAAACTGAGGCAGCTAATAAATATATGTAGTCCCAACTAAACTAAATTATCTTGCATGGATGTGCTTTTTTTGAGTTGGGGATACATATATTAGATGGAAATTCTGCACATAATTGAATCTAGTTCATCCAATGAGTAGTTTTTTTTTTTTTTTGCGATACTGCAATCATGTATGATGATATACACTTAAGCCTAGTCTACACTAGCAAACGTTTGGTGGTGTTTGCCATGAAAGGTTTGCCCGAGTTTGGTAGTGTGGACGTATTGCCAAACACCACCAAACTAGTTTGCAAAAGTTTGGACATGTTCATTCTTGAAAACATGTTTGAACTTTGCCAACAAACAGCCAATCAGAGAAGAGCTGGTGATCATGTGAATTACTAGTTGGACAAAATGGCAGCCTCCAAGAAGGAAAGAGTGTGGGGATTTGAAGAGATACAAAATTTAATTGAGGAATATGAGAAACAGCCATGCTTATACAACACCATAATCAAGTGTGTGTCTTGCTTTTGTATCAGTGGCTCTACCTTCTGAAGGAGTTCCTCGAAAGCTGCCTCATCCATCCTCAGAAAGTTCTTATAACTTGGTTTGTCTGAGGACTGTATTTCTTTAAGAAGGCAATTGTAGGCCCCATACTTGTGTCTTTTCTTAATCAAGGATCTGCACCACAAGCGACAAGCAACATTACCAAACATTGTTTGGTAAAGTTTGGTACTGTTTCATAATATGGACGCCCAAGCCAAACATAAGCAAACGTGGTGTTTGGTAATGTTTGCAAACAAAAGTTTGGTCAAGTTTGCCAGTGTAGACTAGGCACTATTCCTTTATTAACACGAAATAAACTTAGAGTTCCTGCAGGTCCCTGACAGAAGTTTCATGAAATGTCCCGAGGGCCTGTGTCCATAAAGTGCATCTCCCTCGCCATGGAGTGCCAAAGTCTTAATTGCCAAAAATTGAGTATTCTGCGGAAAAATGTCACTGCACCTGGCATGTTTACCGAACACTTCAGCTTTTGTGCAGAGCTCTTAAAAGTTGAAATTCTCTGAACGTTTCTAATCACTTCAGCACGTTTAAAGGCAACCAATCATAGGGCAAATCAAGGCTGTTTTTGCCATCAGTCTACAGGCAGGTGATTTTGTCACAATCAGAATAGAGAAAAAAAGGTGTTCCTGCTGAGAGCAAGTATTTTTATCACTGTAGACATTAAGACTGTTCATTGCTTATTGTTATAAAAAAAAGCCAACAAGCAGACCTTGTTTTTAAGAAAAAAACAGGTGAAGCTTTCTGTTCCCTCAGCCAGTTCCTTCAGACGTTTGTGGCCAGGATTTAAACCATTAACCAATTCAAGCACACCTGCTTTAAAGTTCAAGTACCTCCACCAGCTAAAGTTTAAAACCAGCTCCGATTTCTCCACACCTACTGGTCACTTTTGTGCAGATTATAGTCACAAACTGGGATGTTTATCTTGCTGTGGGGAAGAGACAATAGTCGTCCTTCCGTTCCTGTTTTGTGTGACTAAGTACACAGCTTGCGGCATTAATAACGTTAAAGCGAATCGCCGTTTTAAATCAAATGACACCTCTTTCCAAACGTTGTACAGACAACATACTACTACCAACCAAAACTGCTTTTTCCTCCCAAAATGAGACATCCTCAGTTATGACGTGCAGCACAGCCACCTGCAAGAGCTCAACTCAGTGGTATGGAGTTATATTTGTGCCATTAACATCAAAGGAAATGCTTTTGACAAAAACACATTGTTTATTTCTATTTCTGTCCAGAGATCTAGGATCCATCATGTACAGTTTTATTTATGTTCAGAGATCAAGTGTTATGTGTCGACGCAGATTGAGGAGCGAACCTGCGTCAGACAGGACCCAGCACTAAAAATAACCAGGAAGCAGTTCCATCAACATAAAACAATTTATTTTTCACCTGTGCCTAAATAAATTATACAAAAAAACCCCAACCCAATGTCCTTCAAGAGGAGTGACTGCTGGCACGCTCTCCAGTGTTCACGGGGAGAGAAGTCCGATGCTCCTGGACTCACTACCATCAAACAGACACCCCCCAGGTGGACACGACAAACTGACTCTCTGTTGAAGCACAGAAGATGTGAGGCACGTTAGCAATTATAGCAATTTCTTTCACAAAACACATGCTATCAGCAACACATCAAGGTTTATACTTTTTATCTTTATGCACATGAGCAGCTTCTCACAATAAGTGGAGGATCACTTATCCTGCACGCCACAACAGTGAGAAGCAAGCCACACCATTCTCATCACAATTTCACGTATACTATGTAGCAAAACATCAAGTTATTATCTACAATTAGTCCAACAGTTAATCACCTTTACTGTGTGCTGACAGCATGTGTCCTCACCCTTCCTTGCTTTACAGGCTTAATGTGTCAAACCCAGGTGCGGTCCTCAGCGTCTCACAAACGAACATCACAAAGTCGAGTTCCCGGCAGTTCTGCTTGGCTCACACCTGCCTTAAAAGCAGAACGCCATCCAATTATCTGCTACAGCTGAAAGTCTTTAGGGCTGCACGTGAGCACCAGTCCCAGGTGCCTCACATGATATTGACGAGGGTGAGGATTCTTCAGCCAGCACCTTCTTTTCCACAGACAAATCAGCTTCCATGCCACCTGAGGAGCAAAGAAAAGAAAACACCAAAACCTCCAGCCACACCCCCCGACACACAACATCAAGGATCCAGTGACCAATTTTATATTTATTTACTTCAGGGGTGGTGGCCAAGTGGTTAATGCGCTTGGTTTCAGTGCAAAAGGTTCCGGGTTCAAATCCCACCCCTGCCATATTTCTCCATGTAATGTGGAGTTGCGTCAGGAAGGGCATCCGGCGTAAAACCTGTGCCAATTCAACATGCAGATCCACCTTGGATGACCCCGAGTGCAAAAAAGGGAGCAGCCGAAGGGACTTACTTACTTTAAGACTCACTAAAGTGTTGACATAGAAAACCCAGACAGAGTCATCAAAATCACACATACATGCTTTCTGCAACTCAAAAACCCTACAACTGTTGTTGCTGCACTGGATCAAGAGGATCCACAGCACAACCATGAAATAATCCCTGGCTTGTGGAGACAGAATGCTCAGCTGCCATACATGGAGTACCTTTATCGTGGCAACACAAGCAGAGCAGGTAAGGAGCAAAGGAACGATCTCAGTATGTCAGCTCTCCTGTAGGCAGTGTGCTGTGACAATATGAGTTACTGAATATTCATTAGACTACTGTGACTCATGACAGTACAGCAGCCTCCTCAACCATGAATTCAATTTATTTTGTTTATATAGCTCCAAATCAATCAATCAATCATTTTTTTTTTATATAGCGCTAAATCACAACAAACAGTTGCCCCAAGGCGCTTTATATTGTAAGGCAAGGCCATACAATAATTATGTAAAACACCAACGGTCAAAACGACCCCCTGTGAGCAAGCACTTGGCTACAGTGGGAAGGAAAAACTCCCTTTTAACAGGAAGAAACCTCCAGCAGAACCAGGCTCAGGGAGGGGCAGTCTTCTGCTGGGACTGGTTGGGGCTGAGGACCATGAGCATGGTGCTTCACACAAGTAAGGTTTAACCTTACCAACCCCTCTGACTTGAAGAAACCTCAAGCAGACCAGACTCAAAGGGGTGACCCTCTGCTTGGGCAATGCTAGCTACACAATTGGCAAAATGAATATACAGGAAATTTTGTCGGTGCACAGGACAGGAGGGTTACAGAAGTAGACACCACACCCATCTCTGGATGGAGCCGTACCTCAAACAGAGAAAAAAAAAGAAAAGTCAGGCATCGAAATTCAGTTTCAATTTATTTTCATTTATATAGCGCCAAATCACAACAGAGTAGCCTCAAAGCGCTTCACACAGGTAAGGTCTAACCTTAACAACCCCCAGAGCAACAGTGGTAAGGACAAACTCCGTCTGAGGAAGAAACCTCAAGCAGACCAGACTCAAAGGGGTGACCCTCTGCTTGGGCCATGCTACAAACATAAATTACAGAACAACGGACGAATATACAAGAAATGCTATTGGCACACCGGACAGGAGGATCGCCAACACGAATACAACTCCCATTTCTGGACCTTAGAGAGAAAAAACAGAATCAGGCATCAGAAAGACAAAAAATACTGTATAATTTGCCAGCATTAAACAACAAGAAAAACAGAGAAATACTAAGGTGATCACCGGCCACGAGCCCTAAACTTCACTAAAAGACCCAGAATTTAGGTAAAGTTGAGGCCGCAGCCCGCTCCAATTGCTAATAAATGAATTAAGAGTAAAAAACGTAAAACAAAACTGTACCAGTATGCTAGCCATATGAAAGGGAAAATAAGTGCGTCTTAAGTTTGGACTTGAAAATCTCTACAGAATCTGTTTTATTGATGCAAGGAGATCATTCCACAGAACAGGGGCACGATAAGAGAAAGCTCTGTGACCCGCAGACTTCTTATTCACCTTAGGGACACAAAGTAGTCCTGCACCCTGAGAACGTAAAGCCCGGGCCGGTACGTAAGGTTTAATTAGGTCAGCAAGGTAGGGAGGGGCCAGTCCATGAATAATTTTATAGGTTAGTAGCAGAACCTTAAAATCTGATCTCACTGGGACAGGAAGCCAGTGAAGGTATGCCAAAATGGGTGTAATGTGGTTGTACTTTCTGCTTCATGTCAAAAGTATGGCTGCAGCATTTTGAACCAATTGGAGACCCCTAATGCTAGACTGCGGTAAACCAGAAAATAGAATATTGCAGTTGTCCAATCTAGAACAGATAAATGCATGGATCAGGGTCTCAGCATCAGCCATAGACAGGCTGGGACGAATCTTCGCTATATTTCACAAGTGGAAGAAAGCAGTCCTAGTAATATTTCTAATGTGGAGGCCAAGGGACAACGAAGGAGCAAAAATTACCCCAAGGTTCCTAACTTTGTCAGTGTGATGTATGACACACGAGCCGAGGCTGAGCGTTAACTGGTCAAATTGATGCCGATGTCTCACTGGACCAAGAACCATCATTTCAGTCTTATCAGAGTTTAAAAGTAGGAAGTTTCTAGACATCCAACTTCTCACTGCTGCAAGGCAATCTTCTAAGGATTTTATGTGAACGAGCAGTTACCAGTTACCAGCAGTTATCGGCATGTATAACTGAGTATCATCTGCATAGCAGTGAAGGGTAATCCCAAAACGCTGCAATATGTGCCCTAGGGGTGCTATATAAAAGGAGAAAAGCAGGGGGCCTAAGACAGACCCCTGTGGAACCCCAAATTTCATGTCACTAAGGTTAGAGGTAGTTTTACTGTACAAAACACAGTGAGAATGACTGGTCAAATATAACATCAGCCATGCAAGGGCACTCCCAGTAATCCCAAAATGATTTTCCAGCCTATCAAGTAGAATATGATGATCCACTGTATCAAATGCAGCACTGAGATCTAACAGCAACAGAACCGTAGTGGTGTCCAAATCCATTGTAAGCAGAAGCTCATTCACCGCTTTAGTGAGAGCTGTCTGTGTGGAATATTTTCTAAAAGCAGACTGCAGTGGCTCAAAGAGATTATTCTCAGTAAGATAGTCTACGAGCTGCCGTGACACCACTTTTTCCAGAATTTTAGAGAAAAATGATAGATTTGATATTGGCCGATAGTTTTTCAATACACTAGGGTCAAGATTAGGTTTCTCAAGTAATAATTTATTCATTGCAGTTAAAGAAAGATTCATCATTTCCAGGACAGTCGGCCCAAGAGTGGGCCACAGGTCCTTAAACAGGTTTGTTGGTATAGGATCAAATAAACAGGTTGTGCCTTTTGTTGACATTGAGTTTTGTCAGCATGCCTAGTGAGATACTATCAAATTCTGTAAATCTAGGTAATACCTCATTAGCCTCATTAACCTCATGTCTTCTATTTTCTTCCCAAAGTAATCCAGGAAATCTTGTGCTGTAAAAGGAGAGCGAACTACAGGTGGTTATCCATGCATAAGTGCATAAGCCACCATGTCAAACAAGAACTTTGAGTTATGCTTGTTTTTGTTGATCAAATCAGAGTAGTAGGCCCGCTTTGTAGCCAATAATGCATGCTTATAGTCTAAGATAGCATCATGCCACGCAAGGTGAGATACTTCTAATTTTGAATGACGCCATTTCCGTTCTAGACCTTATGCTTTATGCTTGAGGTCACGCAGATAATCATTGAACCAAGGTGACTGTGATTTGAGGGAGCGCGGTTTTAACACAGGTGGTGAAATCATGTCGAGTGTAGTTTTGAGCACCGAGTTTAAACTATCCACAAGTCTGTCTACTGACTGGGTATTTGTCAAATGTGAAGCTAAGACATCAGGCAGTCTAGCTTCGTCTTCAGTCTTAGTTGAGGATTTGATGCATCGCCATAATGATCAAATCAAATAAATTTTATTTATATAGCGCCAAATCACAACAAACGGTTGCCCCAAGGCACTTTATATTGTAAGGCAAAAGCCATACAATAATTACAGAAAAACCCCAATGGTCAAAACGACCCCCTATGAGCAAGCACTTGGCGACAGTGGGAAGGAAAAACTCACTTTTAACAGGAAGAAACCTCCAGCAGAACCAGGCTCAGGGAGGGGCAGTCTTCTGCTGGGACTGGCTGGGGCTGAGGGGAGAGAATCAGGAAAAAGACATGCTGTGGAAGAGAGCAGAGATCAATCACCAATGATTAAAAGCAGAGTGGGGCATACAGAGCAAAAAGAGGTGAATAAAAAGAAACACTGGTTGCATCATGGGAAACCCCCAGCAGTCTAAGTTTATAGCAGCATAACTAAGGGATGGTTCAGGGTCACCTGATCCAGCCCTAACTATAAGCTTTAGCAAAAAGGAAAGTTTTAAGCCTAATCTTAAAAGTAGAGAGGGTGTCTGTCTCCCTGATCTGAATTGGGAGCTGGTTCCACAGGAGAGGAGCCTGAAAGCTGAAGGCTCTGCCTCCCATTCTACTCTTACAAACCCTAGGAACTACAAGTAAGCCTGCAGTCTGAGAGCGAAGCGCTCTATTGGGGTGATATGGTACTACGAGGTCCCTAAGATAAGATGGGACCTGATTATTCAAAACCTTGTAAGAAGAAGAATTTTAAATTCTATTCTAGAATTAACAGGAAGCCAATGAAGAGAGGCCAATATGGGTGAGATATGCTCTCTCCTTCTAGTCCCCGTCAGTACTCTAGCTGCAGCATTTTGAATTAACTGAAGGCTTTTTAGGGAACTTTTAGGACAACCTGATAATAATGAATTACAGTAGTCCAGCCTAGAAGAAACAAATGCATGAATTAGCTTTTCAGCATCACTCTGAGACAAGACCTTTCTAATTTTAGAGATATTGTGCAAATGCAAAAAAGCAGTCCTACATATTTGCTTAATATGCACATTGAAGGACATATCCTGATAAAAAAAATGACTCCAAGATTTCTCACAGTATTACTGGAGGTCAGGGTAATGCCATCCAGAGTAAGGATCTGGTTAGACACCATGTTTCTTAGATTTGTGGGGCCAAGTACAATAACTTCAGTTTTATCTGAATTTAAAAGCAGGAAATTAGAGGTCATCCATGTCTTTATGTCTAAGACAATCCTGCAGTTTAGCTAATTGGTGTCTGTCCTCTGGCTTCATGGATAGATAAAGCTGGGTATCATCTGCGTAACAATGACAATTTAAGCAATGCTTTCTAATAACACTGCCTAAGGGAAGCATGTATAAAGTGAATAAAATTGGTCCTAGCACAGAACCTTGTGGAACTCCATAATTAACCTTAGTCTGTGAAGAAGACTCCCCATTTACATGAACAAATTGTAATCTATTAGATAAATATGATTCAAACCACTGCAGTGCAGTGCCTTTAATACCTATGGCATGCTCTAATCTCTGTAATAAAATTTTATGGTCAACAGTATCAAAAGCTGCACTGAGGTCTAACAGGACGAGCACAGAGATGAGTCCACTGTCTGAGGCCATAAGAAGATCATTTGTAACCTTCACTAATGCTGTTTCTGTACTATGATGAATTCTGAAACCTGACTGAAACTCTTCAAATAGACCATTCCTCTGCAGATCAGTTAGCTGTTTTACAACTACCCTTTCAAGAATTTTTGAGAGAAAAGGAAGGTTGGAGATTGGCCTATAATTAGCTAAGATAGCTGGGTCAAGTGATGGCTTTTTAAGTAATGGTTTAATTACGCCACCTTAAAAGCCTGTGGTACATGGCCAACTAATAAAGATAGATTGATCATATTTAAGATCGAAGCATTAACTAATGGTAGGGCTTCCTTGAGCAGCCTGGTAGGAATGGGGTCTAATAGACATGTTGATGGTTTGGAGGAAGTAACTAATGAAAATAACTCAGACAGAACAATTGGAGAGAGAGAGTCTAGCCAAATACCAGCATGATATAATGATATATAAGGTTGTTGTTCCACTAAACACGGCAGCGAAACTGTAAACTTAATGAGTGATCAGACACCACTGATGTAAGAGGCGTGATGTCAGTATGACAATGTGACAGCAAATCCATGTGCGAGAACCAGATCCAGGGTATTTCCACTGTGCGTCGAATCCTGAATGCATTGCCGAAATCCTAATGCATCCACAATTTCCATAAATGATTTGCAGAGGGGATCAGAAGGCTTATTTATATGAATGTTAAAGTCACCAATGATCAGAATGTTATTTGCACTTGTTGACAGGTTAGAGATGAAAGCACCAAATTCATCTAAGAATTCAGAATATGGGCCAGGAGGCCTATATAGTGACAAAGTAATACGACTGATTTTTATTCTTCTGACCTTGGCAATGTGTAATATCCTGAGCAGAGCGGAGAATCAGATGCTCAAACGAGTTATATTTGTAACCCCCAACAGCTAATAAGCTAAACCTAGATCTATAAATAAGAGCAACACCCCCGCCTTGCTTCGCATCATGAGGGACGTGACTAAATGTATATGCTGATGGGCAGGCCTCATTTAATGGGAGGACAGCTGTAGGTTTAAGCCAGGTTTCACATAGCCCAATCATATCTAAGTGATGATCAATAATTAGATCATTGATCAACAATGATTTTGAGGAGAGTTGTTAATGAGACCCAGTCTAAGGACCTCAGTGGGGTTGACTTTTTGACTTTTTGGGTTTAGGGGTGGTTCCAGAGTAGCATATATAAGATGCCTAGAAGTAGGTTTAAGTTTGAGACATTCCATGCGCGTTGTAGGTAGCAGACATGAAATCTTTGCTATTGCTGGAAGAACCACTGGGCCATCCTCAATTTCAACATCATCCAATATAGTAATGGGTATTAAGTTTGGAAAGCATATCCCTCTGATTTTTATGGACATGACTACGGAAGCAGGCCACAGTCTCAACTTGTTGAAATTCCCTCCCTGGCAAATAAACTGCACTATCACCATAGTGGATTTTCTGCACTAAATTCCCCGCTAAGCTAATGGATTACACACCCACATTTGTCATAAGCCTTGCAGGGTCTCTAATCACATTCTCCGTGGCCTGCTGTAGATTCCTAATGTTACCCTCCCTGTAGAGCTCTATCTATGTTCGCAGACAAGATGGCGGCGCCTTCCCCAGTAGGGTGGAGGCGGTCTGGCATCAGCAGGCCACGGCGGCCCCAGAACGAAGGCCAGTTATCAATAAAGCTAAAGCCTTGCTGTCTACAAAACTGTGCCAGCCACCTATTTAACGATGTCAGCCTGCTAAACGACTCATCAGTACCCCAGGAGGGGAGGGGACCAGAGACTATTAATCAATGCCGACACATCTTTCTGGCAAGGTCACAAGTCCTCTCTATGTCCTTTTTGTGACCTCTGAGTGCTTCATCCTGATATCATTGGTGCCAATGTGAATAACTATGTGACTATTTCTCATGTCATGTTCCTTCATCTGTCTTCCCTTCTGCAGCATCAGCACCCTAAGATGAGATGCAATGTCGGGAGCTCTGGCCCCAGGAATACATTTAACGTCAGCCAGCGTCTGTAACCTGACTTTGCGGGTGATAGAATCCCCTATCACTAAAGTCCAGTGTTTCAGCCTGGAGACAGGAGTGGAAGTCACTTGTGGGCTCAGAGAATTCACATCAGGCAAATCCAAGGGGGAGAACCGATTCACAGTTCGTACTGGTGAGTGTGATCAGGGTGCCACAACTGGGCACCAAGCCCTACGGGGCTTCCTCCGCCTAGCCACAGTCTGAAAGCCGTCCTCCACAGCCGGCATTTCTAAGCTGATGCTAATGGGCTCGCTAGCTGGCCCAACACTAACTTCATCTGGAGTGCCTGTAACATCTGACTCCACTGAGCTAAGAAGCTGCTCTAACGTACAGACACGGCTCTCTAAGAGAGCCACCCTATCTTCCAACATCAAGCAGGATTTACAGAGGTTGTAAAGTAGAATTAGTAGTGTACCTTGTGCACTAAGAAATTCAAGAATGTAGCCAAGCAAACACGAGCTAACCAATAATGGATAAGCTAATCACTCCTAAGGCTCACACAGACGCAAATAAATGAATTAAAATTCACAGCAGTTACACTGAAAAACTAGCAGAAGTATTAAACAGGTAAAAAAGCAGCAGCTATAAAATACCCTAAACAGTTAATTAACTAATAGTAGTGTAAAAAAAAAATGAAATTAAAAAATTATGATGGGGTCCAAAATAGCTAATGCAAGCTAACCGCTAGGGAAAATGCTAGCCGCTCTTAAGATTTTACACAGGAGTAAAATAATTACTTAAAATTCACAGCAGTTTGACTGAAATGAACAGAAGTATTAAACGGGTAAAACAGAAACGGCTATAAAAAGTAACGACGAGGGGAGGGGTCGACCTAGCTAGCGAAAGCTAACCGCTAGCGAATGCTAACTGCTAGCGATTCACAACAGAATTGTTGTTAAATAACGTTCAGATTAGATACAATTAATAACCAAAAGAGTGCTAAACAGAAATAAAAGAAGCGTATACAACTGTGTGAAGTTCAGAGTAGCGTCACAGCAACAAACAATCCGTCAGAAGCAAGTTGCCAGATCTGGAGTGTGGAAATGACGACAAATACAGTATAATTTGCCAGCATTAAGGAGCTGGACATGTCCAAACTTGTCCTCTAACACGCCGAAACGGAGGTGTTCCTTTGTCTCGCTTCATCAGCGAATCGGTCTTTACACGCGAAGCCTCCGCGCTGCTTTCCATGACAAAATCTCTTGTTAAAAGTGAAATCTGCCGGAAAATGGCTGATGTCCAGCTCTTGTGATAACCAGAGAAAGAGCACAAGACGGTCTCGTATCCACAGAGCCATCCGTTTAGAAATGGTCCGGTGGCTTGTCGCGTCGTCGCAGCTCGGAGTGCGGTGCATTGAGCGTCCTTAAAGGGGTCTTTAAAGCTGTAGTAACAGACCTTATTCTCTGTGAAGCCCGTAAAATTTTCACCGAAAGCCAGATAAATTTTTCGAGTGGTTTCCAGGTGCCAGTCTCTAACAGCTTCTGAAAAAATTCTGATGGAAAAAAGTCCTTTTCATTCCGCCATTTCCAGACAATGAAAATCCGACGAGGGAGCGGGACCACTCCTTCCCAAGGCTTGCTCACAGGCGAATGACGTCACCGACAGGCGTGGAAAAACTCACGCATGCGCACGAGGGTTCAAGCATGTCTGATGTAAAAACATATGAATGAAATCCATATAGTTTTTGAAAAAAATAAAAAGGACCGTTTATTGACAGACCTCGCATAGTGAATTGGTTTAAGTGAAACTATGCTTGACTCAGAACTGCAAGTAAAATATTTAGGTTCACCAGTATTGGTGTAAAATATGCATCTGTCTTGATGAGGAATAACATGGTGCAATTGCAACACTTTGAAAATTTTAAATATATCATGTAATGATAAAGCTGAAATATCATGAGAGATAAGTTCGAACATAGTCGCAGAGAGTGACGAGCAGAACACCTGGTATCAAATCCACACCCCAAACTCCACACTATTCCGATTAATGATATCATACGCATAACACTTTTTAAAGATGACATCGTAAATTTGAACCTGAAATGCCTCTTTACTTTGATGTTCAAAGTTAATTACAATATAAGATTCAAACTGTCTACAACTTGTGTTATGGCTGTAAGTTTGAATGATATTACGATCATCCACCAACAACACAGATGTATGTCTTTAATGTGATACTTTGGGAATAACAGTCTTTGAAGGGGATTCTTATTCATCTATATTTCACTTGCTTTGGGGCTACCACACTGCTTAAATTAGGTCATATATGGTATTGTTCTAAAGCTAATGATAGTATCTCTTCAAATATTCATGATGGGATGATATTTATACTTGACTGTGAGATGTAATGAAATGTTTGAAATGAAAGAGACATTGACCTTCATATTTCTCAGTGACCTTGGATTACACAAACAACCCCATAATTGAACCTCCCAAACCCAAAAACATACAAAACAATATCTCATTTGCTGAGATATGTCAAATATTACTCATTTTATCGCATTTTTTCAGTATCCCTAATCTCCCAGAATTTGACCCTGAGGGGGCAACATATGCATTTCAAAAAGTTTGAATAACTAAAATCTATTGAAAGGTTCCACCAGACAGACAATGAATCTTTGATATCTGGATAATGGTTGATTATACCCCATAGCCAGTTTTTCAAACCACATGCTTCGAGATGGGCAATGTTGCCTCAAATTTGGTGATTTTTACAATATCGGATGATTTGCAGACGTTCATGCTAGTTATATGGTCACATACTGACCTTTATTGGCGATGTGTTCGTGGATCCGGTGAAGCGGACATTTGCAACCATATAACATGAACATCAGCAAATCAGACACAAAGGGGTTATTCCCATTCTAATACAATTCCATCATTTGCACGGTTTATTTTTCTGTAGGTAATTAGGTCAGCGTGGTTTACAGTGAGGCAGCGTCGCTCCAACAGGCAGGGCACGGAGGAATCCATCAAATGTGAAACTGTAATTCTGTATCAGAATCCACATCAATACTTTCGTAGGGTAGCTTAAATTCATCCATTTTGACGGTGGCACGTGACTTTCTCTCTCTCAGCTAACAGCGCGCAGCTGATGTTCTGTTGAATTGTGCATCTTGTTGCATAAATAGGCAGTTCCGCATCCCGACAATATTGCACGTGTAGTTGGTCTGGCCTGTTGACAGGAATGACATCTTATCAGAACACCGGTCAGGTTGCCAAGTAATACATCCAAATGTGACAGTCTAATATTTTGCCACTGTTACCCCGATATTATAAAGTCTCAAATCTCACACAATTAACCAACCAGATTTGCGGAAAAATGTCATTGGATTAGAATTTAATGTCATGAGATTTCAGGCTGAACCAGTTCTGTTCATTATCTTTATGGAAAGAATGTCTAGGCTCCGTCAGGATGTAGGATGTAGAGGGGTTCCAGTTTGGGAACCACAGAATCTCGTCTCTGCTGTTTCGACGATGTGGTTCTGTTGGCTTCGTCAAATCAGGACCTTCAGCGTGGACTGGAGCAGTTTGCAGCCTAGTGTGAAGCATCCGGGATGAAAAGCAGCACCTCCAAATCCAAGGCAATGGTTCTCCACCGAAAAAAGGTGCTTTGCCCTCTTCAGGTCGGTGGAGTGTCCTTGCCTTGAATGGAGGAGTTTAAGTATCTCAGGGTCTTGATCACAAGAGAGGGATGGATGGAGTGTGAGATCGACAGACGAATCGGTGCAGCATCTGCAGTCATGCGGTCGCTGTGTCGGACCGTCGTGGTGAAGAGAGAGCTGAGCAGGGGGGCAAAACTCTCGATTTACTGATCGATCTACGTTCCGAACCTTACCTATGGTAATGAGATATGGCTCATGACCGAAAGAACAAGATCGCGAGTGCAAGCTGCCGAGATGAGTTTCCTCTGCACGGTGGCTGGGTGCTCCCTTAGAGATTGGGCGCTCCCTTAGAGATAGGGTGAGGAGCTCAGAGTCAAGCCGCTGCTCCTCCACGTTGAAATGAGCCAGCTGAGGTGGCTTGGGCATCTTTTTCGGATGCCCCCTGGACGCCTTGCTGGAGAGGTGTCAGGGGCACGTCCCATTGGGGGGAGGCCCAGGGGAAGACCCAGGACACGCTGGGTCTTCTCGCAGCTGGCTTGGGAATGCCTCGCGGTTCCCCTGGAGGTGCTGGGGGACTAAAACACAAGTAAAATTTTGCCTGATTCAAAAACAAATTTTACCATGGCCAAGAACAACGTCAGGGATGTGTGGAGAGGCCTGAAGACCGCCTCCGGATGTGGGCAGGGTGCCAGCAGGACTGCACATGGAGATCTCGGTTTGCAGAGGAGCTAAACAGTTACTTTAACCGTTTTGGCTCCTCCACACCTGCCCCCCACCTGCTCCCGGCTCTCCACATGTCTCCAGCAGCCAGCCCTCCAGTCCCTCTGACCCCCCACCTTCTTCCCCCTGGTCACCTCCACTGCACTCTGGACTTTGTCCCTCCTCCCCCCGGACTGTATTCAGCACCAGCCCACCTCAGCTCCCCCTTCATTGTAACTCCGACTGAGGTGAGAGGCCAGCTCCTGTGGTTGAAGCAGAGGAAACAGGACCTAATGGGATCTCCCCGAGGCTGCTGAGGAGCTGTGCAGACGAGCTTTGCGAGGTCCTCAGCCACATCTTCAACAAGGCGGTCCCCACCCTGTGGAAGACCTCCTGTGTGGTCCCAGTTCCCAAAACACTGCACGCCAAGGAACCAGCCCACAACAGACCAGTTGCCCTGACCTCCCACCTCATGAAGACCATGGAGCAGCTCGTCCTGTCTCACCTCCACACCGTGGTGAGCGACACCCTTGACCCACTGCAGTTCGCCTACAGGCCCAACATCGGGGTAGATGACACTGTCATCTTCCTGCTGCAGCGAGTGCTCGCCCACGTGGAGACCGGCGGGAGCGCTGTGCGAGTCATGTTCTTTGATTTCTCCAGCGCTTTCAACGCCATCAGACCGGTGCTGCTGTGGTGGATGCTGGAGGACGCAGGTGTGGATGGACATCTCGCGGCCTGGACCATCAACTACCTCAGTGACCACCCGCAGTACGTGCGGCTGCCAGTCTGAGGTGGTAAGGTGCAGCTCCCCTTTCCTTTTCACCCTTTACACCTCGGACTTCACCTACAATACAGACAGCTGCCTTCTCCAGAAGCTCTCTGATGACTCCGTCATTGTGTGTCGTGTGTCTGAGGGGAACGAGCTGGAGTACCAGTCATTTATCACAGACTTTGTGGATTGGTGTGAGCGCAACCACTTGTGTCTCATCACCAGTAAGACGAAGGAGATGGTGATCGACTTCAGGAGGAAACCACCACCTCACCCAACGGTGAACATCTAGGGGGAGGACATAGAGACTGGACAGTTTCAAATACCTGGGTGTTCACTTCAACAACAAACTGGACTCGCAACATTGACGCCCTGTACAAGAAAGGCCAGAGTCACCTCCACCTCCTGAGGAGAGTGAGATCCTTTGGAATGAACAGGCCTCTGCTTAAGACCTTCTATGACTCTGTTGTAGCCTCTGCTCTCCTCTATGCTGTCGTCTGTTGGGCCCCGGGCAGCACAGAGCGGGAGAGAAAGAGACTGAATAAGCTGGTCAGGAAGTCCAGCTCTATCCTGGGCTGTCCGCTGGACTCTCTGAAGGAGGTGGCTGAGAGGAGGGTGTTAGCCAAGTTCAAATCCATCATGGACAACTCTTCTCACCCTCTGCACCGGACTGTAGTGGAGCTGATCAGCTCGTTCAGTGACAGACTGAGGCACCCTCAGTGCAAGAAGAATACCGCAGGATTTGGACGGCTGCTTTTTGGTTGTGGAAGTTTAAGCCATGCTGGTGGATGATGCACTGGGTGCTGGGTCCTCGACCTCCACAACATTACCTTCCACCATCGGAGGAATTCCGCGCGTCGCAGTGAAGCTGCATGGCGCAAAGCAGCGCCGTGATGAAGCCTTCCAGGACATGTTGGGGCAGGTCCAGCTCATGCACAATCACAATCGGATAATCACACGACTGAAAAGCAACAGGAATCCATCTGAAATCCACCTTTAAGCCGTCCTGTGAGACCAACACCGAGGTGGTTTTGTCCCGCGTAATGAACGGCTCTGTGGCGCGTCCCTCCGCTTTTCTTTCCGTGAAAAAAAACTCCTGTAATGGTGGAATGTACCGAAAAAGTGCTGATGTCCACATCTTCAGCCTTTTTGTGAAAGTCAGACGAGGTCCCTGATCAACAAAGCCTTCACGTTGGAAACTATCTGGTTATTCCAGTGGGGTGTCAGCCTGTCGATGGGGGCTGGGAGCGTGCCGCGCTCTCAGCAGTTGTGGGCAGTCTTTAAACCATCTGGATCACTCCTTAATCTGTGTAATCCCCATAAAATCGTCCCTGAAAGCCATATTAATTTTCCGAACGGTGTCCACCTGGAGGTCTCTCACAGTTTCTGGAAAAAAATTGATGCAGCAAAGCTCCAAATCGTTCAGACATTTATTCGCAATAAAAATCCGACGAGAGGGGCGGACCAGTGCTCACACAAAGCCTGCTCACAGGCGAATGACGCAACCAACAGGCGTGAAAAAACTCACGCATGCGCACGAAGGTTCAAGCTTGGCTGATGCACACGTGATTCAAATCCATATGGTTTCTGAAAAAAATAAAAGGTCAGATACTTTTCTAACAGACCTCATATATATGTGTATATATATATATATATATATATATATATATATATATATATATATATAATGTGTGTGCAAACAATGTTTTGGTGGGAGTCGAGCACGCTCACATACACTATTTGTTGGTGTGCAAACATGTTTTCTTTTGGAGGAAAATGAAAACTTCTATCCTTGCTCAGAACAGGACAAGTGGGGGGGGGACAACAACACACAACAACTTGTTCACATTGGACTGTGGGCCAAGCAATGGAAATCCTAGTTTTTACTTTGTGAACCACAGTTGGTAATGACTTGAAATTTTGACTGATATGAGATATAAAAAAAAAAAACACTGACCCAGAATTCACAATTTGGCAAGGCCAAAAGTTGCACACTAGTAAGTATTCAGAATTGATAATAAACTATATGAAGAGCGCCCTCTTGTGTTAGGAAATGAAAAACCATGTACAAATATATGGAAAGTTACACAGCAACATTTATCTGTTAACAGAGAACAGGAATTATAAGAACCTCCACATGCGCGCATATATATATCTGTGTGTGTGTATATATATGTATGTATATGTACGAGGGCTGTCAATAAAGTATAGGTCCTTTTTATTTTTTCAAAAACTATATGGATTTCATTCATGTTTTTACGTCAGACATGCTTGAACCCGCGTGCGCATGCGTGAGTTTTTCCACGCCTGTCAGTGACGTCATTCACCTGTGAGCACTCCTTGTGGGAGGAGTCTTCCAGCCCCTCGTCGGAATTCCTTTGTCTGAGAAGTTGCTGAGAGACTGGCGCTTTGTTTGATCTAAATTTTTTCTAAACCTGTGAGGCACATCGAAGTGGACACGGTTCAAAAAATTAAGCTGGTTTTCGGTGAAAATTTTAACGGCTGATGAGAGATTTTGAGGTGATATTGTCGCTTTAAGGACTTCCCACGGTGCGAGGCGTCGCGCAGCGGTCCCAGGCGCCGTCGTCAGCCTGTTTCAAGCTGAAAACCTCCACATTTCAGGCTCTATTGATCCAGGACATCGTGAGAGAACAGAGAAGTTTCAGAAGAAGTTGGTTTCAGCATTTTATCTGGATATTGGATTGGATTGTGGTGGAGGGTGGACTTTTTTCTGGTTCCGGAGCACAGCGGTGTTCTGCTGTATCTGTTAGCTGTTTGAACTGAGCTGTTTGAGTTCTTTGAATTAACAGTCTTTTTCAAGACTTTTTTACTTTTTTTACTTTTACTTTTTTACTTTTTTTTACTTTTTCACCGTGCTCCAACGCCTAAAGAAGACCTCTAACGGTCGAAGCATCGCGACGGAGCTCTTTTATCAGCTAACCTTCATCAGCGTTGGCAAGCTAACTAGCTTGCTAACGCTTTCGTTTTTATTTTTATTTTATTTTTTAGCACTGTTGTCGTGCTGCTCCACAGCCTGCCTAGTGGATTTTTATTTTATTTTAGCACTGTTGTCGTGCGTTACCTGTGCTGCTCCACAGCCTGTCCAGTGGATTTTTATTTTATTTTTTAGCACTGTTGTCGTGCGTTACCTGTGCTGCTCCACAGCCTGTTCAGTGGATTTTTATTTTATTTTTTGGCGCTGTTGTCGTGCGTTGCCTGTGCTGCTCCACAGCCTGTTCAGTGGATTTTTATTTTATTTTTTACCACTGTTGTCGTGTGTTACCTGTGCTGCTCCACAGCCTGTCCAGTGGATTTTTATTTTATTTTTTACCACTGTTGTCGTGTGTTACCTGTGCTGCTCCACAGCCTGTCCAGTGGATTTTTATTTATTTTTTACCACTGTTGTCGTGTGTTACCTGTGCTGCTCCACAGCCTGTCCAGTGGATTTTTATTTTATTTTTTACCACTGTTGTCGTGTGTTACCTGTGCTGCTCCACAGCCTGTCCAGTGGATTTTTATTTTATTTTTTACCACTGTTGTCGTGTGTTACCTGTGCTGCTCCACAGCCTGTCCAGTGGATTTTTATTTTATTTTTTACCACTGTTGTCGTGTGTTACCTGTGCTGCTCCACAGCCTGTTCAGTAGATTTTTATTTTATTTTTTAGCACTGTTGTCGTGCGTTACCTGTGCTGTTCCACAGCCTGTCCAGTGGATTTTTATTTTATTTTTTACCACTGTTGTCGTGTGTTGCCTGTGCTGCTCCACAGCCTGTCCAGTGGATTTTTATTTTATTTTTTACCACTGTTGTCGTGTGTTACCTGTGCTGCTCCACAGCCTGTCCAGTGGATTTTTATTTTATTTTTAGCACTGTTGTCGTGTGTTACCTGTGCTGCTCCACAGCCTGTTCAGTAGATTTTTATTTTATTTTTTACCACTGTTGTCGTGCGTTACCTGTGCTGCTCCACAGCCTGTCCAGTGGATTTTTATTTTATTTTTTACCACTGTTGTCGTGTGTTACCTGTGCTGCTCCGCAGCCTGTCCAGTGGATTTTTATTTTATTATTTTATTTTATTTTATTTTTTTAAATTTATTTATTTATTTATTTATTTTTTAGCACTGTTGTCGTGCGTTACCTGTGCTGCTCCACAGCCTGTCCAGTGGATTTTTATTTTATTTTTTAGCACTGTTGTCGTGCGTTACCTGTGCTGCTCCACAGCCTGTCCAGTGGATTTTTATTTTATTTTTTACCACTGTTGTCGTGCGTTACCTGTGCTGCTCCACAGCCTGTCCAGTGGATTTTGATTTTGATTTTATTTTTTTGGGCGCTGTTGTCGTGCGTTACCTGTGCTGCTCCACAGCCTGTCCAGTGGATTTTTATTTTATTTTTTAGCACTGTTGTCGTGCGTTACCTGTGCTGCTCCACAGCCTGTCCAGTGGATTTTTATTTTATTTTTTACCACTGTTGTCGTGCGTTACCTGTGCTGCTCCACAGCCTGTCCAGTGGATTTTTATTTAGCGCTGTTGTCGTGCGTTACCTGTGCTGCTCCACAGCCTGTCTAGTGGATTTTTATTTTGTTTTAGCACTGTTGTCGTGCGTTGCCTGTGCTGCTCCACAGCCTGTCCAGTGGATTTTTATTTTTATTTTATTTTATTTTTTAGCACTGTTGTTGTGCGTTACCTGTGCTGCTCCACAGCCTGTCCAGTGGATTTTATTTTGTTTTAGCACTGTTGTTGTGCGTTACCTGTGCTGCTCCACAGCCTGTCCAGTGGATTTTTATTTTTATTTTATTTTATTTTTTAGCACTGTTGTTGTGCGTTACCTGTGCTGCTCCACAGCCTGTCTAGTGGATTTTTATTTTATTTTAGCACTGTTGTCGTGCGTTACCTGTGCTGCTCCACAGCCTGTCTAGTGGATTTTTATTTTGTTTTAGCACTGTTGTCGTGCGTTGCCTGTGCTGCTCCACAGCCTGTCCAGTGGATTTTGATTTTGATTTTATTTTTTTTGGCACTGTTGTCGTGTGTTACCTGTGCTGCTCCACAGCCTGTCTAGTGGATTTTTATTTTATTTTTTACCACTGTTGTCGTGTGTTACCTGTGCTGCTCCGCAGCCTGTCCAGTGGATTTTTATTTTATTATTTTATTTTATTTATTTATTTATTTTTTTTTAGCACTGTTGTCGTGCGTTACCTGTGCTGCTCCACAGCCTGTCCAGTGGATTTTTATTTTATTTTTTAGCACTGTTGTCGTGCGTTACCTGTGCTGCTCCACAGCCTGTCCAGTGGATTTTGATTTTGATTTTATTTTTTTGGGCGCTGTTGTCGTGCGTTACCTGTGCTGCTCCACAGCCTGTCCAGTGGATTTTTATTTAGCGCTGTTGTCGTGCGTTACCTGTGCTGCTCCACAGCCTGTCTAGTGGATTTTTATTTTGTTTTAGCACTGTTGTCGTGCGTTGCCTGTGCTGCTCCACAGCCTGTCCAGTGGATTTTGATTTTGATTTTATTTTTTTTGGGCGCTGTTGTCGTGCGTTACCTGTGCTGCTCCACAGCCTGTCCAGTGGATTTTTATTTAGCGCTGTTGTCGTGCGTTACCTGTGCTGCTCCACAGCCTGTCTAGTGGATTTTTATTTTGTTTTAGCACTGTTGTCATGCGTTGCCTGTGCTGCTCCACAGCCTGTCCAGTGGATTTTTATTTTTATTTTATTTTATTTTTTAGCACTGTTGTTGTGCGTTACCTGTGCTGCTCCACAGCCTGTCCAGTGGATTTTATTTTGTTTTAGCACTGTTGTTGTGCGTTACCTGTGCTGTTCCACAGCCTGTCTAGTGGATTTTTATTTTGTTTTAGCACTGTTGTCGTGCGTTGCCTGTGCTGCTCCACAGCCTGTCCAGTGGATTTTTATTTTTATTTTATTTTTTAGCACTGTTGTCGTGCGTTACCTGTGCTGCTCCACAGCCTGTCCAGTGGATTTTTATTTTATTTTTTACCACTGTTGTCGTGCGTTACCTGTGCTGCTCCACAGCCTGTCCAGTGGATTTTGATTTTGATTTTATTTTTTTGGGCGCTGTTGTCGTGCGTTACCTGTGCTGCTCCACAGCCTGTCCAGTGGATTTTTATTTAGCGCTGTTGTCGTGCGTTGCCTGTGCTGCTCCACAGCCTGTCCAGTGGATTTTTATTTTTATTTTATTTTATTTTTTAGCACTGTTGTTGTGCGTTACCTGTGCTGCTCCACAGCCTGTCCAGTGGATTTTTATTTTATTTTTTACCACTGTTGTCGTGCGTTACCTGTGCTGCTCCACAGCCTGTCCAGTGGATTTTGATTTTGATTTTATTTTTTTGGGCGCTGTTGTCGTGCGTTACCTGTGCTGCTCCACAGCCTGTCCAGTGGATTTTTATTTAGCGCTGTTGTCGTGCGTTACCTGTGCTGCTCCACAGCCTGTCTAGTGGATTTTTATTTTGTTTTAGCACTGTTGTCGTGCGTTGCCTGTGCTGCTCCACAGCCTGTCCAGTGGATTTTTATTTTTATTTTATTTTATTTTTTAGCACTGTTGTTGTGCGTTACCTGTGCTGCTCCACAGCCTGTCCAGTGGATTTTATTTTGTTTTAGCACTGTTGTTGTGCGTTACCTGTGCTGTTCCACAGCCTGTCTAGTGGATTTTTATTTTGTTTTAGCACTGTTGTCGTGCGTTGCCTGTGCTGCTCCACAGCCTGTCCAGTGGATTTTTATTTTTATTTTATTTTATTTTTTAGCACTGTTGTCGTGCGTTACCTGTGCTGCTCCACAGCCTGTCCAGTGGATTTTTATTTTATTTTTTACCACTGTTGTCGTGCGTTACCTGTGCTGCTCCACAGCCTGTCCAGTGGATTTTGATTTTGATTTTATTTTTTTGGGCGCTGTTGTCGTGCGTTACCTGTGCTGCTCCACAGCCTGTCCAGTGGATTTTTATTTAGCGCTGTTGTCGTGCGTTGCCTGTGCTGCTCCACAGCCTGTCCAGTGGATTTTTATTTTTATTTTATTTTATTTTTTAGCACTGTTGTTGTGCGTTACCTGTGCTGCTCCACAGCCTGTCCAGTGGATTTTATTTTGTTTTAGCACTGTTGTTGTGCGTTACCTGTGCTGCTCCACAGCCTGTCTAGTGGATTTTTATTTTGTTTTAGCACTGTTGTCGTGCGTTACCTGTGCTGCTCCACAGCCTGTCTAGTGGATTTTTATTTTGTTTTAGCACTGTTGTTGTGCGTTACCTGTGCTGCTCCACAGCCTGTCTAGTGGATTTTTATTTTGTTTTAGCACTGTTGTTGTGCGTTACCTGTGCTGCTCCACAGCCTGTCTAGTGGATTTCTATTTTGTTTTAGCACTGTTGTCGTGCGTTACCTGTGCTGCTCCACAGCCTGTCTAGTGGATTTTTATTTTGTTTTAGCACTGTTGTCGTGCGTTGCCTGTGCTGCTCCACAGCCTGTCCAGTGGATTTTTATTTTTATTTTATTTTTTAGTACTGTTGTTGTGCGTTACCTGTGCTGCTCCACAGCCTGTCCAGTGGATTTTTATTTTTATTTTATTTTTTAGCACTGTTGTTGTGCGTTACCTGTGCTGCTCCACAGCCTGTCCAGTGGATTTTTATTTTGTTTTAGCACTGTTGTTGTGCGTTACCTGTGCTGCTCCACAGCCTGTCTAGTGGATTTTTATTTTGTTTTAGCACTGTTGTCGTGCGTTACCTGTGCTGCTCCACAGCCTGTCTAGTGGATTTTTATTTTGTTTTAGCACTGTTGTTGTGCGTTACCTGTGCTGCTCCACAGCCTGTCTAGTGGATTTTTATTTTGTTTTAGCACTGTTGTTGTGCGTTACCTGTGCTGCTCCACAGCCTGTCTAGTGGATTCCTATTTTGTTTTAGCACTGTTGTCGTGCGTTACCTGTGCTGCTCCACAGCCTGTCTAGTGGATTTTTATTTTGTTTTAGCACTGTTGTCGTGCGTTGCCTGTGCTGCTCCACAGCCTGTCCAGTGGATTTTTATTTTTATTTTATTTTATTTTTTAGCACTGTTGTTGTGCGTTACCTGTGCTGCTCCACAGCCTGTCCAGTGGATTTTTATTTTTATTTTATTTTATTTTTTAGCACTGTTGTTGTGCGTTACCTGTGCTGCTCCACAGCCTGTCTAGTGGATTTTTATTTTATTTTAGCACTGTTGTTGTGCGTTACCTGTGCTGCTCCACAGCCTGTCTAGTGGATTTTTATTTTGTTTTAGCACTGTTGTCGTGCGTTGCCTGTGCTGCTCCACAGCCTGTCCAGTGGATTTTTATTTTTATTTTATTTTATTTTTTAGCACTGTTGTTGTGCGTTACCTGTGCTGCTCCACAGCCTGTCTAGTGGATTTTTATTTTATTTTTTAGCACTGTTGTTGTGCGTTACCTGTGCTGCTCCACAGCCTGTCCAGTGGATTTTTATTTTTATTTTATTTTATTTTTTAGCACTGTTGTTGTGCGTTACCTGTGCTGCTCCACAGCCTGTCCAGTGGATTTTTATTTTGTTTTAGCACTGTTGTTGTGCGTTACCTGTGCTGCTCCACAGCCTGTCTAGTGGATTTTTATTTTGTTTTAGCACTGTTGTCGTGCGTTACCTGTGCTGCTCCACAGCCTGTCTAGTGGATTTTTATTTTGTTTTAGCACTGTTGTTGTGCGTTACCTGTGCTGCTCCACAGCCTGTCTAGTGGATTTTTATTTTGTTTTAGCACTTTTGTTGTGCGTTACCTGTGCTGCTCCACAGCCTGTCTAGTGGATTTCTATTTTGTTTTAGCACTGTTGTCGTGCGTTACCTGTGCTGCTCCACAGCCTGTCTAGTGGATTTTTATTTTGTTTTAGCACTGTTGTCGTGCGTTGCCTGTGCTGCTCCACAGCCTGTCCAGTGGATTTTTATTTTTATTTTATTTTATTTTTTAGCACTGTTGTTGTGCGTTACCTGTGCTGCTCCACAGCCTGTCCAGTGGATTTTTATTTTTATTTTATTTTATTTTTTAGCACTGTTGTTGTGCGTTACCTGTGCTGCTCCACAGCCTGTCTAGTGGATTTTTATTTTATTTTAGCACTGTTGTTGTGCGTTACCTGTGCTGCTCCACAGCCTGTCTAGTGGATTTTTATTTTGTTTTAGCACTGTTGTCGTGCGTTGCCTGTGCTGCTCCACAGCCTGTCCAGTGGATTTTTATTTTTATTTTATTTTATTTTTTAGCACTGTTGTTGTGCGTTACCTGTGCTGCTCCACAGCCTGTCTAGTGGATTTTTATTTTGTTTTAGCACTGTTGTCGTGCGTTACCTGTGCTGCTCCACAGCCTGTCTAGTGTCGGATTCCCTGTTTGGGAATCCGCTAGCTTAGCATAGCTACTAGCTCTTAGCCGTTTTAGCATGGCGGCTTCTCCTGTCTCTCCCGTACTTTTCTGCTCTGGGTGTGAAATGTTTAGTTATTCCTCGGCCTCTTTTAGCAGTAACGGTACATGTAATAAGTGCAGCTTATTCGTAGCTTTGGAGGCCAGGCTGGGCGAATTGGAGGCTCGGCTCCGCACCGTGGAAAATTCTACAGCTAGCCAGGCCCCTGTAGTCGGTGCGGACCAAGGTAGCTTAGCCGCCGTTAGTTCCCCCCTGGCAGACCCCGTGCAGTCGGGAAGGCAGGCTGACTGGGTGACTGTGAGGAGGAAGCGTAGCCCTAAACAGAAGCCCTGTGTACACCGTCAACCCGTTCACATCTCTAACCGTTTTTCCCCACTCGACGATACACTCGCCGAGGATCAAACTCTGGTTATTGGCGACTCTGTTTTGAGAAATGTGAAGTTAGCGACACCAGCAACCATTGTCAATTGTCTTCCGGGGGCCAGAGCAGGCGACATCGAAGGACATTTGAAATTGGTGGCTAAGGCTAAGCGTAAATTTGGTAAGATTGTAATTCACGTCGGCAGTAATGACACTCGGTTACGCCAATCGGAGGTCACTAAAATTAACATTGAATCGGTGTGTAACTTTGCAAAAACAATGTCGGACTCTGTTGTTTTCTCTGGGCCCCTCCCCAATCAGACCGGGAGTGACATGTTTAGCCGCATGTTCTCCTTGAATTGCTGGCTGTCTGAGTGGTGTCCAAAAAATGAGGTGGGCTTCATTGATAATTGGCAAAGCTTCTGGGGAAAACCTGGTCTTGTTAGGAGAGACGGCATCCATCCCACTTTAGAGGGAGCAGCTCTCATTTCTAGAAATCTGGCCAATTTTTTGGGATCCTCCAAACTGTGACTGTCTAGCGTTGGGACCAGGAGGCAGAGCTGTGGTCTTATACACCTCTCTGCAGCTTCTCTCCCCCTGCCATCCCCCTATTACCCCATCCCCGTAGAGACGGTGCCTGCTCCCAGACCACCAATAACTAGCAAAAATCTATTTAAGCATAAAAATTCAAAAAGAAAAAATAATATAGCACCTTCAATTGCACCACAGACTAAAACAGTTAAATGTGGTCTATTAAACATTAGGTCTCTTTCTTCTAAGTCCCTGTTGGTAAATGATATAATAATTGATCAACGTATTGATTTATTCTGCCTAACAGAAACTTGGTTACAGCAGGATGAATATGTTAGTTTAAATGAGTCAACACCCCCGAGTCACACTAACTGTCAGAATGCTCGTAGCACGGGCCGGGGCGGAGGATTAGCAGCAATCTTCCATTCCAGCTTATTAATTAATCAAAAACCTAGACAGAGCTCTAATTCATTTGAAAGCTTGTCTCTTAGTCTTGTCCATCCAAATTGGAAGTCCCAAAAACCAGTTTTATTTGTTATTATCTATCGTCCACCTGGTCGTTACTGTGAGTTTCTCTGTGAATTTTCAGACCTTTTGTCTGACTTAGTGCTTAGCTCAGATAAGATAATTATAGTGGGCGATTTTAACATCCACACAGATGCTGAGAATGACAGCCTCAACACTGCATTTAATCTATTATTAGACTCTATCGGCTTTGCTCAAAAAGTAAATGAGTCCACCCACCACTTTAATCATATTTTAGATCTTGTTCTGACTTATGGTATGGAAATAGAAGACTTAACAGTATTCCCTGAAAACTCCCTTTTGTCTGATCATTTTTTAATAACATTTACATTTACCCTGATGGACTACCCTGCAGTGGGGAATAAGTTTCATTACACTAGAAGTCTTTCAGAAAGCGCTGTAACTAGGTTTAAGGATATGATTCCTTCTTTATGTTCTCTAATGTCATATACCAACACAGAGCAGAGTAGCTACCTAAACTCTGTAAGGGAGTTAGAGTATCTTGTCAATAGTTTTACATCCTCATTGAAGACAACTTTGGATGCTGTAGCTCCTCTGAAAAAGAGAGCTTTAAATCAGAAGTGTCTGACTCCGTGGTATAACTCACAAACTCGTAGCTTAAAGCTGATAACCCGTAAGTTGGAGAGGAAATGGCGTCTCACTAATTTAGAAGATCTTCACTTAGCCTGGAAAAAGAGTTTGTTGCTCTATAAGAAAGCCCTTCGTGAAGCTAGGACATCTTTCTACTCATCACTAATTGAAGAAAATAAGAACAACCCCAGGTTTCTTTTCAGCACTGTAGCCAGGCTGACAAAGAGTCAGAGCTCTATTGAGCTGAGTATTCCATTAACTTTAACTAGTAATGACTTCATGACTTTCTTTGCTAACAAAATTTTGACTATTAGAGAAAAAATTACTCATAACCATCCCAAAGATGTATCGTTATCTTTGGCTGCTTTCAGTGATGCCGGTATTTGGTTAGACTCTTTCTCTCCGATTGTTCTGTCTGAGTTATTTTCATTAGTTACTTCATCCAAACCATCAACATGCTTATTAGACCCCATTCCTGCCAGGCTGCTCAAGGAAGTCCTACCATTATTTAATGCTTCAATCTTAAATATGATCAATCTATCTTTGTTAGTTGGTTATGTACCACAGGCCTTTAAGGTGGCAGTAATTAAACCATTACTTAAAAAGCCATCACTTGACCCAGCTATCTTAGCTAATTATAGGCCAATCTCCAACCTTCCTTTTCTCTCAAAGATTCTTGAGAGGGTAGTTGTAAAACAGCTAACTGATCACCTGCAGAGGAATGGTCTATTTGAAGAGTTTCAGTCAGGTTTTAGAATTCATCATAGTACAGAAACAGCATTAGTGAAGGTTACAAATGATCTTCTTATGGCTTCGGACAGTGGACTTATCTCTGTGCTTGTTCTGTTGGACCTCAGTGCTGCTTTTGATACTGTTGACCATAAAAATTTTATTACAGAGATTAGAGCATGTCATAGGTATTAAAGGCATTGCGCTGCGGTGGTTTGAATCATATTTGTCTAATAGATTACAGTTTGTTCATGTAAATGGGGAATCTTCTTCACAGACTAAAGTTAATTATGGAGTTCCACAAGGTTCTGTGCTAGGACCAATTTTATTCACTTTATACATGCTTCCCTTGGGCAGTATTATTAGACGGTATTGCTTAAATTTTCATTGTTACGCAGATGATACCCAGCTTTATCTATCCATGAAGCCAGAGGATACGCACCAATTAGCTAAACTGCAGGATTGTCTTACAGACATAAAGACATGGATGACCTCTAATTTCCTGCTTTTAAACTCAGATAAAACTGAAGTTATTGTACTTGGCCCCACAAATCTTAGAAGCATGGTGTCTAACCAGATCGTTACTCTGGATGGCATTTCCCTGATCTCTAGTAATACTGTGAGAAATCTTGGAGTTATTTTTGATCAGGATATGTCATTCAAAGCGCATATTAAACAAATATGTAGGACTGCCTTTTTGCATTTACGCAATATCTCTAAAATCAGAAAGGTCTTGTCTCAGAGTGATGCTGAAAAACTAATTCATGCATTTATTTCCTCTAGGCTGGACTATTGTAATTCATTATTATCAGGTTGTCCTAAAAGTTCCCTAAAAAGCCTTCAGTTGGTTCAGAATGCTGCAGCTAGAGTACTGACGGGGACTAGCAGGAGAGAGCATATCTCACCCGTGTTGGCCTCCCTTCATTGGCTTCCTGTTAATGCTAGAATAGAATTTAAAATTCTTCTTCTTACTTATAAGGTTTTGAATAATCAGGTCCCATCTTATCTTAGGGACCTCGTAGTACCATATTACCCCATTAGAGCGCTTCGCTCTCAGACTGCGGGCTTACTTGTAGTTCCTAGGGTTTGTAAGAGTAGAATGGGAGGCAGAGCCTTCAGCTTTCAGGCTCCTCTCCTGTGGAACCAGCTCCCAATTCAGATCAGGGAGACAGATACCCTCTCTACTTTTAAGATTAGGCTTAAAACTTTCCTTTTCGCTAAGGCTTATAGTTAGGGCTGGATCGGGTGACCCTGGACCATCCCTTGGTTATGTTGCTTTAGACGTAGACTGTGTTTCATAATTATTGTATGGCCTTGCCTTGCAATGTGGAGCGCCTTGGGGCAACTGTTTGTTGTGATTTGGCGCTATACAAGAAAAAAGTTGATTGATTGATTGATATTCCACTGTTAGAGATTTTTTTAATGAAAGACGTGCGGACGGGTCCGCGCGTCGGGATGCAGCCGGCGCAGTGCGGCGGCACAGGAAAAACACCTCCGTGTTGATAACCATTTGTAAAATCCAGGCGGCTTTTGATGGCTTTCAGTGGAGTGAGTATATGAGAAATTGTTTAACAGCTGAACATGTTCCATCTTGTCCTTAAGGCTTCCAACAGAGGTGTTTTTCCTGTGGCGGAGCGTCGCGGCGGCTGCGAGCCGACGCTGCAATCAAAAAACAAAAATAGCTCTTTTTTCTTATGTGCTGTATAACATTTATTATTGCACTTTCACAAATATAAATCTGGAGTAATATTAAAGAGCATATTGTTAAATCTTACAGTAATATCATTATTAATAATTATGGTAAATTTAGCAAAAGGATGTTTTAAAGCATCAAACTGCTGAATAAAAAACTGCTGCAATTAAAACAACATACACAAAGAATAAATTAAAACATTTACACTAAGAACAGTTTGAGCTTGTTCATGAAAAGCAGAAATAAAATAAAAACTGACTAAATGTGATTTTTTTTTTTTTTTTTTTTTTTTTTTTTATGTTCAAATCAAAAAGATTCAATAGAATCAGACATTTCATCATTGGCAGGCAGTTTATATTAATAAATCAATTTATAAGAATTTATTTAAGAAATCTTTTAAATTATGATTAAAAACAACAAAAACATTATGGTATTAATATATTAATACATCCAGGTAAGTGGCATATTCACAGATTTGTTACATATCCACCTTGTGAAGTTTTAATAACTGAAAACGACATATGAGTAAGTTTTATTGCTAATAAATGAACATGATAAACTTATTTTCAGATTTCTATGTCCACCAAACATATTTTATTTTTCAGATTGGACATCTTTCAATAGTTTAAAAATGATTCTAAACCTTGAAACCTTTTTCATTAAAGCATTAAACATCCTCATGACCAAAAAGGGCACTCAGAGAGCACACACCTCCTCCAAGGTCAAACAGGTCTCTGTTCACGTGGTTTCTGTTTGACATTTTCCATCTTTTATTCTTGCTCCAACCCAGAACACTGAGCTTCGATCTTCTTCACTGCCCCTTTGATCCTGGTCACTCATCTTTCATTCTGATCTGGGATCCTGATGGCTGATCTTTAATCCCGAAACCCTCATCTTTGATCTTGATCCTGAAGTGACAGTCTCACATTGACTTTGAGCAATGCACCCTGAACAAGGAGTGAAAATGTCTGTGCAGAAGATGAGATAGAAAACACAGACTTGTGATTGTCAAACTGAAGTGATATTTTTGCACTTTGATTAAAATCTGAATTAAATGTGCGTCACAGGATTGTGTTTGTGTGCCATCATTCTGTGCACGAGCTGCAAGTCCTTTGTCAGGTTCACTGGCTGCCTCTCATTTATGTGCTGTGATAGATGTCAGTGACAAACATCTACCTCAGCATTTTTAGAACGAGAGACGTCTGGGAAGACCTCATGAAGTTATGACATCACTGAACAGAGGAGTTTGGTGGTATTGATACCTTTCCAGGAGAATGAAGGTCAAATTGTTGAAGGTCCTGGTGCTTGCTGTATGACTGTATGGTTGTGAGAGTCACACGCTAACCAGCGACCGAAGGCGACGACTGGATCATGTGTTTGGTTCTTAGTCTCTTTGGAGTGTCCTTGGGTTCAGTTGGAATTGGGTGATTCTTAGACTACGGGCACTTATGTCCTTTGATCATATTGTATGAAAAACAGAAAAAAGGGGGAATTTCACACTTTTATAGTTATCTTTACAATGAAAGTGTGTTAAGAAATTTGTGTTCTAGTAGTCTATGATGACTTTTTCACCTTTTTTCAGCATCATTATATGCAAATATTGCCGTTTTGTGCTTGTCCCACACCCAGACTTTTGATCTTCAATGATAAAAATGAATGGTAAAGAAACATTTTTTTCTAATGTTTTAAAATATCTCTGAGTAAAAATCAGTACAATAATCAAAACATAATTGGGGTATTCAATGTCATACAACTGTTGTGATTTTCTTAAACAAAATGTAGTTGTCCCACACTATTGCCGTAATTTCCACCACAACACTGTAATGTCCCTTTAAACAGTTTGTATGAAAGATTGTTTGGGTAGTTTCTATGGAGATAAACAGTGACATCAGAGCACATGTATATAGCGCCAAATCACAACAAACAGTTGCCCCAAGGCGCTTTATATTATAAGGCAATGGTGTGGTGGAAATTACATTTACAAGGCCAATAGTGCCCGTAGTTAAAGAATCACCCAATTATGTTGTGTGAAAAGAATGGCTACTTCGGGCGACTCAGATGAGGAGTATCACTAGTACTGTACGGGAACAGACAGGTTCATAAGTATTTGGACAGTTGAGTAAAGCCTTTTTCCCCAGTGAAAACAGGTGTTTGTCAGTGATGTTTTCTGGCTGCTACAATGTTCAGCTTCAAGGTTTTATTATGTCCCTGAAGGTAAATCATGTGTAACATTTGAATTAGCTCACTGAAAATCATGCAGAAAAAGAAGTTAGTTGGATGACCATCAGTGATTTCCATGAAACTTTCCAGAAGTGAAGAACAATCATAAAAACGTGGACCCTTAACATTTTTTTTCACTACATAAAACGTTCTGAACAACTTTAGACAATTTTTAAAATCCATGCTTGCCATCTCTACATTGAAATACATAATGATCTACAGAGGAGACAATCTGCTCTGCCCTCCACCCAGGCCTCACCCACCTGGACAAAAAAAGACTCAAATGTGAGAATGCTCTTCATAGACTTCAGTTCTGCATTCAACACCATAATACCACAACTCATCTGCAAACTCGACAAACTGGACTAAGCACCTCCCTCTGCAACTGGCTTCTGGACTTCCTTAGTCAGAGGCCTCAAGTACTATGTGTTGGCAACAACATCTCAAGCAGCATCACACTGACCACAGGGGGCCCCCAAGGGTGCGTGTTCAGCTCCCTGCTCTTCACCCTCCTGACACATGACTGCACGACAACCTACAGCAACAATCACATTGTGAAGTTTGCTGATGACACAACCCTGGTGGGTCTCATCACCAAGGGTGACAAGACTCAATATAGGAAAGAGGTCAAACCTCTGACTACGTGGTGTGCAAACAGCAACCTCCTGCTGAACATCTTCAAGACCAAGGAGACTGTTGACTTCCAGAAAGAGGTCACACCCAACACCTGCCACTGACCATCGATGGGGCTACGGTGGAGAGAGTGAGCAGCACCGAATTCCTGGGGGTGCACATCAGTGAAGACCTCTCCTGGACCACCAACACTGCATCACTGGTGAAGAAACTCCAGCGGCGCCTCAACTTCCTAAAAAAAAAACTCAAGCGGTGAAGTGCTCCACCACCTATGAGCACATTCTACTGCGGAACCATTGAGAGCATCCTCACCAGCTGTGTCACTGTGTGGGGCGGAGCTGCACTGACTACAACAGGAAAACCCTGCAGCACATAGTAAACACAGCTGAAAGGATCATTGGTGCCCCACTCCCCTCCCTGAAAGACATATACATCACCCGCAGGGCGACCACAGTTGTCAGTGATGTAAGCCACCCCGTGTCACAATTTGTTCAACCTGTACTCTGCACTCCCGCACCATCAGACTCACCAACAGCTTTATCCACCAGGCTGTTAGGAGGCTAAACTCACTCCCCTCTCCACCCCCAGCTACATAACATCCTGGACTTTTAAACCCTCTGACCCACACAATGACTATCTTGCACTATTATGCCACTTCAACACTTTGTTAAAAACAGGAAACACTTCTGCTGCTATTACCTGAGTGACTGTCACTTGCACACTTTGGTCAACAGAAATACCTCAGCTGTCACTATTTGCCTTGACTGTCTCTGCACCCTTTTAAGTTCTCTGCCACTTATCACAGTGAACAGTGTGCTCTTAGTTCTTCATTGCAAAAAAAAAAAAAAAAATTTTTTGTCTTCATTTTGTGTCTTCATCACCTTATTTATTGTTTACTTGAATGCGAGTTATGTCTGTCTTATTGACTACCTTACTGTCAGTAACATTTCACCGTTGGATGGTGGGAAATGTAATTTCGATTACTTTGTGTGTCTGGTACATGTGAAGAATTGACAATAAAGCTGACTTTGACTTTATAGTAAAAAAGCCAATTTTGAAAGTGAATGTTCTCAATTCTTGATGCCTGTATTGCTGTTCTCTGTGTACCAGAATTTAGGAAATATATTTTTAGTGGCTGTAGCGTGGCATATTGCAGTGTAAATTAGCAAAGTGACCTTTCTAAGGGAATGTCAAATTCCCAACTTACTCTTTTTAAGTTTTTTGAAACCTTGTTTCCAAAGTGTGTTAGTGAAGTAGGCAGTTTCAGTATTGAGACTTCTCATCATTTATCAATTTAAAATGCTGAGGCTCCTTGTTTTGACGTGACAGAGGCTTCATAGTTTTTTCTCTTTTTTTTGGTTGTTTAAAAGGACAGCAGTAGCCTACTCTCATTTAGGTTTTGAAACCTTGTTTCTGAAGTGTTTTTGTATGATGTGCACAATTTTCAGTATTTTGACTAATACTGCCAGTTATTTACAAGCCTAGATAAACTTTGTAATATAAAAAAATCAGTCCCTTTTTGATGAACATTTACTTGTACTTTGACTTTCAATACTTGAGTACATTTAGTTGTACATTACTTGTCATACTTAAGTACATTAAATACTAGATACTTGAAGACTTTTACTTGAGTAGAATTTCAATCCGTGACTTGAACTTCTACCAAAGTAATTTTTTTAATGGGTATCTGTACTTTTACTTAAGTGTGATTTTCCGGTACTTTATAGAACACTGTAAGGTTATACTCTCCCTGAACTCTGACAGAGTTACTGTCGGGTTCGTGGTCACCTCCCTCTCTAAGGCCCTTCTCCCCTGATCACTGTTTCGACGGGCGGCCAGCTCTAGGAAGAGTCCTGGTGCATCTCAACTTTTTCCATATACAGGTGATGGAGGCCGCTGTGCTCACTGAGACCTCCAAAGCAGCAAAACATTTTCTGCACCCTTCCAAAGATTTGTGCCTCCTGATGATCATTTCTCAGAGGTCTACAGTCAATTCCTTTGACTTCATGCTTGGTTTGTACTCTGATGCACTGTCAACTGTAGACAGGTGTGTTTTTCCAAATCATGTCCAGTCAGCTGAATTTACCACAGCTGGGCTCCAATTAAGCTGTAGAAACATCTCAAGAATGATCAGTGGAAACAGGATGCACCTGAGCTCAATTTTGACCTTTATGGCAAAGCCTGTGAATACTTATGTAGGTGCGATTTCTGAGTTTTTAAATAAATTTGTAAAAATCTTAAAAAAAAAAACCTTTTTGTTCACATTGTCAATATGGCGTACTGTGTGTAGAATTTTAGGGGAAAAAAAATGCATTTCATCCATTTTGGAATAAGGCTGTAACATACACAAAATGTGGAAAAATTGAAGTGATGTGAATACTTTCCAGATGTACTGTAGTTATGAGACTTGGATTCTAACCAGTGTCCTGAGGCGAAACTAAGATGAGGCGTGTCACTGACATTGTGAGGCAGCGCCACCTTTGACATTTTGGACATGTAGCACATTTCTCTGTGAGTGGCTGGAGGAGACCAATCAGATGACAACACTTCACCTGGCTGCAGCAGATAGATGGTTATTTGAGAAATGTGGGAATGGACCTGTTGTCTGCCTGTGTCATGGATACAGTGACGTGCAGCACCAGTGCCTGCTCCCAGGCTTTACTCGACTGTAACGATGATCTTTTATTAAAAACATCACTTTTATAGCCATTTCTCTTGAGAGAAATCGGGATGGAAACACAAACATTTTGAAGTATGGATTTTTTTTTATTCATTGCAAGTTTTCTGCTTTGAATTGTTTTATTATACCATAAAAGTCTAGTTCAGCATATACTGTATTATACCACCTATCTATGTATCTATCAATCACTGATGTACTGGTTTTTAGGGGAAAACATTGACTGCAATGAAATATTTTATTTTGTAAAGATAATTTATTATTGTGACAATATAAAAAAATCAAACACAAAGTGCACGTGCATGCTGTTTTTGCTGACTGTCAACATCAGGATGTTCTCTCACTTCCAACCTGCACAAAAAAAGGAAGAACAAAAACATTCAGACTTTCTACATGATGTCAGCTGCTAAAAACAAGAGTCACGTGTGAGTGACGTCAACATACAACATGTATAATCTGAGTGTTTCTCACCTTCCTGACGGCCAACCCGTGACCCAGACGGTAGAACACATGTCTTTCCTGGACGGTCAGAGAATCCCACTACAGACAGACAACAAACAGCACACCATCAGTTAACACGCTCACTGACACAATGACAAGATTGTGCACGTGCAGGAGCGTGCACACTCACCATCTGCTCCATCTTTTTGTGGTGGTCGTTTTGGAAGGAGTCTTGCTCGGGTGCACGGCTGCGCTGTTCCTCCCAAAACGCGCAGAAGCTTTTCGTGGGGATCCTGACTGAGATCTGAACAGTGTGGCAGTCGTCGTCGTCATCTTTCCTCTTTGTCTCTTCTGCCTGCTTCCTTTTCTTACGTTGTTTCTTTGGTTCTGCAACACAAACAACAAGAACATCAACAATCTCACATCATTTCACTATTTTATTAAAACTGCATTTATTAATTTAAATATGAAAAGACTTTAATCTGAAAAGGCTGCTGTGTTTCTTTAAAGTCTTTTGGGGAAATCTTCTCACCTTCAGTCCGGGTCTGGCCGTCTGCCTTTCTCTTTGTGGACTGCAAAAAAAAAAAAAAAAATGACACTTGAGACTTATTACATGGATGAACTGATAAAAACACATCTGACATTTATCACTGACATGTTCGATCTGTTTACTCACAGTGGGCATCCAGTCTGGGTGGAGCTCATAATGTCGCTCGCTCAACTCTTTCTGCTGTCTGCGATATTTTTCTTTTTCAGGTTCAGAAAGTGATTTCCACTGCAAACAGACGAAAACACACCATCAGTCAACACTGACACAACGACAAGATTGTGCACGTGCAGGAGTGTGGACACAACACTCACCATCTGTCCCAGAATTTTGTTGATGGCGGCACAGTCGGTGATATTATTCTGTGCCGCCACAAGGGGGCGCTGCTCCTGGCGAAACAGCATAAATGAGTTTGGCGGTTTTTTAATGTGAGGTCTGGGTGGGGAAGGAGTGCGGGGACGGACTGGTGGAGGAGCGTCGGTGATGGTGGGGATGAAGGATGGTGGCAGAGGAGGATTGGGAGGAGGAGCCTCGCAGGTGGGAGGAGTGTCAGTGATGGTGGGGATGAAGGATGGTGGCAGAGGAGGATTGGGAGGAGGGGCCTCGCAGGTTGGAGGAGCATTGGTGATGGTGGGGATGAAGGATGGTGACACAGGATTGGGAGGAGGGGACTCGCAGGTGGGAGGAGCATCGGTGTAGGGAGGGACCACTGGAGGAACGCTGTAGGTAGGAAGGAGAGGAGAGTCTGGAGGGACTTCCAGAGGCCCATCTGTGTCCTCAGGACAGACAAAGTCCGGGATGAAGGAATCATACAAATCCTGGAGAAACAAGCAAACACAATCAGTTATGACAAAATGTCCTCTGTCCATGTTTGTCCTAAATCTGCCTCTCCTTTAATTAAAACTGTTCATTACAACAGCTGCTTCTTTCATTTACAAAATAAAGTATCATTAGGAGCTGTGACACTCTGGCCTCCTGTCCAGGGTGAAGCCCACCTCACGCCCTGTGACTGCTGGGATAGGCTCCAGCCACCCGTGACCCTTAATTGGGCAGCGCAGTCTCGTTTGAGGGCGGGCGCTAAAGGGTTAAAATATGACACATATGATGTAATAATCCTACATCCTGGGACAGCCCTCTCTGTGTTTGTGGGCAAATTACACAGCAAACAAAGTGAAAATACAAAGAAAAAAATGACGATGTGGTGGAAAGTGGACATGTTTTGTGGTTTGTTTATGACCCGGAGCTCAAATGTGTCGAGGCGGTTGTGCATGTGAGAGAACGCAGCTACTCTGGTTAGCTCTGTAGGCTAACACCTACCGACACGACCTCTCCATGTGTCTCGTCTTCCCTTGGAACCGAAAAAAACCTGCACTTTTTGCGACTACTTCGGTGATTGTAGCCAAAAACAAAACAGTACACATTTACCCGTGTGAAGTTATGCTGTGTTTGTATTGTGCAATGGGAGGCTGTCCCCATAAGTGGTCAAATCCCACGATATCACACAGGGGTTCAAACGAGACTGTGCTGCCCTATTGGAGTGAGCGGTTGAAGATGAGTGAGTGAATATCATTAGAAGTACTGAGAAGTATTATGCCACGTTCACACCGGGCGCAACGCAAGGGACAGCAGCGACAGGTTGCCATGTAATCCCTATGGAAGGATGCGTTTTGGCGCCAAGCTGCGCGATGCGATGGACGTGAATGAAGCGACGCGAGTGAAGCGATTTTGAGCGATTGGCGCGTTTGTGGCGCGATACTGCGTCACATCACGTCGCGTTGCTCTCCTCAAGTTGAAAAATCTGAACTTTTTCATCTTGTCGCGTCACGATGAACAATCAGGGACTGAATATGTAGTGGAGATGTCTGGAGTTTGATTGAGTTGGATGTGAACATGTCCTGTCTCTGGTAGCCAGCCTGTGAGCAGGACTTATGTCCCTTTTGTCCTTTATTTCACAATTATGAGAGTTTTTGGAGTGAGCTGCAGCCCCACAGCAGGGGCAGCGGAGTTTTTTTTTTATATGCACGCACAAGGGAATCATCCGTGAAGATTATTTTATTAATTAACTACACAGATGTATAATAAAACAAATGGTGACTGGCTTCTAAACACAATTATGACAGAGTTTTTTGGGGAAGAGCGAGGAGCAGCCCCACAGCAAGCAGCGGAGTTTCTTTTTTCCTTTTTACGTGCACGCGCGCATGAATCGTCCCTGAAGATTATTTTACTAATTAACTACACAGATGTATAATAAAGCAAATGGTGACTGGTTTATAAACACAATTATGACAGAGTTTTTGGAGCGAGCGGCAGCCCCGCAGCAGGGGGAGCAGAGGTTTTTTTTTTTTTATTTAAGTTTACATGTTTACATGTGTTTAAGTTTACATGTGCGCGTGTGAACGGGACAGGAGGTCCTCAAACTGGGTCCTGCATAGGCGGAAGGACCGCTGAAAGCGGTCGTCATCCAGACGCAGCTCCTGCAGCAAATAATGATACTCCCCGAATTGGGAACGTCTCATGACGTTTGTCAGCTTTCCACAACAACTCGCTCCGTGTGATCAAGGTCCGTCATGTTAACTTGACTGACAACCGGAGCCGGCGAGCGGAATGGAACCTCCTCCTATTTGATGATGCACTGGGGCAAATTTTCGTAGTGAAAGCAGAGCAACACACCGGGCGATGGCGGCGCGTCCATCGCCACGCGACCAATGCGAATTTGTGGCATCTGGTCGCGCCCGGTGTGAACGTGGCATTTGTACTCATAAGTTTTTTCTCCTGTGGCTGATCTTCTGTCAAACCTACATTCATGTTTTATGTGACACTGAAATTAATGTTTTTATTTGTTGCTTTCAATTAAACTGAAGACAAACTTCCTGCTTTTATGACATTTTAAAGTGCTGCTTCATTTGAAAGAATAAACCTTCATGAATGATGTAATAAGGTAACACTCCTGCTGACAGCGCGTTCTGTCCAGCCTCACCTGTGCCTCCTCAGGAGGTGCAGGAGGAGAAGATTCCTGGTCCAGATATCTCTGGAACCAGTCCTCCAACGTGGTGTCAACATAAGGGTCCTCTAATACTGAATTCTTCATGAATTCAGCCTCTTCTTTCATTTGAATGAATCCAAGGAGAATGTCATCCAACATGTTTGCTGTAACATGGAGACATTAAAAATAATAATCACTTAATTAATAGTTACAAAGTTACAAAGTGCTTTACACGATAAAAGCATCAAACAGAAAGATTAGAAATCAAAACAACTGTTTCCATGATTGATGTTTCTAAATATAACAGCACTAAGAATCGCTCTCTGGTGTTACTGGCAGCAAAGTTTTTTACTGTGAAAGTCACAGCGTCATTGTTCAATTACACTGAGTCTAACTTGACAGCACCAAGAAGATGTTGGCCAAAATCTGTTTTTTTTTTTGGGGGGGGGGGGGGGGGGGGTGCTAAAAATCCGTTCTTGTTCTAAAAACAACCAGCAGTGACAATCTGAAGCTTGTGTCAAGTTTCAGTAAGTCGTTCAGTTGAATGAAATCTTAACTTTATTGTGGGTGAAACATTGAAATAAACTGTTCAGGGTCAGGTCACTCACAATTTACTGTTTGAAATATTCTAAATGTTCTGTTTAATTAACATCTCAGTCCCTCCAACTAATCTGTATACTATGAATTATTTTCATTTTTTTTTAAACAAAAACATCAACAAACTTTAGACAGATTTTACAAACAAGCCCACAATTTGCACAGAAAACTCTGATATTAACAGTAATATGTATATATTTTATTTTAAAACACTGTTAAATGTTAAGAATCTCACCTATGTGGTTTGTAAACAAGTTAAAATTTCTGCTCCTGTTTTTCTGTCTTCTCTCCTTGGGGTGATGGCAGAACTGATTCCACAGTTAATGAAAGCGTCAGTTAATAAGTCGAGAGATGACATTCGAGCGTTAAGCCCCGCCCAGTTCTTGGCGGGCGGGGTTTCCTGTTTCAAAGATGGCAAATAAACGTTAGTAAGAATCACTGATCTGTTTATATTACTAGCTAGCTCATTGGCCCACAAACTCCGCACAATCTGCTGAAGCAAACTGGCAGCCATCTTGCCACTCCCAACCCACATAGTTAATTAGAACTATATATTTTACTGTGTGGCTCATTGGCCCACAGACTCCATACAAGCTGCTGAAGCAAACTGGCGGCCATCTTGCCACTCCCAACTTATGCCGACGGCACATAGACAGCTTATTAGAACGTCAACAATTTCAAGTAATAACTGATCTGATTCTCACATTTACTTATTTTTGTTCTTCAGATAATGTAAGATTGATCCCTCCTAGTCTATGTCTGCCATGATTAGCTAGCTGATTCATTTTCTTTCTTTCTCTTATTACTTTGACACTTTCTTCCCTTCTATTCTCAATTACTCGAATCTCACTGTTATGATTTGGACGCCGACTGAGGAGCGATCCAGCATCTGACTGAACCCAGCGTCAAATAGCCAGAAGCAGTTCCAAAAGAAAGTTTTATTTTTTCCCCTAGTGCTGTACATGAAATACTAAACAAAATTGGTGAGGTGAAGAGGCGGCGCGCTTTCTCAGCGTCTCAACAAATCAGAGCCCGAACGTTTTGGATTCAGGAATTCCGCTGACACCCCCCCAGGTGGCTTTTCCCAGGACTGTACTCTGTGAAGGAGGAACAGAGGTGAGGTTATTCAACACTGTTACCACGAAATATTATTTAGAGGCACACTTATCAGCTACACGTTCAGGTCTGCTTTCGGATTTAGTTCAAAAGGGCTGCTGCTCACAGCTAGTGGAGGATAATCAATCCGTGCGCCACTGCCGTGAGGGGCAAACCAGACAATTTTCACCAATATTTAATTATAGCTGCGCAAAAACGCCAAATTACAATTACAGATAAGCCTTGCAGAATAATCACCTCTGACGTGTGCTGACCGCGTTTGCCTCTCACCCTCGTCCTCCTTCACAGGCGCAATGTCAGAATCTGGAGCGGCCCTCAGCGTCCCCAAACGGTCGTCACATGGTCGTATTCTCCGGCAATTCAGCCCTGATCACCGCTGGCTTAAATGCAGCTCTTCATTTCTTCATTGGCACCAGCTGAGAGTCCTTAGATCTGCACGTGAATGCCACAGGTGTCGTAGATCATCCTGATAGAGAGCCGCACGTGAGTGCAACAGGTGCAGCACATCACCGTAACAGAGGTGAGAGACTCTTCTGCAGCACACTCTCCCCAGCGATCAGCCCCAAACCACCTGGGAGGAAAATAAACACAAAAACAGCAAAACAATGCCCAGCCAAACCCCCCAACACACAACACTCACAGGGACAAATACTCAATTCTAAAAATTATCATTCCTTAAAGTTTATACAAGTTTTGTGGAATCATCAGCAAGCCTCTCTCTCTCTCTCTCTCTCTCTCTCTAAAATGTGTGTGTGTGTGTATTGGGGATGTCATGAACAAAAGTGGATGATAATAAAAGTCATGATGGATAATACAGAAACAGTGGATTTTTTTTTAAACAGTTGCACTAAAATAATAAAACACCACTTAAATAGCTAAAGGACAGTTAGTTTTCCCTGCAATGACAATGTTTATTGCACACAGCTCGACGAGCTTCAGCCTCATATAAATAATAAAGTTTGTCGCATCAACGCCTAAAGCTCCAAAAGTAGACAAGTAGACCTAATAAATGAATCAGCTTGGGACTCCGACGAGGGCGGTCGCATCCCTGCGGCAGGCCTTTCCCCTCTCAAGCTGGTCTGGCGGCGCGACTTACAGTTGCAGCGGCCTTCACCCACTTTGCCTCATTTCGGATGACGGACTGCTTCAAGTTTAGTGCACATAAACAATGTCAAATGTATATGTGTTGTGTCTGAGGTAATTGGAGTGTAAACATAATTGCCCTTTTTTGGGATCAATAAAGTTGTCTGAAGTCTAAATGTCTTAAAATAGTTTGTACAACACAAAACACAACATGTGGCTTCACATGTTGTGTTAATAAACCACTTATAATAATAATAATTATTATTATTGTTATTATCTTTGCCTATATGCTGGATAGAACTCTTCAAATTATTGTCCATTACTTCCCATTTCAATCATACTCACAGGTGAAATGTTTGTTCACAGCCTTTGATTTGGCGATTTGCGCAGGTTGTAGGTGCACACGAAAGTATTTTTTTCACAAAATTACAAAGAATAAAGTTGCGTGCACCTCACTAAAGATCAACAGAAAAGAGCAATCAGGAGCGCAACATCAGAGTGGTAATATGGTGGCCGGTTGCTTCAAAAATATTGGCCAACGAGCTATTCAATATTATATAGAGATCAGTGGTCATAATCAATCATTTTTAAGACAAATTTTAATTCACATGAAAGTCAGTTTAAATGGGGCAAAAATTAAAAGGTGAAACAGTTTAACTTTTATGATTGTAACATTTTATGAAACAAAGAGAAAATTTATTATCAAAGTTCAGTTGATTCCCTTAGTTCTGTTTGGTTTATGAAAGGAACACAGAGATTTAACAATGATATATTTAGAAAATTCATGAAAATATTAAAACCAGTAGAGCATTCAGACAGCACATACTTCAGCCTGATAATAACCAGTGAACTTGTTTTCTGTTTTTATGTTTGTATTCTGTTTTCCATGTGTTTATTTTTAATATTTACTCACTTTATGACCTCTAGCAGCGGATCTGGTCTGTGTCAGCCTGATCCCATCAGATCTCAGAAGCTAAGCAGTGCGGGACGTGGTTAGTACTTGGATGGGAGACCTCTTTGGAACACCAGCAGCTGTGTTTGTTTCTCCAGGTAAAACTGGAGTTGCGTCAGGAAGGGCATCCGGCGTAAACATGTGTCAACTACCAATGTGGATCTGGCTGTATCTGCTGTGGCAACTCCGAACACAAAACGGGAGCAGCCGAATGGACAACAACAACTCACTTTTTGACCTCTGTGTTGTATGGCTGGGGGGGCCTGGCTGCCGGTTTGTTTCTGTTTTTTGGTTTTCCTCCCAGGTGGCGTGCGTTTGGGACTGAGTGGCTGTGTTGCTGAGGCTGTCAGGACCTCACCCTGATCACCTGCGACTCGCCAGGACTCACAGCTGTGGTGCATCTGGATGGATTGGAACATGTTGGCATTTAAGACTGGAGTGCACAGTGTGTATTTGCCAGAGACTCGACCTTGTGACCAGACGGGTGAGATCGTCGTCTCGGGAGCCATCTCATCAGCAGCGGATGCTGAGAACGTCCAGGTTTGATGCACAGTCTGTGAAAGAGGAGGGGGTGAGGTCTCACGCTCGTCAGCACACTTCCTGAGGTACGTTAGATTTTGTGACTAACAGTTATACAGTCAGTAAATGTGGTGTCCCTCACACCTTATTGTATTGAGCTGTTTGTTAGTCATGTATCAGCTTCCACTGCAGTGGAGTTTTGTGAACTGGATGTTCCATGCCTGCAGGTTTGGAAGCTGATCAGTAATCAAGCCAGGAAGTGTTTGCTGTTTGTACACCTTTAAGTGTTCTGTGTGTAGAGTGTGGACTCACATAATGGTTCCTTCTTTCACAGACTCGGTTGTTGCGGCCACCTGGGGGGTGTCGGCGGGGTCCTTGGGTCCGAAACAGCTTCTGGCTCCGGACCGTTAGCGCTGCTGGGAGCGCACCACGCCAGGCCGCACCTTTTTGTTATTATATTTTCACTGTTATGTATTAAATTCAGTTAGCCTTTGTACCGTGCTCTGCTTATTTCATACTGGGTCCTTCAAACGCTGGTCGGTTCTCCGAGCTGCGTCCGACACATAACACTCTGATCCTAAAAATTGGTTTATAAATCAGCCTTTATGATGAGCAGATTAATCTGATGTCCTTAAAACATTGGATTCAAATAATTTGTTTTACAACCCCAATTCCAGTGAAGTTGGGACATTGTGTAAAATGTAAATAAAAACAGAATACAATGATTTGCAAATCCTCTTCAACCTATATTTGACAGGGTTTTCTGTGTGAGAATTCATGCACTATTATTCCTTTAAATAATTACTCATGGTCAAAGCAATCACTGTTCAAGTGATCATTAAAACTGCCACACAAGAAAGTGAGCAGATGATCTTTGACTTCGTCAGTGTGCAAACTGTTTTGCTAGAATGTGCAGACTGTTTTGCTAGGGTCATGTTTTTGCTAAGCGCAGATGTGCACCTTTAATTAATGGTTCAGCCTTGAGGAAAGAGCATTGTAACCGGACATTAGGCTGGATATTATTATGGGAAGCTTAGGAGACTGAGGGCTCAAAGCCATAACAGTTTTCATATCAATGTGAGACCAGACTTTGTGTCTTTCTATTGTTTTGTGATATTGTCACTCCTATATGCTGTATGTAACTATATTCAATAAAAAGGAGAAGCAAATGGGCTGGGCCTTCAGAGCAGACAACAGTTCTTTCTGGAGGAGCTCCTTGTTTGTCCTCTCCTGATCAGGAAAAGAAATTCAGTGTCTCTTGCATGATCATTTTGTCTGTGTGTGTGTGTGTAACCTGAGTTGTTCTTTCCAGGTCCAACTCCGAGCAACTCTGACATCTTGGTCCTTCAAGCCGGATGCCAACAGACCAGAGACTCGTCGGCGCGTGACGGAGGATGCCCATGGAAGTCTGCGGCCACAGCGCGCGAACCAGTTCCTGCAGACCCTTTTCCGGAGGACGGGTCTCCTCCCTAACGGGTCGACGCTTACCGGGGGTGAAGGCATACGGACTTCAGCAGTGGTGACAGAGTGTGATCACTGGTGAGAACTGAATTTCTTTACATGCACGTGTGTGCGTGTGGCCGGGACCACTGCGAGGGGAAAAAAAAACCCCGTAATGTCTTTCTTGGTTTGTCTCTTGGCTTAAACACTGTAAGGTGTGAGGCAAAAGCCTGGCTGTAAAGCGTTAAATTTTTCTCTCTGAGAGAGAAAGAGAAAAGTCAGGTGGCACAGTGGTTAAAGACCATCTGTTACGGAGCCGCGTGTTCGCAGTGCATTTCCCGCTGTGTCAACCTGATGTGGCTGTTGGCTCCAGATTGAGCCGGCAGCGGTTACAATTGGCAATTAATAAAGCAAGAGACAACTAAAAACCACTCTCAGGTCCGGAACAGCGAGTAAAAAACTGTACAACCCTCGGTGGACGAGCCGTAAAATTCTGATATATTATATAAATTCTGATATAAAAACTGGTTGCAGCAGAAAGCGTGATAACAGCAGAGTTAAAACGTGATAACAGCTGAAGCGCAGCGGTGTGAATGTGTTTGTGTGAATGTGTGTGTTTTTATGACTGAGGATGTCCTCAACTGAATCGCAGGGGGCCTGTCACCAGTTTTAACCCACTGGCAGAAATGAAGCCCTGTCTGTGAAGTAGGTTGTAAGCGTTCTATACGCACCACACCTGTTTATCAACCTACAAGTCTGAAAGCAAGGTCATCTACCTCTCAGAGGTCAAAGTGGTGACACTTTTCAGACTGATCGGTGACCAAACTGAAAAAAAAAGAACAACAGCCTCTTCATTTAGATCTCCCTATGAGATAACCCCACGAACAGCTAAAATGGGTAACAGTTGTTGTTCTCACAGTAAACTTGACACACAGTCAAATGATGTTAGGTACATGGAGACAAAACATCCAGCATCACAGTTAAACTCCACAACAAAGTCATTTGATACCATAAAAGAGAACACCAGTGATTTTACAAAAAGGAAAGAGAGATGTGGAGTGAAAAATACACCAGACCATGCTTTTGCATGTTGCAGTTTTTAAACCTGACGGAGCAGTCATAATGATGTGTGACGAAGGAGTGTATATTGCAGGAAAGGGCAAAGGTCAGCGCCGCAGAGCGGCCAGAGTCAAAGCCCGTGAGCGTGAGATAAAGAGGAAATTGACATGTTGGAAGTGTGAGAAGAATGGACACTGCGCATGAATGTACACACTTGCAAAGATAAGGAGTTCTTCACTTTCAACATTAATTTTGTTCATGTACATATAAGGTTGCTGTTCTTTCTTTTCTAGCAGATTATACTTGTCAGTTTTTCCTTACTTTTATTCTGTTGTCGCCATATAGACAGATTGTAATTATTGTGAATTGTTTTAGATAAAACTGTCAAGTTCACAGTTGTTGGCGCTCCAACATTTTAAAGTGTGGAGTTAAGATACTGAGAAATAAGTGCACATTAATCAATTTTGTACGTGTATATGAGTGTGAGTTGGTGTCCAGGGTAAAAGATAGAGTATTCTGAGGAAGAATTCTGAAATAGATCTGTTGATGGAATAAAACTTTTCAGCTTGTTAAGACGATAACTCAAAGACAATAAATACTATCATCTTTCTACTGTCCATATTGAATGCTCATATAACTGGGATGAAGTGGTTAAAATATGGTTGATTTTTGTACACTGGATAAGGCGTAAAAGGTGGTTAGTTTCGCCTACTTAACAAATTTCAAGTAAAGCTGATCAAGATTATATTCCGGTAGAGTGATTAATGATTGGATTTATTGTGTGATATATTTTTTGTGTGTTGTTGGTTTGAAATTGTGTGAGGTGATTCTTTTCTGTCTGGGGAAAAAAAAAGAAAATTCTGATTGACTGCTTCAATTGAACATTGCAGTATTTGGCCCATCTTGCCTCAGTAATCATGAATGACCTACTGTGGACCTGACAATTAGATCAATAAGTTCCAGCGGGCATTCATTGTCCGGAAACAGGCTCGTGCAAGCAATGAAGACTTTGGGTCATAAAACATTTCTATGAAGCAGTTCGCCAGTATACATATTAAATACTGCTAAAAGATTGAAAAATTGTTGATTGACTGATCCACTAATTTTTTGATGACATGTAACAGACAGAAGGGAACAGTGGTTGTGGTAGGTTCTCTGAGCACTATTAAAAACTGATGGTGAGACTGTGATTGCATACCCCGGTTCTTGACCTCCGGGCCCCAAACAGCCTGACAGAAGGTTGGCGAAAGAGAGAGAGAAACGTCTCCTATCAGTAATTAACAGTTCCTTTGAGTGCTACGTGTCTACATGTGTGTAATATGTTGCGTGTAATGTAACACAGGTCTTCTTTGGACCTGTGGACGTTTTTTTGGTTTTTATTTGAGAAGAATTGAGTTATTTTGCTTGTTTGTTGTAGCAGTTGTGGGATTCTTCTGTTCCTGGTCTGGGGTGTTGGAGGAGCGTGTATACACACAGCTGCTGAGGGAAGCTCTAAATGCTCACATCACTCCTCCTCCTCCTCCTCACCCTGCCGCTCCACACCCCCACAACTTGAGAAATTAAAAAACACTGCAGCAATGTTTTGTTGTGCTTTAACACATAAGATACAGGGGTTTTTACATGTAATTGCTTACATGTAATTGATACTAGTGTTTTAAGTGTTTGTTACTGTTAAATTTAGAGAGATATTGTTTATTTGATGTAATCAGTTCCAGTTTTAATGTTGTTTTGCATTACGTTACATTAACTTTACCAAATACATTCAGTGTTCTATTTTTTGAAGCGTGGTTTGTTTTGGAAGCAAAGTGTAATTTATCATTCCAGCCGAAGAGCAGAGCAGGAGGTTGTACAGTGTGTGAACAGTAAAACTATGTTGATTATTGTAACATGTTTATAGTGCTCCTGTTGAAAGCATTAATGTTGGTGAGGGTGGACTGATTGCAATGTAGAAGCAACAAATAATAATAACTCATCCTGTGTTTTGACTGAGATAATGTGAACTCTCATGAGATGCAACTAACCCCGGCTGCAAATCAAACAAGAAGCTGCAGGCTTTCATAAAGCATTGATGACCGATGAAGTGCTTCTTAATTATTATTTTATGTATGCAGATTAAGTTAGGCCTTAAAGGATAGAGATTGTTGGACAACATTTCACATGATTATTGTCCATCCTGACCCATAGTTATTCCTGCAAACAACATTGTTTATGTATTAGATTCTGTCATTATTTCTATTTATTATTGGTTTTTAAGCATTGATTAATCCAATAGATCTACTCTGGGATGATTTGCTAAAAGATACTTCAATTCACTTTCAGTGATCCTGCATGTTTGACGTTCTGTGCAATCAAAACTGTTTTGACATGACACCTCTTAATGGGTGTTCCCCCACCCCTTGGAACCCCTGCCCAGTATGGAAGGCTGTGAGCCCATGACGGGTAAGATCCCATCTTAAACCCTGGGACAACCTAAGGCAGGCACAGTCACGATTACTTGACCTTGTCTCTGTGACGCTCTGACTCACTAGGACATGGGGGGATGGCACTGGGATACTGTGGTGGGGTCAAATTTGTCCGTATGCCTACATGATAAGCAGTGTATTGATCTAATTGGAGTATTGGATCATTGTCAGGAATTGATTTGTCATATTAAGATTGGTCTGCACGTAATAATCGATATTAATCAATGCTTATCATTCATCCAGTCAATCAATTTTTGCAGATTAATGCATCACAATGTCCACCAAAACCGCTGATGGTGTGTATGCCTAATCCTCAAACAAACCAGTCCTGCCCCGTAGCAGCTGTCTTAAATCATGGACCATGTCACGTTTTTACGGCTGGGATGGTTGGCCTGGTTAATAATCATTTTGTGACGTTAGGTTTTTAGGCATATGCAAAGCATTACCGCAGAGCATGTTTAATCTGTGCGAAACACAATTCGGAGGGTAATGAGAGACAAAAACGAGGGAAATTTCCAACACCTCAATACCCGTTTCAAACAATCCATATGGATTTTACTGAATTGAACCAATGTGAAGGGAAAAAATATTGCCAAGTATTGACTGATGCATATAACACCTATAGACATAATTCCAAGACATGGACTACCTGAAACGATGTACAGTGATAATGGTACTCATTTTGTAAATAAAATCATCCAACATTTGACAGAGCATTTGAAAATAAATGCAAAAACACATTGTGCTTATCATCCTCAAGGTGCAGGTTTAGTGGCAAGAACAAATGGAACAATTAAAAGTAAGCTCGGTAAAGTGCATGAAAGAGAAAAAAAACTGGGTTTATTGTTTGGATTTGGTGACACTGTACCCAGCTCAGAGACTGGCCTTACGCCATTTGAAATTTTGTATGGCAGGCCCTACAGAATACCAGAGTTACAGAAAATAGCTGGGCCTGATAGTGACGATGAGGGATTAGTTGATTATATGAGACGTGTGTTGTCCCCCATAAGAATGTCATACACGCTAACACGATACCAGACTCTCCTATTTCTGTGCAGGGCCCTGAGCACTACAGCTGAAGGGAACTAACATAAAAAAGTTCCAGATTCCCTCTGTCCCTTGTTGAACTGAACTGAGACTGTGAACTGTCACCTTCAGCTCCTAAGCCCAGACAAACTGAACCTTTTGAACCGCGTTATATATATATATATATATATATATATATACAGTGGTCCCTCGCTATAACGCGGTTCACCTTTCGTGGCCTCGCTATTTCACGGATTTTTTTTTTGGCCAATTTTGCATGTTTTTGTTTTTACAGTGCATTGTGTCCCGCGGCCTCATCAAGCAGGCCGGTCACGACACTGCGAAGGGAGAGCACGTGCATTGTGTTCTGCGTGTCTGTTTATAAGAATCTTCTCGCCCAGAAGAAAAAAGAGCGCCAACAACTACCCATAACTGTGTTCTTCACTCGGAAAAAGACACCTGCAGCGAGGTGTGAGTCAGTGGAAAAAGACGTGACAGCGCAGCGGCGCCAGGACGAAGAGGCGCGATAAATACTGATCAGTCACTATTAATAATTTCTTATGTGTCCAACCTCGTACGTTGATCGTTAAAATTAAATTTGTTAGTTCTAAAAGCCATCATAATTATTTATAGGAAAATGTTCTATTTTTATTTCTCAAACAAATGTTTGGGCCTGAAAACAGGTTGGTCTTATTTTTCTACTCAGGTTTGAACTTTGAGAGTGTTTACACACGAGAGAAAAGTGAGAAAATGTTCATGCCTGATTGAGAAAAGTGTATAAAGTGTGTAGTGAGGGGTTTTACAGCTTTAAAACGTCTATAATAATTGTAAAAAATAACGCTGGCCACTTTGCGGATTTCGCATACCGCGGGCTATTTTTAGAATGTAACTCCCGCGATAAACGAGGGACCACTGTATATCATATATATCAATGATTTATGTAAAGTCTTGGATCTGTTTAGAGCAGTCCTCTTTGCAGATGATATGAACTTATTTTGTTCCAGAGATAATTTGCAACAATTATTAGATGATCTGGGATCAGAGATGATAAAGTTGGTTCGATTCGATATGAACAAACTGTCACTAAATTGGTCTAAAACTAAAATAATGTTATTTGGAAACCATTAAGAATAATTCATAATGCAGGTTATCGGTATCATACCAATCCACTGTTTATTAAATCAAAGATTTTAAAGCACCATGATTTCATTTAAGACTGTTCAATTGATGTATAAAGTCAAAAAATAAGCATGTACCTCTCAGAATTCAAGGATATTTTATGCAAAGAGAAGGAATATATAATTTAAGGGGTTTGTATCTTTTTAAAGTTGCGGGTGCAAGGATGACCAGGAAATGCTCCTATGTCTCTGTTTGTGGCCAAACAAATTTGAATAAGCTACCTGAGAAACTCCAACGATGTCCAAATATCAATCAGTTTAAATATTTATATAAAGAAATGGTGTTTGACGGGTATGTATCTGATGGAAACCGCTGAATTGTGTTGTGTGTTGAATGTGCTTCATCTAAATTCTTACTATTGTATGTACTGGGGTAACTAGAATGATATAGGAGCTATTCATACTCTGACGTTATTGAGGAGCACTGTGAGTATAGACTTTATTACGAACGGTAGCTGGACCTCATGGCTCTTCTTTGGATTGTGGTATCACATCCTGCTACAACTACCCCATTGTTGTTTTTTTTTTTATTTACTACGCGTTATGATTTGTTGTATGATTCCTCTTGCTTGATCAATGGATCAACGGATGATTTCCACCACAGTTGATGGCTTATTGCTGGACCGTTACTATGTTATGTTATTGCTATCGGAGGCTGAATTATGTCACCCCATCCCAACAGGGAAAACTGGTGGTTAAGTACACTGTAAGCTTTTTTATGTTTCTACAATGATGATGTTGTGAGTGTAGACATTAAAATTCGATAAACAGGGAGGAAGAATGACAGGGTTTTCTCTATATTGTCAATATATATTGTCAAATATTAATGTCTTTACTTTAATGTACTCTCTGTGATCGTGTCTTTGATTCTGTTCTCTATTTTTCATATATACATGTATGCATGTGTGACAGTTCATGCACCATTATTCCTTTAAATAATTACTCATTGTCAAAGCAATCACTGTTCAAGTGATCATTAAAACTGCCACACGAGAAAGTGAGCAGATGATCTTTGGCTTAGTCAGTGTGCAGACTGTTTTGCTAGAATGTGCAGACTGTTTTGCTAGGGTCATGTTTTTGCTAAGCGCAGATGTGCACCTTTAATTAATGGTTCAGTCTTGAGGAAAGAGCATTGTAACCAGAACACCAGTTCAGGGCTGGACATTATTATGGGAAGCTTAGGAGACTGAGGGCTCAAAGCCATAACAGTTTTCATATCAATGTGAGACCAGACTGTGTCTTTCCATTGTTTTGTGATATTGTCACTCCTATATGCTGTATGTAACTATATTCAATAAAAAGGAGAAGCAAATGGGCAGGGCCTTCAGAGCAGATGACAGTTCTTTCTGGAGGAGCTCCTCGTTTGTCCTCTCCTGATCAGGAAAAGAAATTCAGTGTCTCTTGCGTGATCATTTTGTCTGTGTTTGTGTGTGTGTGTAAACTGGGTTGTTCTTTCCAGGTCCAACTCCGAAAAACTCTGACAATATTAAATTGAATACACCACAAAGACAAGATATTTAATGTTCAAACTGGTAAACTTTGTTGTTTTTGTGCAAATATTTCCTCATTTTGAAATGATGCCTGCAACATGTTTCAAAGACATTGGGACGGGGCAACAAAAGATTGGGAAAGTTGATGAATGCTCAGAGAACACCTGTTTGGAAACAGGTGAGTGTCATGATTGGGTATAAAAGGAGCATCCCCAAAAGGCTGAGCTGTTCACAAGCAAAGATGGAGCGAGGACCACCACTTTGTGAACAACTGCATGAAAAATAGTCCAACAGTTTAAGAACAATGTTTCTCAAAGTTCAATTGCAAGGAATTTAGGGATTCCATCATCTACAGTCCATAATATAATCAGAAGATTCAGAGAATCTGGAGAACTTTCTACATGTAAGCGACAAGGTCGATTGTGACAAGGTCGATTGTGAAATTGTATAAAGGATCTTACCGCGTGGTCTCAGAAACACTTCAGAAAACCATTGCCAGTTAACACAGTTTGTTGGTACATCTACAAGTGCAAGTTAAAACTCTACCATGCAAAGTGAAAGCCATACATCAACAACATCCAGAAACGCCGCCGCCTTCTCTGGGCCCGAGCTCATTTGAAATGGACAGACGCAAAGTGGAAAAGTGTACTGTGGTCTGATGAGCCCACATTTCAAATTGTTTTTGGAAATCATGGACGTCGTGTCCTCTGGACAAAAGAGGAAAAAGACCATCCAGATTGTTACCAGTGCAAAGTTCAAAAGCCAGCATCTGTGATGGTATCGGGGTGTGTTAATGTCCATGGCATGGGCAACTTACAACCCCTGGCAAAAATTATGGAATCACCGGCCTCGGAGGATGTTCATTCAGTTGTTTAATTTTGTAGAAAAAAAGCAGATCACAGACATGACACAAAACTAAAGTCATTTCAAATGGCAACTTTCTGGCTTTAAGAAACACTATAAGAAATCAGGAAAAAAATTGTGGCAGTCAGTAACGGTTACTTTTTTAGACCAAGCAGAGGGAAAAAAATATGGACTCACTCAATTCTGAGGAAAAAATTATGGAATCATGAAAAACAAAAGAATCAATTCAATCAATTTTTTTTATATAGCGCCAAATCACAACAAACAGTTGCCCCAAGGCGCTTTATATTGTAAGGCAAGGCCATACAATAATTATGTAAAACCCCAACGGTCAAAACGACCCCCTGTGAGCAAGCACTTGGCTACAGTGGGAAGGAAAAACTCCCTTTTAACAGGAAGAAACCTCCAGCAGAACCAGGCTCAGGGAGGGGCAGTCTTCTGCTGGGACTGGTTGGGGCTGAGGGAGAGAACCAGGAAAAAGACATGCTGTGGAGGGGAGCAGAGATCGATCACTAATGATTAAATGCAGAGTGGTGCATACAGAGCAAAAAGAGAAAGAAACAGTGCATCATGGGAACCCCCCAGCAGTCTACGTCTATAGCAGCATAACTAAGGGATGGTTCAGGGTCACCTGATCCAGCCCTAACTATAAGCTTTAGCAAAAGGAAAGTTTTAAGCCTAATCTTAAAAGTAGAGAGGGTGTCTGTCTCCCTGATCTGAATTGGGAGCTGGTTCCACAGGAGAGGAGCCTGAAAGCTGAAGGCTCTGCCTCCCATTCTACTCTTACAAACCCTAGGAACTACAAGTAAGCCTGCAGTCTGAGAGCGAAGCGCTCTATTGGGGTGATATGGTACTACGAGGTCCCTAAGATAAGATGGGACCTGATTATTCAAAACTTATAAGTAAGAAGAAGAATTTTAAATTCTATTCTAGAATTAACAGGAAGCCAATGAAGAGAGGCCAATATGGGTGAGATATGCTCTCTCCTTCTAGTCCCCGTCAGTACTCTAGCTGCAGCATTTTGAATTAACTGAAGGCTTTTTAGGGAACTTTTAGGACAACCTGATAATAATGAATTACAATAGTCCAGCCTAGAGGAAATAAATGCATGAATTAGTTTTTCAGCATCACTCTGAGACAAGACCTTTCTGATTTTAGAGATATTGCGTAAATGCAAAAAAGCAGTCCTACATATTTGTTTAATATGCGCTTTGAATGACATATCCTGATCAAAAATGACTCCAAGATTTCTCACAGTATTACTAGAGGTCAGGGTAATGCCATCCAGAGTAAGGATCTGGTTAGACACCATGTTTCTAAGATTTGTGGGCCAAGTACAATAACTTCAGCTTTATCTGAGTTTAAAAGCAGGAAATTAGAGGTCATCCATGTCTTTATGTCTGTAAGACAATCCTGCAGTTTAGCCAATTGGTGTGTGTCCTCTGGCTTCATGGATAGACAAAGCTGGGTATCATCTGCGTAACAATGAAAATTTAAGCAATACCGTCTAATAATACTGCCTAAGGGAAGCATGTATAAAGTGAATAAAATTGGTCCTAGCACAGAACCTTGTGGAACTCCATAATTAACTTTAGTCTGTGAAGAAGATTCCCCATTTACATGAACAAATTGTAATCTATTAGACAAATATGATTCAACCACCGCAGCGCAGTGCCTTTAATACCTATGGCATGCTCTAATCTCTGTAATAAAATTTTATGGTCAACAGTATCAAAAGCAGCACTGAGGTCCAACAGAACAAGCACAGAGACGAGTCCACTGTCCGAGGCCATAAGAAGATCATTTGTAACCTTCACTAATGCTGTTTCTGTACTAACGCTCCAACACATCACTAGTATTTTGTTGCACCACCTCTGGCTTTTATAACAGCTTGCAGTCTCTGAGGCATGGACTTAATGAGTGACAAACAGTACTCTTCATCAATCTGGCTCCAACTTTCTCTGATTGCTGTTGCCAGATCAGCTTTGCAGGTTGGAGCCTTGTCATGGACCATTTTCTTCAACTTCCACCAAAGATTTTGAATTGGATTAAGATCCGAACTATTTGCAGGCCATGACATTGACCCTATGTGTCTTTTTGCAAGGAATGTTTTCACAGTTTTTGCTCTATGGCAAGATGCATTATCATCTTGAAAAATGATTTCATCATCCCCAAACATCCTTTCAATTGATGGGATAAGAAAAGTGTCCAAAATATCAACGTAAACTTGTGCATTTATTGATGATGTAATGACAGCCATCTCCCCAGTGCCTTTACCTGACATGCAGCCCCATATCATCAATGACTGTGGAAATTTACATGTTCTCTTCAGGCAGTCATCTTTATAAATCTCATTGGAACGGCACCAAACAAAAGTTCCAGCATCATCACCTTGCCCAATGCAGATTCGAGATTCATCACTGAATATGACTTTCATCCACTCATCCACAGTCCACGATTGCTTTTCCTTAGCCCATTGTAACCTTGTTTTTTTCTGTTTAGGCGTTAATGATGGCTTTCATTTAGCTTTTCTGTATGTAAATCCCATTTCCTTTAGGCGGTTTCTTACAGTTCGCTCACAGATGTTGACTCCAGTTTCCTCCCATTCGTTCCTCATTTGTTTTGTTGTGCATTTTCGATTTTTGAGACATATTGCTTTAAGTTTTCTGTCTTGATGCTTTGATGTCTTCCTTGGTCTACCAGTATGTTTGCCTTTAACAACCTTCCCATGTTGTTTGTATTTGGTCCAGAGTTTAGACACAGCTGACTGTGAACAACCAGCATCTTTTGCAACATTGCGTGATGATTTACCCTCTTTTAAGAGTTTGATAATCCTCTCCTTTGTTTCAATTGACATCTCTCGTGTTGGAGCCATGATTCATGTCAGTCCACTTGGTGCAACAGCTCTACAAGGTGTGATCACTCCGTTTTAGATGCAGACTAACGAGCAGATCTGATTTGATGCAGGTGTTAGTTTTGGGGATGAAAATTTACAGGGTGATTCCATAATTTATTCCTCAGAATTGAGTGAGTCCATATTTTTTTCCCTCTGCTTGGTCTAAAAAAGTAACCGTTACTGACTGCCACAATTTTTTTTCCTGATTTCTTAAAGTGTTTCTTAAAGCCAGAAAGTTGCCATTTGAAATGACTTTAGTTTTGTGTCATGTCTGTGATCTGCTTTTTTCTACAAAATTAAACAACTGAATGAACATCCTCCGAGGCCGGTGATTCCATAATTATAGCCAAGGGTTGTACACATCTGTGATGGCACCATCAATGCTGGAAGGTACATCCAGATTTTGGAGCATCCAAGCAACGTCTTTTTCAGAGACGTCCTTGCTTATTTCAGCAAGACTGTTGTGTGGGCCGCTGAAGAGGAGGTACTGCTGGCCCACCACCACCAGATGGCGCCCTGCTTGAAGTGCGGGCTTCAAGCACGAGAGGGCGTCATAGCAACCAGGAGTGACAGCTGTCACCCGTCATCAGCACCAGCTTTCACTCATCCACATCACATCACCACCACCATAAAGGCCGGACTGCAACTCCACCTCCCCGCTGAGAAATCAGCTACCTTGGAGGTAATTTTCTCTGCTGAACAAAACATTGAGTAATAGTCTGAACTTCTTTGCAGCCGTTTTCCTGTGGTGTTTGCCTTATCTGTGGGATTGGCGTTTGGTGTGATCAGTGATGGCTTTGCTTCACACTCCAACCAGATAAGTGGTTAGACAGGAGCTGCATGAGTGTATGATTGGAGGTGGAGGTGCTCCCTCCCATAAGAACACAGACGGTGGAATTACTGAGTGTGCAAACTCACACTCATCAAAACTGTTTCTGTTCTCTGCCAGCAGTACCCGGTCTGACAGCTGAAGACGGTGGCCACCTGGGGCTCCAGGACTTGGCGGCTCCGGTGTTCTTCAGATCCGTTGGCGGTGAGGGCCGTGTGGGATCCGGCTCAGTTCAGGACGGACGTCTTCTATCCTCAAGCCTGCCCACACATCACTCAACATTTAATTGTCTGTGGTACCAAAACTGTATTTGTCTGTATTCCATTGTGCACTTCACAACATTAAATTGTTACTGTTTGGCTTATCCATTGTCCGTTCATTTAACGCCCCCTGTTGTGGGTCCGTGTTCCTACACCTTCACAACAAAGACAATGCCAAGCCACATTCTGCACGTGTTACAACAGCGTAGCTTCGTAGTAAAACAGTACGGGTACTAGTCTGGCCTGCCTGCAGTCCAGACCTGTCACCCATTGAAAAAGTGTGGCACATTATGAAGCGCAAAATACAATGACAGAGACCCCGGACTGTTGAACAACTAAAGTAGTACACCAAGCAAGATGTACGACTAGAAGGAAAGGTGATGTAACACAGTGTTAAACATACCACTTTTTTGAAACGTGTTGCAGCCATCCATTTCAAAATGAACAAATATTTGCACAAAAACAACAAAGTTTATCAGTTTGAACATTAAATATCTTGTCTTTGTGGTGTGTTCAAATGAATATAGGTTGAAGAGGATTTGCAAACTATTGTATTCTGTTTTATTTACATTTTACACAACGCCCCAACTTCATTGCCATTGGAGTTGTAAAAACAGACCCACAAATTACACAAAATACACATTACAGTCCATGAACTTCATTATCATTTTGCAGTAATATTTTGTCTGTATATTTTATTTTGTAACATTGTTAAATGTAAAGAGTGTCACCTCGGTGGAGTGTTCAGTTTGAAATTTATACTCTTGTGTTTCTGACTTCTCTCTTTTGGTTTGTGACAGAAAATGATTCCAGAATTCATGAGAGCAGCTTCATGTTACAAAGAGGGTGTCACATAATCTTAAAGTCATAAAGGATCATTTCTGATCAAATAAATTCAGTTCCAGTGGAGCAAATAAAAAGATGAAACATTGTTATTTATAATTTAAGAGAGAAAATGTGTAAATGAGTCATTTAGTTCTACTTGATTCATGAAGAACAGAGAAGATTCATGATCTGTTGTGAAAATTCATTCAATCGAAAAAACTGGAAGAGCACTCAGACAGCACATACTGTAATACACCAGAAAATAACAAACCAACTTTTATTGTTTTTATGTGTCTGTATTCTTTTTTCAATGTTTTTAATTCTTACTCACTTTATAACCTCTGATCCTGAAAAATAAACCTTTATGATGAGCAGATTAATCTGATGTCCTTAAAAAATATGATTGGATTAAACTGTTGAGGTCCAGTCAGACTGGAGGTTACCGGTGGTCACAACCCGGTTATGATCTCCCTGACACAGGTTCAGTCAAAATGTTTCAGGTGTGCACCCCTGAGCAAGCTGTTTCAAACTACTTTCCACCATCTTGGTTGATTTTGTTCAAGTGAGCTGCAAGCTGACATCATGCTGCCTTTCTTTACTCTGATTGGCAGTCACTGTGTTCTTCCCAGCATCCTCGCGGTGATCAGTGGGAGCCCCCATGGGATCTCTGGCATCACGACCAAATGTAGATCATGGTGTCTTATTGCATGAATTTCTCTCCTTCAGGGAGTGGAATTCGACATTGTTCCCAGACAGCGTGAAGAAAGGAAATAAAATAAAGGAATAAAATTATAGTGGTGCCAAAGAATTTTTTTATGACTTAAATCTTTAAAATCCCAGAGATCTGTAACACCTGTAACAGAAGAATGAAAATCCAAGTTTTGAAGGTCCTGCTCCTTCTTGTCTCATTGTACAGTTGTCAGACTTGGGTGATAACCAGTGACTTAAGATGACAACTCATTGTCCTTGGTACAAGATCCTTGGGTACTGCTGGAGTGATGATGCATCAGTCGAGCAGTTACTGATAGAGACTCAGATGAGAAGCATCACTGACATCAAGAGGGAACATCAGCTACAACATTTTAGCCACGTGGCACTTTTCTCTGAATATAAAGCATCAAACAGATACCTCAGTGTTGAAGACCCAGCGATGAGAAGACAATGGACACGCCCACATGTCACCTCACATGCAGTTTCCCAACCCTTTGGACCCAAAGTACTGCACATTTTGCATTTCTCCCTGTCATCACTCCATAAAATTAGACAAATCAGGAATATTCCATTGTTCAGCCACCTGGTGATTGGCTGAACACACCTTGGTGAGCTGGTCTGAGTAGATCGGGGACAAGTGGAAAAACATGCAGTCCTCTGGGTCCTGAGAACCAGTACTGGAAACACCTCTTAAGAGAGGTGGGAAATGACCAGTTCTCTGCCTGGGTGGTTGCGATCCAGGATTTAGGATGGCCCTGCAGTCTGATGTGGTGGCATGTGGCACCAGTGCATGCTTCCAGACCCAATTAAAATTAAAAGAAAAAGAGCATCACAGGATGTGGACAGGGTGAAACATGCTTTCTGTAAGTCACATTTTGAAAAATAATCTTCTTCATATGGGATCATTTGGTCTTTCTTTGCATCATAAGATGAACTGTTTCTCCACAAAGAGTGAGACAGCACAATTGATGCAACTTGTGATGGACGTGCACCAGTGCACGCTCGTAGACAACATTTGTACTGGACCATGGATCAGGATAGAATCAAGCAGCAGGATCACAGTAACTGAAGCTTTTATTTGAAAATGTGCAGAAAGGTGAAACGTTTGTCATTCTTCCTGCTGGTTGGGTTCAGTTTAGTAGTTTGTGGAGTTGGAGGCTTCTGAAGCTGAATCCTGGGGACCCAGTCCATGTGGAGCAGATGGGTCAGCTGTGCAGGAAATTGTCTGACTGCAGGATTTTCACACAGAAGGACAGAAAAAAACATCGTTGGTCACATGTTTGAGAGTGATTGAATGGCATCACACAAAATAACATGGTCAATGCTTAGACCACGAAAAGTAGCAGAAATGTTTGGACAGGATCCTGTTCATAATCTGTTAATCAAACAAAATTTTGGTTAAAAATAAACTTTTACTAGAGATATAGTTAGAACAGTCTACTCAAACAGTAGTTGAGCAAAAATTCTGTATGAATCAGCCTGAATGCTGATATATTACTCTATCAATAACATAATTCAGTGTTTCTGTTATGTGTCGGACGCGGGCGGAGGACCGGCCAGCGTTTGAAGGACCCAGTATAAAATAAGCAGAGCACGGTACAAAGGATAACAGAATTTAATAACATAACAGTGAGTGCTGAATTACAAACAAATAAGTGTGCGGTCTGGCGAGGTGGAAAGACGGTGCGCTCCCAGCAGCACAAACGGTCCGGAGCCAGAACAGTTCGGACCCAAGGACCCCGCCGACACCCCCCAGGTGGCCGCGACCAACCGAGTCTGTGAAAGAAGAAACCATCATGTGAGTCCACCACTCCACACACAGAGAGACCACTCAAAGGTGTACATAAACAGCAAACACTTCCTGGCTTAATCACCAATCAGCTTCCCACCCTGCAGGCATGGAACACCCAGTTCAATTCTCCACTGCAGTGGAAGCTGATTAAACGACTAACATAACAGCTCAATATAATAAGGTGTGAGGGACACCACATTTACTGACTGTACTCATGTTAGTCACAAAACCTAAAGCACCTCAGGAAGTGTGCTGACGAGCGTGAGACCTCACCCCCTCCTCTTTCACAGACCATGGCATCAAACCTGGTACGGTCTCTGCATCCATGATGATGAGATGGCTCTCTAGACGACGATCTCACCCATCTGGTCACAAGGTCGAGTCTCTGGCAAATACACACTGTGTACTCCAGACTTAAATGCAACCATGCCCCAATCCATAAAGATGCACCACAGCTGTGAGTCCTGACGAGCTGCACATGACAAGCTTCAGGTGATCAGGGTGAGGTCCTGATAACTCAGCCACACAGCCACTCAGTCCTGAACGCATGCCACCTGGAAGGAAAAACAAAAGACAGAAACAAAAAGCAGCCAGGCACCCCAGCCATACAACAGTTTCAGTGTATTAAAATTTTATAATTGCATGCCTAAAAATAACAGCCACATGGGGTGTGCAGCCGGTACATTCTGAGTGCTGGTGTCACCAATGGAACAGTCTCTCCCAAGAATCGGTCCCCCTTGCCTGCACTGCACATGTTTCATCAGCCGCGGTTCACGGATTATCACCTTGTTTCTGTTTAAAACTGCACTCCAGTCATCATCTATCTCAGCGACAGATATCTGAAGCTTTTGGACAAGAGTCATTTCCACATAAATTCAGCATTATTTCATCAGAAAAATAGAGGAAGCGATGAGCGTGCTGCAGCTACACGAGCTACTAAGTGATGCATTCACTGCGCGTCAGTCATTTCAATGCGTCACCAAGTATCATCTTGTTTCTGCTTATAATGGCCTTGTTTCTGCTTAAAACTGCCTTTAGAATGATATAAGAGGTTTTACCTTGTCATCTGATCATTAATAATCCCATTAATCCATTTGATTGCTTTGTGTGAAGAGACTCTGTCTCAGAGCTCTGAAATGATGCATGTACAGCGGAGGCAGGGCAGATCAGTTTTTAGGGGTGGACCGCTCAGTCTGCGACACCGGTCCGAAGCCTGGATAAATGAGTAAGTTGTGTCAGGAAGGGCATCCGGTGTAAAACAAGCTAACCCAACTTTGCGAAGTACAAATCGAATTTCCATACCGGATCAGTCGAGGCCTGGGTTAACAATGACCACCACCTGTGCCATTACCCAACAGGGTGCTGGCAGAAGTTGGGCTACTGCTGGGTAAAGAGGAAGAGTTGGAAAACATGTCCAGAGACATCGGGAGAAGAGGAAGACTAAAAGGCTGGAAGTGAGAGTAGACTTGGAATGTTGGCAGTTTGACTGATAAAAGGAGAAAATTGGCTGATATGATGGAAAGGAGGAAGGTAGACATATTGTGTGTGAAAGAGACCAAGGGGAAGGGAAGTAAGAGCAGGAGCATAGGCGGTAGGTTCAAGTTGTGTCATGGTGTAGATAGGAAGAGAAATGGTGTTGGGGTGCTTTTAAAGGAAGAATATGTTAAGAGTGTGTTGTAGGTTAAGTGAGTCTCTGACAGGGTGGTGAGTGTGAAGTTGAAAATTGAAGGGGTGATGATGAATATCATCAGTGCATATGCCCCACAGGTAGGTTGTGAGATGAAGGAGAAAGAAGATTTCTGGAGTGAGTTAAATGAGGTGGTGGAGAGTGTGCCCAAGCATGAAAGAGTGGTGATAGGAACGGATTTCAATGGGCATGTTGGTGAAGGGAACAGAGGTGATGAGGAAGTTATGGGTAGATATGGTTTCAAGGACAGGAATGTGGAAGAACAGATGGTAGTTGATTTTTGGCAAAAAGGTTGGACATGGCTGTGGTGAATGCCTAATTTAAGAAAAGGGAGGAGCACAGGGTGGAGAAAGAGTGGAGAAAAATGCACTCAGGTAGATAGAAGCTAAAAGAAATTGGAGACTGTAAGGTGGTGGCAGGGGAGAGTGTAGCTAGACAGCATAGGGTGGTGGTTTGTAAGATGACTTTAAAGGTGAAGAAGAGGAAGAGAGTCAGACCTCAACAAAGGATAAGATGGTGGAAGCTGAAGGAGGAAGACTTAGGCTGGGCTTACACTGTGTGAGTTTTGGCCCTTTTTCAGCCGATTTTTCACTCTTGTGAGAATTTTTTGGATCGTGCTGAGTTTCAGCTTAATCGTGCATCCTGCGTCATGCAGTCTACATGGAGTAATGAGCTGCGTTCAACATCTCACGACCACCTCCTGATCGGGAATCGTATGGTCGGATGAAAATCAAGCCTGTTTGATATTTTAGTCTGCCGTTGTGACTCGTGAGGGTTCCGCAATGTTGAAGCAGTGCTATTAGCGTCTAAGCGCTGATTACCTATCAGCGCACACATTGAGTGGAATCAGGTGGGGGAGACTGAACGTCTATGCGCACGCGCGCACACACACAGCAGACAACAACAGGATTTACGACAGATGTGTAAGTTGCCCATGCCATGCGCATTAACACACCCCGATACCATCACAGATGCTGGCTTTTGAACTTTGCACTGGTAACAATCTGGATGGTCTTTTTCCTCTTTTGTCCAGAGGACACGACGTCCATGATTTCCAAAACAATTTGAAATGTGGACTCATCACACCATAGCACACTTTCCACTTTGCGTCTGTCCATTTCAAATGAGGGCGGGCCTAGAGAAGGTGGCAGCGTTTCTGGATGTTGTTGATGTTTGGGTTTCGCTTTGCATGGTAGAGCTTTAACTTGCACTTGTAGATGTTTTGACGAACTGTGTTAACTGACAATGTTTTTTTGAAGTGTTCCTGAGCCCACGTGGTAAGATCCTTTGCACAATGACGTCGGTTTTTAATGCATTGCCACCTGAGGGATCGAAGGTCACGGGCATTCAATGTTGGTTTTCGACCTTGCCGCTTACGTGTTGAAAGTTCTCCAGATTTTCTGAATCTTCTGATTATATTATGGACTGTAGATGATGGAATCCATAAATTCTTTGCAATTGAACGTTGAGAAACATTGTTCTTAAACTGCTGGATTTTTTTCCACGCAGTTGTTCACAAAGTGGTGATATTTGCACAAAAACAATAATGTCTATCAGTTTGAACATTAAATATCTTGTCTTTGTGGTGTATTCAATTGAATATAGGTTGAAAAGGATTTGCAAATCATTGTATTCTGTTTTTATTTACATTTCACACCACGCCCCAATTTCATTGGAGCTGGGGTTGTATTCTGTTCTCTGCTGCACTATTCTCCTCTTGCAAATTTTTGTTCCTGATAACCAACCATGCAGTGGGAATGACGATAATACCTGGATTTAATCATTTCAATACATTTATATTTTATTTACTAACAGCTGGCAACAGGGACACTTGATATCAAGGACAGACAAGGGTTATGAAACTGGTGATGTCAACCGCACAACCTCCATCATCTCTTGATGTATCTCAGATTTTGACCTTCAAAAGTGTCAAAATTTGAATTTATTTGGTAACATTTTTGAGTTAAACCTTGGAGACCTTTAAATTGATAAGGATTTTTTTTGATGTTATTACTATGTTATTGGTAATAGATGGGGGAAATATGACATGGACTTGTAGTTTATTTGTCACTGTAGTAGCTGACAATAATATACTGCTGTTTCATGCAGGGGGGAAGGTAGTTTGGAGTCAAATTCACTTTAAAAACTGACAAATTAATGAGAGGGCATACTTTTATCAAATTTAATAAGCTTTCCTGAGGACTAATATGATAGCTGTAGAATTGTGTGTTGAGAAGGTGAATTATCCGCGGTGGTTTATATTATTTCAGAGCAGCGGTGGCGGGGCACAGCTCGGTTTTTGGCCCAGGACAGGACAGGCTGCACCAGGCTAAAGGCTAAAGGAGCTCAGCCTGTAATCCCCGGATGAGACCATCATGGCTGCCGTTCGCTGAGCTGTCAAGCTCTCCACAAAAGAAAAGGTAAAAACCGAGAGGAACACTCAAATTACCCAACTTTTACTCCCCGTTCGGACCTTTCGGTGCGTGTATCTGCAGTAACAACTCGATGCAAGCTAAAAACGGGGGCTCTGGTTTTAACTTTGTGGCGGCGCGTTTTAGTCTTCAAGTTATTTCGCCTCCTTTGTAAAGCGCTTGTGCGTCACGTTAATTCAAATCATTCAAACGCTATTTCAGACGGCGTTTCCAGCAGCTGGTTAATAAGCCTCTACAAACTTGCTCGTGTGGTTTTACGAGAAGGAGAAAACGCTCAAATGCGATAAACCGCGGCATAGTTTGACCTTTAACTTCCCAGTTCCCGAGGCGTTTTGCTGCTACTAAACCCGTCTCATCACTTTGTTATGGGCAAGTCAAACTGCACAATGGCCGCACGATTCGGCGGTTAATCCGTGAAAAAGTCGAATTCCACTCTGTTTATTGACGATGTACTCGGTTTGAGAACATTTTTTGAAAAGTTCGTCGTCCTCCATAGTGGCAAAAGTTAGTAGGTTGTCAGCAGAGGTTTAGCAGTTTCTCTGCACCTGGTGCATGATAAGAAGCTCAGCTGCTTGTTTTTGTAGATGACTATGAAGAATGAATGTACATGCAGAAGTAATCTGAAACATCCAGCAACAGGTGGACCAGTGCACAGTGGAACTGTGAATGTGTGTGCTTTACTGTGAAATAAGCAGACAGCAGTCATGCCTTAAACTTTCACAGCAACACCAAATGTAGTTTAAACTGTGCAGGGATCATTAATCACTCAGTTTAGATTGGGTAGATATGTAGAAATCAGTCGGTAGAAAATAGTGATCAAATCTGTCTGTTGAAGTCAAAATTGGCTGATTCCTGTCATCAAAATTATCAGCAGAACTGCACTATGTTTTACATCCCCAGATCAGAAAATGCTGGGACAACTTGGAAAGTGCAAATTAAAAAACTAAACCATGCAAAATATACACCTGTCCCTGCTTTTAAAGCCTGCAGCACATTAAAGTCCAAAATTTGAGACGGGAGCAGTTTATTCAAAATATTAGGATAAAATCACTTTTACTGTTTTCTTGAGGAGTCAGGAGATGGAGACAGGAACATCAAAACCGTACATTACAAACATTACATTACAAATTGTAATGGTACTGTATAGCCGTGGTCACAACCCGCCGTACTTGCACGTGCGTGCAGTCTTCCTGCAAAAACGTGGGCTATATTTGGAGATCCATACGTCGTAAGTACTGCCTCAGTACAAATTTAGGAGCACGCAGACACATGCAGACACGCCGTAGAGGTTTTAGTGCATGCAGAACTTTCGCTGCGGTCAGGCTGCGGATTCACCAGCAGTACAGATGACGCACGTTGTGAATACTGCTTCAGTACGGATTCAAAGCAGCACATTTTCATTCAATTACTATTGAATTAACCAAATCCTTACGGAGGCAGTAGGCTACTCACCACATACTATGGAATTAAATTGTAGGTATCAGATCTTGAAGATTATGATACACATATATAAATTAGAATTAAGTTGACATTTAAAAAGCTGGTAATCAAGTGTGTAGTGACTATATTCCTCTATCAGTGTTTCACACCTTGTGTGACTTTTCACTAACAGGCTGGACATGCTCATACATTGCCGACACCGAAAAACACCTGCCGCTCCGGTCCCGCTCATAACACACACATCAAAAAAAAAGCCAACCCCACACACAGACACTGCTTTATTGTCAACTGTCTTTATCGTTACACTCCTACAGACGTGCGTTGAACGTACTCCCTCCCTCCTCTTGCTACTGTCTCCATACGTTTTCACAAAAACGTAGTGGCCGTGCCATCCACAGAAAATGTATGGCGAAAAAAAAAACGCACGGTGGGTTGTGACCGGCGCTTATGGTAAATCTGTGTCAAATAATCAGTTCTCAATTATTGAGTGACCATGCTGGATGGAGACTAGCGAGGGAAGCCACCAAGACACCCGTGATAGCTCTGAAAGAATTCTAGGCTTCTGTGCATGTGAGTAGAAAAATTGGGAATGGTGCAACATTTTTCTGTTGCATCCCTATTCATAGCTTCATGTTGAGGTGGAGTAGGGAAGGATTGTAAAAACAGGAAATCGGAGCTAGGCTCAGGTTTCCCATCTGCCTTCTGGCAAGCTACATCATGTTTTGCATGTTCTTAAGAAAAGCTTCCACAGCTTCATTGTGAAGCTTTATAACTTATGATGCATCAGACATAAGTTCCAGTATGCACAGTTTCTATAATCACAACCACAGAAGCCTGTAAATCCTTCAGAGTTGTCTGGGTGCCTTGGTGGCTTCCCTCATTAGTCTCCTTGCAGCATGGTCACTCCATTTTTAAGAACTGACTAGTAGACATAGATTTAATTCAGCCACTACCATACTATTTGTATTTCTTAATGATTGATATAAATTAAGTCTAAGACATAGTCAGTGACTTGGAAAATGTTCATGTGCTCAAAAAAAAAAGATGCAAAAGTAATTATTTAATCCTTAGATAAAGAATAAATTGCCCCCATCCCAATCTTTGTTGGAATGTGTTGTGGGCCTTAAATGCGGGAACGGACACTAATTAACAAACAAAATGAAGCTGACCACACAAAACATGAAATATTTTGATTCACGTGGTCTGTAATGAAATAGAACACAAAGTAAATGTAAAAATCACTTCTTTTTTTAAATTTGCATTTTCTATATCATCCCACCACAGTGAAGTTAGTTGGATGTTGAACATTTGGATATTTGTTGTTTTCATTCAGCGCTCGTGGCAGGCAGCCTCGGGGCTGCCAGTAAATTTAAATTACTGTCTGAATTACACGGTTGTTTTTTTTTTTTTCTTCAATAGCTTGTATGCCAGATGACCTAGATACCCCAAATCAGTGCATGATGGTTCTGAGATGTGGAACCAATCAGGCACACCTCAAGTTAAAATATTTCTCTGCACTGTCTATTTTATATTAATATTTAAAAAAAATCCTTTGCTTTTCTATAGAAAAGTCAATTTTTCTTCAGTAGCTTCCATATAATGCGACCTAGAGACTCCAAATTAATGCAGGATGGTGCAGGGAAGTCTGTTAAATTGTGGTTTGCCTGATTAGTCCCACATAGCAGAACCATCTTGCATGGATTTGGGGTCGCTTAGGAACTATTACATGGAAGCTATTGAAGAAAAAATGACTTTTCCATAGAAAACCAAGGGATTTTTTTTTTCAAATATTAATATAAAATGGAAGATGCAGAAAAACCTTTTAAGTTGAGGTGTGTCTGATTAGTCCCCAAAACCATTCTGCATGGATTTGGGGGTCTATGGGCCCCATTATTTGGAAGCTACTGAAGAAAAAAAAAAAGACTTTTCTATGGAAAAGCAAAGGATTTTTTTAAAATATCAATATAAAATAGAACTACAAAGATGCTCAAATGACCTGCAATTCATGAAGGGAAATTTTAGGTAATGTTAGTTTGGAGGTTGATGATTATATAAAGAAGTGCAGGTTGTTGAGGGACAAATTGTCCAGAAAAGAAAAGCAGCAGTGGTAATGCAGGCGGAAAGAAAGTCCCTTGCCTTGTTCTTCACGTTGTGCCCTGGACTATTTCGGTGGTAAATCGCATTGTGACACCCACCAACACGATGGAGAACTTCAAAAAGGTCATGCCCATGTCAGTGTGATTGTGTAGCCACAGAATTATGGAGTTGTAGAAGCAGAAACCTCCCTTTATTAGCAAAGCAAGTGCACGCGACTCCAAAAAAAGACTTTGGGTGAAAGTTAAGATAAAACTGTCAATATAATGTGAAGAACCGCACTCTCAAGCTTATTCACCTAAATTTTTATCTTTATTGATCTGTGTCTACTGCAGAAACCCGTTTCGGCCCTAAGATGTCATCAGTATGTGACGCTAAAAGTGTGTCACACACCCCCTAACCCGTTTCAGCCCTATAATGGCCCAGTCACATGGCACACGATGATTCCTCAACAAAGGGGAAAAAGTAAAAAAATGTCACATTCCGTTGCGAAAAGGTGGACGAAAAAGCTTTATCACGGAATAGCCTGCGAAGCAAGAGCGCAAAAGGGACGAAAGAGGAACTAAGCAAAACTGAAGCTAACGATCTCGACGCTTTAAATGAAACGCGCCTGGAGCCACAGCTGGAGCAGTGTGTGTCTGCATCTCTGAGTTCCAGGACTCTGTGCTGGGATGGAGCTCATAGCACCTGAGTCCTGGAGAAACTGCAAACAGAAGCTGTGGAGATCTGTGTGCATGTTGGTGGACCCACCTGGTCTGGTTCCTCGTCCAGAGCAAAAGAGGGATCATCTCCTTTGTCATCAAAATCCTCACTGTCTGTCGACACACTGCGCACTCCGTCTTGCTCCAATTAATAAAAAACAAACAAAAAACCCAAGAAACTCTGGTGTGGCGTGGTCACTGCTCTATCACTGTATTACTTTACTATGCTATATATATATATATATTGATTTATAACAGAAAACTGTCCAAACAGGGAATAAATATAAGTGTAAAGATGATTGAATATATCGGAGCAGTTAAATTGGTCAGTCCATGTGAATGCGCATTGACTCCCCATGTGCAGTTATTTCCACCAGCTGCAGCTGATCCACAGTGTGAATTCTGCCTTCCAGAACAGCTCTTTATATAATCATTTGAATCATCTACCTGTTGCCACATGTACATAAGGGCTGGATTGTCATTTCTACATTCATATTGATATATTTAATAAAAAATAATAACCGCACGCAGGAGCTGCTGCTGCCACTGCGTTCAAGTACCGTTGGAAAATACACAACTTTTTTGTTGTTTCAAATTCAGCAGTTGCTTGTGGCAAAATAATTAATTGTATCCACACAAAATAATTAATTCTTCCCTATATAAGGTGCCTGAGCCCAGTGAAGCTGACCCCCCCCACCCAGATAAAAAAATCCAAGCAAACAGGCTGAGTTTGCCCTGTAATTTCCGACAGTACATGAACTCAGCAGCAGCCTCAGCGCTCACAAACCAGTTTCTGCACTGTGTGAAAACATTCAGCTAGCTGGTCGAACAAAGTCAAACTAAACAATGTTACAAAAACTAAACAAACGGTTAAAAAACGTTGAGAACGACAGCAAAACGAAGCATGAGCGAGTTGAGGTTTTCGTTGCACTTCGTTCAAATTTTTCAACAGTTTAAAAATCCTGACGAAGCGCCAGCTGCACGAAGGTTAAACAATGTCAACGAAAGTCCAGATTTCTTGTTTTGTTCGGGCTTTGTTGCCCTTCATTAAGTGCTGTGTGACTGGGCCATGAGCTGTCATCAATGTGTGATGCTGAAAGTGTGTCACACACTGATGACAACTTAGGGCCGAAACGCATTTGCGCAGTAGACACGGATCAATAAAGATAAAATATTTATGAGAATAAGCTTGAGGATGTGGTTCTTCACATAATACATGTATTGCAACATGCTTATGCGTCGGCAGCAGCGAAAGGCCCTGTCACACCTTGACCATTTAGCCAGCGTATGCTGACCATATTAAAACTGCTGGCATACACTGGTGTACATCTAATATGTTATGAGTAAGTTTTTTTTTTTTTTTTATAAGTTAAGAGCATGTTGAAGCTTGCAGATATAAGTCGAAATACGCTGAGCACCTCAAAAAATTTTGGGCATGCTGAAAATTTTCAACGCATGCCAGCGTGTGACAAAAGTCCAGCACACATGGGACTTAAGTTGTATGTAAGTTATGCGATTGTTGGCACATGTTTCTCGTAATTTACTCATAAGTCTATATATGTCTGTTAATGCTGTCCGTTGATTGGCTGAAAGCTGTAGTCCTCTTGCTGACAGACTTTCATTTCTACCTATTCGTTTCAGTGGGATTCAGTGTGTTTGTCTATATGTGGTTCTGCGATAAACTGGCAGCCTGTCCAGGGTGTACCCCCCCCTTCGCCCAATAACTGATAGGCTTCAGCTCCCACGTGACCCTTAACTGGAATAAACCGGGTATAGAAAATGAATGAATAATTTTTGTGTATATTTCAGTTTCACTGTCCGATACTGTGCTGTTGCACATCCCTGTATGTATGTATTAGGGGAGGTGATGGTCTAGTGGTTAAGACGTTGGACTTGAGACCAGAAGATCCTCGGTTCAAATCCAAGCCTGACTGGAAAATCACTAAGGGCCCTTGGGCAAGGTCTTTAATCCCCTATTGCTGCCGGTGTGGAGTGAGTGCCTTGTATGGCAGCACCCTAACATCGGGGTGAATGTGAGGCATTATTTGTAAAGCGGTTTGAGCTTCTGATGCAGATGGAAAAGTGCTATATAAATGCAGTCCATTTACCATTTACCTTCACGTTGTTTCAACAATCATTAAGAACTACAAACGGTATGGTACAGTTTTTTAAAATCTGTCTGTCTGTAAATGCATAGCATGTCCATAGCTGTAAATAGCTGTAATTTTAAAATAGTTCTTGCAATGTTTTTGTTAAAGCACACATTTGGCGTCTTGATTGTTTCATTTTAACTCCCCTGTGTTGTACAGAGGCAAAATTCTAAAAGCAATGACACTGTCCAAATACTTACGAATGTGACTGTATTTCTTTTGTTATCAAAGCTTAGTGAGCTTTTGATAATATGAGGTAAAATTAAAGCATTTGGGGGTACCTCTGTGTCCGTATTTTCCGGAGTATGCCTCTGTTGATGGTGTTTTTTTTTTTTGCTAGTTTGGGGGACCCTGTGACATATACTTCTGTGTAATTTATAAGCCATAATAAGAAAAATCACAGGTTCATTAAAAATAATAATTATACAACCCCAATTCCAATGACGTTGGGACATTGTGTGAAATGTAAATAAAAACAGAATTCAGTGATTTGCAAATGCTCTTCAACCTGTATTCAATTGAATACACTACAAAGACGACAAGATATCTAATGTTCAAACTGATAAACTTTATTGTTTTTGTGCAAATATTTGCTCATTTTAAAATGGATGCCTGCAACATGTTTCAAAAAAGCTGGGAAAGCAGTATGTTTACCACTGTGTTACATCACCTTTCCTTCTAACAACACTCAATAAGCGTTTGGGAACTGAGGACACTAATTGTGAGTGTCATGATTGGGTATAAAAGGAGCATCCCCAAAAGGCTCAGTCGTTCACAAGCAAAGATGAGGCGAGAGGATCACCACTTTGTGAACAACTGTGTGGGAAAAAATAGTCCAAAAGTTTAAGAACAATGCTTCTCAACATTCAATTGCAAGGAATTTAGGGATTCCATCATCTACAGTCCATAATATAATCAGAAGATTCAGAGAATCTGGAGAACTTTCTACACGTAAAAGGCAAGGCCAAAAACCAACATTGAATGCCTGTGACCTTCGATCCCTCAGGCAGCACTGCATTAAAAACCAACATCATTGTGTAAAGGATCTTACCGCGTGGACTCAGGAACACTTCAGAAAACCATTGTCAGTTAACACAGTTTGTCGCTACATCTACAAGTGCAAGTTAAAACTCTATCATGCAAAGCGAAAGCCATATATCAACATCCAGAAACACGGCCGCCTTCTCTGGGCCTGAGTTCATTTGAAATGGACCGACGGAAAGTGGAAAAGTGTGCTGTGTTCTGATGAGTCCACATTTTAAGTTGTTTTTGGAAATCATGGACATCATGTCCTCTGGACAAAAGAGGGAAAAGACCATCCAGATTGTTACCAGCGCAAAGTTCAAAAGCCAGCATCTGTGATGGTATGGGGGTGTATTAGTGCCCATGGCATGGGCAACTTACACATCTGTGATGACACCATCAATGCTGAAAGGTACATCCAGGTTTTGGAGCAACACATGCTGCCATCCAAGCAACATCTTTTTCAGGGACGTCCCTGTTTATTTCAGCAAGACAATGCCAAGCCACATTCTGCACGTGTTACAACAGCATGGCTTCGTAGTAAAAGAGTGCGGGTACTAGACTGGCCTTCCTGCAGTCCAGACCTGTCACCCATTGAAAATGTGTGGCGCATTATGAAGCACAAAATACGACAACAGAGACCCCGGACTGTTGAACAAGTTAAGTCGTACATCAAGCAAGAATGGGAAAGAATTCCACCTACAAAGCTTCAACAATTAGTGTTCTCAGTTCCAAAACACTTATTGAGTGTTGTTAGAAGGAAAGGTGATGTAACACAGTGGTAAACATACCACTGTCCCAGCTTTTTTGAAACGTGTTGCAGCCATCCATTTCAAAATGAATAAATATTTGCACAAAAACAATAAAGTTTATCAGTTTGAACATTAAATATCTTGTCTTTGTGGTGTATTCAATTGAATAGAGGTCGAAGAGGATTAGCAAATCATTGTATTCTGTTTTATTTACATTTTATACAACGTCCCATCTTCATTGGAGTTGGGGTTATAACAAACAAACCCACAAATTACACAAAATACACATTACAGTGCATCAACTTCATTATCATTTTGCAGTAATATTTTGTCTGTATATTTTATTTTGAAACATTGTTTTGATATATGCATTCTGTTGTGTGTAGCCCTTGCCGCACTCCTGCCTTTTTTTTTGTGTGTGTTGTGGAAATGCTCTCTGTTCTCAAAACTAGAGCCCGACTGATATATCAGCCAGCCGATATAAGCCCTTTCCAAAGTACTCACTATCGGCCGAAATCTTGCAGATAGAACGTCGATAATTTCTCATAAACAAAACAGTTACTGAAATAATGTTTGTGTCGGCAATGTAAAATGTCCCTGCACCATTTGTCCAGTAGATGGAGTTCTGACTCCATTCAACTGAGAGCTGCTTACACCCCTGCTTAAATGTGTTTATCACCAGCCCCCATAGTTCGCCGTCACACTGCACTGATTGGCTGACAAAAGCATACAAGTAAGTTTATAAGGATGTTGTTTGTAAAAACTTTGCGATTACATTCACCCCACATTTCTCCCATTTCAGTTCAACTCAGTTTGATTAACTCAGTTTATGTAGTAATATGTCAAATGTGCTTCATTGCATCGGTCACGCTTTTTTTTTTAAGCCCACGTTGTGTAGACCTTATTTCCAGCATGAAAAACTTTTGTTTTTCATGCTGGAAATGCTAAGAGGTTGAAACATTCAGATTACTGCCGTTCGCCATTAACCCTCTGGGGACGGCTGGGACCAAGCTTTACTAAATTGTAAATAACTTTTTATTGATATGAGATAGAAACATACTTTTTTTTTGTTTTGCTGAAAAGTTAACTCCGCGGACTTTCAATCCACCATCGGCCATCTTGGTACTCCTCATAGAAGATGTGTGATGACATGCGCAATGTGAGTGTCCAATTGGAATTGGTTCTCCGTCACATGGTTTTCCAAAATCCAGTCGTACAGCAGATTTACCTCACATGATATGACAAAGATCATTTTCAGGAGTGATATCTTACTAGTTGGCCCATTTGAATAGCCCCCTAACTGCTCCAATTGCATTTTTGCATTTTTTGAACTTGAAAATTCTTCTCGGTTATAAAGTTAATCAATATGAGGACAAAGCTTCAGCTTTTAGCTCAAACCTTTTTTTTGTTAAGGGTCCAAACATTTTATTCATAAAAAAAATATATATATATATATCGGCTGATTTATCGGCTAACGGCAAATCAGCTAATTTATCGATTTTCGGCATTTTTTTCCAAATATCGTTATCGGCATCGGCCTCAAAAAAATCCCTATTGGTCGGGCTCTACTCAAAACTAAAGCAAATGGCACTCAGGTTTGCAGATGTACAGCGGGACACACTGCTTCTTTGTCAAATCAGATGGAGAGCAGGGGGTCTTAGCCCCCAATCCAAGTAAAGGTCCATGATACAAACCTGTAGGTATCGATCATATACCATGTTCCATATGTGGAGTCAATAGGATAAAACTTAAATCAGGGAGAGAGTTTTTGGATCTTTTGGTTGAGGGTGACCTGTTACAGAGGTCTTAATGAAGATCTAAAATTTAGTCATTTTGTCTGAAGACTGTTTGTGGTGTATGTATGTTATACTTCAGTGTATGAATTCTGTGCATGTTGGGTGGGGTATTTATTTGTCATTGTAACAAAGTCCGTCCGATTTATTTTTTTAATTAATCTTTTTTTTTTTTTTTTGGACAAAATTTAACACTGTTTCAGGCTGCAATTAGCAGATTGCTTTGCTGAATGTCTGCACCTGCTGCTAAACTCATATTAAAACCTGACTTGATTCAGCTGTTGTATGCCACATCATGTGGTCAACTGTTTCTGTTTTGGATTGTTTTATTCAGTTGATGAGACTGCTCTTTTGGACATGCTGAGAGTTTGTGAGATCCTCAAGAAGTTACTGGGCATCATAGCCAACCTACACAGATACTGTGAGTGCTCTGTGGAGTGGAAGCAGAGACTCTTGAGTTTTTCCCAGTAGAGACATTCACTTATCTTGACAGTGAAAAACGTGTCTGGGTCCTCGTCTTTTGAGATCGAGAGACGCCTGGAAAGAGCTTATGACCAGTGACCTCATAGAGGCGTTTGTTGATGCTGATATTTTTGCAGGAGAATGAAGGTCCGAGTCTTTAGGCTCCTGGTGCTGCCTGTCTTGCTGTGTGGTTGTGAGACTTGGATGCTAACCAGTGAGCCAAGGTGAGGACTGGATGTCTTTGGTACTTTGCCTCTCTGGGTACTGCTGGAATGCCTTTGTATCAAATGAGCAGTTACTATGAGAGACTGAGATGAGGAGTATCATTTGCATTGTGAGGGAGCAGCAGGTTTGAACTTTTGGCCATGTGGCACATTTCTCTGCATGATCCAGCACACAGGTGTCTGACTGCAGAGGTAGCTGGAGAAGGCTGAGGGATGCCCACATTTCACCTGGGTAGCTGACTATTTTCCAAATGTAGCAATGGACCTGTTGTCTGCCTGGGTGATTGCTATCGAGGACCCAACGTAGTTCCGTGGTGTTGTAGATGTGATGAAGTGCAGCACCACACATGCTCCCAGACGACTTGAATGCTCAAAGTGACAACACCATTTTGTGCGCTTCCCGTCCCATCTCACACACACACACACACACACACACACACACACACACACACACACACACACACACACACACACACACACACACACACACACACACACACACACACACACACACACAGTAGCAGACCACTTGCACAGATCAACAGGCTGTTCTGACCACAGCCGCCGAGCATATGGAAGAGGGAGACGGCTCCACTGCTGCTCAGTTCTCCGCCTTGACCCACCACACATTTAGTTCACAGCCGCGGTCTCAACGTTTAAACACACAAGTTAAGACTCAACCCCATTCTTAATTTCTGCAATCTGGCTGCAATTCCTGTAAGTCCATAATCATCAGTGCTTAGTTTGATCTGCAGAAAAATCTTTTGTTGTCTGACGTTATTGCTTTTCTTTGAAAAGGGATAGATGGATGGTTGTAACAGAGGTGACATCAGGTAGTTCAGATTATCTCTGCAGTATGTTGCACCATCTGCTGGATGAAAGTGATACTACAGGACCACCTAAATCCCACCAGTAGTTGATTTTCAATTGTATCAATATCATAAAACTAAATATTGTATTGATTTTCCCACCCGACTCCTAAGGTTTAAAGATAACTGACGCAAACAGTTATCTTTGAGAGGGCATAAGATGCTACTGTTTAGCATTTTTGTTGATAAATTTATTGTATTATTCATTCATTCATTCATTCATTTTCTTCCACTTATCCGTGTTCGGGTAATGCTGGTAGAAGATCAAGCAGCTTATTTATTAATATTCTGAATTGTGTAGTTATTGATACAACAAATTATCTTAGCTCTTGTTTAAATGAGTATTTGTATTCTCAAAAATTGTAACTTGTGTTTACTCATTTTGCCACTTTATAGACTAAATGTTTGTTAATGGTGTATCATTGTCATTACTGTCAGTTGAATGCCTTTGCCATTCGATGTTTCAACCTGGTCTCACGGCAAGTTGTGATTCAGCAGCAGGAAATATACATTAATCCAGTGATTCTCAGCCGGGCTGCCGTGATCGATCGTCAGGGGTGCTATGGGCAATTATCAAATATCACCATTATCGGGTGTATGTGCTGTAATAGTGTGGCAGATGGTGTAATGCTCTTTTATTCCAGTAGATGGCAGCAAAGCACGCAGTAGCGCTGAGCCATGTGCCGACAAGGAGGCGTGATCGCCATTTTAATTCCGGGCAAGTTAGTGATTTGTGTGCATAGAAGTTCACTTAGTCTCGTCAAGAAACAGGTGGAATATGCCGGAAAGCTGCGCATGTTGGCAAAGTCACAAACGGAGGAACAAGGGAGACAATATTTCCTTCCTTAAGTAAGTGGTTTTGGTTATTGTTGTCACTTTGACCGTGATATTTGGATGATAAACAGCTGTATGTCTCCTGCCGTATCTGTGTCGCCTGATGACACGGATCATTAATTTCACTTATGTCTAGTTGATATTTTCCACTGCTAGACCAATGTCTAGTTAAAATTCTTGTCGTTAGTGACTAAAAATTGTTCGACAAGACTGGGGTGTTTTTTTTTTTGCACCTTTAAAATAATGAGATTAATGACCCGCACTGTGCTGCCACACACACAGAGATGTGCACACACACACCGCTGACTTCATGAATGAAACTCGGTCATTAAAGGATAATTGTGTAAAAATATAATATATATAAATGTATTGTAATGGTTTTAGGAGCCGCACTGCGTTGAACACAGCAGCAGCTCAGCCGAGCAGCGCAGCTTATCAGCGCAGATCCGTGTAACTTTCAACACTAATATTTGAGAATGTGTGGGTGTCAGAGTAAGTTTAATACTTTCTTGACATAATTTAATGTAATATAATTTTACTGGCTCAATATCGTATATACGTATTTTGCGAGCATTTTTCTGAGTCTGTTCAGTCGCGAATCTCCATTGAAAATGCATTAACTTCCGGGTACTTCGTCAATATTTTGCCCAGTTAGGAGACGTCATGTCGCTGTTCATGAAGGGACGTTTTCGTTTAGTGTGCAGCATTTGGAGTGCGCTCTCTAGTTCTTATATACAGCTCCATGACTATAGTATACTATGTTACGTCATATCTGTACCCCACGTGTTGCTAACGCACCGTGTAGAGACAGTCGAGTTAGTGGTGCGTGACACGTGACACATGACAGTGGTGTGCCGCAGGATTTTGTAAATATAAAAAGGGTGCCGCGGCTCAAAAAAGGTTGAAGATCACTGCATTAATCTATTAGTTGGTGATATTGTGATGAAAAGTGCCTCATTTTTGTCACGGCAGCACAAATTCATTCTAATTCATTCTGTGATGGTTAAGGTTATAGTTGGGGGGTAGGAGTAGGGTTAGGAATAGTGAGTTAAAAAAAAGACCCCGTCACGAAAATTTGACTCATTTTGTCATGGGAGCACAAAAAAAAAAAAAAAAAAAGAAACGTGAGACTGGGCTGGGTGTTTCGCAGTTGTGACATTTCTCGCCATCTGGCGGTCCGTGACTCACACGAGAGATCGTTTCAGCAGAAACCCACCTCGTGAAGTGTGGACAACAAGACATCGGAGCACAGCAGAAGTTTATCATTCCTCCTCTAGATAACCTTCTCAACTTGAGAGAATGTGTCATCATCATAATCGCTCGTGAACTCGCTGAATCAGCGCCATTCACATCCTCGCTTTGCCGTTGTTTACATGCGCTGTGAGACAGCGAAACTCTGCTGGCACCGCGGTGTATTCTGGGAAGTGTAGGCGGCCGCCAGGGGCATTATGGGAAATGACGAAACACTGAATTGTCAGTGTCATTTCAAGCCTGTGTCATATGGAATTGAAAAGTTTCAGCTGCTTTTCTGTGACATTTTACAACATGGACAAATGTTACACTCTTGACATGAACAACAGCTAACTTTTTTCCACAAGTCACAGAAAATGCCTTGGAGTTAATTTCTTTCTGTTATTTAGAAATACAAACAGTATGTTACTGTGTAGTAAATCTGTCCGGAGTTGACAGTTCACTGAAACTGAGTGACTGTGCAAGAAGGCGACTACTGAGGTAAAATGTCAAGATACCCAGACAACTCTAAAGAAGTTACAGGCTTCTGTGGCTGTGATTGAAGAAACACCATGGTGCAATTTGTTTTTGTTTGTTGCATCACCAGTTCTGCAGCTTCATGGTAGAGTGAAATAGAGGATTTTCTTAAAAGAAGGTGAGAAATGTCAGATGCATTGGGAGACGTGAGCCCAGATTTCTTTTCTTGTATTAAAATCCTTTTTTGCTTCAGTAACTGGTGATGTAACTGTTAAAAGTTGCACTGGCTCCAGTTTCTCTAATCACAATCACAGAAGTCTATAACACCTTCAGAGTTTTCATGGGTGTCTTGATGACTTCCCTCCGTTGTCTCCTTCTTGCACAGTCACTGTTTTTGAGATCTGCCATTTTCAGAGAGATGTACCAATTCCATAGGGAACTGTAAGCTTTGTGTATGTGATTTATTTATGAAATGGTTTATGTATCCATCCACTGACTGGCGGTGACAGTGATGATTTCTATTTAAAATAATCCTTTATATTTAGTTTGTTCAATTTCTTATGGGCTCTAATGGAGGGACTTTGGATTTAAAATAGCCTTAACTCCTAAATAGTTAATACAGTAGTGTTGTCAAACTCTTTGAGTTAAGGGTCAAATTGTACACTACATGTACATCTTAATTTGATTCACTACAACGCCTTTGGGCTGTTTCGAGTGAAATGACAAATATTGTCCCGATCCAGTCACTTCAGGACCTGACTGTATATGATGTGTTTGTCCTCCGCCCGTCTGCATTCAGCGAAGAACATTAATTGGGTCAGAGGCAGTGGTGGGCACAGCTAACCAAAAAGTTAGCTTTGACAGCCCAGGGTTCTCCCCAGACAATGGAACAACTGCGCCATGCCGTTATACTGCCATCTAACGCTGCTATAGTGTAGTGTCATCTCATGAAGTTTTAGCGGGAGCCTTGGTGGGAATCCATCGGCTTGCAAACGTGCTTTTGCAGGAAATTTCACACGAACAACTTCAGCTCTTTATTTTATCCTGTACACATCCAGATGACACAAACCATGTCAAAATGCAAACATTACACGAAGCCAGATGATCATAGGACAATCTCTGTATTTTTTGTTTCATCTTGGCGGGACCACAACCCGTACGGGGTGCAGCAATCGCTGCGCCATCTGGGGAGGAGGCACGCTGGCTCCGAGTGTACGGAGGTGGGTGAACAGCCGACTCGATCAGTGCTGTCTGCTGTGGGATCGATCAGATCAGCGGCTAAGAATGATGCTGCCTCTGTGAAGATAATGGCAGAACGGAATTCGAAATTGTTCAGGTACTGAAGAATTTCGAATTCACTTTGAGATTTTGGGGCTGGATATCGGCATGCATTATTTCCATTCTTCTATGTTTTAAAGGACATGTCGCACTGAAATCATAACATTTCTCAGTGTTTCCAGCAGCGTTTCTTAGAAGAAAACGTCTAAACGCATACTTGAATGCTGCTAACGTTAAAAATGGAACCACAGATTAATTACAAAGTTTACATAGTGTGATATCGTGTTAGGATGACTCATTTTTTTTAAGTGATAACTGTTAATTTTGATGCAGTCACGGAAAAAAGAGTAGCCGCTTTCCAGTGTGCAAAAACTTAGTGCACGTGTGGACATTGCGAGAGTGCGATGCGTGCTGCTCTGTTATAGAACAGTATCACGTCAAGACAGACTCTCAAAGTAAAATAAAGATAAACCCTACCAGCTCCAGTGAGAAGAAGAAGAAAGAAAAACCTGAACAGTCGTCCACTTGTGATTTCCAAAGTCCGCTCCATCAAAAAAACAGTGTCGTGGAGACATACCATTTTTCAAAACTTTAATTTTCCTGATGTTGCATTTGAACTTTTACCCATAGTTCACTTTTTTGAAATTTATTTCATTGTATCATGAGAAAACCTCCCGCACCTAGCACCACATCACTTTAAAAAAATACGAGTTTACACAATACTATTTAAAATAATGTAACAAGAAAATAATTAAGAAGTATCAAGAAATAACAAGAAAATATATACAAAAAAAAAAATTGTCTGCAATTTGATGGTAAGAAAATTGACAATAAGGAGTACCAAGTTGTGTGCTTGAAAAATGACAGAAGAACATTACAACCTGGCATTTTGGCAAGTGACAGTGGAACTGCTGCAGACATATATATACCACTACAGGACCTGCTTGATGAGTACAGTGTATGGAACAGTATTCAGATGATCATCTCTGACACAACAGTCGGTACTGGTCGCAAAAATGGTGTTGTAGCCAGGTTTCAGAGAACATTTCGAGACAAGGGATTCAATGAACCTCAATACATCAGCTGCCAACACCACATTCTTGATCTTGTTCTGTGACATGTGTTAGATTTCTTTTTTTCTATATGGTCACGGTCACCTAACATTAACTGCGAGTTTATTGATGAGATTTCGGAACAGTATGATGATTTGCAAAATGCATACATGGGCACAGAAGGGATATCAGAGTATGAGAACCTTTGCTGGAGAGATGATTTTAAATTCCTTTTTGAGCTTTGTGAAGCATACAAGTTTTACAAAACACAGGAAAAATGGTCTCGCATCATATGGCACAAGCTGCCATCGCTTCACAGGGCCAGGTGGAACTCACGAGGAATTTTTGCACTTATTGCATTTTTCCTTCTTCCAAATTGACAAGAACAGCTGAGGGTAACTTGTGATTTCATTGAAACTACATGGTCGCGGGCCTGGTTTGCTAACCAACACTATTCAGAGACGGATTATGAAGTCCTGCTGTCAGCAATATGCAAACTTAAGTGTCCCAAAGCTATGAAATGCTTCTTTACTCACTGGAAAAAGGAACCATCTACTTGCAAAACAGACAAATATCTTAACAGCAAATTTATTAACACTAATACACAAATCTGAAACACTATTAAAAACACTACAAATCAGTGCTTAATTTGTAAAGTGGGAGGTCCCAGAGCGCAGAGGATGGGTGGCTCCGGTGCAGAAAAAAAAAGGGGGGGGGGGGGGCTTGCGAACAACGCTGTGCGCCACACCGAAAATAAATTGGGCATGTATTGAAATCCGGATAGAGTACAAATTCCTCAGTGGTCCCTCGTTTATCGCGGGAGTTACGTTCTCCGCGTTCACACCGGGCGCGACGCGAGCGACTGCAGCCACAGGTTGCCATGTAATTCCTATGTAAGGACGTGTTTTGGCCCCAAACCGCGCAGCGCGACGCGAGTGAAGCAATTTTGAGCGTTTTGCATGTTTGTAGCGCGATATTGCGTCACGTCATGCTGTGTTGCCCTCCTCCCCAAGTTGAAAAATCTGAACTTTTTCGTCTCGTCGCGCCGCGATGACCAATCAGGGACTGAATATGTAGTGACGTGGAGATGTCTGGAGTTTGACTGAAGATGTGAACATGTCCTGTCTCTGGTAGCAGCCTGTGAGCAGGACTTATGTCTCTTTTGTCCTTTATTTCACAATCATGACAGTTTTTGGAGCGAGCAGCAGCCCCACAGCAGCGGGGAGCGGAGTTTCTTTTTCTTTTCTTTTTTTTACGTGTGCACGTGAGGGAATCATCCATGGAGATTATTTTACTTATTAACTACACAGATGTATAATAAAGCAAATGGTGACTGGTTTCTAAAGACAATCATGACAGAGTTTTTGGAGCGAGCAGCAGCCCCACAGTAGCGGGGAGAGGAGTTTCTTTTTCTTTTTTTTTTACGTGCGCGCGCGAGGGTCCATGGAGATTATTTTACTTATTAACTACACAGATGTATAATAAAGCAAATGGTGACTGGTTTCTAAAGACAATTATGACAGAGTTTTTGGGGGAAGAGCGAGCTGCAGCAAGAAGTGGAGTTTCTTTTTTTTTTTAATTGTTTACATGTGCGCGCATGAACGGGACAGTTGGTCCTCAAACTGGGTCCCGCAGAGGCGGAAGGACCGCTGAAAGCAGCTGTCATCCAGATGCAGCTCCTGCAGCAAATAATGATACTCTCTGTATTGGGAGCTTTTCACAACAGCTCGCTCCGTGTGATCAAGGTCCGTCATGATGACTTTACGCCGAGCGGAATGGAAGCTCCTCCTATTTGATGACGCGCCGGGGCGAATTTTCGCAGCGAAAGTCCACCCAAGCAGAGCGACACACCGGGCGAAGGAGGCGCATCTGTCGCCACACGACCCCCGCGAATTTGTAGCGTCTGATCGCGCCCGGTGTGAACGCGGTGGAAATCCGTGAAGTAGCGCTATTTTTTACACTTATTATAGATGTTTTAAGGCTGTAAAACTCCTCACTACACACTTTTCTCAAACAGGTATTAACATTTTCTCACTTTTCTCTCGTGTAAACACTCTTTTTTCTTCTGTGCGAGAAGATTATAAACAGACACACGCAGAACACAATGCGCGTGCTCTCCCTTCACTCACTGCCTCCGGGGGTACGGATGCGGGACCCGCAAAGAATCCAAGTCCTCTCTCGGTGGCCACGGAGCTCTGCGGCTACGGTCAACATCCGGATCAAAACAGCGAGCGTAGCCTCTGGACCTGTTGCCAGATTTGGCGCAATTCCGCACAGCAGACAGGAGGGCGGTGATATTTTGTTAGTTAAGAGTGGTGGCGGATCACGGATCCAGTATAAATAGCTGGCGGAGCGCGCGTCCGAGGTTCCGGAGCGCGCGTCCGAGGTTCCGGAGCGCGCGTCCGAGGTTCCGGAGCGCGCGTCCGAGGTTCCGGAGCGCGCGTCCGAGGTTCCGGAGCGCGCGTCCGAGGTTCCGGAGCGCGCGTCCGAGGTTCCGGAGCGCGCGTCCGAGGTTCCGGAGCGCGCGTCCGAGGTTCCGGAGCGCGCGTCCGAGGTTCCGGAGCGCGCGTCCGAGGTTCCGGAGCGCGCGTCCGAGGTTCCGGAGCGCGCGCCAGCTTGCTCCCCCTCAAATTAAGCTCTGCTACAAATGCTATATGTACTCATTTTCCTCATGTGTATTGTATGTAAGACTGACATGTTATAATAAAGAGTGTTTGAGCTGCGAGGTGTTTTAATGTGAAATATGAAACTGTCTTAGGTGCGGGAGGTTTTTTCAAGATCTGGCAAAACCAAAGTCATTTTTGTGAGTTTTAGGTAAAAGTTTATCATTTATAACCCCAGGCTAATAAATTTGTGATTTGTCATAACCCTAGCGTGCACGGTCATGGCTGGATAAAATAGTGTCCAGCGACAAAAACAGTAGCGTCACTAGGGCTGCAGCTATCAATTATTTTAGTAATCGAGTAGTCTATCGATTATTCTGCCGATTAATCAAGTAATCGAATAAAAAGTATTATTGCTTTTTAAAACATTAACAGTCTAGGGCTCTCCCTAAGCAATGGCACAGTGTCGCTGCGTAGGGATGGGTATTGATAAGATTTTATCGATATCGATGCCATTATCAATTCTGCTTATCGATCCGATTCCTTATCGATAGCTCTTGTGAATTTTGTACTAAAAGTAGGCTTTACAGATTTTCTATGTATTTCATTGAGTCTTAAAGTAAATAAATATGAAATTGGTCACTGTATCCTTGATCTCTGGACATAAATAAAAATAAACAAAATGGTGTTTTGTTATAAATTCAGACTGGATTCTATCGTTCTAACTTGACTCGTCAGCGAGCCGTGCAGCGTTTGGAGCTGTGTGAACAGAACAGAGGATGATTCTCATTTCTTTCTCGCAGCAAGACACGAGTCCCAGTTAGTAACTTTAATCTGCACAAAAGTGACTCACGATTGACATATTCAGGGAGGAAAGTGGTGAAAAACAAAAAAAGCTGAAACCCAAAATTACCCCCCAACACCACCTGCACGAAAATGTTTCAATTCTTGAAGCTCTGAAATGCAATCTGGGACTATTCCAGACGATAAACTGGAGTGAGTGCAGCATCCATTTAGGTGAGAAAAAACACAACTTTCCTTATTCAAATTCATTCCAGTAGTATTCTGCTCTTACTAGGATGCAGCAGTTTTCTAACTTGGCAGATAGTTCTGGAGGAAATCACTGAAGAAATTAACAAATTGAAAATATGGTTTGACTGAAACAAAATGGCATTAAACTTAAATAAGACAGGGACGAAATGGAGGTGTAACAGTCACTAGGTGTTCACAGGAATAATTTATTACCTCCGCCAAGGAGGTTATGTTTTCGGTCGCGTTTGTTTGTATGTTTGTCAGCAGAATATCTCAAAAGGTTTTGAACGGATTTTGATGAAATTTTGTGGAGTGGTTGGAAATGACAAGAGGAACAAGTGATTAAATTTTAGTGGTGATCCGGATCACGATCTGGATCCCGATGCTAACACGTTAGCATATCTATGGCCTTTTCAATGTTAAAAGTTAGCATTAAGCAGTTGCAGCTGTCATCACGTTCGGGTGCATTTGTTTTCAAATTGTAATATTTCTTAAATTTATTTTTGTTTATATATTAATAATCTAATGATTATTATATACAATTTTAGAGAAAGAGACAAAGAAATAGATCACTGTGCCAAGGAGGGAATTTCTTTAGGGTCAGTGACCCTATGGCCTTGTTTAGAGAAGTGTTTCATAAATGTTAAAAAATTCATATATTTGCAGTTTAGTTGAATTGAATTTTGTCTTTTATTTGTTTTTGTCTATAAGCACATGCAATATCAATAACAGTGCTCAGATGACAGTAGCTTCTGGGAAAGGTGCAAGTTGCAGTAAACTGTGATGCCAAGCGCTAAGGATACATGCTATCCAGTCACAGCAGATGAAACGTTTTTACTACTGAGCAAACATCATTGTTAGACTTTTTTTAGGTTCAATGATTCCACGGCGTGTAGATGTTATGGCGTCAGTGACCCCATGGCCTTGGCGGAGGTTTGCACTCTCTGAGTGCTTCTAGTTTCTGTATGTATGTATTTATTTATTTATGTTCATTGTTAGTTGCTTTTATATTTTCTGTTGTGTTTCTATTCAGGTTGTTTTTGTCTCTTTCTCTAAAGTTGTATATAATAATTATTAGATTATTAATATATAAACAAAAATAAATTTAAGAAATATTACAATTTGAAAACAAATGCACCCGAACGTGATGACAGCTGCAACTGCTTAATGCTAACTTTTAACATTGAAAATATCATAGACATGCTAACGCGTTAGCATCGCTCCCGTTTTTAAGTTATAAAATACATCTGTCAACTGTTTCAGAAGACCATAACAGGTCGGTTTAACATAGAAAAGGTAAATAATACTCACAGACGTATGCTCTTTGGGGTTTTAGCAGGGGAAAATTAAGCGAAAGAAAGAAAGAATAAACGAAGCAATAGATCGAAGCATTGCTTCAATCTGCGAACCACTGCTTCGATTGGTTCAAGGTTCAAAGCAAAGCCACGCTGCAGAAAAGTTGATTACGGACCCGCTGCAGGGTCTGTAATCAATGTAGAGAAATTATCATTTTCCTGACAAACACCCCCCAAAAAAGCGGCCACTCTGAAGGACCAATAACAGAATCGTTAAGCACAAACCTTATTGATGTCGGTGGATCGAATCATTTCTTAACGATACCCGAAAGGAACCGGTTCTCGATACCCATCCCTATCGCTGCGTCATCACGGAGATTGTCAAATTTAGTGTGTCCCTTTGTGTTTTCTTGAGTAATTATTTATTTTTTCACATCTTTACAAGTTTTGGATCTTTCCTGGTGTCAGGGGCTCAGCCAAAGTTTTGACATTTTGCTGAAATGGTGATGGGTTGTGGCTGCCTGTTTTTTGTTTTCTCCAACTTGAAAATTTTAACCATTTTTATTTCTTTATTTTTTTTTAAGGTTGGTGGACTGGGTCCCTGCGTGAATTTCCTTTTAACAGTTTTTCTCTGCGATTCAACCAATGCATTTCATTTTCAGCTGGAGGATGAACATGCAAGCCTCTCTGGTTTTTTTACTAGGCAGGTTATATTTTGCCGGATACGGCAAACACGCACCTAGTGATATTTGACCAGATCTCCTTGCTGATTGGCTAGTTCAAATGACATCTTCATATAGTTTATTTCAACATGGCGGCGCCCTCGGCAAAGTTAAACTGGATGATATTTCGCCGTATGCGATGCCGGCAAAACAGTGCGGGTTTCACTGTTTTGCCAGCCGTCTAAATTTATTCACGACGGAACGGCCGCAGTCGGGCGGGAACTTAAAGGAGATCGTGTTTAAGATTTCCAAATTTCACATTCATGATAGTAGCTCGATATTGGTGATTTTCACTATTGAAATTGGCATATTTTACCATTCACTATTTTCAGGGGTGGCTTGATCGAAGGTTTTGCAGACATGACACTGACAGAGAAAAAAACAGGATAAACACACATGCCGACGTGGACTTCTGCATTTTCGTTTTTATTCTGTCTTGAATTTGCAGGTTTTGTTTATCATCCCCACCCTACACAGAAAATTACCAAGACTGCAAAAATGATTTCCACCGTGCCCGAAATTATTTCCACCATGTGGTCAAAAGCGCCGGTGAACATAATTTTGGGCATGATGGTGGAAATAATTTTTGCCACACGGTGGAAATAATTTCAGGCACGGCTATGCCACCTTTTTGAGCTGCTTATGATAACTCTGAATCTCAAGGACAAGGTGAGATTTTCACAGTGAATGCCCCCAGCCTGGTGATGTTGTGACTTGGGAATTCAAAATTTTTAAATTGAAAATGATGCAGATGAAATGTGTATAAAAAAAAAAAAAAAAAAAAAAAAAGTAGAATCTCTCACATTTTAAAGATTTTTTCTGTACATTCTTTTTTCTTTCAAATAAGATTGTTGCACATTCATAACATACAGTGTGTCACTGAAAAGCAAACATTTTAGATTAATTTAACTAATCAACAATTCAGCACAGAATCAGACCAGAAACAGTACTAAACGATTTTCATTTTTGTCTTAGGGCTTCAGGACCCCCCAGTCAGGGGTCAAATTAGTACGTGCATGTGCTGGTTTGTGCACGTATTAGTCGAGCGATGTGCGTAATTTTATACTGCATTAGCACTGGTGCAGGTAACTTTATCCAAGTTCTATCAACTATAAGCACCAGTAGACTGAACCACTAAACGAATAAATAAGGAGAAAAACAATTTCCAGTGTGTTGTCTTCATCTTCCCTGCGCTTTATGACTCTCACACATGGAGCGAGTTGCTGTGCTCTATTTGTTGTGGAAAGCTGACAAACATCTCCAGCGGTGCTGTCCCTGGGTTCACAACATCCTCATGAGGCGCTCCCAATTCAGGGACTTTCATTATTTGCTGCAGGAGCTGCAGCAAATAGCTGGAGCTGCAGGAGCTCTAGTTTGAGGACCTCCTGTCCCATTCGCGCGCGCACATGTAAACAAATCAAATCAATTTTATTTATATAGCGCCAAATCACAACAAACAGTTGCCCCAAGGCGCTTTATATTGTAAGGCAAAGCCATACAATAATTACGGAAAAACCCCAACGGTCAAAATGACCCCCTGTGAGCAAGTACTTGGCGACAGTGGGAAGGAAAAACTCCCTTTTAACAGGAAGAAACCTCCAGCAGAACCAGGCTCAGGGAGGGGCAGTCTTCTGCTGGGACTGGTTGGGGCTGAGGGAGAGAACCAGGAAAAAGACATGCTGTGGAAGGGAGCAGAGATCAATCACTAATGATTAAATGCAGAATGGTGCATACAGAGCAAAAGGAGAAACACTCAGTGCATCATGGGAACCCCCCAGCAGTCTAAGTCTATAGCAGCATAACTAAGGGATGGTTCAGGGTCACCTGATCCAGCCCTAACTATAAGCTTTAGCAAAAAGGAAAGTTTTAAGCCTAATCTTAAAAGTAGAGAGGGTGTCTGTCTTCCTAATCCGAATTGGGAGCTGGTTCCACAGTAGAGGAGCCTGAAAGCTGAAGGCTCTGCCTCCCATTCTACTCTTAAAAACCCTAGGAACTACAAGTAAGCCTGCAGTCTGAGAGCGAAGAATTAACAGGGAGCCAATGAAGAGAGGCCAATATGGGTGAAATATGCTCTCTCCTTCTAGTCCCCGTCAGTACTCTAGCTGCAGCATTTTGAACTAACTGAAGGCTTTTCAGGGAACTTTTAGGACAACCTGATAATAATGAATTACAATAGTCCAGCCTAGAGGAAATAAATGCATGAATTAGTTTTTCAGCATCACTCTGAAACAAGACCTTTCTAATTTTAGAGATATTGCGCAAATGCAAAAAAGCAGTCCTACATATTTGTTTAATATGCGCATTGAATGACATATCCTGATCAAAAATTACTCCAAGATTTCTCACAGTATTACTAGAGGTCAGGGTAATGCCATCCAGAGTAAGGATCTGGTTAGACACCATGTTTCTAAGATTTGTGGGGCCAAGTACAATAACTTCAGTTTTATCTGAGTTTAAAAGCAGGAAATTAGAGGTCATCCATGTCTTTATGTCTGTAAGACAATCCTGCAGTTTAGCTAATTGGTGTGTGTCCTCTGGCTTCATGGATAGATAAAGCTGGATATCATCTGCGTAACAATGAAAATTTAAGCAATGCTGTCTAATAATACTGCCTAAGGGAAGCATGTATAAAGTGAATAAAATTGGTCCTAGCACAGAACCTTGTGGAACTCCATAATTAACCTTAGTCTGTGAAGAAGATTCCCCATTTACATGAACAAAATAAATATGATTCAAACCACCGCAGCGCAGTGCCTTTAATACCTATGGCATGCTCTAATCTCTGTAATAAAATTTTATGGTCAACAGTATCAAAAGCAGCACTGAGGTCTAACAGAACAAGCACAGAGATGAGTCCACTGTCTGAGGCCATAAGAAGATCATTTGTAACCTTCACTAATGCTGTTTCTGTACTATGATGAATTCTAAATCCTGACTGAAACTCTTCAAATAGACCATTCCTCTGCAGATGATCAGTTAGCTGAGGTTTCTTCCTGTTAAAAGGGAGTTTTTCCTTCCCACTGTCGCCAAGTGCTTGCTCACAGGGGGTCGTTTTGACCGTTGGGGTTTTTACGTAATTATTGTATGGCTTTGCCTTACAATGTAGAGCGCCTTGGGGCAACTATTTGTTGTGATTTGGCGCTATATAAATAAAATTGATTTGATTTGATTTTACAACTACCCTTTCAAGAATTTTTGAGAGAAAAGGAAGGTTGGAGATTGGCCTATAATTAGCTAAGATAGCTAGGTCAAGTGATGGCTTTTTAAGTAATGTTTTAATTACTGCCACCTTAAAAGCCTGTGGTACATAGCCAACTAATAAAGATAGAGTGATCATATTTAAGATTGAAGCATTAATTAATGGTAGGGCTTCCTTGAGCAGCCTGGTAGGAATGGGGTCTAATAGACATGTTGATGGTTTGGAGGAAGTAACTAATGAAAATAACTCAGAACAATTGGAGAGAAAGAGTCTAACCAAATACCGGCATCACTGAAAGCAGCCCAAGAGAACGATATGTCTTTGGGATGGTTATGAGTAATTTTTGTCTAATAGTTAAAATTTATTAGCAAAGAAAGTCATGAAGTCATTACTAGTTAAAGGAATACTCGGCTCAATAGAGCTCTGACTCTTTGTCAGCCTGGCTACAGTGCTGAAAAGAAACCTGGGGTTGTTCTTATTTTCTTCAATTAGTGATGAGTAGTAAGATGTCCTAGCTTTACAGAGGGCTTTTTTATAGAGCAACAGACTCTTTTTCCAGGCTAAGTGAAGATCTAAATTAGTGAGACGCCATTTCCTCTCCAACTTACGGGTTATCTGCTTTAAGCTGCGAGTTTGTGAGTTATACCACGGAGTCAGGCACTTCTGATTTAAGGCTCTCTTTTTCAGAGGAGCTACAGCATCCAAAGTTGTCCTCAATGAGGATATAAAACTATTGACAAGATAATCTATCTCACTCACAGAGTTTAGGTAGCTACTCTGTGAGTGAGATAGCCCTGTGTTGGTGTATGGCATTGGAGAACATAAAGAAGGAATCATATCCTTAAACCTAGTTACAGCGCTTTCTGAAAGACTTCTACTGTAATGAAACTTACTCCCCACTGCTGGGTAAATGTAAATGTTATTAAGAAATGATCAAACAGAAGGGGGTTTTCAGGGAATACTGTTAAGTCTTCAATTTCCATACCATAAGTCAGAACAAGATCTAAGGTATGATTAAAGTGGTGGGTGGACTCATTTACATTTTGAGCAAAGCCAGTCGAGTCTAACAGTAGATTAAATGCAGTCAGCATCTGTGTGGATGTTAAAATCGGCCACTATAATTATCTTATCTGAGCTAAGCACTAAGTCAGACAAAAGGTCCGAAAATTCACAGAGAAACTCACAGTAACGACCAGGTGGACGATAGATAACAACAAATAAAACTGGTTTTTGGGACTTCCAATTTGGATGGACAAGACTAAGAGTCAAGCTTTCAAATGAATTAAAGCTCTATCTGGGTTTTTGATTAATTAATAAGCTGGAGTGGAAGATTGCTGCTAATCCTCCGCCTCGGCCCGTGCTACGAGTGTTCTGGCAGTTAGTGTGACTCGGTGTTGTTGACTCATTTAAACTAACATATTCATCCTGCTGTAACCAGGTTTCTGTAAGGCAGAATAAATCAATATGTTGATCAATTATTATATCATTTACTAACAGGGACTTAGAAGAGAGAGATCTAATGTTTAATAGACCACATTTAACTGTTTTAGTCTGTGGTGCAGTTGAAGGTGCTATATTATTTTTTCTTTTGAATTTTATGCTTAAATATATTTTTACTGGTTATTGGTGGTCTGGGAGCAGGCACCGTCTCTACGGGGATGGGGTAATGAGGGGATGGCAGGGGGAGAGAAGCTGCAGAGAGGTGTGTAAGACTACAGCTCTGCTTCCTGGTCCCAACCCTGGATAGTCACGGTTTGGAGGATTTAAGAAAATTGTCCAGATTTCTAGAAATGAGACCTGCTCCATCCAAAGTGGGATGGACGCCGTCTCTCCTAACAAGACCAGGTTTTCCCCAGAAGCTTTGCCAATTATCTATGAAGCCCACCTCATTTTTTGGACACCACTCAGACAGCCAGCAATTCAAGCAGAACATGCGGCTAAACATGTCCGATTGGGGAGGGGCCCAGAGAAAACTACAGAGTCCGACATTGTTTTTGCAAAGTTACACACCGATTCAATGTTAATTTTAGTGACCTCCGATTGGCGTAACCGGGTGTCATTACTGCCGACGTGAATTACAATCTTACCAAATTTACGCTTAGCCTTAGCCAGCAGTTTCAAATTTCCTTCAGTGTCGCCTGCTCTGGTCCCCGGAAGACAATTGACTATGGTTGCTGGTGTTTCTAACTTCACATTTCTCAAAACAGAGTCGCCAATAACCAGAGTTTGTTCCTCGGCGGGTGTGTCGCCGAGTGGGGAAAAACGGTTAGAGATGTGAACGGGTTGGCGGTGTACAACAAAGAAAAGAAAAAAACAAAAAACTGGATGCCGCTGCGGTTCCTTGCTCTCTCTCCCCTCAAACTCTGTCATCATTGTGTTATAAACCAGTCACCATTTGTTTTTATTATAAATCTGTGTAGTTAATAAAATTATCTTTACGGACAATTAGTTGCGCGCGCACGTGAAAAAAAAAAAAAACTGGCTTCCGCTGCGATTCCTTACTTAACCCAGGAGAGGTCACTTAAAGTGATAGTTTTTTCTGGCCATAATTTGTGCATACATTTTCCTTTAATTGAGCCCCCCATTTAATAAAACATGCTCTCAAATTAATAAAATGTGCGCACGTTGTCCTGGCCATGATAATTTGTGTGCACGTTTTCCTTTAATTGAGCCCTCGAATTCATAAAACGTGCGCACGTTTTCCTTTCATGCAAAATTAACTCCATAATATGTGCTAAACTGTCATAGTCATGAGGGGGAGACGCTTCGCCCTCATCATCCTTTTTAATGTGCCTTTTTAATGATGCCATGCTGGGCAGCTGGAGTTCTCTGTATGTCCTTGTGCGCCAACACCATGATATACCCTGACCAGATCCATTTCTAATGGGGAAATGTATTACACTGTCTGCTGGTTTGTTGATTAATAGTCAGCATTTATGTGCCAAGACAGTATTGAATAATTGAGTGCACGTTTTACAAATTGTGGCCACGTTTAAGTAGATCGTGCCCTTGTTTTACTCAAACGATGCTTAAAACGTGCGCACAGTATAATAAAACGTGCGCAGAATATAATAAAATGAGCGCCCAATATAATAAAATGTGCTCACAATATAAGAAAATGAGTGCATAATATAATAAAACGTGCGCACATTCTCTCCACATGCAAAACATTTTGCGATGACCGTTGTAATTGTAGTTCCTTGCTCTCTCTTCCCTCAAACTGTGTCATAATTGTGTTATAAACCAGTCACCATTTGTTTTATTATACATCTGTGTAGTTAATAAATAATCTTCATGGATGATTCATTCGCCCACGCACGTGAAAAAAAAACTCTGCCGCTGCTGCTGCTCTCCCCTCAAACTCTCCCCAGAGACGAAGAGTCTGACACATCAGAGGAGGAGTTTTAAGGTTGATATAAGACTGACTTTTGGTTGTGCATGTAACTTTTTTTTTTGGTGCAAGTAACTTTTTTGTTACTAGCACCAGTGCAAGTAGGTTAAAAAATGTATTTTGACCCCTGCCGAGTGGAACCGTTGCGCACGGTGATAGTTCCCAACAGCACCGCTATACTAAAAATTTCTGGGGAGAACCCTGGATAACCGTTAATCCGCTAGCTGAAAAGTTAACTTTTATAAAGCTAAACTGATAAATCCCTATAAAATTTAGCGAAAGTTACCGATAAAAGCTAAATCGATAACTTTCAGTATTGACTTCAGCACACTGGCAACTACTGACACAACAGTGAGTCAGTGCTTCTCTCCTATCAGCCTTCAATCAGCAAAAGAGACCTGGTGATCAGAGAGAAAGAGGGGGAAAAAAATAATTTCTCTCCACACCATACAGACCTGCCGGTCATTTCACTGGAGTCTTGCACAGGCAGACAGTTTTGACTTATGGTTATAATTTTAAACAAACTAATTCTGGACAAGTTATTGAAATGAACATCACGTCTGTTGTTTTACAAAGTGAAAATATCAGCTATATGTTTTAGTTTTAAAGTAATGTACTAATTTTGAAGGTTTTAGCGTTTACTTTAGACACACATGCCGCAATGCATTATGGGTACATTAGTTTCCTGATGTCAGTGGTTGGTTGGTCGGTAACACACAGTTAAACGTGTGGTGGGTTTTACTAATAAATCTGTATTTGTAGATATGTCATTTTTTCATGTTAAAAAAAGGCAATTTGAAAACTGAAAATCACTTTTAGCGAATGTGTGGCTGCTCACACTGCCATGAACACTGCCATCTACTGGCATGTGCTTTTGTTCAAATGAGCTTTTGTTCAAATCTGTATCTCAGGGGTCACCAGGCTGTATTACATGTTATTTGACACTTTCTAAGCTGGTCATGTGCTGCATGTTTCAGAGGAGAAACAGGTTATTATTGTGGAGGACTGTGTGGGATTTTTCTGTGTAGGCTCTCAGTTGTCCAGGTGGTTTCCATAGTAGAGAAGCTTGAATCGTCGACTGGACTGGGTTGCTTGATGCGAGGACATTTCGCTTCAAACTGCAGAAGCTTCCTCAGCTAAAATTCTTGCTCTGGAAGTCTGACCTCTGTCTGACTCTTGTAGAGAAGAATAAAACAGAAGCCAACAAAAGCTGGAGTTTTAAACCTAACCACACCCCTCCTACTGAGAGGCAGACTGCTATAGGCTAGTGACTAAACAATAGCTCTAATTAGCAACTATTGTGCTCTAGTTAGCACACCTAATGACAGGACAGCTGTCCCTCTAATGATGGGATGGATGCCTTTCTGATGGCTCCCTTGATGACGTGAATGACTCATTACCATGAACAAAAGACTGAAATGCCTTTGACCTGAGTACCCCATTGTAAACAGGGGATAAAGTGTGTCTCAGACCCCCTCCCCAGTTAAGGCTGGGTTTCAAATGTTTCACAAAGACATCCTCCCTAGTTACAAAGAGAGCAATGTAGTGTTTTCTGTCAGATGTCAGGAAAACTGTAATGAACACTACATAGGTGAAACGAAGCAACCTTTACACAAAAGGCTATACCTGCACCGCAGAGAGGGCGCCAGTGGACCTCAGTCTGTGGTTCATCTCCACCTTAAAGACACTAATCACACGTTTGAGGACAAGGAAGTTAAACTGTTAGCCAGAGAGAAGAAATGGTTTGAGAGAGGGGTCAAGGAGGCATTCTTTGTGAAACGTTTGAAACCCAGCCTTAACCGGGGAGGGGGTCTAAGACACACTTTATCCCCTGTTTACAATGGGGTACTCAGGTCAAAGGAGTTTCAGTCTTTTGTTCATGGTAATGAGTCATTCACGTCATCAAGTTAGCCATCAGAAAGTCATCCATCCCATCATTAGAGGGACAGCTGTCCTGTCATTAGGTGTGCTAACTAGACCACAATAGTTGCTAATTAAAGCTATTGTTTAGTCACTAGCCTGTAGCAGTCTGCCTCTCAGTAGGAGGGGTCTGGTTAGGTTTAAAACTCCAGCTTTTGTTGGCTTCTGCTTTATTCTTCTCTACAAGAGTCAGACAGAAGTCAGACTTCCAGAGCAAGAATTTTAGCTGAGGAAGCTTCTGCGATTTGAAGCGAAACGTCCTCGCGTCAAGCAACCCAGTCCAGTCGAAGATTCAAGCTTCTCTACTGTGTGGGATTTTAGTAAATCATAACAAACGCCTAAAAGTAATACTTGCTGCAAATAAGATGAAGGGAAGTCTGCTGAACAATTGTTGATTGTGTAAATTCATGTTAATCTCTTTATTTTACCACTGAGTGCACTCTCAGTAACCCCCTAATCGGTTATCTAATCTGTCTTCCAATAGGTGGCTTATGCAGAAACTCTGAACTGTTAGGTTTAACATACTTTTCTAGCCTACTGCTAAATGTCAGGTGTGACCAATGAAAATGTTAAATCACATCTGTGATTTTTGGTCACACTTTGAATCATAAGAATTAGATATGGGGGGGGGGGGAATCCACTGTTAATTATATTAATTTGGTTGTTGCATTTTGGGGGGGGGGGTGCTTTTCAATTTTATAGCATTTTGTTTCTGCACATGGAATTTTTGTTTGACATGTTTTCCTTTGTGCTATTCTTTCAGAAACCTGAAAACCCATGGACTCGATGGATATTTGTGCAGCTACCTCCATGGGAGATAACTGGTGTGGCAAGAAGAAGAAGAATAGGGACTGGCACAAGCGGCCCCTCCTCAGGAAGAGCACTGCTCAGCCCCCAACTATGCAAAGCAAAGATAAGCGTGGACCAAAGATAGCAGAAGAGAGGGCACAAAATGCATTGAGGCCTTCATCAAAGAAGTCTCCCCATGAAGCCCAACACAGTCCATACAGGACAAATGACAGTGGAAATACACTCAGGTTCACATGTTCTCAGTGCAAGGATAACTTGGAATTTGTTCCCAAAGACTTACTCAGGCACTTTGAGGAAAATCACAGTGGAAGTCTACCTAATTTTCCTTGCCATTTGTGTACTTTTAGTACGCATGAGTTTTCCTATCTTCAGGTTCATGTGTTAAGCCACAAAGACAGTCTTTCTAATTGCAGCATTTGTAATGATCACGTTCAGCGCACATGGTCTGACTTCATCACACACCTGACTGTGAGTCACTGCCAAAATGGCAAATATTCATGTAATTTGTGTTCAAAATTCTCCACGTGTGACGTGAAAGTATTTTTAGAGCACATTCATACACATAACGTGGGTGTGGAAGGTGCTAATGATCTGCTGTTTAGCACGAAAGACTTTGAGGATCATTTGGTGCCCAAAACAGCCGCTTACAGCTTTTCTTGTCAGCACTGTGGCTATGAGGCAACTCATAAATGGTTGATTACAAAGCACATCAACACTGTGCACGTTAGCTGTCATGGTAACAAGAAAAATAAGATGCATTCCATAACAATCAAACCAGACAACTCAATTCCCCAAATTAGGCCTCGATTAACAAGAAGTGCGGTTAGAGAATGCTGGCTGACACAAGACTGCCTTTCTCTCCCTGGGAGAGAATTTTTGGATAAATACTGCCATCTGTCTGATAGACAAACGACACTAGAAGAAACTCAGCAGTTTTTAATGAAGTCTGTAACCGGGCAAGCAGGTGACCGGAAATGGACCAAGGCTCTTCAGAGTGTTCTGTCAAATGTGCCTCAAGACATTAACATACATTCAAAGGCAGAGAATGGCATTACAACCGACTCTGGATTTTCAGACAGCAGCAAGGATCTTGCTGTCCTTACTGTAAAGAACAAGATAACTGTAGCACAGAATGGCACTGCCTATGCCAAAAGGTTCAAAAGGATGGCATCTGAAGAAAAAGAAACCTTTTCTCCTGAAAGTACTGTTGCTGTTGCTCATTGCGGGTTTGACCAAAATGGCTGTCAGTCAAGTTTGACAGAGCAAACACAGGGCTCGCAGTTTCAAACTAAACTAAATGATCAGCCATCAGAGTGCACTCAAATGCAGGAAAACCGAGAGAATCGGGAATTAAAGTGTGAAAAGGTCATTGAGGAGCACAGTCAGAAATATGAAGCACCTAAAAACATACATTCCCATGATGATGCTGTTAATATCTCCAGTGAGCTGAAGTTGACAAATCAGACAGAAAATCAGAATGTGGTTAATAAAGTTCAACCCAAACATAAGAGAAAAAATCTAAGATGGAAAAGGAAGAAGAGATCCAAAACGATGGCTAAAGGATCATCAGGGTTGAGTTTGAAGCTCGTGTTGAAGAAGAATCCTGTCAAGGAGAAGCAGTGGGTGTCACAAAGTCCTGTTCTGCCAGATGACCACCATGATCTGCCAAACTCTCAAACAATGTTAGAAGAGACTGCACAGGCCCTCAGTTGTGCGATGACGTCAGAAGTATACAGGAAGATGTGGTCCAAAGATTCTAAGACCTACAAACATAGCCCTTCCAAAGCTATGACTTCAGCAATGCAATCTAAGCTGGAGGCAGGATGTGGGCTCATGTGTGCTACAAAGACGGAAAAGTATAAAAATATTGATGAGGAGAAGCCTGCCCTACTTGAACGATTGCCATCAACACATCCAGAAATGTACAGTGACACAGAGCTTTCACCTCTGCTCATTGGACGGGAGACTGATGGGAATAGCTCAACGGGCAAGAGAATTCGGATAAATTTGAAGCGCGAATCGGAGGCTGCAGCAGAGTTGTGCCCTGAGAATATGCAGCTTCCAGCCTCAAATGGTGATGCAGACTGTCATATGTCAGCTGAGAAAGCTTCAGCTGCTGATGGGGTGTCTTCTCAAAGCAACAATGCCAAGTGTTCCCCCCTTTCCCAACCTGTTACTACAACACAAGGTAAGACAGCAAATTATGGTTTTTAGATTGCCATATTTCCCAGGCAGCTGCAGTTCCTTGACAAATTTTCTTGCTTTAATAGGTTTATTAGATTGATAATGCAGATGTCAACTCAGGTAGTTGTGTAGAGGGCTACAGTTTAATGCACAAAAGCCTGAAGGCATGGTCAAAGGGTCATTTGCTTAAATTCAACATCATGTTTAACATGTCATCAAAGGAAGGAATTTTCACTTGGGGTTGGGAAGAAAAACCTATACTTACAATATTGCCATATTTATTTTATATGAGAATTGATTTTTAATGTCCATAATTCACTTGCTTGTAATAGTGTCACTTTCATTCAGCAGTTTGTTCTGTATAAAAAATGGCAGACCATGAGACATTTCCCCAGAGATCATGTTGAACACTAGTGAAATTCAGTGATGAGTCTTCTGGATATTCCCTGATTTCCAGTTTTTTGGCCAAAGTGGTAGAGAATGTTCAAAATAGAGCAAAATTTCATATTTACAATCATTTTTTTCTATTTTTGCTTTGGATATAGCTGCGGCTGTATTGTAGTTGTATTGGGTTAGTTTGCCCATTTATGGATCACCAAACACAAAATTGCTGGTAGATAAAAGTCTCCTAGACCCGTTATCAGGGAGTTCTGGTTCCATCATGGAGTTTTTGGCATGTTCAAAACCCCAGAGTCATTTTGTCATCTGGGCTAAGTGTCTCGGTACAGTTTGTTATGAACTTTTTATAGCTGCAGCATTTAATATAGAGCAGCATGGTGGCTTAGTGGTTAGCACTGTTACCTCAGAGCAAAGAGGTCATGGGATTGATTCCCACCTGTGGCCTTTCTGTGTGGAGTTTGCATGTTCTTCTCGTGTTTGGTTTGTTCCCTCCAGGTGCTCAGGCTTCCTTCTACTTCCAAAGACATGCAGGTTAGGTAGATTGGCAACTTTAAATTGTCTGTAGGTGTGTGTGCGAGTGTGAATGTGTTTGTTTGTCTATATGTGGCCCTGCGACAGACTGGGTCCTGTCCAGGGTGTACCCTGCCTCACGCCCTATGACTGCTGAGATAGGCTCCAGCCCCCCGTTACCCTTAACTGGAGTAGGCATTTGAAGATGAGTGCATGAGTGAGCATTCAATGTTTTGAGAATATTATTTGAAGTATTGTTTAAAATTGTTATTATATACACTGCAGCTATCCACTAGTCCAGACACTTTTATCATTATAAGTGTATGACCGCAAACTGATTACATTACTGCAGGAATTAACATTGCTGTTAGTATGATGTTGGTATTGCTGTCGTCTTGTAATTTTAACAGTGGTTGATAAACCTGTTGGTGCATTACTGCCACAACTGGAGAGGAGAGTGCAGCAGTAAACTGACAAAGTATCATGGTACTATAAATGTCCTGCAGTAAAAATATAAGTAAAATTGGTATAAAAAAATACTCATAGTATTAAGTTTGTAGACTGGCCAGTTTTAGAACAATATATATTGTATACAAAAGATAAATATGTATGGGTGAGTATGTATATTTGCCTGATTGGCCTGTTACTTAGCAACAATAACCACAGGAACCCCCCACACAACCCCTCTCCATTAGGGTGCCTACATACTGAGAGTGTTGACAACTAGCAATTTGAAGCCGTATTAGTTCAGTCCTTGTTAAATCACCAGAGGCTTCCTGACTGACCATCTCCGATTTGCTTCATACGTGCACAAACTAATGTTATTACTCACACTTAACACCACACAAAATTTCAGACGTATATCTTTATTGGTTTTTGAGATATTAGGGTTTTAAAATGGGGCATGACACTGATTTTCCTGTAAAAATAAGTGGTACAGTAAAAGATGCTAAGTTCAGTAAGTCATTGCTTTGAACTATTCATGCCAGATGCATGAAATTTTCAGGTGTTCTTAGGAACTAGGTGCCTTTAACTACTACATATTTGGCAGTTTATAGGTTGCTCAAAACTATAATAAAAATACGAGGTCTGTTAGAAAAGTATCCGACCTTTTTGTTTTTTTCAAAAACCATATGGATTTGAATCACGTGTGATTGCATCAGCCAAGCTTGAACCTTCGTGCGCATGCGTGAGTTTTTTCACACCTGTCGGTTGCATCATTCGCCTATGAGCAGGCTTTGTGTGAGCAGTGGTCCACCCCTCTCGTCGGATTTTTATTGTGAATAAATGTCTGAACGATTTGGAGCTTTGCTGCATCAATTTTTTTACAGAAACTGCGAGAGACCTCCAGGTGGACACCATTTGGAAAATTCAGATGGCTTTCAGGGACAGTTTTATGGGGAATACACAGATTAAGGAGTGCTCCAGCCGGTTTAAAGACCGCCCACAGCTGCTGAGAGCGTGCCGCGCTCCGAGCGCCGATCGACAGGCTGAATCAACCAGATCATTTCCAACGTGAAGGCTTTGTTGATCTGGGACGTCGTCTGACTTACACAAAAATGGCAGGAGACGTGGACATCAGTACTTTTTTGGCACATTCCACTGTTACAGGAGTTTTTTTCATGGAAAGAAAAGCGGAGGATTGCACCACCGTGCCGCTCATGGCGCGGCACAAAACCACCTCCGTGTTGGTCTCACAGGATGGCTTTGAGATGGCTTTCAGACGGCTGTCGGTGGGTTTTCAGTTGTGTGACTAACCGAGAAATTGTGGATGAGCTGGACATGCCAGAACATATCCTGTGAGGCTTCATCACAGTGTTGCTTTGCGCCATGCGGCACCGCCGCGACGCGCGGAATTCCTCCGCTCCTCTTTCCATGACAAAAACTCCTGTAACAGTGGAATGTGCCGAAAAAGTACTGATGTCCACGTCTCCTTACCATTTTTGTGTAAGTCAGACGACGTCCCGGATCAGCAAAGCCTTCACGTTGGAAATGATCTGGTTGTTTCAGCGGGGTGTCAGCCTGTCGATCGGCGCTCAGAGCGCTCTCAGCAGCTGTGGGCAGTCTTTAAACCGGCTGGAGCACTCCTTAATCTGTGTAATCCCCATAAAATCGTCCCTCAAAGCCATTTGAATGTTCCGAATGGTTACCACCTGGAGGTCTCTCACAGTTTCTGGAAAAATTTGATGCAGCAAAGCTCAAAATCGTTCAGACATTTATTCGCAATAAAAATCCGACGAGAGGGGTGGACCACTGCTCACACAAAGCCTGCTCACAGGCGAATGACGCAACCGACAGGCGTGAAAAAACTCACACATGCGCACGAAGGTTCAAGCTTGGCTGATGCACTCACACGTGATTCAAATCCATATAGTTTTTGAAAAAAATAAAAAGGTCGGATACTTTTCTAACAGACCTCGTAATTTGTGCTTTGCAATTATTTTGACTCGTCAGTAAAAACTTGATATTTATTTGTAACATTATATTAGGCTTGGAAATGGCTCCTACATCAAAAACTGTAACTTATTGTGAAAATTCCTCACTACGTTTGTGGTATCGAGAGAAAACCTTCAATACCACTGTCTCAAGCACAAAGTACCTTTTACACAAAAAGTACTTTGTGCTTTCTACAATGCATCGGTAATTTTATTTTGCGCTCTGACTGCCGGGATAGGCTCCAGCTCCCCGCGACCCTTAATTGAGCTAAGCAGTTGAAGATGAGTGTGTGCTTAACCTGGTACATGTCGGGACCAGAATTTCATTTTATTTCTTTTTTCAGGCCTGGTGGTACTCACGACACCCTCCAAAATCACAAAGTGATTTCTGTGGAAAAATGTGAGGTGTTTAGCTCAGAAAACCTAATTGAAGTGCTCATGCTCTCTCCGATTGTTCTGTCTGAGTTATTTTTATTAGTTACTTCATCCAAACCATCAACATGTTTATTAGACCCCATTCCTACCAGGCTGCTCAAGGAAGCCCTACCATTATTTAATGCTTCGATCTTAAATATGATCAATCTATCTTTGTTAGTTGGCTATGTACCACAGGCTTTTAAGGTGGCAGTAATTAAACCATTACTTAAAAAGCCATCACTTGACCCAGCTATCTTAGCTAATTATAGGCCAATCTCCAACCTTCCTTTTCTCTCAAAAATTCTTGAAAGGGTAGTTGTAAAACAGCTAACTGATCGTCTGCAGAGGAATGGTCTATTTGAAGAGTTTCAGTCAGGTTTTAGAATTCATCATAGTACAGAAACAGCATTAGTGAAGGTTACAAATGATCTTCTTATGGCCTCGGACAGTGGACTCATCTCTGTGCTTGTTCTGTTAGACCTCAGTGCTGCTTTTGATACTGTTGACCATAAAATTTTATTACAGAGATTAGAGCATGCCATAGGTATTAAAGGCACTGCGCTGCGGTCGTTTGAATCATATTTGTCTAATAGATTACAATTTGTTCATATAAATGGGGAATCTTCTTCACAGACTAAAGTTAATTATGGAGTTCCACAAGGTTCTGTGCTAGGACCAATTTTATTCACTTTATACATGCTTCCCTTAGGCAGTATTATTAGACGGTATTGCTTAAATTTTCATTGTTACGCAGATGATACCCAGCTTTATCTATCCATGAAGCCAGAGGACACACACCAATTAGCTAAACTGCAGGATTGTCTTACAGACATAAAGACATGGATGACCTCTAATTTCCTGCTTTTAAACTCAGATAAAACTGAAGTTATTGTACTTGGCCCCACAAATCTTAGAAACATGGTGTCTAACCAAATCCTTACTCTGGATGGCATTACCCTGACCTCTAGTAATACTGTGAGAAATCTTGGAGTCATTTTTGATCAGGATATGTCATTCAAAGCGCATATTAAACAAATATGTAGGACTGCTTTTTTGCATTTACGCAATATCTCTAAAATCAGAAAGGTCTTGTCTCAGAGTGATGCTGAAAAACTAATTCATGCATTTATTTCCTCTAGGCTGGACTATTGTAATTCATTATTATCAGGTTGTCCTAAAAGTTCCCTAAAAAGCCTTCAGTTAATTCAGAATGCTGCAGTTAGAGTACTGACGGGGACTAGAAGGAGAGAGCATATCTCACCCATATTGGCCTCTCTTCATCGGCTTCCTGTTAATTCTAGAATAGAATTTAAAATTCTTCTTCTTACTTATAAGGTTTTGAATAATCAGGTCCCATCTTATCTTAGGGACCTTGTAGTACCATATCACCCCAATTTAGCGCTTCGCTCTCAGACTGCAGGCTTACTTGTAGTTCCTAGGGTTTGTAAGAGTAGAATGGGAGGCAGAGCCTTCAGCTTTCAGGCTCCTCTCCTGACCCTGAACCATCCCTTAGTTATGCTGCTATAGACGTAGACTGCTGGGGGGTTCCCATGATGCACTGTTTCTTTCTCTTTTTGCTCTGTATGCACCACTCTGCATTTAATCATTAGTGATCGATCTCTGCTCCCCTCCACAGCATGTCTTTTTCCTGGTTCTCTCCCTCAGCCCCAACCAGTCCCAGCAGAAGACTGCCCCTCCCTGAGCCTGGTTCTGCTGGAGGTTTCTTCCTGTTAAAAGGGAGTTTTTCCTTCCCACTGTAGCCAAGTGCTTGCTCACAGGGGGTCGTTTTGACCGTTGGGGTTTTACATAATTATTGTATGGCCTTGCCTTACAATATAAAGCGCCTTGGGGCAACTGTTTGTTGTGATTTGGCGCTATATAAAAAAAATTGATTGATTGATTATTTATGTAATCCTGCCACAGTCCTGCATTCATGGTTGAACACCTACCCCCCCCCCCCCCCCACCCCAGTCTTTTTCTGTATCACTTGTTCGGGTGTCGACGGTAGAAGTCGGCCAGGAGGGCCGGATCCAGGATGAAGCTCCTCTTCACCCAGGAGCGTTCTTCGTGTCCATACCCCTCCCAGTCCACCAAGTACTGGAACCCCCGGCCCATCCGACGGACGTCCAGGAGCCGGCGCACCGTCCAAGCCGGCTCCCCGTCGATGATCCAAGCAGGAGGCGGCGCCGGTCCGGGAGCACAGAGGGGTGAGGTGTGGTGAGGTTTGATGCGTGACACGTGGAAAACCGGATGGATCCGCAGTGAAGCCGGGAGTTGGAGCTTCACTGCGGCAGGACTGAGGACTTTGAGGATTTTGAAGGGGCCAATGTACCTGTCCTGAAGTTTCGGGGAGTCCACCTGGAGGGGGATGTCCTTCGTGGAAAGCCACACCTCCTGCCCGGGCTGGTAAGCAGGGGCCGGGGATCGCCGGCGGTCTGCATGGGTCTTCGCCCTCGTCCGGGCCTTCAACAAGGCATAACGGGCGGAGCACCACACCCGACGGCACATCAGCAGGTGGGCCTGGACCGAGGGCACACCGACCTCTCCCTCCACCACGGGAAACAACGGGAGCTGATACCCCAAACACACCACAAATGGGGAGAGGCCGGTGGCAGAAGACACCTGGCTGTTATGCGCATACTCGATCTAGGCCAGATGGTTACTCCAGGCGGTCGGGTGCGCAGATGTGACGCAGCAGAGGGTCTGTTCCAGTTCCTGGTTGGCCCGCTCTGCCTGTCCATTCGTCTGTGGATGGTACCCGGACGGGAGGCTCACGGTGGCCCCCAGTTCCCTGCAGAAGCTCCTCCAGACGTGTGAGGAGAACTGGGGACCACGATCAGAGACGATGTCGGAGGGTATCCCATGCAGACGGACGACGTGGTGGACCAGGAGGTCTGCTGTCTCCTGGGCTGTTGGGAGCTTCGGGAGGGCCACGAAGTGGGCCGCCTTGGAGAATCGGTCCACTATCGTGAAGATGGTGGTGTTGCCCTGGGACGGCGGGAGGCCTGTGACGAAATCCAGGCCGATGTGGGACCAGGGGCGATGAGACACCGGCAGCGGCTGGAGGAGTCCTTGGGCCTTCTTATGTACTGCCTTGCCCCTGGCACAGGTGGTGCAGGCCTGGATATATTCCCGGACGTCGGCCTCCATAGACGCCCACCAGAAGCGCTGCCAGACAACTGCCACGGTCCTTCGCACCCCTGGATGATAGGAGAGCTTGGAACTGTGACAGAAGTCCAAGACTGCAGCTCTGGCCTCTGGTGGGACGTACAGACGGTTCTTCGGACCGGTTCCGGGGTCCGTGCTCCGTGCCAGGGCCTCCCGGACGGTCTTCTCCACGTCCCAGGTGAGGGTGGCCATGATAGTGGACTCCGGAATGATGGGCACCGGTGGATCCGACAGCACCGTTTTGACTTCGTCTTCGTGTACCCGGGACAAGGCATCCGATCTCTGGTTCTTGGTCCCGGGGCGATAGGTGATCCGGAAGTCAAAACGTCCGAAGAACAGTGACCAGCGGGCTTGCCTGGGGTTCAGCCGCTTGGCGGTCCTGATATACTCCAGGTTCCGATGGTAAGTGAAAACCGTGAATGGCACAGACGCTCCCTCCAACAGGTGTCTCCACTCCTCAAGAGCCTCTTTCACCGCAAGGAGTTCTCAATTGCCGACGTCATAGTTCCGTTCAGCCGGGGTCAACCTGCGTGAAAAGTAGGCACACGGGTGAAGAACCTTATCGGTCTCTCCGCTCTGGGATAGCACGGCTCCTATCCCTGAGTCAGAGGCGTCCACTTCAACCACGAACTGGCGGCTAGGGTCGGGCTGCACCAAAACTGGCGCAGTAGAGAACCGTCGTTTCAACTCCTTGAACGCGGCTTCACACCGATCCGACCAGGTGAAGGGGAATTTTGGAGAGGTCAGGGCTGTCAGGGGGCTAACTACCTGACTGTAGCCCTTAATGAACCTCCTATAGAAATTAGCAAAGCCGAGGAACTGTTGCAGCTTCCTACGGCTTGTTGGTTGGGGCCAATCTCTCACCGCTGCAACCTTGGCCGGATCAGGGGCGACGGAGTTAGAGGAGATGATCAACCCCAGGAAGGACAAAGACGTGCGGTGAAACTCGCACTTCTCGCCCTTCACAAACAGTCGGTTCTCTAATAACCGCTGCAGGACCTGATGTACATGCTGGACATGGGTCTCAGGATCCGGAGAAAAGATGAGAATATCGTCCGGATATACGAAGACGAATCGGTGCAGGAAGTCCCGCAAGACGTCGTTAACCAAGGCTTGGAACGTCGCGGGGGCGTTGGTGAGGCCGAACGGCATGACCAGGTACTCAAAGTGTCCTAACGGGGTGTTAAATGCCGTCTTCCATTCGTCTCCCTTCCGGATCCGAACCAGGTGATACGCATTTCTACGATCCAGCTTAGTAAAGATTTTGGCTCCATGCAGGGGGGTGAACACGGAATCCAACAATGGCAACGGGTATCGGTTGCGAACCGTAATCTCATTCAGCCCCCTGTAATCAATGCATGGACGGAGTCCGCCATCTTTCTTGCCCACAAACAAGAAACGGAGTTCCGGATCAGCCCGGCAGCTAATGAGTCCCGGATGTAGGTCTCCATTGATTTGCGCTCAGGTCGTGAGGGGTTGTACAACCTGCTGGACGGGAACTCAGCGCCTGGAACCAAATCAATGGCACAATCGTACGGACGGTGCGGGGGAAGGGTGAGTGCCAGATCCTTGCTGAAGACGTCAGCAAGATCGTGGTACTCAACCGGCACTGCCGTCAGATTGGGAGGGACTTTGACCTCCTCCTTAGCCTGTAAACTGGGCGGAACCGAGGATCCTGAACACACCCGATGGCAGGTCTCGCTCCACTGAACCACCACGCCAGACGGCCAATCAATCCGGGGATTGTGCTTCAACATCCATGGGAAGCCCAAAATCACGCGGGAGGTAGAAGGAGTCACAAAAAACTCAATCTCCTCCCGATGGTTTCCAGACACCACCAGAGTTACTGGTTGTCTTGTGTGTGATTAAAGGGAGGAGGGTGCCATCTAGTGCCCGCACCTGCACTGGTGAAGGAAGCGCCACCAGAGGGAGCCCTACCTCCCTTGCCCATCTGCTGTCTAGCAGACTCCCTTCTGACCCCGTGTCCACCAGTGCTGGGGCTTGAAGGGTTAAATCCCCGTTCAGGATTGTAACTGGGAGTCGTGTGGCAATCTGTGTGTGTCTCACGTGAATGTTTTGACCCCCCCTTAGCCCAGTCTCTGAGGGCGGTTGTTGTTTTGGCCGTTTGGGGCAGTTTTTCTGTGTGTGCTCCTTTGAGCTGCAGAGAAAACACTCCCCGCGGATCAGCCTCCTCATTTTGGCCCTGTGCGTTTCCCTAATAACGTCAGCAGGGGGAGCTGTTGCCCCACAGAGCGCTGCAGCTGTGGAGCGTGGGGAGGGCGGCCCCTTTTCGAACCCGGAAGGGAGAGGGGCGGCGCGTATCCGGTCACGTCCTTCGCCTCGCTCCCGACGGCGTTCCTCCAACCGATTGTCTAACCGTATAACAAGATCGATAAGCCCATCTAAATCCCGCGGTTCCTCCTTAGCTACCAGCTGCTCCTTCAGGACCAACGACGGTCCGTTTATGAAGGCGGCGCGGAGCGCAACGTTATTCCAGCTGGACCTCGCAGCCGCGATGCGGAAGTTGACTGCATAAGCGGCTGCGCTCTCGCGTCCCTGTCTCATTGACAGCAGCACAGTTGAAGTGGTCTCTCCTCTGTTAGGGTGATCAAACACTGTTCTGAACTCCCCCACAAACCCAGTGTATGCTGATAACAACCGTGAGTTCTGTTCCCAGAGCGCCGTAGCCCAGGCGCGTGCCTTACCCCGAAGCAGAGCAATCACATAAGCTATTTTACTATAATCTGACGCGTACATGACGGGACGTTGTGCGAAGACGAGCGAACACTGCATGAGAAAGTCCGCGCACGTCTCCACACAACCTCCGTACGGCTCAGGAGGGCTTATGTATGCTTCAGGGGATGGTGGGAGGGGTTGTTGAACCACCACTGGAACGTTCATATCCTGCACAGGGTCGGCAGGAGGAGGAGCTGCAGCAGCGCCCTGAGCGCTCGCCGCCATCTGAGCGGAGAGAGCCTCCACCCTGCGGTTCAGGAGGATGTTTTGCTCGGTCATCTGATCCAACCGAGCCGTAAAGGCGGTGAGAATGTGCTGCAGCTCACCAATCACGCCTCCTGCAGACGCCTGCGCTCCCTGCTCTCCCATTGGTCGTTCAACAGCTGGGTGACGCCCCTTGGAGTCCATGACGCTGGCCGAGATATCCTGTTGTGAAAGTGTAGTGACACGGACCCACGTGAACAGGGGGCACAACAACAGGGGGCACAAATGAACGGCCAATAGATGAGCCAAAAGGTAACAATTTAATGTTGTGAAATGTGCACAACGAACATACAGACAATCTCAGAATATAATTACAGTCAATCCACATGGTGATGTGTGGGCAGGCTCGAGGATAGAAGACGTCTGTCCTGAGAAGAGCCGGAACCACACGATTTCCACCGCCACAGAACCTGGTGAATACTGGAGCCGCCAAGAGAACAAAGACAGTCAAGTGTGGGTGTGTGTACACCCAGTAACAACAGCGGTGGGAATGCCACCTCCACCTCTCACTCAATACGTGCTGCAGCGATCCCTCAGAGGAAAAAGAGTGCCGTCCTGTACAGCCTCCACAAACTAAGGACCGGTACTCCTGCAAACACTCACAATAGAAAGATTTAGAAAATACCAAAAAGGCTGAGGATATTACCTCCAATGAAGTATGATATCTCGGCAACGAGGTGGAGATGACGTCTGGTCTTTATGGAGTGAGAGGACGTTGAGTAGATGGGTGACAGCTGTCAAGAGGTAATGAGTGACAGCTGTCACCCCCGGCTGCGTCCATGGCGGCAGCGCCCTCTCGTGCCTGAAGCCCGCACTTCAGGCAGGGCGCCCTCTGATGGTGGGCCAGCAGTACCTCCTCTTCTGGCGGCCCACCCACAACAATATCTTTGAGAAGTAAGCAAAACTTGTTTCTTCTTAAAGAATTTAAATGTCAGCACCTCCGATATCCTGCAACTATTGTGGTACAGATGATTAAAGGTGCCCTTAGATTTTCTGTAATTCAGAATATGCATGAACAGTACCTCAGGAAGCAAACTAAACCCACAGAAGATTTTTACAATTGTTATTTTCTTCTTAAAGTCCGACTTAAAGGTGCAACCCCAATTCCAATGAAGTTGGGAGATTATGTAAAATGTAAATCAAAGCAGAATAGAATGATTTGAAAATCCTCTTCAACCTATAGTCAATTGAATACACCACAAAGACAAGCTATTTAATGTTCAAACTGATAGACTTTGTTGTTTTTGTGCAAATATTTGCTCACTTTGAAATGGATGCCTGCAACACATTTCAAAAAGCTGGGATGGGGCAACCAAAGACTGGGAAAGTTGCTGAATGCTCAGAGAACACCTGTTTGGAAACAGGAGTGTCATGATTGGGTATAAAACAAGCATCCCCAAAAGGCTGAGCCATTCACAAGCAAAGATGGGGCGAGGCTCACCTCTTTGTGAACAACTGCATGAAAAAATAATCCAGCAGTTTAAGAACAATGTTTCTCAATGTTCAATTGAATTTAGGAATTCCATCATCTACAGTCCATAATATAATCAGAAGATTCAGAGAATCTGAAGAACTTTCTACACATAAGCGACAAGGCCAAAAACCAACATTGAATGCCGTGACCTTCGATCCCTCAGGCAGCACTGCATTGAAAACTAACATCATTGTGTAAAGGATCTTACTGCGTGGACTCAGGAACACTTCGGAAAACCATTGTCAGTTAACACAGTTTGTCGCTACATCTGCAAGTGCAAGTTAAAACTCCCATGCAAAGAGAAAGCCATACATCAACAACATCCAGAAACACCGCCGCCTTCTCTGGGCCCAAGCTCATTTGAAATGGACAGACGCAAAGTGGAAAAGTGTGCTGTGGTCTAATGAGTCCATGTTTCAGATTGTTTTTGGAAATCATGGACATCGTGTCCTCCAGACAAAAGAGGAAAAAGACCATCCAGATTGTTACCAGTGAAAAGTTCAAAAGCCAGCATCTGTGATTACCCAGGGGGCCAAGGGGGTTTTCAGTGCACGGCGACCCGTAAAGCAGTGGCCCATTTTTTTTTGTTTCTAGGGACCCTCTGCAACATATCTAGCCGGGCCACCCCTCTGGGAAATTCACAGGGGGCTCTGTGTGAGCGGAAACATTGATTTACCTATGAAATTTTGCTTAATACAAGATTTTTGGCCCTTTTGGTCAACTTTATATTATATTTATAGTAAATAGTACTACCAGTGTGCTACTTCATGTGTATTAATAGGGAAGAAAAATTTTTGAAAAGGTAAATATTTGTTTAAATGTACTAAAATGGTCATATTTAGGCAAAAAAAATTCAAAATTAGGCATCATTTTGAAATTTGAGACTCCTATTTTTTGTTATAGGTCTTTTAAATATGCATAAAACTGGACATTTAATACATCATTTTCTTGCCACATGTCTCCCCTTACCTTACAAATATAGTTTAAAAGACCATGACTATCTAGATTCAGAAGAAATAGATTAAAGTTACCCCTACCCCCTAATTCCACTTTTATGCGGAAATGCAAAGAAGTTGAAATTTGTATTTTTTCTTAACATGTATTTTATTTTCCATGTTTTTATATCACGCTATGTCTAATGCTGCAAAGTGGTCTTGGATTACTGTCTATCATGGTTAAACATAACTCTTGAGAAAAAAAAAAAAATATATAAAAAAATGGCTGTTAGTTTCATACTTGAAAAAGAGCTTTAATTTGATGTTTTAAATAAGTATTTCTGTATCACTTTGTTTCCATGAAAATCAAGTACTTTTTAAAGATATGATAAAATGGAAAAGGTGTATTTTTGTTCATAGTTTTATACAAAAGACCATATTTACTTAACGCTCATGTTTAAATCGGCTGACCAAAACATGCCAGTAATTTCCAACATCCTTTTTACCATACCTTGTTCTATTCTTATACTGAAATTGTTTGCAATAATTATAAATCATGGTTTCTCAAATGATAGCTTTATTTTAGATACATAAATGTCATACAGCATTTTAAATTTTACAATATGTGTCAATTTAAAAGTGTTCATTTTAGGTTGCACTGTTGAAATATGTAAAAAACTGATTAATCAAGCTCATCAATGTCATCTTCCTCAGAAGCATATGCGGTCCTCGTACAAGTTCCTGATTGACCTCGGCAGTTACACCCACTGTAGCAGGGAACTTTGTTTTGACAGCAACTGCATTTTCCCCTACAACTTTTTTTGCATTTGCACTTGATTATCTTTTCCAGGCCTGTTGGAAATGTCTGTTTTTCAAGTTTTACTGGGTGAAGTTTATTTTCAGCATCTACTCTATAGCCAAATTGTGTGAAATCTGCCGGCAGTGGTCTTGCAAGGTGGCTCTGTTTGGTTATAAAAGTTGACAATGCTGCCCTTTTTACATGCTGTAATAGTGCATTATTTGTTGATCGATATCCAAGAAGCGTTCCAGATGATCCCGAGAGAAATTTCTGAATGCGTAGAGTTGATAGTGTGTCATTCTTTGTACCTCCACTAGCTTGAACAACCAAAGCTTCACTGGATTACAAGTTCTTCTGGCAAAGGCAGTGTTGTGGAGAGATCTTCACCATACTCTGCAAAGGGACGGCCATCAATATTCTGTAATGCTGTCCACGTTCTTTTTTTCCCTAGACCATACAGGAAACGTGTGTCATCTTTTCCACTTATCGCATGAAAAAATGGAAGCATAAGGCATTTATCCTTTCCTAGCCCTACTGCAATTTCATGAAGTGGTATATATGATGCAGTCTGTGTTCTCACCCATAGTTCTTTAATGCTTTCATACTTTGCACAATAGTAAATGCCTAGAACTATGACATCTGTGTCATTTGCATACACCAATATTCTTCTAGCCCCAAGAACCTCTGCACAGTATAGAACATGCAAAATGATTCTCTGATCTGCTTCCTCATGGGTTCATTGTAATGCTTGTACAACACAGGGTTCTCGGTTTTGCACTATATGCACAGTTGTTTCGTCTTCTGCAAAACCTCCAGAAATGTAAAGCTCAAAGGGAAACACTTGACTGGACTGTGTAGACCATGATTCAGCTAAGTACTGTAAAAGGGCAGGCTAGTTCCCCTCTGATTCAGAGAATTTCTTGAATGAAGGAGTAGGTAAGTGTGCTTTCACATCATATAACTTAACAGTTGCTGCTCCCCTTCTTTCCCTTTCAGATCCCTTCAGAGAAGGATGATGATCATATCTGTCACAACAGAAATGTACACTAGTGGCATTGTTTGGTAGTTGTGTGATTAGGTTTGTCCGGTACCGCTTTTCAATATCAAGGAAAGTCTCCCCTTGCTGAAAAGACCACTTGTGTATCATGTGCATAGCATCCACTATGATATCTGTCGTTTCTTCGTTGTCTGGAAGAGTATCAATCCTTTGCACATTGCTTGCTTCTAGAAGAACAGCCACCAGGGATGACTTTGTGCCATGTCTTGGATTGCCAGACAGATCAAAAAGGGATGGAGGTATGTCAGTAGACTCAAATTCCCCGATCATCTCATCCATATCAACCTCTCCGCCACTCATCATCACCTGCGATATTCTGTGTAATATCCCTAGCTCAGGAGGTTTCGGTCCAGATACCTCTGATCGTTTTCCTTTCCTTTACCTTGGATCTCAAAGGAAAAAAAATATGGACTCACTCAATTCTGAGGAAAAAATTATGGAATCACCCTGTAAATTTTCATCCCCAAAACTAACACCTGCATCAAATCAGATCTGCTCGTTAGTCTGCATCTAAAAAGGAGTGATCACACCTTGGAGAGCTGTTACACCAAGTGGACTGACATGAATCATGGCTCCAACACGAGAGATGTCAATTGAAACAAAGGAGAGGATTATCAAACTCTTAAAAGAGGGTAAATCGTCACGCAATGTTGCAAAAGATTTTGGTTGTTCACAGTCAGCTGTGTCTAAACTCTGGACCAAATACAAACAACATGGGAAGGTCGTTAAAGGCAAACATACTGGTAGACCAAGGAAGACATCAAAGCGTCAAGACAGAAAACTTAAAGCAATATGTCTCAAAAATCGAAAATGCACAACAAATCAAATGAGGAACGAATGGGAGGAAACTGGAGTCAGCTGTGACCGAACTGTAAGAAACCGCCTAAAGGAAATGGGATTTACATACAGAAAAGCTAAACGAAAGCCATCATTAACACCTAAACAGAAAAAAACAAGGTTACAATGGGTTAAGGAAAAGCAATTGTGGACTGTGGATGACTGGATGAAAGTCATATTCAGTGATGAATCTCGAATCTGCATTGGGCAAGGTGTTGATGCTGGAACTTTTGTTTGGTGCCGTTCCAATGAGATTTATAAAGATGACTGCCTGAAGAGAACATGTACATTTCCACAGTCATTGATGATATGGGGCTGCATGTCAGGTAAAGGCACTGGGAAGATGGCTGTCATTACATCATCAATAAATGCACAGGTTTACGTTGATATTTTGGACACTTTTCTTATCCCATCAATTGAAAGGATGTTTGGGGATGATGAAATCATTTTTCAAGATGATAATGCATCTTGCCATAGAGCAAAAACTGTGAAAACATTCCTTGCAAAAAGACACATAGGGTCAATGTCATGGCCTGCAAATAGTCCGGATCTTAATCCAATTGAAAATCTTTGGTGGAAGTTGAAGAAAATGGTCCATGACAAGGCTCCAACCTGCAAAGCTGATCTGGCAACAGCAATCAGAGAAAGTTGGAGCCAGCTTGATGAAGAGTACTGTTTGTCACTCATTAAGTCCATGCCTCAGAGACTGCATGCTGTTATAAAAGCCAGAGGTGGTGCAACAAAATACTAGTAATGTGTTGGAGCGTTCTTTTGTTTTTCATGATTCCATAATTTTTTCCTCAGAATTGAGTGATTCCATATTTTTTTTCCCTCTGCTTGGTCTAAAAAAGTAACCGTTACTGACTGCGAACAATTTTTTTTTCCTGATTCTGCTTTTTCTCTACAAAATTAAACAACTGAATGAACATCCTCCGAGGCCGGTGATTCCATAATTTTTGCCAGGGGGGTTGTGTGTGTGTGTGTGTGTGTGTGTGTGTGTGTGTGTGTGTGTGTGTGTGTGTGTGTGTGTGTGTGTGTGTGTGTGTGTGTGTGTGTGTGTGTGTGTATATGTATATGTATGTATATGTATATATATATATATATATATATATATATATATATGTGTGTGTGTATGTATGTGTTATGATGATGATTTCATTAGTATTTTTGCAACCAAAAATAAATTGCAATACACATTGTAAACCAATTTTTATTTTAAAATGCAATACCATAAACATGTAATGGAGAAAAATACAAATATTCAACTTCTTTGCATTTTCACGTAAAAGTGGAATTAGGGGGTAGGGGTAACTTTAATCTATTTCTTCTGAATCATGGTCTTAAGGTAAGGGGGGACATGTGGCAAGAAAATGATGCATTAAATGTCAAGTTGTATGCATATTTAAAAGACCTGTTACAAATAATATGAGTCTCAAATTTCAAAATGATGCCCAATTTTGAAGTTTTTTTGCCTAAATATTGCCATTTTAGTAAATTTAACAAATATTTAACTTTTGAAACATTTTCTACCTTACAAATACACATAAACTGGCACACCGGTAGTACTGTTTACTATGAATATAATATAAATTTGGCTAAAAGAGCTGAAAACCTTTTTTAAGCAAAATTTCATAGGTCAATCAACGTTTCCGCTCACACAGAGCCCCCTGTGAATTTCCCAGAGGGGTGGCCCGGCTAGATATGTTGCAGAGGGTGACTAGAAACAAACAAAAAAAAATGGGCCACTGCTTTACGGGTCGCCGTGCGCTTTTTTACCCCTAAAATGGATCCTGGCCCCCTGGGTAGATGGTATGGGGGTGTGTTAGTGCCCGTGGCATTGGCAACTTACACATCTGTGATGGCACCATCAATGCTGAAAAGTACATCCAGGCTTTGGAGCAACACATGCTGCCATAATCAACGTCCTTTTTAGGGACATTTGTGTTTATTTCAACAAGACAATGCTAAGCCACGTTCTGCACATGTTACAGCAGTGTGGCTTTGTAGTAAAACAGTGCGGGTACTAGACTGGCCTGCATGCAGTCCAGATCTGTGGGCCATTGAAAACGTGTGATGCATTATGAAGCGCAAAATACGACAACAGAGACCCCGGGACTGTTGAACAACTGAAGTCGTACATCAAGCAAGAATGGGAAAGAATCCCACCTGTGAAGCTTCAACAATTAGTGTCCTCAGTTCCCAAATGCTTATTGAGCGTTGTTAGAAGGAAAGGTGATGTAACACAGTAGTAAACATACCACTGTTCCAGCTTTTTTTAAACATGTTGCAGGCATCCATTTCAAAATGAGCAAATATTTGCACAGAAACAATAAAGTTTATCAGTTTGAACATTAAATATCTTGTCTGTGTGGTGTATTCAATTGAATATAGGTTGAAGAGGATTTGCAGATCATTGTAGTCTGTTTTTATTTACATTTTATACAACGTCCCAACTTCATTGGAACTGAAGTTGTACACTGTAAACACTGTTTTATGGTTAAAACAAACAACTGGTGGATGCAGTTGCCAGAATAATTCTGTTTTAAACATGAATTCATTTTCTATACCCACTTACTCCAATTAATTTAGAGCCTATCCCAGCAGTCATAGTGGGTGAGGCGGGGCACACCCTGGACAAGACGCCAGTCTGCCGCAGGGCCACAGACAGACAGGCAAACACATTCACACTCATGGTCAATTTAAAGTTTCCAAGTCACTCAACCTGCATGTCTTTGGAAGTTGGAGGAAACTGGAGCATGGAACATGGAAAGTCCACACAGAAATACCACAAGTGTGAAACAATCCCACAAAATTCTTGCTGTGAGGCAACAGTGCTAACCACTAAGGGACTGTGCTGCCAACAAACAAACACTAAAAATAGAAATACCTTTTCAGAACAACTTGCACATTTTACAGTGTAAAGATGTTGTCATAAAAAAATTATATTGTAATTGGTAAAATCAACATCTTTTTTCTTTTCTAAATTAACATTATCATGCTATTTTACATCTGTATAGACCTTAAATGCAGTTTTGACTTATGCATTGAATGAAGATTATGTTGTTCTGGTCCTGTTTTTCTCTGGGCCACCACAGGAGGTTTGGCATGGGGTCCATGTGTTGATCTGGTTTTTCTAACAACCTGTCAGAGAGGTCACTGTCACTTGCATCGTCCAAGAGTGACAAGAAATTGAGAGAGTACAAATTAACACACTTTAGACTCGTATTTCAACTTTTTACATGAACAGCGGATATTATTCAAGATGGCACCAGAGGCTTTGTCATCCGTACAGTTTTCATCCCTCCACTATCGCTGCATGATGATTTTGCTTAAATCACCTCATAAGTCATTCACACAAAGCTTCATGGGACGGAATAAAATTCAAAGCCAACTGGGACGTTAAACTGGCGAAATTCAATTGCCGTTTTTCCACAAAAACGGCAATTTAGTGTTGCAAACATAAAAATTCCAGTTTAGTACTTTTTGTAGTCTGTGCAAAGCATTTAAATTTACTTCATTCTCAACAACATGCTATGAGGCTAAGCGAGGGGATGTGCAACGGCCTATAAGGAGTGCTTCAGTGCAAAACTCCGCTGCTTAACATACAAACCCAGAAAAAACACATTTTAGATAAATTTATGAGTTATTGAAGCAAGTTACTTTTATTTAAAAAAAAAGTAATTAATAGGGTTTTCTTTATCCCTCACTTTTCTACAGATGTGCTGAAATCATAATTGATTTCCAGAATAATTATATTGGTATTTTTCATTGATGCTATTAAATATATCTATTAGTGGCCTGGTCCTGATGAGATCAATAGAGTTTACATTTTTTTGTGAAGTGAGCACCTTTTTAATGAATATAAAATTATTTTCACAGCCATGATATATGATATAAAAAGCCTGAAAGGTAAAGATAGAACTTACCTATGTATGGGTTGTTTTACAGTCAGGTTACACAAATATGTTTCACTGGCTTCAAAAAAATTGAAAGTGGTTACTTTGGTTAAATTATTCATCCATATCTAACTACTGACTGGGGTACTTAAATGCCCAAAGTTTCAGACCTGTCCGATGTTTGCATATATGAGCTCACAGATATGGTCGACTATACTTTTTTTTTTCACTAAGATAATTGTGTAAATTCTGTAAGATTAGTGCATCTACTAAAACAGTTGATGTTAGGTATGTACTCATAGTCCATCAGTATTTGAGAATGCATAAACATAACAGCAGTATTTCCGGAGAGGACAGTTTTTGACAGATGGAGAGTTACACCCCAATATTAAAGACATTTGAGCGAATTAGGTACACATCCTTTTGTGGCATCACAGATAGTGATTACCTCTTTCAAACAAAAAGTTATTATTCACATGACATTGATGCTTGAGTTTGAAATGCACTCTATTTCCCGGAGAGGACATTTTTTGACAGACAAGACATGTTATTTTTGAATGCCTGTTTCAAGTCATTTCCCCACTGGGCAATGATCCTGGGAGTTAGATTGTTATACAGTAGGCTGTGATAGGGAAATTAGTCCATTTAGTGGTTACCTACTAAATAAATAATAGTTCTGGCAGCCCATCAAAATTAGACATCATGGAAATGACAGATATTTTGGTAAAAATTAGTATAATTAGTTCTGCTGGTAAACAAATGGAGATAGGGATGGGTATAAGGGTTTTATCTTTATCGATCCAATTCCTTATTGATTCCCTTATCAATACCTCTTGTGAAGTTTCTGTGTACTAAAGTAGGCTTTACAGGTTTCCTATGTCAACAACATTTTGTTGAGTCTTCAAGTAAATAAATATGAACTTGGGCACTGGATCCGTGATCTCTGCTCTCTGGACATAAATAAACTCTACATTCTGGATTCTTGATCTTAGGACATAAATAGAAATAAACAAAATCTGTAATTTTTGTCAAAAGCGTTTCCTTTCAGACATTAATGGCACAAATGTAACTCCATACCTATGAGCTGAGCTCTTGCAGCCGACTGCACTGCTCGCCAGGATGTAATTGATAAAGAACGCAGGACGTCTGATTTTGGGAGGAAAAAAATGCTTTGGTCAATTGTAGTTTGTATTACAACATTTGGAAAGAGGTGTCATTTGATTTTAAAACAGTGATTCGCAATGAAATGATTAATTCCGAACGGACTCTAACTTGACTTGGCATAGAGCGATGCAGTGTTTGGAGCTGTGCGAACGGAACAGAGGACGAGTCTCGTTTCTTGCCTGTAACAAGACGAGTCCCAGTTAGTGACTTTAATCCGCACAAAAGTGACTCATGATTGACATGTTTAAATGGCTTTGAGAGGGGTTAAGAAGCAGACTTGTCGCTTCTGCAAAGCAGCGAAGCGAACCAACGAAGGAGCGGGTTGGAGCACTGCTTCATTGGTTCAAGCTTCAAAGCGGAGCCGTTACAGAAGCGGTTCATTATAGACCCGCTGCAGAGTCTGCAATCAACGTAGAGAAATGTTCATTTTTCCGACAAACACCCTCAAAAACAACGGCCGCTCTGTAGGACCGATAAGGGAATCGATAAGCAAAAAAGACTATTGATGTCAGTGGATCAAATCATTTCTTAACTGTTCTCGAAAAGAACCGGTTTTCGATATCCATCCCTAAATGGGGATATCAAACAAAATGACCTTTGCTGCTCATAGACCAGTAGTAGTTCTCCATGTATGGCAAACTAAACTTTGTTGGTCATTTCCACCTTGCCATTAAACCAAACGTTATCTTTAAAATCTGCTTATGTATGTTATGTGTCGGAGGCAGCTCGGAGAACCGACCAGCGTTTGAAGGACCCAGTATGAAATAAGCAGAGCACGGTACAAAGGCTAACTGAATTTAATACATAACAGTGATGTGATACAAAAACAACAAAAGAGTGAGCGGTCTGGCGTGGTGGTGATACGGTGCGCTCCCAGCAGCGCTAACGGTCCGGAGCCAGAAGCCGTTCGGACCCAAGGACCCCGCCGACACCCCCCAGGTGGCCGCAACAAACCGAGTCTGTGAAAGAAGGAACCATTATGTGAGTCCACACTCTACACACAGAGAGACCACTCAAAGGTGTACATAAACAGCAAACACTTCCTGGCTTAATTACTAATCAGCTTCCCAACCTGCAGGCATGGAACATCCAGTTCACAAAACTCCACTGCAGTGGAAGCCGATACATGACTAACATACAGCTCAATATAATAAGGTGTGAGGGACACCACATTTACTGACTGTATAAACGTTAGTCACAAAATCTAACGTACCTCAGGAAGTGTGCTGACGAGCGTGAGACCTCACCCCCTCCTCTTTCACAGACCGTGCATCAAACCCTGGACGTTCTCTGCATCCACTGATGATGAGATGGCTCCCGAGACGACGATCTCACCCGTCTGGTCACAAGGTCGAGTCTCTGGCAAATACACACTGTATACTCCAGTCTTAAATGCCACCATGTTCCAATCCATATAGATGCACCACAGCTGTGAGTCCTGACGAGCCGCAGGTGATCAGGGTGAGGTCCTGATAACCTCAGCAACACAGCCACTCAGTCCCAAATGCAAGCCACCTGGAAGGAAAAACAAAAGACAGAAACAAAAAGGCAGCCAGGCCCCCCAGCCATACAACAGTGTACCCTGATTGTAAAACAGCCAGTATAAGCTCAAACATGACGTTCTGTGCACTGGAAGCTGCTTGCTATCAGTTCTCTCACCCCCCCCCCCCACACACACACATATTTTTCTCCTTTCTGTATCTGCAGGATACATCCGTTGTATCCATTGTTTAAAAAAAAAAAAAAACAACTCAACAGTACAACTTTGACACAAGTCTATTCTGTTTTCAGTGCTGGTTCACACTATACTGCTCTGTGGTCTGTTGGCATCTTTCTGCCTCACTCAGACAGTCTGAACTCTACTGAATTATAGATTGGATTCAGACGTTATTATACTTTATTCTCTTGTGTGATGCAGCTTTTTCCCCCCTCAATATTTTAAGAAACTCTGGAAGATCTGTGAAGAATTAACAGGAATATTTTATTTTACGGAGTTTCACAAGCTGCACAGCGACTGAAAGTGTTCCGTGTCCATATCTGCAGCCACAGTGTGCTCTGTTATGTACTGACTCATCTGTTAATGTTCATGCATTTGCAATTAAAACAAATTCTAGATTTTCAGATGTAGTTATTGTTCTGAAGATGCTTAAGCAAACTGGTAAATAATTGTAATGCTTTCTCCCAGTGGAATTGCACAGAGAAAGGCTCACGTTGACTATGATCATCAGACTCTGAGATGTGCGTGCATTTTTCTGTGTTGTGGAAAAAAACGCGTCATTTGGTGCATTTTAAAAAGTAATTAATTGAATGCTGACGTCAGGTTAGTTTTCCATTTCTGTGCAAGCGTCTAACACCAAAAAACTGCGGTGTGGTTCAAAATAAACAAAATTTTATCATATTTTTTCATTAAGCTTGTTTTTGCCTTCATTTGAAAATGATTTCATGATAAAGTATATCAGTGACTAGTTATCACCAGTTGTGTAAAAAATACTTTGTGCTCAGCACCAAAAAGCGAAGAACTGCAATCCACTAGATGTTTTCTTTCTTCACCAAATAAGCAGGGATATTTGGTGAAGAAACTGCTACCTCATTAAATATGGCAGATGTTTATCATGCTGCATGGAAAGTCTCTGAAAAAGGACATGCATTATAGTTTTTGCCAGTTGTATTAATAAGAATTTTTTTGTTTTTTATATTTGTTACTGTGGTGATACACAAGCAAACTAGACTTTCCATATTGTACATTCATTCACCATATGGAAAATGGGCAAGGCTTGGGAGATCACTGCCAATGAGGCCTGCTCAGTATTGAGCTTTGAGGAATGACTACTCCATCTGATTATTCTTAAATCCTGTAGGTAACACTTTGCATCAGGTAAGATTTTAGTTTTAGGTAGAACTTGGAGATGAATGCATTCATCATTTTGTTAAAGGGATGGGTGGTACACTGTTGTCAGTCATCATCAGTGTGATGTGAACCATGTTGTGCATCACATCACATTGCACATCTGCAGTCCTGTAGTCCAAAAACTTCATCATTATCAGCGCAAGGCTGTAAACATAATGTTACTGTTTAAAGTGTCATTGATAAATGAGGTTTATCTAATGTTAGTTAGTGTAATTGTGGCTGGAAAACCCCTTGGTGCTTAGTGCCACCAACAGGGCACCAGTGTCTACCAACATATTGACAAAGCTACAAACAATATAAATACTGTATAAAACACTGTAAATATTATTTTGCAAGTAAAATTCCTGCATTGATAATGTTACTTATGTAAAATTACAATGGTGTTAGCATCAAAATATGCTTAAAATACCAGCTGTGAAAGCTTGCTACCTAGCCACGTAGCGTAATCAATTATTAGAGAATAGAGCCTTTATTGTCATTGTACATACATACATACATACATACAGTGAAATTTGTCCTCTGCATTTAAACCATCCTGATTTCGGTTAGACACAGTCCAACCACTAGGTAGCAGTGGACAGCCACAGTCCGGTGTCAAGGACCGAATGGCCCCCCCCCCTAAAAATTGGATCAAATGGATCAATGGGATTATTAACCATCAGATGACAAGGCAAAACCTCTTAAGTCATTCTAAAGTCAATTTTAAGCAGAAATGAGGTGATATTCAATGACTCTTTGAAATGACGGACTGCAGTGAACACAGCAGCTAGCTGTGGTGCTCTGGTCACTTCCTCCATCTTTTATGATGAAATAATTCTGAATCTATGTGGAAATGATTGTTGTACAAAAGCTTCAGATATCTGTCGCTGAGAGAGATCATGACTGGAGTGCGGTTTTAAGCAGAAGCAAGGTAATAATCCGGCTGAACCACGGCTGATGATGCATGCGCAGTGAAGGCAGGGCGGACCAATTTTTAGGGGGTGGCATTCGGTCTATGACACCGGCACCCGGGGCCCAACTCCAGATATAGAGATGGTACCTTGGTCAGGGTCAGAGAAGGAGCAGACCCTAAATAAGCATTTTTTTTATATTTATTTTTATTTTGGGAGGAAACCAGAGTGCCAGGAGGAAACCCACACAGACACGGGGCAAACATGCAATATCATCTTTTTAAGAAAATCCTCCCCTATACCACTTCATCATGCGGTATAACTGGTGATGCAAAAACACTTTGGATTTCTTTATAATTGATGTAAATAATGTTCAAGACATATTCAGTGACTTGGAAATGTTCATGTATCCATCCCCTGACTTGTTTGAAGAAAGTTGGCAATAAAAACTGATGATTTACATCTGTTCTACCAAAGGGGACCATTACTTATGCAACCAATCATCTTGGCTTTCATATTTGGGTGATTCTTTAACTACGGGCACTATTGGCCTTGTAAATGTAATTTCCACCACACCATTGCCTTACAATATAAAGCGCCTTGGGGCAACTGTTTGTTGTGATTTGGCGCTATATACATGTGCTCTGATGTCACTGTTTATCTCCATAGAAACTACCCAAACAATCTTTCATGCAAACTGTTTAAAGGGACATTACAGTGTTGTGGTGGAAATTAACGGCAATAGTGTGGGACAACTACAATTTGTTTAAAAAAATCACAACAGTTGTATGACATTGAATACCCCAATTATGTTTTGATTATTTTACTGATATTTTATTCAGATATTTTAAAACATTGGAAAAAAAATGTTTCTTTACCATTCATTTTTATCATTGAAGATCAAAAGTCTGGGTGTGGGACAAGCAGAAAACGGCAATATTTGCATATAATGATGCCGAAAAAAGGTGAAAACGTCATCATAGACTACTAGAACAAAGTTCTTAACCCACTTTCATTGTAAAGATAACTATAAAAGTGTGAAATTTCCCCTTTTTTCTGTTTTTCATACAGTATGATCAAAGGACATAATAAGTGCCCGTAGTCTATGAATCACCCATTTTTAGTTGGCGGCGGTAATAAAATTTGGAAGTCTTAAACAATAAAATGCTCCAAATATATACATGCTGCTAAATAAGCAACTTTACAAACCACATTCATCTTATTTTTGGGTTTTGTGGACAAATGTCCGTAGGACTAATGGCATCAAGATTCACCCCTGGTGTGCTTTGTGGTGCCTGTTAATTTTCTGAAAGACCATTCAAAGAATTTTCCTATAATTTGGTATAAACAGTCCTCATCGAACTGTCTGCTCATGGTAAGTCGGACGTCCTGCTTAAATCCCTGTGAGCCCTCCAGAGCATCCAAGAATGTTAAACAGTGCCATTTTCCACACCATTTGAGTTATTGCAGAATTTCTATTCATGGATTTTTTTCTGAAACTTGGTACAAACAATTCTTAGGGGACTGTCTGGTCATGGTAAGTTGGACTCTCAGATTGGATTCCTGTGAGGCACCCCTAGGGCCCAGAAAAATGCCATTTTTCACACCTTTCAATTTATTCTAGAAAATCTGTTCCATAACCTTTTCTCTAATTTTGCATAAATTTTCTTTTGGAGGTTACCTACTGACAAGAAAAGTGTCATTGTCCTTTAATCGTTCTAAGGGCCTCCTAAACTTGCCAAAATGACACCATGAATACTTCCCAATTTATTACTGAAAAACTCCTCAGTTGAGGAGTATATAGCAGCAGTTGAATATTCAGTAAATATTTTCTGTTCAAGCAGTAGCGTAACTCACTCCCACCCTTTATCTTGCAGATGACACATGCTCTGAAGATTCGAGCCTTACTCTTTCTTTAGAGATGAAAAACCAGAGTGTTGAAGAGTCGCAGGAGAGGGAAGTACCTGTTGATGCCTGTCCAGGTCTCCTTGGCAACACTCACTCACCATCTGGGAGACCCATTCAGCAAGAGACTTCACCAGCATCTGCGGATCACTGGCAGCCAGTCCCCAAACATGTGGAGAGGACCCTGAAGTTAATAGCCATAAATCCCTCTCAGTTGATTAAACGTCCGTCAAGAGACCAGCCAGTTGTGGTGCTGAACCACCCAGATGCAGACATCCCTGAGGTCACCAAGATCATGGAGGTTGTTAACAGGTACAGAGAAGATGTGCAGAAGGTTGTGCTGTCTGACAGAACACTGAGTGCTCTCTCAGCCCTGGAGGGAGAGGTCTCTGGGAAGAGTGGTGCGACAAGTGACCAAACGGAATCTTTTGGGAGCACACTTGTCAAAAACTCTGTGCAAGAGCGGTTCATCTTGAAATTAAAACTTCGAAGGTTGAGCAGGAAAAAGTACGAAGTAATTGATGGCATCTACCCATGCAGAGATGTCGTGATGAAGTTCCGATGCTGGTTTTGCGGAAGGGTCTTTGAAAATCAGGAAATGTGGATGGTCCACCGGCAGCGACATCTGATGGAATGGAAAAGGCCAAACTATGAAAACTCTTAAATGTCACACACTGGAAAACAAAGTGGTCTGGAAGAGCACTTTGCAGGATAACAAAACAATTTAAAGGTGATCATCTCCTCACTAAAAATGTCTTAATAAAAAATGGCTAACTTTGAGGAGATTGAAATCTTTGTCTTGCTTCCTGGAGGGTTCTCATACTCAGGGTGATTTAAAGATTTATCTTTGTTTCTCTCCCAGTCTGAGTAGCTGGATATGAACATTTTGTAGATTATTTCTAAAGCCACTAGAATGTGGAATAGATGATTTAGTTCTTTCTATGATTTGTATTTTGTCTAGGCAATAGCTTTATTTAAGGTGAATTAAGTACACTGTCACATGGAATCTTTTCTAAAACACTGTAACATGTATATTTGCCATACCATCAGATTTATGTACGGGTAGGCTAGAGTGTGGTAGCGCTCATATAACGGGACGCGTAGACCCACATGCTACGCAGATATACCAAAACTGTGTGTTTAAAACAAAAAGGATAAGCTGTTTTACTGTTTATTTATGACTTGCATTTAGCCTGGATATGATTTGTTTATGACTGGCCATTGGAAGAATCAATTATGTAAAATTCTTGGTGTCAGCAAATGATATTGAGATATAGTATTCTTACTATGGAGTGCATTCAGTGAGAGCGGATGGCTCTTGGAACACAACTTTAATTTTAAAAAAGGAAACCTGTGGTATATGATGTCAATAAGAATACAGAAAATCTTTATTTGGAAATCTGGATTTTTAAATATAATGAAGCCTAGATATTTCTTCCCTTGATGAATCTCCTGTCTTTTAACTTGAAATGGTATTTTTTTTAAAATTGCACTATGAAAAGAGGATTTATATTTCCCGTTACCTCACCTTTTCAGGCTTAAGCCTGTGACAATCTCAGCTGGTGTCCTACTGTTGCTCAACAACATCTCACAGAGCCGCGGTGACTCTGTGTTCCCCACCATGGGGTCGTCATTTGTGTGTCAGTCCTGGACTATTGGACAGATGTCCCCAAAACTGTGCATGTACCCCTGCTTGTGGATTGCACACATCAGTGTCATTAATTCTGTGTATATATTATCTCTACATTTTCAATAAAAAAGATTTAGAAATGTATATAGTCCAACTAAAGGTACTTTAAATTATCACCCGTGAGGTTTGTTCACCAAGTGCCTACAGTGATATTTGTTATGCAACAAAGCTGCATGAGTATGACAGCATTACATTTTGGACAGACAATAAATGAAAGCTCGTGGTAGCATTCTGTGCAAACTGAAAATGAGGGTTGAGTCACGAAACTTGAGACAAGTTTTATTACAACGTACTCTACATCCTTGCATGGTTTTGACTCCCCACAGTACTCAAACTACAACATTCCTTGCATTAGATTTGATACATTGTTTGTTGACTGAATATTTTAAAAATGAATAAAATGAGTTAAGAACTGAGTTGTTGCTGTTTTGGATTTACAATGGAGTTATCGTGCAGTCCAGGTTAACACTGAAGAACAATTCCAGTAGTCCAGTCAACATGGGCTCTCCTCATTATCTTTGATAACATACTAAAAGGTTGTGTTTCTTCCTTGAGCTTTGTCATTATGATGTATATTTCGGTGAGAAATTATACCGTTTCCAGTATACACAATTATGCTTGATGTGTATCTAAATGGCCACAACACTTTGAAACTAAAAAGTGTAAGATCTTGATGTAACTCTTGAATGACCTCTGTCTAATAATGAGTATTATAGACCCCCGTCACACATAGCTCAACTGAAAAGTCGACCCACATTTGGGAAGCACCGAGGTGCGTTTGGAAAATGTCACAGCATTTTCAGAGCAGTCTGAATAGGGAGGGGTGTTATTTTGAAATCTATACATTTTTGCATGGAATATGGAAATATACATGGAATAAAATTTTTGGGTCATTTGGTTCCAAAAACCCATATGGACAGAGCGTTTGAAAATTTCAAGTAACGTGTGTGTCGTATATGTGCTGTTGATGTAGAAAACCACTCTGTTGCTTATAATTAGTTCATTGTGGCCATGTCATTCTTTACATGTGATGATTATACTCAGCTGATGTTCCTGAAATAAAAACTACATAGATTTTGTTTGTTGCAATTGATCGTAACATATGTACTGAAATTAGGTTTTTTGTCAGTTACGCTTAAAAAAACACCAGATAGGCTTATTGTTATTATAGAAGTTGAATATATACTCAACAAAAATATAAACGCAACACTTTTGGTTTTGCTCCCATTTTGTATGAGATGAACTCAAAGATCTAAAACTTTTTCCACATACACAATATCACCATTTCCCTCAAATATTGTTCACAAACCAGTCGAAATCTGTGATAGTGAGCACTTCTCCTTTGCTGAGATAATCCATCCCACCTCGCAGGTGTGCCATATCAAGATGCTGATTAGACACCATGATTAGTGCACAGGTGTGCCTTAGACTGCCCACAATAAAAGGCCACTCTGAAAGGTGCAGTTTTGTTTTATTGGGGGGGGGATACCAGTCAGTATCTGGTGTGACCACCATATGCCTCATGCAGTGCAACACATCTCCTTCGCATCATCCGTGAAGAGAACACCTCTCCAACGTGCCAAACACCAGCGAATGTGAGCATTTGCCCACTCAAGTCGGTTACGACGACGAACTGGAGTCAGGTCGAGACCCCGATGAGGACCACGAGCATGCAGATGAGCTTCCCTGAGACGGTTTCTGACAGTTTGTGCAGAAATTCTTTGGTTATGCAAACCGATTGTTTCAGCAGCTGTCCGAGTGGCTGGTCTCAGACGATCTTGGAGGTGAACATGCTGGATGTGGAGGTCCTGGGCTGGTGTGGTTACACGTGGTCTGCGGTTGTGAGGCTGGTTGGATGTACTGCCAAATTCTCTGAAACGCCTTTGGAGATGGCTCATGGTAGAGAAATGAACATTCAATACACGAGCAACAGCTCTGGTTGACATTCCTGCTGTCAGCATGCCAATTGCACGCTCCCTCAAATCTTGCGACATCTGTGGCATTGTGCTGTGTGATAAAACTGCACCTTTTATTGTGGGCAGTCTAAGGCACACCTGTGCACTAATCATGGTGTCTAATCAGCATCTTGGTATGGCACACCTGTGACGTGGGAAGGATTATCTTAGCAAAGGAGAAGTGCTCACTATCACAGATTTAGACTGGTTTGTGAACAATATTTGAGGGAAATGGTGATATTGTGTATGTGGAAAAAGTTTTAGATCTTTGAGTTCATCTCATACAAAATGGGAGCAAAACCAGAAGTGTTGCGTTTATATTTTTGTTGAGTATATGTATACTTGGGGTCAAGCAACATTTGGAGCCAAATTTCAAGTCTCTAGGTGCAGCGGTTCTCAAGATATGACATTTTCGTCTATATTTTGGGTGATTTTTGAACCTGATATCTTCACTGGCTCCATCCATATGGGTTTTTGGAACCAAATGACCCAAAATTTATCCTGCTATGCGTTATTCCGTGTGTATTTTCATATTCCAGGCAAACATTTATAGATTTCCAAATTTTTTGAAATAACACCCCTCCCTAGTCTGAACAGTCAAGCACAGTCGTGCGGCTGCCTCGAATGTTTTGCTTATGTTCAAAACAGTCATGGTGCAGTCAAGGTGGAACAACTGTCGAACGGTACTCTGACCAGAAGTGCCGTCTGACTGCATTCTAAACAATCCAATGTTGTGAAAATGCCATTTGTGACATTCTGATTGCGTTTGTGGGCACATTCGGCATGCTTCTGCCTTCGCCGAATTTCATGAATGTGACCTGTAGTGGTGCGTTCAGGCACATTCGGGAAATTCGACTGCACCTGGAGCACTTCTGGAATATATTCTGCCAAACTGTAATCGGACTGCAATCTTACGTCTTGTAAGTGCATTCTTATTGTTCGTACTGCATCCTGGCAGCTGTCCAGGTACTCTTACTGTGTCCCACCTACATTTGTACTGCTTTTGGAGGCTCGCGCACAGCACACGTATGAATCAGTCGGGGCAGGTCGGAATGCAGTCTGGATATTCGGACAGCTGTCCTCCGCAATTCCCTCCCAGATGTGGTACGATTTTTTTTTTTTTTTTACATTCTGCCTGATTCGGCTTGGCTAGTGCGCATTTGTACTATGTGAGACGGGGGTCTTAACTGGGATGTAGAAATGCAGAAAAATAATCTTAAATCATTATACAACCAAGGTTGGGTGATCTAGCAAACATTTCACACTTGAGGGCTTGATGAAATTTTTGAAACATTGCAGTCCAAACATGGTGCCAGGTTGTCATTTTTGCTTTTGTGCATTTTCAGTTGCTGACAAAAAGTCTTAATCTTTTTGAATCATGAATGTCGGCTATGTGGAAGTCATATGCTTCGTATCAGAGCAGCAGTGAATTTAATACATTTTTGTTTTTTGCCACCACGCCATGATCTCCATCAGTGTCTTGATTCAAAATTCACTGGTGTTTCAGAATTGCTGTTTCCATGATGACATGACATCACAACAGGAAGACACATGGGCACTTTCAGCATGTTGTAGAGGGCGATGAAAGGATTCTATAATGCTTTTTATAAATATTTTTCAGACCATGACATAAATAATAACTATTACTGGACTACAAGTGGTGTGGCGGCAAACAGAGCGTGTTGATGTGGTTAGGACTCGGGGTCGGCGGTGAGGGTTGTCTAGAGGTTGATGGGATAGCACAGCTTGGTTGTGTCCTTGTTGTTACTCTGACTGTCGATCAGAACCAGAGGATTCCTCTGGTGGGTCTCAATGATGTGGGAGACACTGCTGAAATACTGAAATGAAAAAAGGGGGATAATTTAATCAACAAAACATTTAAAGAAATGTTGCTTGTAATTATGCTGAAAACTGAATTTGTCTTTTCACATAAAATGCTGCAAAACTCAAATACACTGTAAAAACTAAAAATCGCCAGAAATGGGATTCAAATATTTGTACGGCTAACAACATTTTGTTTATGAAACCCATCATTTCCACATTTTCTATTTAGAATTAGTGCAATGAATTAGTCTTGGGCTTTGGCAAAAAACAGGTATGTACCCTGTAAAATATAGTGTAAATTATTTGGACCATCACCTCCAGCCTGTTGACATAATAAGTCAACAACAATAAATGTAGTAATCTTGTAAGTGCAAAAAACAAAAAATGGGAGGCATGTAATAAGTACAAACAAATTAAAACAGGTCTGTGCTTGTTGCAGAGTATAATCTCACTCATGATGGTAAATGAGGAGCAGGTGTGGTTGAAGTTACATGTACAGCTGTGTTCAAAATAACAGCAGTGCTTTTTAAAAAAAGCAAATCAAGCTCAAAATCCTTAAAATACTTTTATGTCCATACACACAAATGAATTGGGAACACTGCACATTCTATTCCAAATCAAAACATGAAGAAAAAATATTAAATGTGCTACTTTTATAGAAAGCGAAGAAAAAGGAATATTAGGCTGCCCTCCATCAGGAGTACAGGTCCTGGGTGGAGGGTAGGTTGGCACCAGTAGTCCTCTCCGCAGTCCTGATTGTCCTCTGTAGTCTGTTCCTGTCCACATTGGGTGTTGAACAAAACCAGACAGTGTTTTGACTGGTGGAGGACCAACTGGGTTATGGCTGAGTAGAAGTTCACCAGCAGCTCCTGTGGCAGATTGAACTTCCTGAGCTGCCTCTGAAATTACATCCTCTGCGGCCTTCTTCACCACTATGTCTATGTTGGCCGTCCATTTCAGGTCCTGGGTGATGGTGGTGCACAGAAACCTAAATTTATCCACCACACAGTGCTGTTGTGGATGGTGATTGGGGTGCAAAGATGGGGCAGCTCCTCATGATTTCCACTGCTATCTCCACAGTTTTTAGAGCATTAAACTGTGGATTGTTTAGACCACACCAGAGGACCACCTCCTGTCTGTATGCAGACTCGTTACCGACTCGGATAACGCCAATGACCACTGTCATTTGCAAACTTGAGGAGTTTGACACATGGATCACTCGAAGTGCAGTCTTGTATATTGGGAGAATACGCAGTGGGGACAGCACACATTCCTGGGGGGCATCGCTCCTTACGGTCCAGGTGCTGGATGTTATTTCCCCAGCCTTCCTTGCTGCCTCTTGTCTGTGAGAAAGTTTGTGATCCATTGACAGGTGGAGGCTGGAACAGAGAGCTGGGACAGTTTTGACTGGAGGACCTACGGGAGAATGATGTTAAATGTCGAACTGAAGTCCACAAACAGGATCCTCGCATATGTTCCTGCAGTGTCCAGATGTTGCAGGATGTAATACAGCCCCCTGTTGACTGTACCATCAACGGACCTGTTTGCCCAGGGTATCCAGCAGGGGTCCTGGGATGGTCTTCAGGTGGTTTAACACCAGTCTTTTAAAGGATTTCATGACCACAGATGTCAAGGTGGCAGGCCTTTAATCCATGGACAGGGAGTTTTTTTGGAACTGGAGTGATGGTGGAACATTCGAAGCGGTATGGGACTGTGCATACTGTTGAAGTTGAATGTATATGGGGGCCATGATAGTAAGTATGTCATAATCTATGTATTACGGGGGTGACACCCCATTCAGTTGTGTTGCAGGCGCTGCAGCGAGCCTCTGATGTGCACAATGATGCACGGACTGGCATTGACAGACGATGCTTTCAGTTTGTGCAATGTTCACGTCCACTGCACATGATGGATGAATGCCACACGTTGCATATCAACATATCCTTTACGCTACCTGAATGGGATCCAGTGGAGGTTCATGTACATATGTGGCAGCGGGACATGCTGGCAGAATCTGACGTGCCCGATCCATATTGGGGTTCCTTCGACCATGATCAGATTGTTCCGACTGCTGTTATGCACATGTGCAAAACATTTGAAGCAGCAGCGTTAATGGGCCCGCCGCGTAGACTGCTCTGAGACCGCTGTCCGACATTCTCAGACTGAACCTCTACACTTTTCCGATGTGGGCCGATTTGTCATTCTGACACTATTCGGCCTCATTCGTGCTGTGTGTGACAGGGGGTCTAATAGAGCACATTCAGCAGCTCTGCCATTTGAAGATTCTCTGCAGAGTGTGGGGATGGGCTCCTGTAGTTGGTGATGTCCTTCAGGCCACGCCACAGTGAGAAGGAGTCACTGGCTGAGAAGTGACTTTTCAGCTAATGGTGTCAGTTCATCCAGGTTTGATGCAGCAGCTTCAAAAACAGTCCAATCAGTGTAGTCAAAGCGGGTCTAGTTCCCGCTTTCCCTAGGAGGTCCATCTTTTCACAGTTTTAACCACAAGCTTCACACATTTAAGCTTCTGTCTGTACACAGGGAGGGGATGAACCACGCAGTGGTCAGACAGTCCTAAAGTTGCATGTGGGACAGAGCGATATGCGTCCTTAATGACAGTAGAGCAGTGATCCAAAATGTTTGTGTCTCTGCTGGGACACATGACATGTTTGAATTTTGTGAGCTTATATATTTTCTGTTATTTCTGTGGTTGCTTCACTTTACCACCTCAAAGATGTACCATCTCAAATGAGTGTACCTTGCTTATTTCAGAGTACCACTTGGTGACCAGGACAAAAATCGGGTGCCTCACCAAGTTGGAACAACTTATGTCATATTCAGTGTTATGACACAAGTTGTTTGAGATGTTACATCTTTGCAACACTTCCTTCACTTGGAAGTCGTAGACATGTTAATTACTCTCAGCCTGCCACGCCCTGTTCCTGTTCTCCACACCTCTTCGGTTTTTCCTCCTAATCACTTCCTTTTTATGAGCTGCACAGTTCCCTTCACCTGCTGCGAGACTGTTGCGCCGTGTGCCGCTTTCAAGCTTTCTTTTATCTTCAGAGTATTGTGCCCAGTTTTTTTGCGACCCTGTGTACTGACCTGTTTGCCTGTTTTTCGTATCCTGCCTAATGTTACTAATGTTATTTGTGCCTGCCTTTTTGTGTACCGAATTCTGCTCAGCTTGACATTACACTCTGGAGCCAACCCTCCTGAATCCAGCATTTGTGTCCAACTGCCTCGAGCCTTTATGAGTGACAAAAACACTTGCAATACCCCAGCCTATCATCTGCTATACAACCGGTTCCCCACAGTGAAGAAATACCCATACCTATTTTCACCAAGCTCACAGACATTGATGAGGATGTTTACTTCTTCCATGTCTTCATCCACTTATAATGATGAAGAAGAGGATACAGCGCATGTGGCATGGGATGCACATTGAGTTTCTCTACATATCCAGTCCTACTACTGATTGTATTAACGTGACCTTTTTGTGTATTTTTTGTATGTGTGACCGCAGGACCTTTGTGGCCGGGACGGCAGTGGGATTGAACCCGGACGGCTCGCACTATTCATCCCGCTACATATCTCCCCACTATTTTTGACTTCGTCCCGAAGTCACAGGTGCATTGTTCTGTGACTACCCACATCCTGTTCCTGATGCCAGATTGCGACCGCAGGACCATTGTGGCCGGGGCGGCGGTGGGATCGAACCCGGACGGCTTGCACTAAAGACCATTCCTCTACCAGGTCAGCCAAAGGGGAATTCCCCGTTAGCCAAGCTAGCGGGAACGTCTTTTCAATCAGGACCCGGGACCTTCATCCTGCTACACATGCTTTTTGATTAAAGCTGTAAATTTAATTATGTGAGAAAGACACAAAACAAAGAAAAAATTAGTTTTTCATTGGTACTTTACCTGTGATGAGCATAATGCTTGTATTTTTTCACTTATTTAGTATTTGTATACTGTGGACAGTAATGCTCAGAAAGGGTGCAAGCATAAAAGTAGTTTTGTAAATGCATTCTTAAGGGGAGTAGCTGCCTTCTATTGCAGTTGTTATTCCACATATGGGTGCTTAAACACAACATAAATTTTTTAACTTTCGGCATTTGTTTTTATATCTCAAAAATGTGATGTGATTGGCAAAAGTTAACATCAAATTTGGATTCAGTGCACCCATATGATCCAAAATCCGCTGAAATACTCCATGCAAGAAAAATCGTGTTGAACCGTGTTATTGTTGATTAAAAAAAAATAGATGAGACTAAAATGTTTTGCATGAAATAAAAACATAAAATCTCTCTTCAGTTTCATTGACTAGCTTTTACGCTTAGAAAATGTTTCTAAAATGTGTTGCATTCAGCAGAGTTGGCGTAGACGCTGCCCTGATGGATAAACATCACTATATATAAAACTAGCATGTTGCCTGTGGGGATCCATGGGTTCTAGATTGGGTAGTGTCTATAAAATAGGTAGATGAAATTTTTCAAGGGTGGTAATAAATTATGCAAAGTTTCTATAATGATTTTAACTGAAAGTGCAGGAAATTAAAATGTGAAATTTTTGTGAATAATTGTATTTATTATTTGGCATGTTTAGTTGATGTCATGTTTAAACTACATTTGAGATATTTCCGTTCAGAGCTTGTCTGGTTACCAGGACTGATTAATGGTGACATTAAGGTCCATTGTTCACTGTTGTTACCTAATATCCCTAATTTCCTCAAAAAAAAATTTGTTCTATCAACCTTCCATTTTGGGCGGCTTTTAATATTTAGTTGTACTGCGGGTGCATTTGAGAAATAGAGAGTCGCAATGAACAAAATACAAACAAAATAAAAAGTCATGCAAAAGTACCTCCTCTACTGCCTTCTCTTTTCCCAGTGCGTACTGCCGCGTAGTTTGTAGAAAGCGGATTGGGATGTTGTACACTCTGCTTTTGTACAACACTACTAACGTGTAGGGCTGCTGTGTGTCTTGACCAGAGCTCTTCCTCACCATAAATGCTCCATCCTGGAAAAGGAAGAGCACAAAATCACACCCAGCTGTAGGTGCATATAATTATGCAATTGCTCTTTGTTTCCAAGGTAATACAAAACACAGTTTTGTCAAAACTGTAGATGGTTCTGAACTCAAGAAACAGATTATGTACCCATTTGGGATTCCCTTTAAATGTTTCCCTTTTCTCTCTTTCCGTTACTGTGAGACCTTAATGTTATCTGTTTACATTCATTCCTTATGACATCACAAAGCTCTACATTCTTTGAACATAATTTTTTTGAAGTTCAGACATACACAATGCAGCAGATAGCTGGAATCTGTGGTGAGAAATGTCCCAGCATTGTACGCGTTGCTGTAAATGTGATTGCAACAAATGAAAAAGCAAGTTTTCAAATAAGTATAAACAGGCAAAATGGAAGGAAAAGTAAGTACCATACTCTGCTAATGTTATATTTTGAGATGTTTTTTCCTATAATGGCTTCTGTAATGTTTTGATAGACTCAAATTACTTGGGAAATTTACAATACATGTAAATATGTCTCTTTGGCTGCTCCCTTGTTTTCACAGCAGAACCACATGTTGAGTTGGTACAAGTTTACATCGGACGCCCTTCCTGACACAACTCCACATTATATGGAGAAATAGGGAGGGGTGGGGTTTGGACTGGGAACTTTCTGCACTGAGACCAAGTGCACTAACTACTTGGCCACCACCGCCTGCCTAAATTTACAATATATGGACTAGGTTAAATAGGAGGTATGTGCTTTGATAAAGGCCGCACTCGTTATCTTTTCTCAAAAAGTTATTTTTGTCAACCATATGTACACAAGGTGAAGTGCAGATTGAAAAGATCTTCCTGCTCGCTTGGCTGGTGAGAAATTCCCCTTTGGTTGACCTGGTAAACCCTTGGTCTCAAGTATGACCAGTCTGGTATTCATTTCCACGGTGACCACAATAAGATGCGTCATCTGGTTACACACTAACTGGTTTGGTTTGTCACAAGGATTATTCAAAACATGAAGCTTAGAGAAGTAGTCCACAAACCCTTTATTTATTTATTTATTTCTGATCCAGTTCCAGCTGTGGATAGATGATCTACTTCAACCATTTATTATATTGTCATTAACTTCTCATGAAATCAAGCATAAATAAATATAACATGAGCCTGAGTGCCCCTCCAATTATACATACTCGTATTGTTGCCTGGTAAGCACAGGAGGAAGAATGACCTTTAAAAGAAAAACAAACAAAAACAAAAGATGATTTAGCTATCTAGCTATCTTAGCTAATTATAGGCCAATCTCCAACCTCCCTTTTCTCTCAAAAATTCTTGAAAGGGTAGTTGTAAAACAGCTAACTGATCATCTGCAGAGGAATGGTCTATTTGAAGAGTTTCAGTCAGGTTTCAGAATTCATCATAGTACAGAAACAGCATTAGTCAAGGTTACAAATGATCTTCTTATGGCCTCAGACAATGGACTCATCTCTGTGCTCGTCCTATTAGACCTCAGTGCTGCTTTTGATACTGTAGACCATAAAATTTTATTACAGAGATTAGGATATGTCCTTCAATGCGCATATTAAGCAAATATGTAGGACTGCTTTTTTGCATTTGCGCAATATCTCTAAAATTAGAAAGGTCCTGTCTCAGAGTGATGCTGTAAAGCTAATTCATGCATTTATTTCTTCTAGGCTGTACTATTGTAATTCATTATTATCAGGTTGTCCTAAAAGTTCCCTGAAAAGCCTTCAGTTAATTCAAAATGCTGCAGCTAGAGTACTGATGGGGACTAGAAGCTTTCAGGCTCCTCTCCTGTGGAACCAGCTCCCAATTCGGATCAGGGAGACAGACACCCTCTCTACTTTTAAGATTAAGCTTAAAACTTTCCTTTTTGCTAAAGCTTATAGTTAGGGTTGGATCAGGTGACACTGAACCATCCCTTAGTTATGCTGCTATAGAATTAGACTGCTTGGGGGTTTCCCATGATGCACTGAGTGGTTCTTTTTATTCACCTCTTTTTGCTCTGTATGCACCACTCTGCATTTAATCATTAGTGATTGATCTCTGCTGTCTTCCACAGCATGTCTTTTTCCTGATTCTCTCCCCTCAGCCCCAACCAGTCCCAGCAGAAGACTGCCCCTTCTTGAGCCTGGTTCTGCTGGAGGTTTCTTCCTGTTAAAAGTGAGTTTTTCCTTCCCACTGTCGCCAAGTGCTTGCTCATAGGGGACGTTTTGACCGTTGGGGTTTTTCTGTAATTATTGTATGACTTTTGCCTTACAATATAAAGCGCCTTGGGGCAACTGTTTGTTGTGATTTGGCACTATATAAATAAAACTGATTTGATTTTGATTTGATTTGATTTAAAAAAGCTTCAGTCAAAATAGCAAATGATCTTTTTACTCTCGTTTAACACTGTATAAAATGCATGTATATATGGTTTTATAATAAATGTGGTACTCCATTTAATTTACAGAAATACATTTTTACAGAAAGAATGTTTGTTGTGTCTGGATTCATTATCACGCATAAAACATTTCAGCTTTTTGCAGATGATGTGGTGCTGTTGGCTTCATCGTCCTGAGACCTCCAACACTCACTGGATCGGTTCACAGCTGAGTGTGAAGCAGCTGGGATGAGGATCAGCACCTCTAAATCTGAGGCCATGGTTCCCAGCAGGAAGCCACTGGATTGTCTACTCCGAGTAGGGAATGAGGTCTTGCTCTAAGTGAAGGAGTTCAAGTCTTCTTCATGAGTGAGGGGACAATGGAGTGGGAGATTGGCCGGAGAATCGGTGCAGCAGGGGTGGTATTGCATTCCTCTACCGTACTGTTGTGACAAAAAGAGAGCTGAGCCAAAAGGCGAAGCTCTCGATCTACTGGTCAATCTTCATTCCTATTCTCACCTATGGTCATAGGGGTTGGGCCATGGCCGAAAGAACTAGATCGCGGGTACAAACAGCTGAAATGGGCTTCCTTAGGAGGGTGGCTGGTGTGTCCTTTAGAGAGAGGGTGAGAAGCCCTAACCCTCTCTTGCTTGCCTCTACTGGTGGTTGGCTCTCACTGCGGTATTGTATCACTTCCTGTTCCGGAGCACAGCGGTGTTTTTCTGTATCTGTTAGCTGTTTAATCTGCGCAGTTAGATTGATCTAGTTACCTAGATTACGATTTGTTTCCCAGTGTAATCTTTACGTGCCTTAACTAAAGCAGTCCTTCTGCTGAATCACCTCTAAATTATTTACACATTATTCACTTTGCGTGTTTTTAGGAATCCGCTAGCTTAGCGTAGCTACTAGCTCTTAGCCAATTTAGCATGGCGGCTTCTCCTGTCTCTCCCGCACTTTTCTGCTCTGGGTGTGAAATGTTTAGTTATTCCTCGGCCTCCTTTAGCAGTAATGGTACTTGTAATAAGTGTAGCTTATTCGTAGCTTTGGAGGCCAGGCTGGGCGAATTGGAGACTCGGCTCCGCACCGTGGAAAATTCTACAGCTAGCCAGGCCCCTGTAGTCGGTGCGGACCAAGGTAGCTTAGCTGCCGTTAGTTAGCCCCTGGCAGATCCCGAGCAGCCGGGAAAGCAGGCCGACTGGGTGACTGTGAGGAGGAAGCGTAGCCCTAAACAGAAGCCCCGTGTACACCGCCAACCCGTTCACATCTCTAACCGTTTTTCCCCACTCGACGACACACCCGCCGAGGATCAAACTCTGGTTATTGGCGACTCTGTTTTGAGAAATGTGAAGTTAGCGACACCAGCAACCATAGTCAATTGTCTTCCGGGGGCCAGAGCAGGCGACATTGAAGGAAATATGAAACTGCTGGCTAAGGCTAAGCGTAAATTTGGTAAGATTGTAATTCACGTCGGCAGTAATGACACCCGATTACGCCAATCGGAGGTCACTAAAATTAACATTAAATCGGTGTGTAACTTTGCAAAAACAATGTCGGACTCTGTAGTTTTCTCTGGGCCCCTCCCCAATCAGACCGGGAGTGACATGTTTAGCCGCATGTTCTCCTTGAATTGCTGGCTGTCTGAGTGGTGTCCAAAAAATGAGGTGGGCTTCATAGATAATTGGCAAAGCTTCTGGGGAAAACCTGGTCTTGTTAGGAGAGACGGCATCCATCCCACTTTGGATGGAGCAGCTCTCATTTCTAGAAATCTGGCCAATTTTCTTAAATCCTCCAAACCATGACTATCCAGGGTTGGGACCAGGAAGCAGAGTTGTAGTCTTACACACCTCTCTGCAGCTTCTCTCCCCCTGCCATCCCCTTATTACCCCATCCCCGTAGAGACGGTGCCTGCTCCCAGACTACCAATAACCAGCAAAAATCTATTTAAGCATAAAAATTCAAAAAGAAAAAATAATATAGCACCTTCAACTGCACCACAGACTAAAACAGTTAAATGTGGTCTATTAAACATTAGGTCTCTCTCTTCTAAGTCCCTGTTGGTAAATGATATAATAATTGATCAACATATTGATTTATTCTGCCTAACAGAAACCTGGTTACAGCAGGATGAATATGTTAGTTTAAATGAGTCAACACCCCCGAGTCACACTAACTGTCAGAATGCTCGTAGCACGGGCCGGGGCGGAGGATTAGCAGCAATCTTCCATTCCAGCTTATTAATTAATCCAAAACCCAGACAGAGCTTTAATTCATTTGAAAGCTTGTCTCTTAGTCTTGTCCATCCAAATTGGAAGTCCCAAAAACCAGTTTTATTTGTTATTATCTATCGTCCACCTGGTCGTTACTGTGAGTTTCTCTGTGAATTTTCAGACCTTTTGTCTGACTTAGTGCTTAGCTCAGATAAGATAATTATAGTGGGCGATTTTAACATCCACACAGATGCTGAGAATGACAGCCTCAACACTGCATTTAATCTATTATTAGACTCTATTGGCTTTGCTCAAAAAGTAAATGAGTCCACCCACCACTTTAATCATATCTTAGATCTTGTTCTGACTTATGGTATGGAAATAGAAGACTTAACAGTATTCCCTGAAAACTTCCTTCTGTCTGATCATTTCTTAATAACATTTACATTTACTCTGATGGACTACCCAGCAGTGGGGAATAAGTTTCATTACACTAGAAGTCTTTCAGAAAGCGCTGTAACTAGGTTTAAGGATATGATTCCTTCTTTATGTTCTTTAATGCCATATACCAACACAGTGCAGAGTAGCTACCTAAACTCTGTAAGGGAGATAGAGTATCTCGTCAGTAGTTTTACATCCTCATTGAAGACAACTTTGGATGATGTAGCTCCTCTGAAAAAGAGAGCTTTAAATCAGAAGTGTCTGACTCCGTGGTATAACTCACAAACTCGTAGCTTAAAGCAGATAACCCGTAAGTTGGAGAGGAAATGGCGTCTCACTAATTTAGAAGATCTTCACTTAGCCTGGAAAAAGAGTCTGTTGTTCTATAAAAAAGCCCTCCGTAAAGCTAGGACATCTTTCTACTCATCACTAATTGAAGAAAATAAGAACAACCCCAGGTTTCTTTTCAGCACTGTAGCCAGGCTGACAAAGAGTCAGAGCTCTATTGAGCTGAGTATTCCATTAACTTTAACTAGTAATGACTTCATGACTTTCTTTGCTAACAAAATTTTAACTATTAGAGAAAAAATTACTCATAACCATCCCAAAGACGTATCGTTATCTTTGGCTGCTTTCAGTGATGCCGGTATTTGGTTAGACTCTTTCTCTCCGATTGTTCTGTCTGAGTTATTTTCATTAGTTACTTCATCCAAACCATCAACATGTTTATTAGACCCCATTCCTACCAGGCTGCTCAAGGAAGCCCTACCATTATTTAATGCTTCGATCTTAAATATGATCAATCTATCTTTGTTAGTTGGCTATGTACCACAGGCTTTTAAGGTGGCAGTAATTAAACCATTACTTAAAAAGCCATCACTTGACCCAGCTATCTTAGCTAATTATAGGCCAATCTCCAACCTTCCTTTTCTCTCAAAAATTCTTGAAAGGGTAGTTGTAAAACAGCTAACTGATCATCTGCAGAGGAATGGTCTATTTGAAGAGTTTCAGTCAGGTTTTAGAATTCATCATAGTACAGAAACAGCATTAGTGAAGGTTACAAATGATCTTCTTATGGCCTCGGACAGTGGACTCATCTCTGTGCTTGTTCTGTTAGACCTCAGTGCTGCTTTTGATACTGTTGACAATAAAATTTTATTACAGAGATTAGAGCATGCCATAGGTATTAAAGGCACTGCGCTGCGGTGGTTTGAATCATATTTGTCTAATAGATTACAATTTGTTCATGTAAATGGGGAATCTTCTTCACAGACTAAAGTTATTTATGGAGTTCCACAAGGTTCTGTGCTAGGACCAATTTTATTCACTTTATACATGCTTCCCTTAGGCAGTATTATTAGACGGTATTGCTTAAATTTTCATTGTTACGCAGATGATACCCAGCTTTATCTATCCATGAAGCCAGAGGACACACACCAATTAGCTAAACTGCAGGATTGTCTTACAGACATAAAGACATGGATGACCTCTAATTTCCTGCTTTTAAACTCAGATAAAACTGAAGTTATTGTACTTGGCCCCACAAATCTTAGAAACATGGTGTCTAACCAGATCCTTACTCTGGATGGCATTACCCTGACCTCTAGTAATACTGTGAGAAATCTTGGAGTCATTTTTGATCAGGATATGTCATTCAAAGCGCATATTAAACAAATATGTAGGACTGCTTTTTTGCATTTACGCAATATCTCTAAAATCAGAAAGGTCTTGTCTCAGAGTGATGCTGAAAAACTAATTCATGCATTTATTTCCTCTAGGCTGGACTATTGTAATTCATTATTATCAGGTTGTCCTAAAAGTTCCCTAAAAAGCCTTCAGTTAATTCAAAATGCTGCAGCTAGAGTACTGACGGGGACTAGAAGGAGAGAGCATATCTCACCCATATTGGCCTCTCTTCATTGGCTTCCTGTTAATTCTAGAATAGAATTTAAAATTCTTCTTCTTACTTATAAGGTTTTGAATAATCAGGTCCCATCTTATCTTAGGGACCTCGTAGTACCATATCACCCCAATAGAGCCCTTCACTCTCAGACTGCAGGCTTACTTGTAGTTCCTAGGGTTTGTAAGAGTAGAATGGGAGGCAGAGCCTTCAGCTTTCAGGCTCCTCTCCTGTGGAACCAGCTCCCAATTCAGATCAGGGAGACAGACACCCTCTCTACTTTTAAGATTAGGCTTAAAACTTTCCTTTTTGCTAAAGCTTATAGTTAGGGCTGGATCAGGTGACCCTGAACCATCCCTTAGTTATGCTGCTATAGACGTAGACTGCTGGGGGGTTCCCATGATGCACTGTTTCTTTCTCTTTTTGCTCTGTATGCACCACTCTGCATTTAATCATTAGTGATCGATCTCTGCTCCCCTCCACAGCATGTCTTTTTCCTGGTTCTCTCCCTCAGCCCCAACCAGTCCCAGCAAAAGACTGCCTATCCCTGAGCCTGGTTCTGCTGGAGGTTTCTTCCTGTTAAAAGGGAGTTTTTCCTTCCCACTGTAGCCAAGTGCTTGCTCACAGGGGGTCGTTTTGACCGTTGGGGTTTTACATAATTATTGTATGGCCTTGCCTTACAATATAAAGCGCCTTGGGGCAACTGTTTGTTGTGATTTGGCGCTATATAAAAAAATTGATTGATTGATTGATTGATCCATGAGGAGCTCGGAGTAGAGCCGCTGCTCCTTCGCATTGAAAGGAACCAGCTGAGGTGGTTCAGGCATCTGGTAAGGATTCCCCCTGGGCGCCTCCCTAAATCAAATCAAATCAATTTTATTTATATAGCGCCAAATCACAACAAACAGTTGCCCCAAGGCGCTTTACATTGTAAGGCAAAGCCATACAATAATTACGGAAAAACCCAACGGTCAAAACGACCCCCTGTGAGCAAGTAAGTAAGTAAGTAAGCTTTATTTATATAGCACTTTTCACAGACCAAGGTCACAAAGTGCTTCACACGATATAAATAGACAATAAAAACAACACATACAAATATAGAACAATAAAATAAATTAAAAAAAAAGCACTTGGCGACAGTGGGAAGGAAAAACTCCCTTTTAACAGGAAGAAACCTCCAGCAGAACCAGTCTCAGGGAGGGGCAGTCTTCTGCTGGGACTGGTTGGGGCTGAGGGAGAGAACCAGGAAAAAGACATGCTGTGGAGGGGAGCAGAGATCAATCACTAATGATTAAATGCAGAGTGGTGCATACAGAGCAAAAAGAGAAAGAAACACTCAGTGCATCATGGGAACCCCCCAGCAGTCTAAGCCTATAGCAGCATAACTAAGGGATGGTTCAGGGTCACCTGATCCAACCCTAACTATAAGCTGTAGCAAAAAGGAAAGTTTTAAGCCTAATCTTAAAAGTAGAGAGGGTGTCTGTCTCCCTGATCCGAATTGGGAGCTGGTTCCACAGGAGAGGAGCCTGAAAGCTGAAGGCTCTGCCTCCCATTCTACTCTTAAAAACCCTAGGAACTACAAGTAAGCCTGCAGTCTGAGTGCGAAGCGCTCTATTGGGGTGATATGGTACTATGAGGTCCCTAAGATAAGATGGGACCTGATTATTCAAAACCTTATAAGTAAGAAGAAGAATTTTAAATTCTATTCTAGAATTAACAGGAAGCCAATGAAGAGAGGCCAATATGGGTGAAATATGCTCTCTCCTTCTAGTCCCCGTCAGTACTCTAGCTGCAGCATTTTGAATTAACTGAAGGCTTTTCAGGGAACTTTTAGGACAACCTGATAATAATGAATTACAATTGTCCAGCCTAGAGGAAATAAATGCATGAATTAGTTTTTCAGCATCACTCTGAGACAAGACCTTTCTAATTTTAGAGATATTGGCAAATGCAAAAAAGCAGTCCTACATATTTGCTTAATATGCGCATTGAAGGACATATCCTGATCAAAAATGACTCCAAGATTTCTCACAGTATTACTAGAGGTCAGGGTAATGCCATCCAGAGTAAGGATCTGGTTAGACACCATGTTTCTAAGATTTGTGGGGCCAAGTACAATAACTTCAGTTTTATCTGAGTTTAAAAGCAGGAAATTAGAGGTCATCCATGTCTTTATGTCTGTAAGACAATCCTGCAGTTTAGCTAATTGGTGTGTGTCCTCTGGCTTCATGGATAGATAAAGGTGGGTATCATCTGCGTAACAATGAAAATTTAAGCAATGCTGTCTAATAATACTGCCTAAGGGAAGCATGTATAAAGTGAATAAAATTGGTCCTAGCACAGAACCTTGTGGAACTCCATAATTAACCTTAGTCTGTGAAGAAGAGTCCCCATTTACATGAACAAATTGTAATCTATTAGATAAATATGATTCAAACCACCGCAGCGCAGTGCCTTTAATACCTATGGCATGCTCTAATCTCTGTAATAAAATTTTATGGTCAACAGTATCAAAAGCAGCACTGAGGTCTAACAGGACAAGCACAGAGATGAGTCCACTGTCTGAGGCCAAAAGAAGATCATTTGTAACCTTTACTAATGCTGTTTCTGTACTATGATGAATTCTAAAACCTGACTGAAACTCTTCAAATAGACCATTCCTCTGCAGATGATCAGTTAGCTGTTTTACAACTACCCTTTCAAGAATGTTTGAGAATTTTTCCCTAGGGAGGTGTTCCAGGCACGTCCATCTGGGAGGAGACCCTGGGAAGACCCAGGACTAGGTGGAGAGATTATATCTCCACACTGGCCTGGGAACGCCTCGGGATCCCCCAGTCTGATGTGGTCAGTGTGGCCCGTGACAGGGAAGTCTGGGGTCCTCTGCTGGAGCTTTTGCCCCCGTGACCCGATCCTGGATAAGCGGTTGAAGATGAGTGAATGAGTGAAAATATTTCAGTTTTGTTGTTATGACAGTGCTACAACCCCTGGCAAAAATTATGGAATCACCGGCCTCGGAGGATGTTCATTCAGTTGTTTAATTTTGTAGAAAAAAAGCAGATCACAGACATGACACAAAACTAAAGTCATTTCAAATGGCAACTTTCTGGCTTTAAGAAACACTATAAGAAATCAAGAAAAAAAGATTGTGGCAGTCAGTAACGGTTACTTTTTTAGACCAAGCAGAGGAAAAAAATATGGAATCACTCAATTCTGAGGAAAAAATTATGGAATCACCCTGTAAATTTTCATCCCCAAAACTAACACCTGCATCATATCAGATCTGCTCGTTAGTCTGCATCTAAAAAGGAGTGAACACACCTTGGAGAGCTGTTGCACCAAGTGGATTGACATGAATCATGGCTCCAACACGAGAGATGTCAATTGAAACAAAGGAGAGGATTATCAAACTCTTAAAAGAGAGTAAATCATCACGCAATGTTGCAAAAGATGTTGGTTGTTCACAGTCAGCTGTGTCTAAACTCTGGACCAAATACAAACAACATGGGAAGGTTGTTAAAGGCAAACATACTGGTAGACCAAGGAAGACATAAAAGCGTCAAGACAGAAAACTTAAAGCAATATGTCTCAAAAATCGAAAAATGTACAACAAAACAAATGAGGAATGAATGGGAGGAAACTGGAGTCAACGTCTGTGACCGAACTGTAAGAAACTGCCTAAAGGAAATGGGATTTACATACAGAAAAGCTAAACAAAAGGCATCATTAACACCTAAACAGAAAAAAACAAGGTTACAATGGGCTAAGGAAAAGCAATTGTGGACTGTGGATGACTGGATGAAAGTCATATTCAGTGATGAATCTTGAATCTACATTGGGCAAGGTGATGATGCTGGAACCTTTGTTTGGTGTCTTTCCAATGAGATTTATAAAGATGACTGCCTATGGGGCTGCATGTCAGGTAAAGGCACTGGGGAGATGGCTGTCATTACATCATCAATAAATGCACAAGTTTACGTTGATATTTTGGACAATTGAAAGGATGTTTGGGGATGATGAAATCATTTTTCAAGATGATAATGCATCTTGCCATAGAGCAAAAACTGCAAAAACATTCCTTGCAAAAAGACACATAGGGTCAATGTCATGGCATAGGGTCAATGTCAATGAGCAGATCTGATTTGATGCAGGTGTTAATTTGGGGGATGAAAATTTCCAGGGTGATTCCATAATTTTTTCCTCAGAATTGAGTGATTCCATATTTTTTTCCTCTGCTTGGTCTAAAAAAGTAACCGTTACTGACTGCCACAATCTTTTTTTCTTGATTTCTTATAGTGTTTCTTAAAGCCAGAAAGTTGCCATTTGAAATGACTTTAGTTTTGTGTCATGTCTGTGATCTGCTTTTTTTCTACAAAATTAAACAACTGAATGAACATCCTCTGACGCCGGTGATTCCATAATTTTTGCCAGGGGTTGTATGCATAAAGTCTACTTTGGCAAGTGACCTGAGAGCAAAAATGGTGCCAGGACTGTTCTTGTAAAGAAAAGCTCTGTAAAGATTATACGAGGGCTGTCCGTAAAGTATAGGTCCTTTTATTTTTTCAAAAACTATATGGATTTCATTCATATGTTTATACGTCAGACATGCTTGCACCCTCGTGCGCATGCGTGAGTTTTTCCATGCCTGTCGGTGACGTCATTCGCCTGTGAGCACTCCTTGTGGGAGGAGTCGTCCAGCCCCTCGTCGGAATTCCTTTGTCTGAGAAGTTGCTGAGAGACTGGCGCTTTGTTTGATCAAAATTTTTTCTTAACCTGTGAGACACATCGAAGTGGACATGGTTCGAAAAATTAAGCTGGTTTTCAGTGAAAATTTTAACAGCTGATGAGAGATTTTGAGGTGATTCTGTCGCTTTAAGGACTTTTCACGGTGCGAGACGTCGCGCTGCGCTCTCAGGCAGCGTCATCAGCCTGTTTCAAGCTTAAAACCTCCACATTTCAGGCTCTATTGATCCAGGACGTCGTGAGAGAACAGAGAAGTTTCAGAAGAAGTCGGTTTCAGCATTTTATCCGGATATTCCACTGTTAAAGGAGATTTTTTTAATGAAAGACGTGCGGACGGGTCCGCGCGTCGGGACGCAGCTGACGCGGCGCGGCGGCACAGGAAAAACACCTCCGTGTTGATAACCATTTGTAAAATCCAGGCGGCTTTTGATGGCTTTCAGTGGAGTGAGTATATGAGAAATTGTTTATCAGCTGGACATGTTCCAACTTGTCCTCAAGGCTTCCAACAGAGGTGCTTTTCCTGTGGCGGAGCGTCGCGGAGCCGACGCTGCAATCCGCCTGCACGTCTTTCATTAAAAAAATCTCCTTTAACAGTGGAATATCCGGATAAAATGCTGAAACCTATACTTTACGGACAGCCCTCGTATGTTACAATTTTTTTCCAAGTTGATTTTTAGTGAGTAAATGTTAAATTAATTATTGAGATGCTTTGACAGAGATAATTAAATGGGACTGAACCATCTTATTAGCTGAGTTGTTTTCACCTAGTTTCCTCACACTGTAGCCAAACAGCGTAGAGGCTCATCTCCTCAGCTTTGGTGTGTGAGTGTGACCAGGCAGTTAACACAATGGGAAACATTAATGATGTAGTTGTAGTGTGGGTACCTGGTGATACAGGCATTTCGGGTAATGAGACAGCGGACCGGCTCACACATCAGGGAACTCAACTAAATTTGTGGGCCCAGAGCTCAATGTAGGGGTGTCAACTACTGTGCAGAGGACCGCCCTCTGCCCTGTGCTTGAGTGACTGCATGCAGGCAAGACAGCTCATGGAAGGACCAAACGTAAGGTTTTCCAGGGAGCTAGTTGGCCTGCCTAGAAGTATAATACGTACAGTGGTTGGCACTCTCACAGATCAGACATATAATGGTAATGAGACTCCAACAGGTGATTACATGTACAGCCTGTGGGGAGGAACCTGAGATGTCTCTCCACTTTTTGGGCTAGTGTCCTGCAAGGGGGTAGACTGAGGCAAAGGTTTTTGGGTTCCTTTATTTTGGAACCTGACCAGATTAGGAAACTAAAGTTAAGAAACCTGGTATCCTTTATCAAAGGTACCAAAAGGTTAACTAAGAAGGTTCATTTTGGGGGGAGCAATGGGCCCATTTGTGGCCTACACTCGGCTGGGCTGATAGTCCACCCCCTCTTCCCTAACCTAAACTAGTTTACAGGATTTCTTCAAGGATGACCGTGTAACAACAATGTTAAAAAAGTAAGTCCCTTCGACTGTTCCTTGTTTTCACTCCGGGTCGCCACACTGAGGTGGATCTTCATGTTGAATTGGCACAAGTGTAAATGCCCTTCTTGACACAACTCCATATTACATGGAGAAATGTGGCAGGGGTGGAGTTTGAATCAGGAACCCTCCGTACTGAAACCAAGTGCACTAACCACTTGGCCACCACCCCGGCAATGCCTGTGTCATAATGTTATGAGCGCGATAGTGAGAGTCTCACTTTATTTGACTGAATCAAGAGATGTTCAGCAGTCTTGCGATCACATGTTCTTGCATACCATGGCTTGTTATAGACACCTGCCTCCTGAAAACATGACAAAAGACAAAAATAAATACATAAATAAATAGATTAATTAAAAATGCTATATAAACATAATTAAAGTAGCATTTTGTTAGATAATGTGCTAATTCCTTATTTTATGTTAGTGATCAAGTATTTGCTTTTGTAATTTGTTTAGAAATGCTTGAAATCTGGTTTAAAGTTTAACCCCTTAACACCTATTGTCGCATATATGCTACAATATTTGACTCAAATATGCAACATACCAAATTGACCAGTATGCCTGTTGTCGCAAATTTGCAACATACCATTATTATTATTATAACATTATAACATAAATTATTACGAAAATACCAAAATTACTATTTATTTTTTGTGCAAAAGTGTAATTAATTATCTCAACATTATTTACCATCTACTTAAAGGCAAAAACACACACAAAACATTTTTTTATATACAGCTATATAAATTCAGGCGTTAAGAGGTTAAACATAAGAGTTAAGTTTCACTTCCATCAGGGAGGGCTCCCCCTGTCTGTGAGAGCCAGTAACATTAGAATTGTGAGACTAAACCACACCCACTGTAACACCCACATTGTATAAAAGTGTTGTACAAGCCACGTTCATGGACTTTCACAAGATGGAGTCAGTCTGTGGAGACCCAGGCCTGTTTTTCAACATGACTTTCAATAAATTCAAAATGAGGAATATAACGATTTGGTTTTTGGTAAAGGGCAATATATTACATAAAGAACTGGGAAAGATTACAATTTGTTACAATTTAGAAGTTAAGTGTTCGAAAGGCTCACCTTATCTTCATCTAACAGTCCAATGTCAACACCAACACGCCCTGTTTCAGTTTGGCTGGAGACTACAAAACACACACTGGAATTATGAGATTGTAGTTTAGAAAGTAGCTTTAAGGATTGTATCTTTAAAACCTACATCACATAAAGAAGCTACCAGTCAAACTTACTGTGGGGCTTGAACAACTGTGGAATAGGAATGCTGTAAAACAGGCAACAAATGCAATGAAAACAATGTAAATGCCAAACTGTTTCAATGCAACCAGAACATTAGAGCATATGGTTGAGCGTGAAACTGTGTGCTGTGTTTCTTACATTGGTCGTTTCATGTCGAGTGAATGTGTTTTGGGATGAGGATTGTGGTCCGTGTGGATCACTGGAAGTGTTCGGCCTGCAAAATGAGACACGATGAAACCATATTTGATATTTCTTAAATTAAAATTGAAGACAGGACAATGTGTTACACTCATTATTAAGCGCCTTGGGGCAACTGTTTGTTGTGATTTGGCGCTATATAAAAAATTGATTGATTGATTGATTGATTAAGGGACACGCATCACATCAAGGCCTCAAACTCTCTTTCATGCAGCGTGAAATGAGATTCCATCTGTAGATGTCTACCACCATGCCTTGCCAAATCACATGTACGGACACGACATAAGACAACGCTTCCTGATTGCATCACTACATCACAATCAGAGACAAAACTGGATCTACAAAGACTCCAATGTGGGGAATCAATCAGCTCTCTGATCGTGCCTGAATCTCTCCAGAACAGTGTTGCCATAGTTACTTTGAAAAGATACTTTATAGTTACTTCATTAGCAGCTGTGCACAACTTTATAACTAATGTAATGTAACCAATAAGGTAACTAGTAATCTAAGTTGGCTACTCTTAAGATGAAGTAATCAGCAAAGTAACTAATCAGCAAAGTAACTATTGCAAAGTAACTAATAGTAATGTTACTTTGCTGAGTACTAAATCTTAAAAATAACCAAGTTAGATTACTAGTTACTTCATTAGTTACATTCAGCAGCTCCCGATTAGTTGTCCGCAACTGCTAATGAAGTAACTGTTTAAAGTAAGTGTAAAATGTAACTGTAAAAAGTAACTAACTAATAATGTAGCTTTTCAAAGTAACTGTGGAAACACTGCTCCTGAACGTCTCAGTGGTAAACAGAAAGGCCAGCAAAGGACCAACATGGATAACTTGGTGTCCACTGTTCCCAAAATACTGCCCTCAGCCAGTGTCTATGTTAACCCATGATGTTTCATTATGTACATTAAGAGTATACTGAAAGTCATATTTTCCTGTTTTTGCCGTTGCAACAAACCTGTTTTGCATTAAGGAAATAGACTAAGAGTGATATCTTTCACTCGCTGGAAAGCAGCACACAACACAGTGCTGGTGTCGTTGCTAGTTTCCACCCAGTAAAGTTGACATTTTCATATACACCGCTCACATTCTTTAAATAGCACATACAGTGGCTTGCAAAAGTATTCAGCCCTTTGGTATTTCATGCATTTTAAGTTGTTTATGACATTTCAAATACAAAAAGTAAACCAGGCTTCTTAAAATAAAAATTTCTAAAATGATCTTCCTTAGACTCGAATTGAAAGTAAATCTCTACCACTTGATATAAATTAATTAAAAATATAAAAGCCAAGATGATGGGTTGCATAAGTAATCAGCCTCTTTGGTATAATACTTGTAAATAATCAGTTTAATTGCCAGTTTTCATCAGACAAGTCAGGGGATGGATGCATGAACATTTCCAAGTCGCTGAATACAGTGAGGAAAATAAGTATTTGAACACCCTGCGATTTTGCAAGTTCTCCCACTTAGAAATCATGGAGGGGTCTGACATTTTCATCTTAGGTGCATGTCCACTGTTAGAGACATAATCTAACAAAAATAAAAAAAATCCGGAAATCACAATGTATGATTTTTTTTTTTAATAATTTATTTGTATGTTACTGCTGCAAATAAGTATTTCAACACCTGTGAAAATCAATGTTAATATTTGGTACAGTAGCCTTTATTTGCAATTACAGAGGTCAAACGTTTCCTGTAGTTTTTCACCAGGTTTGCACACACTGCAGCAGGGATTTTGGTCCACTCCTCCATACAGATCTTCTCCAAATCTTTCAGGTTTGGAGTTTCAGCTCCCTCCAAAGATTTTCTATTGAGTTCAGGTCTGGAGACTGGCCAGGCCACTCCAGGACCTTGAAATGCTTCTTATGGAGCCCCTTCTTAGTTGCCCTGGCTGTGTGTTTGGGGTCATTGTCATGCTGGAAGACCCAGCCATGACCCATCTTCACTTGTCTTACTGAGAGAAGGAGGTTGTTGGCCAAAATCTCGCAATACATGACCCCATCCATCCTCCCTTCAATACGGTGCAGTCGTCCTGTCCCCTTTGCAGAAGAGCACCCCCAGACTATGATGTTTCCACCCCCATGCTTCACGGTTGGGATGGTTTTCTTGGGGTTGTTCTCATCTTCTAAACATGGTAAGTGAAGTTGATTCCAAAAAGCTCTATTCTGGTCTCATCTGACCACATGACCTTCACCCATGCCTCCTCTGGATCATCCAGATGGTCACTGGTGAACTTCAAATGGGCCTGGACATGTGCTGGCTTGAGCAGGGGGATCTTGCTGCCCTGCAGAATTTGAAACCACGACAGCATCATGTGTTAGTAATGTAATCTGTGTGATTGTGGTCCCAGCTCTCTTCAGGTCATTGACCAGGTCCTCCTGTGTAGTTCTGAGCTTTCTCAGAATCATCCTTACCCCACAAAGTGAGATCTTGCATGGAATCCCAGACTGAGGGAGATTGACAGTCATCTTGTGCTTCTTCCACTTTCTAATAAATAATCATAACAGTTGTTGTCTTTTACCAAGCTGCTTGCCTGTTGTCCTGTAGTCCATCCCAGCCTTGTACAGGTCTACAGTTTTGTCCCTGGTGTCCTTAGACAGCTCTTTGGTCTTGGCTATGGTGGACAGGTTGGAGTGTGATTGATTGAGTGTGTGAACAGGTGTGTTTTATACAGGTAACAAGTTCAAACAGGTGCAATTAATACAGGTAAAGAGTGCAGAATAAGAGGGCTTCTTAAAGAAAATTAACAGGTCTGTGTGAGCCAGAATTCCTGCTGGTTGGTAGGTGTTCAAATACTTATTTGCAGCAGTAACATACAAATAAATTATTAAAAATCATTCATTGTGATTTCCAGATTTTTTTTTTTTGATTGTGTCTCTCACAGTGGACATGCACCTAAGATGAAAATTTCAGACCCCTCCATGATTTCTAAGTGGGAGAACTTGCAAAACCGCAGGGTGTTCAAATACTTATTTTCCTCACTGTATTTCTTGAACTTTAATTACATCAGTTATGAACAGTATGGCACTCTATAGCAAGTCTGTGTGGAGTAGACATTCTCAAAAACTGAGTGACTGTGCAAGAAGGTGAAGAGTGAGGAAAGCCACCAAGACACCCATTTTGTATCCCCAGTTAAACAGCTTTGTGATGACGTGGTATAGAGGAGAGTTTTATTAAAAAGAAGACCTGAAAGTTCAGCTACAATTTGCCAGAAGGCACATCTGAGATGCAAGCCTAGATTTAATGCTTTGTATTATTTGTATGTATTTGAAATGCCATAAACAAATTAAAATACGTGAAATACCAAGGGGCTGAATACTTTTGCAAGCCACTGTAAGGGTCCCATGTGGGCGTTTTTATCTAAAACTGAGATATGGTCAAGTGCAAAGCTGGCATATTCATAGTTTCCACCTCCAGAAAGTGAGTGTTAGTCCAACAACAACAACAAAAAAAAGAAAACAAAACAACAACAAAACACATCTAAATTCCAATACAGTGTATTTCTAGTATATGGTATATGGTGGGTCTATGGCGGCATGTAAATGGTAAATGGACTGCATTTATATAGCGCTTTTCCATCTGTCTCAGACGCTCAAAGCGATTTACAATGATGCCTTACATTCACCCTGATGTCAAGGTGCTGCCATAGAAGGTACTCACTACACACTGGGAGCAACTAGGGGATTAAGGACCTTGCCTAAGGGCCCTTAGTGATTTTCCAGTCAGGGTGGGATTTGAACCAAGGATCCTCTGGTCTCAAGCCCAATGCTTAACCACTAGACCATCACCTCCCCCAGACCATGACCTTCTCTAATACATACATACATACAGGGATGTGCAATAGCACAGTATCAGACAGTGAAACTGAAATATACACAAAAATTATTCATTAATTTTCTATACCCCGTTTATTCCAGTTAATGGTCACGTGGGAGCTGAAGCCTATCAGTCACTGGGCGAGAGGTGGGGTACACCCTGAACAGGTTGCCGTTTATCGCAGGGCCACATATAGACAAACACATTTTCATGCTCACTCACACCTACGGTCAATTTAGAGCCACCCGACAAATGTTAACATTAAAATAAAATATCTAATGGAAAATCTCCCAAAAGGGAGTGGTCAGGACATTAAACATGTTTTGAAGACAAATGTGACAACCTGTGCTTTGACACAACAGCTTAAAACTAGCCGGTTACCCGCCCCAAGGCAGCTGTGATTCAGACTGAATCAAATGAAAACTTCATCTTCACCAACAAAGCTATCACCTCCCACCGATCCAGATTCCAGTTCCAGAGAACTCCTACGATGCGACTAAAGCTGCCTCAAGAAGAGACAACTGCTGCTATTACTACTAGTAATGCTGCTACTACTACTACTACTACTACTACTACTACGCCATGGCTACTGGCAAAAATGGAGAGGTAAAAAGTTAAAAGGAAACTTAATTCCACAGTTTTGTGCACCACAATGACTGGTGACCCTCTGACTGGCTTCAGTACACAATTTGCACTTGACTAATGAAGATGATACAGTCAACACTTTTTCATCCATTATCTTGACTGCAACTGGAACTTGACGTGCCCTAAAACGCTTGTGACATGCTGTTAATACAGTACCCTCAATGTCACAGTATCACTAAACTAGAATTAATTTAAAAAATATTAAACATTACTTTGATTAGACGAAGGCACAAACCAGAAATGGCACAAAACAATCCGGAAATGGCACAAAAAATCTGCCCATTGGGGAAAAAGCCACAAACCGGACAACATGGTCATAAAAAGCCACAAACTGATGGGAGACGAAGCCACAAACCAGAAATGGCACAAAAAAAATCTGCCCATGGTAGACAAAGCCATAAACCAGACAACACTGTCGTAAAAAGTCTCAAACCGATGGTAGGTTCTGTAACATTATTCAATTTTAAATTATTGTTTGATGATATATACACAGATAGTGAAGAGCTTCGCTCATTAATGTCAGCAACATCCAACATATAATGTGTGAAATACAAAGTGTTCCAATACTTTTGGAGGGCACAGTGTCCTAACCTTATGATGAGTGCAAAATGAGTGTGGTATTATTACTGTTTTATATAAGAATGTTTAATTTTCACTGTTGCTGCACTTTGTGTGAAATCATAGTCATATCGTATATCATATTGATATGACAATATTGAGATATGATAATTTGGCCATGTTGTACAGCCCTACTGTCAACTAGCTGAAAACTTTAAATATTAATTTACATCTACATTAAAAAAAAAATGCTTAAAGCGGCATGTAATTAGGGGAGACTGGGGGCAGAGCTCCCCCAGAAGCTGAAAGGTTTTTAGCCATTTTCCTGCTCCACCAAAGCATTTACTCAAAAAAAAAAAAAAAAGTCTGACATGGTGAGATGCTGAAGAGCTTCACTCTTCAGCATATACATATTAGTTACTTTTAGCAACTATCAATATCACTATCAATATTACACTAAAAACCACATCTGTCCTGACCTGAACAGAACAAACAACCTCCAAACCTTCAGTTTAATATGACTAATAATGTACACATGTTGTACATCCATTTGCACACTATATGTCAGTGAATGCATGTATTTTGTACTTACATTCTTTTGGTTTTAAATCTGGCTTCTGCAAAAAAAAAAAAAAAAGTCACGTTTAACCATTTTAAGCATCAAATATTGTTAGTTTAGCATCAACAGAATACAGGGTGTCTAAAAAAAAAAATGGACCCAAAAGTATATTGACAGCACAGAAAAAACAATCAATATTATCAGACATTTTCTGCATGACCATGTGGCTGAAGCATGTCATTTTTCTCCCCACTCCACAGTTTTTAGTTCAGTCTTTCCTTTTTGATATTTTAGTCCTTTATCTTTTATACTACATGATCAATGTAACCTCCTTGCCTGAAGTTTCCTAAGAAATAAATCATCCGTCTCCAGTTTTCCAGAAACTTAGCAAATTCAAGTCTCCTTGCCATTTGCTGGGGAGTATGTTTGCGCTGAGACTGAATTTGTATGGAAAGAGATGCAAGTCAGCCCTTAGGATGCGTTGCACAGAACTCAACGATTTTTGTTCTCTGAATTAGGGTCAACTGCGACATTTTTCCTGGACTTTAACATCTTGCAGAACAAACTTTAATGAGAAATGAAATGAGAAAAACACCATTATTTCCCATTAAAACCATTTCCTGGCATTCATATTTCAGAGTACTTTTGGGTACATTTTTTGACCTATATACAGAAAGGAGTCTAATCAGTCCTAAATCAGTCCTAAATGTAATCAGTCCCTTTGTGTTATTTAGAACAAGCATTCAGGATTAGCTGAATTAGCTCAATGCTTTATTACAAAATAGTCATACCGGTCTTAAATGTGGTGGTTTTGGTGACCTACTGAGAAAAACAGAGAATATGTAAGACATAAGAGGTTTATAACACTGAGGTTTTAGCAGAGTTGTCAGATACTTACTCTCTGGGCAAAGGTTTGGGTCGCACTGGGGGACGGTCATTCGTCGATTGAGAGCTGGAACCTAGAAGAGCACACGGTAAAATTAGAGGTTGCTGTGACGTAACATTTTATTGTAAGAACTAATAAATAAAATACTCTGAAAAGACTTTTTAAAAATTCATTTAGCTTATATGCACTTTTTAAAATACAGTAAATATTCAACTTCAGTAAAGTCAGTGAGGGGCAATTTGTAGAGGGTGCACATTCAGCAATGTTGTATTTTATTTTATTTTTGTTAAACAAGCTAGAATGATCCATAGAACCTCTCAGTTGGATGTGTTATGAAATTAAAAGAAAAAGAAAACCAGCCACGTGTGGCATGACACAATACTCACTGTTATCATCTGGATCACAAATTTCATACTCATCATCACCTGGGTGTTCCTGGACCTGGATCACCACAAATCCATGTTTCAGTTTCCAACTTTGCAAAGATCTCATTTAATATGATCTTCTGTTGTAAGTACTTACATGAGAAACAGGGGATTTGTTCATATTCATTCTAGGGAAAAATAAATTATTATTATTACTAGCAATTTTTGCATTTGTTAGTAGTTTTTTCTCATACAGTTTGTTTTGTCTTCCTCCTCCTCTCACTACACTACACAAAAAAGAACCGATCTGGAAAGGATAAGCAACAAGTTAGGGTAATAACAGATGTGGATGGTAAAGTGCTGACAAGTGATGAGAGTGTGTTTAGAAGGTGGAGGGAATATTTTGAGGAGCTGATGAATGAAGAAAATGAGAGCGAGAAAAGGCTGGATGATAATGAGAGAATAAATCGGGAAGTGCAAGAGATTAGTAAGAATAAAATGAGGGTAGCTATGAAGAGGATGAAGAGTGGAAAGGTACCCACTCCAGATGACATGATGTTAAGCGTTTGGGAACTGAGGACACTAATTGTTGAAGCTCTGTAGATGGAATTCTTTTCCTTTCTTGCTTGATGTATGACTTCAGTTATTCACCAGTCTGGGGTCTCCGTTGTATTTTGTGCTTCATAATGCGCCACGCATTTTCAATGGGCAACAGGTCTGGACTGCAGGCAGGCCAGTCTAGTACCCGCGCTCTTTTACTATGAAGCCACGCTGTTGTAACACATGCAGAATGTGGCTTGGCGTTGTCTTGCTGAAATAAGCAGGGACGTCCCTGAAAAAGACATTGCTTGGATGGCAGCATGTGTTCCTCCAAAACCTGGATGTACCTTTCAGCACTGATGGTGCCATCACAGATGTGTAAGTTGCCCATGCCATGGGCACTAACACACCCCCATACCATCACAGATGCTGGCTTTTGAACTTTGCGCTGGTAACAATCTGGATGTTTTTTTCCCTCCTTTGTCCAGAGGACACGACGTCCATGATTTCCAAAAACAATTTAAAATGTGGACTCATCAGACCACAGCACACTTTTCCACTTTGCATCTGTCCATTTCAAATGAGCTCGGGCCCAAAGAAGGCGGCATCATTTCTGGATGTTGTTGATGCATGGCTTTCACTTTGCATGGTAGAGTTTTAACTTGCACTTGTAGATGTAGCGACAAACTGTGTTAACTGACAATGGTTTTCTGAAGTGTTCGTGAGCCCACGTGGTAAGATCCTTTACACGATGATGTCGGTTTTTAATGCAGTGCCGCCTGAGGGATCAAAGGTCACGGGCATTCAGTGTTTATTTTCGGCGTTGCCGCTTATGTGTAGAAAGTTCTCCAGATTATCTGAATCTTCTGATTAAATTATGGACTGCAGATGACAGAATGCCTAAATTCCTTGCAACTGAACGTTGAGAAACATTGTTCTTAAACTGTTGGACTATTTTTTTCATGCAGTTGTACACAAAGTGGTGATCCTCGCCCCATCTTTGCTTGTGAGCGGCTGAGGGATGCTCATTTTATACCCAATCATGACACTCACCTGTTTGTAATTAACCTGTTCACCTGTGGAATGTTCCAAACAGGTGTTCTTTGAGCATTCATCAACTTTCCCAGTCTTTTGTTGCCCCGTCCCAGCTTTTTTGAAACGTGTTGCTGGCATCCATTTCAAAATGCGCAAATATTTGCACAAAAACCAAAAAGTCTATCAGTTTGAACATTAAATATCTTGTCTTTGTGGTGTATTCAACTGAATACACACTCAACAAAAATATAAATGCAACACTTTTGGTTTTGCTCCCATTTTGTATGAGATGAACTCAAAGATCTAAAACTTTTTCCACATACACAATTTCCCTCAAATATTGTTCACAAACCAGTCTAAATCTGTGATACTGAGCACTTCTCCTTTGCTGAGATAATCCATCCCACCTCACAGGTGTGTTATATCAAGATGCTGATTAGACACCATGATTAGTGCACAGGTGTGCCTTAGACTGCCCACAATAAAAGGCCACTCTGAAAGGTGCAGTTTTATCACACAGCACAATGCCACAGATGTCGCAAGATTTGAGGGAGCGTGCAATTGGCATGCTGACAGCAGGAATGTCAACCAGAGCTGTTGCTCGTGTATTGAATGTTCATTTCTCTACCATAAGCCGTCTCCAAAGGCGTTTCAGAGAATTTGGCAGTACATCCAACCAGCCTCACAACCGCAGACCACGTGTAACCACACCAGCCCAGGACCTCCACATCCAGCATGTTCACCTCCAAGATCGTCTGAGACCAGCCACTCGGACAGCTGCTGAAACAATTGGTTTGCATAACCAAAGAATTTCTGCACAAACTGTCAGAAACCATCTCAGGGAAGCTCATCTGCATGCTCGTCGTCCTCCAGTTCGTCGTCATAACCGACTTGAGTGGGCAAATGCTCACATTCGCTGGCGTTTGGCACGTTGGAGAGGTGTTCTCTTCACGGATGAATCCCAGTTCACATTGTTCAGGGCAGATGGCAGACAGCGTGTGTGGCATCGTGTGGGTGAGCGGTTTTCTGATGTCAATGTTGTGGATCGAGTGGCCCATGGTGGCGGTGGGATTATGGTATGGGCAGGCGTCTGTTATGGACGAAGAACACAGGTGCATTTTATTGATGGCATTTTGAATGCACAAAGATACCATGACGAGATCCTGAGGCCCATTGTTGTGCCATACATCCAAGAACATCACCTCATGTTGCAGCAGGATAATGCACGGCCCCATGTTGCAAGGATCTGTACACAATTCTTGGAAGCTGAAAATATCCCAGTTCTTGCATGGCCGGCATACTCACCGGACATGTCACCCATTGAGCATGTTTGGGATGCTCTGGACCGGCGTATACGACAGCGTGTACCAGTTCCTGCCAATATCCAGCAACTTCGCACAGCCATTGAAGAGGAGTGGACCAACATTCCACAGGCCACAATTGACAACCTGATCAACTCTATGCGAAGGAGATGTGTTGCACTGCATGAGGCAAATGGTGGTCACACCAGATACTGACTGGTATCCCCCCCAATAAAACAAAACTGCACCTTTCAGAGTGGCCTTTTATTGTGGGCAGTCTAAGGCACACCTGTGCACTAATCATGGTGTCTAATCAGCATCTTGGTATGGTACACCTGTGAGGTGGGATGGATTATCTCAGCAAAGGAGAAGTGCTCACTATCACAGATTTAGACTGGTTTGTGAACAATATTTGAGGGAAATGGTGATATTGTGTATGTGGAAAACGTTTTGGATCTTTGAGTTCATCTCATACAAAATGGGAGCAAAACCAAAAGTGTTGCGTTTATATTTTTGTTGAGTGTAGGTTGAAGAGGATTTGCAAATCATTATATTCTGTTTTTAATTTACATTTCACACAATGTCCCAACTTCATTGGAATTGGGGTTGTGCAAGGATAGTGTGACAGTAGTGAGATGCACAGTAGGAATGACAGATTCATTTGTGGGGTTATACCAGACCTGGCACCAGACACAGATTTGTGGAGGAGCCTTGCATTGCTCTGAAGGGAGCACTTTTTTAAAGGCCAGAAGTGTAAAGTCCTATTTAATCAGGGGGTTCTCCCCTGGGATATTTAAAAACTTGAACTGTTGAATATGCATTTATAACATAGTTTGAGATGGAAAGAGCAATCTTCTCATGTCTGACTCACGTGAACAAAGTACAGGGCTGTAGAGCAAGCATAGGTTAAATGCATGTAAGCGCAGTTTAAATGCACCTCTAACATTGGGCTACTGAATAGGATTTAAAAAGTTCATGCACCTCCTTTATGCACTAAATACAAGTATAGGCTAAACATTCTTAAGAGACTGTTTATTACTGTTACCAGCAGGGCACGCGACTCATACCCAACATGAGTTATCCGTAACGGTGAAATTCACAGTTTCTTTCACTGTCTCTTTCACTCTCTTCTAGGACCCTCCATGGTCCTTGATTAAAGAAACGGCGTATATCTATATTTTAGTTTTTTATTTAGTTTTTTCACTTCTCACTCTCTTTCACAGCTAGTTCCAGTAGTCAACACAAATAATTTCTGTTTTATGTTTCTGTTTTACCCAGATCATTTTATGAACCAATCAAATCATTCACCATTATTTTAGTAAAAATCAGATGAAGCACAGTGAGTTTTTCCAATATTATTGTGAATCATCTATATTGGAATTTGTACAAATTGTAATCATGGTAGCCTGTGATTTTTTTTTTTTTTTTTGGTGGTTGGTGACTGACTGACAGGCTTGTCTGTCCAGGGCAGTTCCAACTGACTCAGAGGGTGGGCAAGGCACCCTAAGGCCAGCCCATGATGCCAGTTATGGATTACACGAAGGATCACCTTTGAGTCTTTTCTTGTTTGCAGTGGTGATGGACAGGTTGATGGATAAGATCCGATAGGAGTTTCCATGTACTATGATGTTTACAGACCGTTGTGATCTGTAGTACGAAAAGAGAGCAGATTGAGTCTAGTCTGGAAATGTAGAGATATGCTCTGGAGAGCAGGAGAATGAAAGTCAGTAGGACTGAGTACATGTGTTTGAATGAGAGGGAGCCCAGTGGAATAGTGCAGTTACAAGTAGTAGTAGTAGTACAAGAGGTGGTGAAAGTAGATGAGTTTAAATACTTAGCGTCAACTATCCAAAGTAATGGAGAGTGTGGTAGAGAGGTGAATAAGAAAGTACATGCAGGATGGAGTGGGTGGAGAAAGGCGGCAGGAGTGATTCGTGGCAGACGAATATCTGCAAACGTGAAGGGGAAAGTTTACAAGACAGTAGTGAGACCAGCTATGTTGTATGGCTTAGAGACGGTGGCACTACAAAAAAGACAGGAGGCAGAGCTGAAGGTGGCAGAACTGAAGATGTTGCAATTCTCTTTGGGAGTGACGAGGATGGACAGGATTAGGAATGAACATATCAGAGGCTAGCTCTGTTTGGAGACAAAGTTAGAGAGGCAAGATTGAGATGGGTTGGACGTGCAAAGGAGTGACCCAGGGTATATAAGGAGAAGGATGCTGAGGATAGATCCACCAGACAGGAAGAGAAGACGGAGGCCAAAGAGGAGGTTTAAGGATGTGCAGCTGGTTCGTGTAACAGGAAGATTCAGAGGACAGGTTGAGATGGAAATGATTGATTGGCTGTGGTGACTCCTAATGGAAGCAGCCGAAGGAAGAAGAAGATGCTGTCTGCAAAGAAATAGACATTAAAGTAAAAGTAAGAATCACTGCATTTTTTTAAAATATTGCATGTTCCCTATCATTCCAACTTTTCCTGATTTGGTGTTGTAATTATGCAAGAAGAAGCAGAAACCAGCCAAATAAGACCAAAAAAAAAAAAGAATTGGCGAACCATGAAAAATTCAATCCACTGTTGGGAGGGACACACGGTCAGACAGGCGTGAACGATCCCGCGACAACAGTTTTGTGCACTCTCGTATGCGCGTGCATGAACACAGTGGGAGGACATACATCGTGCGCACACAGCAGCAGCAGCGATTATATGCTGGACATATTATTTATGCTGTGCATTAATCAACAAAAATGTGTCAGCACAAAATAATGTGCGTGCACAGAACATCATAAGAATGAATGTACTGTTTAAATGTAAGACAGTCATGTTACTGGCCATGATTATGTTCTCACTGTATAAACAACAACAACCCCCCCCCCCCCCCCCCCCACACACACACACACACACACAAAAACACAACTGCACTTTTTAAGATTTAATTCTTGTTATACAATACAAGAATTATCTTCCTCCTGGACATACATAAGGAAGTAATGAACTGACATGGATGACTTTTTCTTCCTTTTATTTTTTACATGAATGACCTGATGCGCTCATGTCATGGACACATGAGCCGGCTCCACATGTCCCTCTGTCCAGCATGCACTGAAGCGCTGGTGACCGCATTGCAAAGGTTATATGTGATGTGATTTATTACAATGTGAGGAGAGCCCGCCGATGCACCCGCCTCGTGGTGGCGTCTCGTTAGGTGATATTCTACATGGCATGATATGTATTCCCCAGCAGTGTGTAGTGATTATGCAGTGGTCAGGTGCAGCTTTGACTGCATGCACATCGCTGTGCACACTGAGATGTGGCTGGGGCGATCCAGTTTGTTTTTATTTTTCCCCATGTCGTCATCATTTGCAGACACACGTGCAGCACTGTGCCTTGCACATGGGTGAGTGGAGCACATGTGACAATATCTACCCTATCCCTATCTTTGCGTTGTGCTGACGTGGTGGTCAGCTGTGATGTGGAGCGGTGCACGCTGCAGGTCCGCAGCACTGGCCACGGCCGGTGGTCAGCCCCATCCCTGCTTGATTTTGAATGTCATCCAACCCATGACGTGAGTACATGTCAACCATGGTCCCCTGACAAATGCATAAATCTAGTGTGTATGTGCATATGTGACCATGTCAATCAATACATGATCGGCATACGACACCCCCACCTTCCCATTGAAACAACATGCTCACATAGATGGACTCACAGCTACAACCTGTGGGTTCATTGAGCTGACCACGCTGATTTTTCTGTGAGGCTGTCAGTCAGGCTGACATGACAGACAGAACGTGTTGATGCTGCAATCGCGTGTCACGTGACATGCCTGCCTGGTCGGCTGGCACACTGGCACTGTGACATGCAGCTGGGCTGGCTCTTATTGTCATCTCTGTTGTGGTGGTGTGGGTTTGCGATATGCCATGGTGTTCCGCAGCTGTTAGCTGTGCCATCATGGAAATGACAGCCATCTAGCTTTGTGGACTTTGGTGACGATGATCACACTGCACTGCAGCCACATCTGTGACCTCAGCCGCACCTCGACTATAGGCTCGTGGTGTGGGGGGATTGACAAACTCACATGCCATCTGTATTGCGGCAGGGGGGCACACCGCACACTCGCATGCCATTTGTGTTGGGGACACACACACCGCACACTCACGTGTAATTTGTGTTGCTCGGTAACACACTCATAGGGCACTTAGAAAATGTATGTCTATTTGCACAGCCAGCTTGAAAGTAGTTCGACACTGCCAATAATTTCGTGCAGCTCCTTGGCCGCGGCATGATATGTCCAACCTGTGTATGACATGATGTACGAATGTTGCGAACATGATCAGATGGCAGTGTGACCTCATCTTGCCTGCCGTTCGAATGGGTTTCCTGCACGAGCGGCACACGAATATAGAGTGCATGTTACGTGCCTGAATGGATGTGGTGACTGCTGTACCAGGCGTTTGAGTGTAGCTCTGATTTTCCACGAGTGCCTTCATGCGCCATTCTGCCTCAATGGTGTTATGTGTGAAGGGGCCATTACAACATTAATCAAAATAAAGGCTTGAAAATAAAGGTTTTGAAAAGTAATTCCCAATAAAGGATGCACATCATCATGCTATGCGCAAGCCATATCCAAAAGCTGAGGCTGATCTGATGAATAGTCAGAGAGATATGCGAGCCACATACTCCCACTCACACAGATGCTTCTTATTTTATAGATAGATAAAAACATTCTCACTGACTTTACATATATACTGTTTCACTAAATTATAATATGTGCAGTGGAGAAAATTCAGTTTGGAAGGTTTTAGCTGAGGTTTATGTAAAGTTTATCTGCAACTGTGACTTCCTCTCCTCCATTTGATGGTGAAGGTAATAAACATTCTCATTGTGTCTATTGTCATGGTTTCGAGTCCTACCTGGGGTTTGCTATTGGTGGTAAACAAAGTGGCAATGCTGCAGGGGCTGGACACGGTCTGTAGGGCAGATATGACCCAATAATAATGACATTATACACTTTATTAGTTAAAATATAGAAACAAAACCAGCTCACAAACAGAATATTCAAACTGACCTGTTTGCTGGTGCACACCTTTCCTTTAAAGTCACCAGAAAAAGGTAAAAAATATTAATACGACATTTAATAACTTTGAAAAAAATCACTTAAGCCCTTATAAAATGTACTTTAAGAAACCTACCTGTTGGTCGGGAACTTCATAAAAATCTGAAACAGAAACAAAAAGAATGAATGAATGAATGATCAAATACATGAATGAATAAATAAATAAAAAGAGTAAATACAGCATCTTGAAAGTATTCACAGAAATCACATGTACACAAGTATTCACAGCCTTTGCTCAATACTTTGTTGATGTACCTTTTGGCAGCAATTATAGCTTCAAGTCTTCTGCCCATTCCTCTTTGTAGCATCTCCCAAGCTCCATCAGGTTGGATGGGGAGCATTGGTGCACAGCCATTTTCAGAGATGTTCAATTGGATTCAGGTCTGAGCTCCGGCTGGGCCACTTAAGGACATTCATCAGTTTGTCCTGAAGTCACCCCAGTCTGAGGTCAAGAGCCTTCTGGAGCAGGTTTTCATCCTGGATGTGTCTGTACACTGCTACATTTATCTTCCCCTCAATCCTGACTAGTCTCCCTGTTCCTGCCACTGAAAAACATCCCCACAGAATGATGTTGCCACCACCATGAAGCATGGTGGTGGCAACATCAGAGATGGTGCCTGCCTCCTCCAAATGTAACTGTTCTGGTTTTGCCCCAGTGGTCCGTTTGCCTGTGGTTTTTGGTTCTATATATATTTTTTGGGTTGTCATCTGTCTGTTGCCTGTGAATCCTGTCCTTGTAGTTTACACACTATGTTCTACTTTCCAGAGGTGTCAAGTAACGAAGTACAAATACTTCGTTACTGTACTTAAGTACACTTTTTAGGTATCTATACTTTACTCCATTACTTATTTTTCTGCCTACTTCCGACTTCTACTTATTACATTTTCACACAAGTATCTGTACTTTCTATTCCTTACATTTTTAAAACAAACAGCCTCGTTACTCTTGGCTTCAGCGCCGGTGGATGTGCGCTGACAGCGCACATCCACCGGCGCGGCTTTACCGAGGTGCCAGCGCGGATTTATCTGACCATGGGTCCGAAGAAGGCACTGACGGCGGAGGAGGGAGACGATATCAAGAAGTCCCTGGACTTTTTGTCTGAGGAAATCTCTGTTGTTAAAATGCAGCAGAAATCCATTATGGAGCTGGTGGAAGAAGTGAAGGCTCTCCGGATCCAGAATGCCGAGAAAGACCGGCGTCTGGTGTACCTGGAGAACCGTGTTGCAGAGTTGGAACAGTACACAAGGATGAACGACGTTATTATTACAGGAATTCATATTAAACCTCGATCCTACGCACGGGCGGTGTCAGAAGACAGCGGAGGGGAGGCCAGCGAGCAGGAGGCCAGCTCAGTGGAACAACAGGTGGCTGACTTCCTGCAATCTAAAGGTATTCAAATGGACTGTAATAACATTGAAGCGTGCCACCCCCTGCCCAGGAGAGAGGATGGAGACAAGCGAGCTGTTATAATGAGGTTTGTCAACAGAAAACATAAAATGGCATTGTTAAAACAGGGACGGAAACTTAAAGGAACAAACATATTCATCAATGAACATCTGACCAAAAGAAACGCAGACATCGTCAGAAAAGCTCGTCTCTTAAAAAAGCAGGGAAAAATTCAACAGACATGGACATCCAACTGCAAAACATTCATCAAACTGAACGGAACACCAGAACAAGCGAAGGTTATGGTAATCAGGAACATCAAGGAACTGGACAAATACGACCAATAAGGTATGAGGACACAAACACATCACAACACCATGACACAGACCAGAGGAACCTATTCATCTACTACATCATCTACATCTGGAGACAAGAAGGATATAACTGGCAGGATTGCTGATCATGGAAAACTAGAACTGAGAACATTTAAATACACAGACCACAATGTACTGGACTTGGAGCACGATATAGACCCCGACAATAATTTCTTCTCAAATATTAATGACAGTTGTTGCTATTATACAGATGAACAGTTTAATCGGATCATTAAAACGGATAACAAATTATCAATAATCCATTTCAACAGCAGAAGTCTGTATGCAAACTTTAACAACATTAAAGAATATTTAAGTCAATTTAAAAAAAAAATTAACATAATTGCTATATCAGAAACATGGATCAATGAAGATAAAGGAATGGATTTTGAACCAGTCGAAGCAGTGGTTTGCAGATTGAAGCAATGCTTCAACCTATTGTTTCGTTTATTCTTTCTTTCTTTCGCTTAATTTTCCCCCGCTAAAACCCTAAAGAGCATACTTCTGTGAGTATTATTTACCTTTTCTATGTTAAACCGACCTGTTATGGTCTTCTGAAACAGTTGATAGATGTATTTTATAACTTAAAAATGGGAGCGACGCTAACACGTTAGCATGTCTATGGCATTTTCAATGTTAAAAGTTAGCATGAAGCAGTTCCAGCTGTCTTCACGTTCGGGTGCATTTGTTTTCAAATTGTAATATTTCTTAAATTTATTTTTGTTTATATATTAATAATCTAATGATAATTATTATATAGAATTTCAGAGAAAGAGACAAAAAGAACCTGAATAGAAACACAACAGAAAATAAAATATAAAAGCAACTAACAATGAACATACATACATACAGAAATAAATAAGTGTTTCCTGTGAACACCTAGTGACTCTTACACCTCCATTTCATCCCTGTTTTATTTAAGTTTAATGACAGTTTATTTCGGTCAAACCATATTGTCAATGTGTTAATTTCTTCAGTGATTTCCTAGAAAACTGCTGCATCCTAGTAAGAGCAGAATACTACTGGAATGAATCTGAATAAGGAAAGTTTTTTTTTTTTTTTCTCACTAAATGGATGCTGCACTCACTCCAGTTTATTGTCTGGAATAGTCCCAGATTGCATTTCAGAGCTTCTAGAATTGAAACATTTTCATGCAGGTGGTGTTGGGGGGTAATTTTGGGTTTTGGGTCTTGGGCCACATGTAGAACGAATCAGTTATTAAATTAAGCTTTCAATTCATATAGTGGCATCTACCTTTTTTTTTTTTTTTTTTTTTTTTTTTAAGGTTACTTTATACTTTTATACTTTAAGTAGGTTTTTAAGCACATACTTTTTCACTTTTACTTGAGTAAAAAGGTCAAGTTGATACTTCAACTTTTACCAGTGTTTTTAAACTGCAGTATCTATACTTCTACTTAAGTAACAAATGTGTGTACTTTTGACACCACTGCTACTTTCTGCTTTTGTCTCCTTCTTCAGGTATGTGTGTGGGTGTGTCACCTCTTGTCTGTCATGTGTCTTCTGTTCCTCGCTCCCGGTGAGTGGGTGTGTCTTCGCTGGTCTGTCATGTACTCCTGTCTCCCTACACCCTGCATGTGTGTGTGTGTGTGTGTGTGTGTACGTTGTCTCTGTCTGTCTTTTGTGTCTGGTGTGTGTTGCCATCCTCGGTGTATGTTGATCATGTGTTTTTGGTTACGTGTCTGCCCCCAGTCCGTCTTTCCACCTGCTTCCTGTGCTCAGTTTATTCTTTGTTCCATATCCTTGTTCTGTTTTTTTTCTGGGTTTTGGTTTTGAGTGAAGTTTGGTTCTGATTGTCATTATGTTTTATCACCCTGATTTGTCATTTTCAGTTTTCTATGGGTTGCCTTTTGTCACCTCTGTGGATGTTTTTGATTTCCATGTTATTTCTTGTCTGCTGCGGTTTAGGCTGGTGATTGTAGTTTATTTCTTACTAACCTTTTGTTGTTTGTATTATTATTATTATTATTCTATCACTGGTTATTTGTCTGTTTAATTAATTGTCTTCCTGTGTTCCGTTCTTTCACGTGCCCCTTTAGTTCCACCTCAGTGAATGTCACACACCTGTTGTCACTTTCATCTTTGTTATTTAAGCACTTCCTTGTTGCCTATGTTTTGACAGTGTTCATTGTGACTGTCTCTCTGGTCTCTGCACTTCCGTGTACGTTCTGTGAGTATATGCCATCATTCAGTATTTCCAAACTCCCCGTGTTTTTCTTGCCTTTGGTTGTTTGACTCCATACGATTTTGTGTTTTTGGACTCCGTTCCCTGAGCCCCCCATTTTACACACTATGTGGATTTGGTCACTTTGGCTACACTTGTATAATAAATCACCTTGGATTCTCACATAAATCCCACATCTGGCTGCCTGCAATACTGGGATCATTTTCTGACTCTTAGTGAACTTAACTGAACAATCATGCCTGGCATTCACTCCAAAGACTTCAATCTTTGTCTTATCAGACCAGAGAAGTTTGTTTCTCATAGTCTGAGAGTCCTTCAGGTGCCCTTTCACAAACTCCAGATGGGCTGCCATGTGCCTTTTACTAAGGAGTGGCTTCTGTTTGACCACTCTACCATACAAGCCTGATTGGTGGATTACTGCAGGGATGGTTGTCTTTCTGGAAGGTTCTTCTCTCTCCACAGAGGAATGCTGGAGCTCTCACAGAGTGACCATAGAGTTCTTGGTCACCTCCCTGACGAAAGCCCTTCTCTCTGATTGCTCAGTTTAGATGGGCAGTCAGCTCTAGGAAGAGTCCTGGTGGATCCCAACTTCTTCCATTTATGCATTACGGAGGCCACTGTGCTCATTAGGACCTTCAAAGTAGTGGAAATGTTTATGTATCCTTCCCCAGATTTGTGCCTTGAGACAATCCTGTCTCGGAGGTCTACAGACAATTCCTTTGACTTCATGCTTGGTTTGTGCTCTGACATGCACTGTCAACTGTGAGACCTTATATGTAGACAGGTATGTTCTTTTCCAAATCATGTCCAGTCAATTGATTTTACCCCAGGTGGACTCCAATTAAGCTGAAAAAACATCTCAAGGATGATCAGTGGAAAGAGGATGCACTTGAGCTCAATTGTGAGCTTCATGGCAAAAGCTGTGAATACTTATCTACAGTGGGGTAAAAAGTATTTAGTTAGTCCCTGATTGTGCAAGTTCTCCTACTTAGAAAGATGAGAGAGGTCTGTAATTTTCAACATAGCTACACTTCAACTGTGAGAGACAAAATGAGAAAAAAAAAAAAAAAAATCCAGGAAAACACATTGCAGGATTTTTTTTTTTTTATGAATTTATTTGTACATTATGGTGGAAAATAAGTATTTGGTCAATAACAAAGATTCAACTCAATACTTTGTAACATAATCTTTGTTGGCAATGACAGAGGTCAAACATTTCCTGTAAGTCTTCATCAGGTTTGCACACACTGTAGCTGGTATTTTGGCCCATTCCTCCATGTAGATCTCCTCTAGAGCCATGATGTTTTGGGGCTGTCGCTGGGCAACACAGACTTTCAACTCCCTCCACAAATTCTCTATGGGGTTGAGGTCTGGAGACTGGCTTGGCCAATCCAGGACCTTGAAATGCTTTACAGAGCCACTCCTTCATTGCCCGAGCGGTGTGTTTGGGATCATTGTCATGCTGGAAGACCCAGCCACGTTGCATCTTCAGTGCTCTCACTGAGGGAAGGAAGTTTTGGCTTAAAATCTCATGATACACGGCCCTGTTCATTCTTCCCTTAACACTGATCAGTCGTCCTGTCCCCTTTGCAGAAAAACGGCCCCAAAGCATGATGTTTCCACGCCCATCCTTCACAGGATATGGTGTTCTTGGAATGCAACTCAGCATTCTTCTTCCTCCAAACAGGACGAGTTGAGTTTTTACCAAAATGTTCTATTTTGGTTTCATCTGACCACATGATATTCTCCTAATCCTCTTCTGGATCATCCATATGCTCTCTGGCAAACTTCAGATGGGCCTGGACATGTACTGGCTTAAGCAGGAGGACACGCCTGGCATTGCAGGATTTGAGTCCCTCTCTGCGTAGTGTGTAGCCTTTGTTACTTTGGTCCCAGCTCTCTGCAGGTCATTCATCAGGTCCCTCTGTGTAGTTCTGGGATTTTTGTTCACCGTTCTCATGATCATTTTGACCCCACGGGATGACATCTTGCGTGGAGCCCCAGATCGAGGGAGATTGTCAAAGGTCTTCTATGTCTTCTATTTTCTTACAATTGCTCCCACAGTTGATTTATTCACACCAACCTGCTTGACTACTGTAGATTCACTCTTCCCAGCCTGGTGCACATCTACAATTTTCTTCCTGGTGTCCTTCGACAGCTCTTTGGTCTTGGCCATGGTTGGGTTTGGAGTCTGATTGTTTGAGGCTGTGGATACGTGTCTTTTATACAGATAACGAGTTCAAACAGATGCCATTAATACAGGTAACAAGTGGAGGACAGAAGAGCTTCTTAAAGAAGAAGTTGCAAGTCTGTGAGAGCCAGAACTCTTGCTTGTTTGTGGGTGACCAGATACTTATTTTCCACCGTAATTTACAAATAAATTCTTTAAAAATCCTACAATGTGATTTCCTGGATTTTTTTTCCTCATTTTGTCTCTCATAGCTGAAGTGTACCTATGTTGAAAATTACAGACCTCTCTCATCTTTCTAAGTAGGAGAACTTGCACAATCAGGGACTGACTAAATACTTTTTTACCCCACTCTACATGTGATTTCTTAGTTAGTTTTAATCATTTGCAAAAAAAAAACAAAAAAAAAACAACCAAACAAACAAAAAAACCCTAAACTTTTTTTCACATTATGGGGTATTGTGTGGAGAATTTGTAGGAAAAAAAATTCATCCATTTTGGAATAAGGCTGTAACATAACAAAATGTGGAAAATGTAAGGCTCTCTGATTACTTTCTGGATGCACTTTAGATTTCAGTGAACAGTAATGACCAAACTAAAATCTATGGTAGTTTACCAGGAGTGGGTGGTTGACCGGGTGAAGGTTTTGGCAGCACAGGGTGCCTCCCTGGTCTTCTCACACCATGCATCAGGTGATCTGAGGAAGAACAACAGAAGGATTTTAATAACCTCTGCCAAGAAGGTCTTGTTTTTGTTGCAGTTTGTCAGTCAGCCAAAGAGTCAGGTAGCAAGATATCTCAAAAAGACATAGATTTTGATTAAATTTGGTACAGAGGTCAGCCCTGAGCCCAGGACAGTGGGCCTCATTTACGAATATGAGTGCAGAAATGTTCTTACTCTCCACATAAAAGAAGTGTGTGCAGAAAAATCACCGCTGGATTGTGTGCAGAAAAATCACCACCGGATTGATGACATGTGCGTACCCGCCAATTTTGTTCCCACCACCATGCGTACATTTGTGAATCAGAATCACTCTAAACTGACAGGCACGTGCATGCCAGGTGCAGTCTATATACAATATGGCCACACATCTACAGCATTTTTCCATACAAGGACAATCCGTTTGTTGTGCCACGAAGAGCAGCGCTATGCAGAATGAAGACAGATGTTGGTTGTGAATAAGACATGGCACCACAATTAAATAGAGACAGAAGAATTTCACAACAGCAGGAAGTGAAATAATTGCGTCAAAGCTGGAGGCAAATAAAGACTGGCCGAAAAGCTCTGTGGCCTAAGGTTTTGACAAGAAAAAGTTATTGACAAAAAATGAATTGCAGACCAAAATTGCTATAAACATGAGGAGGAAGTGACATCATCATGAAGTGGTATTTGTTGGAGGAATGACTCACAAAGTGCTGATCTACCAAGAACCATCACTCACATCATTTATTTATAATTAAATGATATTTGCAAATTTTGTGTTTTCTGAAAATAATAAGTGCAGAACAAAATACTATGTAAATGACTATGGCATTGTTGTTGGCAAAAAGTTAATTAATTAGTTCAAACAACATGTTTTTATATACCCCAAATGTTCTTTAAAATAAATCCAATTCATAAATTTAACTCAGCTGCAGATTTAATGATGGTAGTAATTGTTGTGAGTGACTGATCAATTATAGGTTATATATAATTACATATTATTATAATTATATAAACATTTCAATAAAGGAAAAACTGTGACATTGCAATATGAACATTCTCATATACTCCACTGTACATAGCCAACTAACTGAACTGGTATAGGTGATGATGACAGCATGTGATGAAGATGAAAAGTTCACGGTTATGTAATACATTAGTGAATTAAATTATTTTGTTTAATAATATTAAATTTTTAAATAATAAAGCCTTCAAAACACAAACAGAATTAATATACTATGTATTTAGTTAAAAAGGTGTGTTTTTACCCAAGGCCATCAAATATGGTTATCGAAGGCTTTGTGTCCATCCATCCGTTACTCTTATAACTGCCAAAGTCTTTGAATTCACAGGGACCATTCTTGGGACACAGACTTTGGACAAGTTTGAAGATGGCTAAACTTGACCTATTTTAAGAGCTATTTTAAAAAGCAACATTCTGTTTCATATTTTTATGCTATGAATCATGCATAAAACTTTTGTTTATTTTACATCACTGGCTGGTCTCACTCTGGTGCTTTAAAACGGCTTTGTTTATCTGTAAATATAAAATGTTTCTCATATATTTTGTAAAAGGCTGTGAGAAATAAACACTTCTAAAACTGAAAATGCTTTTAGTGTAACCTGATAACACCTCTGGGGTGATTTACAAGACATTTCGTGGACGCTATCATGGTCACGTCACCGGCTGGTCTAGCTAGCTGCTAACCTTGCTTCATTTGTGTGTAAATATAACATCTTTCTCATATGCTATGTAAAAGCTGCTGACAAATAAACACTTCTAAAACAAAATGGTACTTTTGTAACCTGATAACACCTCGAGTGATTTACAAGACATCTCGCGGACATCAGTGTGCACGCTAACTTCCGCTAACTCAAAGTTAACTATCACGCTTGTCAAAAGCTCATGTATGTGCACACGCACGCTCTCCTGCAGATGCCATTAAAACGTAAAAAAAAAAAAATATTGTTTAAGATTTATTGATTGATTGAGTTTCTTTTTCAGCATTAGTATAAACATACAGAGGTGAATGTGTCAATGATACACTGATAACACAACAAAGAATAAATGCTTACTTCCATTGTGGTCCTTGAGAAATTATCACATCACAAAATAGAGGGGCTTGATTGAACATGTACAAATTATACATAAGACAATAGCATCTTTAATAATTAATGTAAATAACAATAAATGTATATATAAGGAATGCGGTCTTGCCCCAAGTGAAAGAGTTTAAGTGCCTCGGGGTGTTGTTCACAAGTGAGGAGACAATGGAGTGTGAGATTGGCCGGAGAATACACGCAGTAGGGGCGGTATTGCCTTCACTCTGCTGTACTGTTGTGATGAAAGGGGGCTGAGCCAAAAGACGAAGCTCTCGATCTACTCGTCAATCTTCATTCCTACTCTCACCTATTGTTATGAGGATTGGGTTGAAGTGTTTGAAAATGAGTGATGAGTGACTGTGTGTGTGTGTATACACACACACACACACACACACACACACACACACACACACACACACACACACACACACACACACACACACACACACACACACACACAGTTTTGCTCAAAAGTTTACATACCCTGGCAGAATTTTTGCTTTTTTGGCCATTTTTAAAAGAATATGAATGACAACACAAAAACGTTTTTCCCACTCATGGTTAGTGGTTGGGTGAAGCCATTTATTGTCAAACAAATGTGTTTCCTCTTTTTAAATCAAAATGACAAGAGAACTACCCAAATCAACATGAACAAATGTTTACATACCCCTGTTCTTAATACTGTGTATTGCCCCCTTTAACATCAATGACACCTTGGAGTCTTTTGTGGTAGTTGTGCACGAGGCTCTCTGATGGTAAAGCTGCCACTGAATATGTTTTGGACTTTATTTACATCAATTACAAAGAAATACAAACAATATGGCACTCTATGGTATTTCTGTGTAGGCTCTCAGTTGTCCAGGTGGTTTCCATAGTAGAGAAGCTTGAATCTTTGACTGGACTGGGTTGCTTGACGCAAGGTCGTTTCGCTTCAAATTGCAGAAGCTTCCTCAGCTAAAATTCTTGCTCTGGTTGTCTGACTTATGTCTTGACTCTTGTAGAGAAGAATAATCAAGAAGTCACAAAAGCTGGAGTTTTCCCTCCTATCGAGCGGCAGAGTGCTATAGGCTAGTGACTAAACAATAGCTCTAATCAGCACCTACTGTGCTCTAGTTAGCACCCTCATAATGACAGGGCAGCTGTCCCTCTCCTGATGGCTCCCTTGATGACTCTGCTGATGACGTGAATGACTCATTACCATGAACAAAAGACTGAAACTGCTTTGACCTGAGTACCCCATTGTAAACAGAGGATAAAGCGTGTCTCAGACCCCCTCCCCAGTTAAGGCTGGGTTTCAAACGTTTCACAAAGAATGCCTCCTTGAACCCTCTCTCAAACCATTTCTTCTCTCTGGCTAATATTTTAACTTCCTTGTCCTCAAACATGTGGTTAGTGTCTTTAAGGTGGCGATGAACTGCAGACTGAGGTCCACTGGTGCCCTCTCTGCGGTGCTGGTATAGCCTTTTGTGTAAAGGTTGCTTAGTCTCACCGATGTAGTGTTCGTTACAGTTTTCCTGACATCTGATAGAATACACTACATTGCTCTGTTTGTAACTAGGGATCCTGTCCTTAGGGTGAACCAATTTCTGTCTCAAGGTGTAAACCGGTTTAAAGTAAACTTGGATTTTGTGCTGTCTGAAGATCCTCTGTAGTTTTTCCCCTACTCCTGCTAAATAAGGGAGAGACACTCCTCTTCTTCTTGTCTCTGTCTCCTGTCTATCTGGTCTCTTTGTTCTCTGGGACTTTTGCACTTTGTCCAGGGACCATCGTGGGTACCCACATACTGTGAGGGCTTTCCGGACAAGTTGTTGCTCTTTAGCCCTTCCCTCTGCAGTTGTGGGCACCTGTAGGGCTCTGTGTTGAAGCGTCCTGATCACCCCGAGCTTGTGTTCAAGGGGGTGGTTTGAGCCAAACAGCAGATATTGGTCAGTGTGAGTTGGTTTTCTGTAAACCTCTGTCTGGAGTTGCATGTTCTCTCCAATCGTAACATCACAGTCCAAGAAGGCTAAATGGTTGATTCTGGTATCCTCACGTGTGAACTTGATATTGGCGTCCACCGAGTTGATGTGTTCTATAAAGTCCTCAACTTCCTGTTGCTTGATTTTAACCCATGTGTCATCAACATATCTGAACCAGTGACTGGGAGAGATGCCCTGAAAGACGTCAAGGCTGTCTTCTCCACTCGGTCCATGTACAGATTGGCCACAATGGGGGATACCGGAGACCCCATCGCACAACCATGAATCTGCCTGTAGTAATTCCCCCTAAACAGGAAATACGTGGTGTTAAGACAGATCTCCAAGAGTTGGCAGATGTGGTCTGGTGTGAGTTTGGTCCTTTCAAGTAGAGACACATCCTCCAGCAGTCTCTGCCTCACAGCTGAGACAGCCTCAGCGGTGGGGATGCAGGTGAACAATGAAGTCACATCAAATGACACGATTGTTTCATCTGCCTCCAGCTGCAGGTCCTTGATCTTGTTCACAAAATCTTGTGTGTTCTCCACATGGTGGTCTGAGTTACCCACTAGAGGAGCCAAAATCCACTTGAGGTGCTTATGGTAAATCTGCATGGAGTAGACAGTTCTCAAAAATTGAGTGACTGCAAGAAGTAGAAGAGTGAGGAAAGCCACCAAGACACCCAGACAACCCAGAAGAAGTTATATGCTTACGTGGCTATGATTGGAGAAATTATGCACAGTGCAAGCTTTGCATTTTGTATCACCAGTTATCCATCTTCATGATGAAGTGGTATAGAGGAGGATTTTCTTAAAAAGAAGACCTGAAAGTTTAGCTACAAATTGCCAGAAGGTACATCTGAGATGCAAACCTGGATTTGATCTGCTCTACTCCACTATGAAGCTTAGAGTAGTGATGCAAGTAGGGCTGGCTTTCCTCACTCTTCTCCTTCTTGCAGTTTTTGAGAACTGTCTACTCCGTGCAGATTTACCATAGCGTGCCATACTGTTTGTATTTCTTTGTAATTAATGTAAATGAAGTCCAAGACATATTCAGTGGCAGCTTTACCATCAGAGAGCCTCGTCCACAACCACCACAAAAGACTCCAAGTTGTCATTGACGTTAAAGGGGGCAATACACAGTATTAAGAACAGGGGTATGTAAACATCTGTTCTATGTAAACTTTGGATCAGGGTCATTTGGATAGTTGTCTTGTCATTTTGATTTAAAAAGAGGAAACACAGTTGTTTGACAAAAATGGCTTCACCCAACCACTAACCATGAGTGAAAAAAAGTTTTTGTGTTGTCATTCATATTCTCTTAAAAATGGCCAAAAAAGCAAAAAAAAAAAAAAAGTAAGTCCCTTCGGCTGCTCCCTTGTTTGCACTCGCGGTCGCCACAGCAAATCCAAGGTGGATCTGGATGTTGAATTGGCAAGTTTTACGCCGGATGCCCTTCCTGACGCAACTCCACATTACATGGAGAAATGTGGCAGGGGTGGGATTTGAACCTGGAACCTTCTGCACTGAAACCAAGCGCATTAACCACTTGGCCGCCACCACCCCCCCCCTCTCTCTCTCTCTCTCTCTCTCTCTCTCTCTCTCTCTCTCTCTCTCTCTCTCTCTCTCTCTATATATATATACATATACGAGGGCTGTCAATAAAGTAACGGTCCTTTTTATTTTTTTCAAAAACTATATGGATTTCATTCATATGTTTTTACGTCAGACATGCTTGAACCCTCGTGCGCATGCGTGAGTTTTTCCACGCCTGTCGGTGACGTCATTCGCCTGTGAGCACTCCTTGTGGGAGGAGTCGTCCAGCCCCTCGTCGGAATTCCTTTGTCTGAGAAGTTGCTGAGAGACTGGCGCTTTGTTTGATCAAAATTTTTTCTAAACCTGTGAGACACATCGAAGTGGACACGGTTCGAAAAATTAAGCTGGTTTTCAGTGAAAGTTTTAACGGCTGATGAGAGATTTTGAGGTGATTCTGTCGCTTTAAGGACTTCCCACGGTGCGAGACGTCGCTCAGCGCTCTCAGCCGCCGTCGTCAGCTTGTTCAAGCTGAAAACCTCCACATTTCAGGCTCTATTGATCCAGGACGTCGTGAGAGAACAGAGAAGTTTCAGAAGAAGTCGGTTTCAGCATTTTATCCGGATATTCCACTGTTAAAGGAGATTTTTTTAATGAAAGACGTGTGGACGGGTCCGCGCGTCGGGATGCAGCCGACGCGGCGCGGCGGCACAGGAAAAACACCTCCGTGTTGATAACCATTTGTAAAATCCAGGCGGCTTTTGATGGCTTTCAGTGGAGTGAGTATATGAGAAATTGTTTAACAGGCAGGACATGTTCCAACTTGTCCTTAAGGCTTTCAACTGAGGTGTTTTTCCTGTGGCGGAGCGTCACGGCGGCTGCGTCCCGACGCGCGGACCTGTCCACACGTCTTTCATTAAAAAAATCTCCTTTAACAGTGGAATATCCGGATAAAATGCTGAAACCGACTTCTTCTGAAACTTCTCTGTTCTCTCACGACGTCCTGGATCAATAGAACCTGAAATGTGGAGGTTTTCAGCTTGAACAAGCTGACGACAGCAGCTGAGAGCGCAGCGCGACGTCTCGCTCCGTGGGAAGTCCTTAAAGCGACAGAATCACCTCAAAATCTCTCATCAGCCGTTAAAATTTTCACTGAAAACCAGCTTAATTTTTCGAACCGTGTCCACTTCGATGTGTCTCACAGGTTTAGAAAAAATTTTGATCAAACAAAGCGCCAGTCTCTCAGCAACTTCTCAGACAAAGGAATTCTGACGAGGGGCTGGACAACTCCTCCCACAAGGCGTGCTCACAGGCGAATGACGTCACCGACAGGCGTGGAAAAACTCACGCATGCGCACGAGGGTTCAAGCATGTCTGACGTAAAAACATATGAATGAAATCCATATAGTTTTTGAAAAAAATAAAAAGGACCGTAACTTTATTGACAGCCCACGTATATATATATATATATATATATATATATATATATATATATATATATATATCAGCATCTTGATATGGCACACCTGTGAGGTGGGATGGATTATCTCAGCAAAGGAGAAGTGCTCACTATCACAGATTTAGACTGGTTTGTGAACAATATTTGAAGGAAATGGTGATATTGTGTATGTGGAAAAAGTTTTAGATCTTTGAGTTCATCTCATACAAAATGGGAGCAAAACCAAAAGTGTTGCGTTTATATTTTTGTTGAGTGTATTATTGAGTAATTCCTATAATAATAATAATAATAATAGTGAAACAGGGCTGCACGGTGCCTTCGTGGTTTGCCCTATTTGCCTCACAGCAAAAAGGTTTCAGAATAGATCTTCTCCCTGTGTTTACATGGGTTGTGGGTTGCCTCCAGGTGCTCCAACTTCCTCCCTCATCCAAAGACATGCAGGTTCGGTGAAGTGGAAACTTTAAACTGACTCTGAGTATGAATGTCTTTGTTTATATGTGGCTCTGGGGCAGTCTGGTGTCCTGTCCAGAGCCTACGCTGCCTCTCACCGTCTGACTACTGGGATAGGCTCCAGCCCCCCATGACCCTTGACTGCAGTAAGTGGGTACAGAAAATGACTGAATGAATAACTGTGAAACAGCAAGCAACTACAAGCAAACACAACATCATAAAGGAGTGTCCCTTTATCACAGTACTGGTTTGGCAAGATGTTCATCAAAAGTTTGGCAACACTTTCAGACACTGAGTTTTCATTATTTAAATCGTCATGTATAAAGTATCTACAAAATAATTACAAGACAGTGGGAATTTATACCTGCAAGAAACAAAGCACAAAATTTATCACATAATCAAATTTTACTTCCTGCTGTCCACATGAGCACAAATACATTATAAAATATATGTGTGCGGTTATGATTATGTCCCACTATCACAAATACGCTCACAGTAAAGCTAAGATGAACTCTGAATACTTACCCCTGAAAGTACAGACAAATAAGGCATTCATTTACTTTGTTAAAGCAGTGAGGTAGGAATGGCATAGTTTCTCACTCTTAGAGGGTACTTTTAGTGTGATAAATAATTTCTGAATTACTCAAATATCAAAATTTTAAGAACCTTAAAGTCAGGACATATACTCGGGGAGCTATAACCACTACCTTTGCACCCCCCCCCCCCCCCCCCCCCCCAGGACTAAACCAAACCAACTTTTTTAGGTTCCTTAGATGACCCCAAAACACAATCAGGATGTTCCCAAAAATAACAACTTAAATATCACAGAGATTCAATGATAAGGGTCTGTTGGTGGCCATTTTGGATGCCATTTTGAATCTTAAACCCATGAATGAATTTAGTTTAGGCACAAATGAATTTGCTGTGACCTGCAATGGTCTTCCCATTGAATCTGTTGCTTAAAGGTGTTTTAGTGGAAAACCCTATTTTGCTGGCCATCTTGGATGCCATCTTGGATAACTGGCTTGAGGCCAGTTTTTATTTTTGGGAACATCCTGATTGTGTTTTGGGGTCATCTAAGGAACCTAAGGAAGTTGGTTTGGTTTAGTCCTGGGGGGAAGGGGGGTGCAAAGGCAGTGGTCATAGCTCCCCTAGTGATACTGCTAAATTGGTAGTTTCAAACCATGGCTAGATTTAAGAGCCTTAAGCCTGTTTTATGATATGAATATGTCAGCCGATGTGTGGCTTACCAGCAGGTGGACTTTCTTCAGGTTCTATGTAGTTATCATCATTACCGCCATCTGGTTCAATGTAGTCTTCCTACAAGACAACAAAATATCATGAAAACACCGGCTACGTGGGAAGTATAATTTCTTCAACAAAGTGTTATTATGGTCACAGTCTCTAGAAGTGCAACTAAATCTCATGGCATTTATGTATTTATTTATTTTTGACAGTGATAATCAAATAATGACATCAGTTAATTATTTTGGGTCTGTGTGACACCACAATTTTGAATTTGAAATAACACAATGGAAACACATGGTTTGACTGAAATGGACTTTCAGCATTGATGATATTCACATACAGAATGAGTAAATGGTTTTGGAATTACAGCCAATTTACATAAGATCCTGAATGGTAAGGGGGTCAAATGTAATTGGACAGTGGGCTGTTGAACGGATGTGTGGTGCAGAACAGAGTTTCCCAGTCCTGGTCCTCGGGACCCCTATTTAAAGTTTGTACTGGATTGTTGATATCAAAGCAACAGTGATGCATCAAAGCTGGATTAATTTCTGAAGTTATTTTTTTCATTGCACTGAGGGTGGATTGGAATCTTTAAATGGTCTGTAGGTGTGCAAGTGGGTGTGAATGTGTTTGTTTGTCTGTTTGTGGCCCTGTGACAGACTGGCGTCCTGTCCTGGGTGTACCCCACCTCGCACTCTGTGACTGCTGGGATAAGCTCCAGCCCCCCGTGACCCTTAATTGGACTATGAAGTTGAAGATGAGTGTGTGTGAGATCAGTTACTCACAACAATTATTACCACCATTAAAACTGCAGCTGATTTAAATTTATAAGTTGGTTGAATTTTAAAGGGCATTCAGGGTATATAAAAATCTATTGTTTGAACCAATTAATTTACTTTTACTAACAAAAATGTTATGTTCATTTACATAATATTATGTTCTGCACTTGATATTTAGAGAAAACACAAACACCGCAAATATCATTTTAATAATTATAGTTAAATGACACAAGTGATGGTTCTTGGTAGATCAGCACTTTGTCATTTCTCTAAGGAATACCACTTCATAATGATGTCACTTCTTCCTCATGTTTATGGCTATTTTACAACCCCTGGCAAAAATTATGGAATCACTGGCCTCGGAGGATGTTCATTCAGTTGTTTAATTTTGTACAAAAAACGCAGATCACAGACATGACACAAAACTAAAGTCATTTCAAATGGCAACTTTCTGGCTTTAAGAAACACTATAAGAAATCAAGAAAAAAAGATTGTGGCAGTCAGTAACAGTTACTTTTTTAGACCAAGCAGAGGAAAAAAATATGGAATCACTCAATTCTGAGGAAAAAATTATGGAATCACCCTGGAAATTTTCATCCCCAAAACTAACACCTGCATCAAATCAGATCTGCTCGTTAGTCTGCATCTAAAAAGGAGTGAACACACCTTGGAGAGCTGTTGCACCAAGTGGACTGACATGAATCATGGCTCCAACACGAGAGATGTCAATTGAAACAAAGGAGAGGATTATCAAACTCTTAAAAGAGAGTAAATCATCACGCAATGTTGCAAAAGATGTTGGTTGTTCACAGTCAGCTGTGTCTAAACTCTGGACCAAATACAAACAACATGGGAAGGTTGTTAAAGGCAAACATACTGGTAGACCAAGGAAGACATCAAAGCGTCAAGACAGAAAACTTAAAGCAATATGTCTCAAAAATCAAAAATGTACAACAAAACAAATGAGGAACGAATGGGAGGAAACTGGAGTCAACGTCTGTGACCGAACTGTAAGAAACCGCCTAAAGGAAATGGGATTTACATACAGAAAAGCTAAACAAAAGGCATCATTAACACCTAAACAGAAAAAAACAAGGTTACAATGGGCTAAGGAAAAGCAATTGTGGACTGTGGATGACTGGATGAAAGTCATATTCAGTGATGAATCTTGAATCTACATTGGGCAAGGTGATGATGCTGGAACTTTTGTTTGGTGCCGTTCCAATGAGATTTATAAAGATGACTGCCTGAAGAGAACATGTAAATTTCCACAGTCATTGATGATATGGGGCTGCATGTCAGGTAAAGGCACTGGGGAGATGGCTGTCATTACATCATCAATAAATGCACAAGTTTATGTTGATATTTTGGACAATTGAAAGGATGTTTGGGGATGATGAAATCATTTTTCAAGATGATAATGCATCTTGCCATAGAGCAAAAACTGCAAAAACATTCCTTGCAAAAAGACACATAGGGTCAATGTCAACGAGCAGATCTGATTTGATGCAGGTGTTAATTTGGGGGATGAAAATTTACAGGGTGATTCCATAATTTTTTCCTCAGAATTGAGTGATTCCATATTTTTTTCCTCTGCTTGGTCTAAAAAAGTAACCATTACTGACTGCCACAATCTTTTTTTCTTGATTTCTTATAGTGTTTCTTAAAGCCAGAAAGTTGCCATTTGAAATGACTTTAGTTTTGTGTCATGTCTGTGATCTGCTTTTTTTCTACAAAATTAAACAACTGAATGAACATCCTCTGAGGCCGGTGATTCCATAATTTTTGCCAGGGGTTGTAGTCTGTGATTCATTTTTTGTCAGTAACTTTTTCTTGTCAAAACCTTAGGCCACAGAGCTTTTCAGCCAGTCTTTATTTGCTTCCACCTTTGATGTAAATTATTTCACTTCGTGCTGTTGTGAAATTCTTCTGTTTCTATCTAAGTGTGGTGTGCACACATGTGCACGCGCCTGTCAGTTTAGAGTGATTCTGATTCACTAATGTACGTGCGGTGGTGGGAACAAAATTGGTGGGTACACTGGCTATGATTTTTTGCACACACTTCTTTTATGTGGAGAGTAAGAATATTTCTGCGCTCATATTTGTAAATGAGGCTCACTGTCCTGGGCTCAGGGCCAATTTCTTTACCAAATTTAATCAAAAGCTATATTTTTTTTAGATATCTTGCTGACTGACTCTTTGGCTGACTGACAAATTACAACAAAACACGACCTTCTTGACAGTGGTCATTAAAATCCAGTTGTTCTTCCTCAGATCACCTGATGCATGGTGGCAGAAGACCAGGGAGGCACTCCGTGCTGCCCAGACCTTCACCCGGCCTAACTACCATAGGTTTCAATCCATACAACCTTAGGAATTATCAGCTGTCCAGTGCTGGTGTCGTGTGTGGGGTGGAGAGGTGTAATCTGATTTTAGTTTGGTCATTACTGTCCACTGAAATCTAGTATATCATATGACAATATTAACATATGAGCAAATTCTTCCTATATTTATACAAAGTGTGTTAATAGGAGGAGATCCAAAACCAAAAATCATATCTGTTTAGAATTGAATCGGTTAATGTCAGCAGGAAAAAACAGATTGTGAAATGAGTGTAATATTTGTTAATGTGCAATATCTGCTGCCACTGAAATAGCCACAGTGTTGTACATAAGTTTCTCTTTTTTCATGTATAATCTCTTTTTTGCTACTTCACACTTATCATTTTTTTTAAATTTGCACTTTGAAAACACCTTTTCCATTCTGTTAAATTTGATGTATATTTAAGTCTGCGTGTAGTTTTCTCAGATTTATATTTGCTCTGAAAGGCTTGCACCTTACCTTTCGTTACAATGACAATAAAGTGTCTGTATCTGTATCACATTTTTAGACCAACACACCATGTGGCAAAATGCTGGGGCAAGCCATTATTGTGCTTGCTCCCCAACCTGACTATCCCTGCTTCAGGTTTGACCAGACCCCATTCTCCTTTTATTATTATTATTATTATTATTGTTATTTTATTTTTCAAAATCACAGTATGTAGCAGGATGAAGGTCCTGGGCCCTGATTGAAAACATGTTCCCACTAGCTTGGCTAACAGGGAATTCCCCTTTGGCTGACCTGGTCTTTAGTGCGAGCCGCCCGGGGTTCGATCCCACGGCCGTTCCAGCCACAAAGGTCCTACAGTCACAAGTGGTTTTCACTCAGTCATCTTCAACCGCTTACTCCAGTTAAGGGTTGCAGGGAGACTGGAGTCTATCCCAGCAGTCATAGGGCGTGAGGCGGGGTACACCCTGGACAGGACGCCAGTCTGTCGCAGGGCCACATATAGGCAAACAAACACATTTACACCCGCATGCACACCTATGGACAAGTTTCCAATCCACCTAACTGGCATGTGTTTTGGATGTGGGAGGAAACACCCAGAGGGAACCCACGCAAACACGGGGAGAACATGCAAACTCCACACAGAAAGGCCACAGGTGGGACTCAAGCCCATGACCGTGCTACTGTGCTATTACAGTGGTTTTACAATGTAAAATTTACAGTATTTTCTGTAAATGCATTTCTGTGTTGTTGTTTTTTTTTTTTTTTGTTATTTATTGTTGAATTATTCTGGCAACAACAGTTGCCAGTTTTTTTTTCTATAAAAATAATGGATTAAAAAACCACAGTGAATAAGCAGTGGATTTGTAAATTTGATGAGGTGTTAAGGTTACTTTACTTCATCACTTCCTGTCGGAGTGGGTTCAGGAGGGAGTTCTTTGCAGGCTTTGTCTGGGCGGCGGGGCTTTTTGGGAGGTAGCTGGGGTCGGTTATGGCAGCTGTCTGTAAAGGAGAAGTAGAGGCAGAAACAGGATGTTGGCATTTGCATTAAATACTGAGCTGAAACCTTCCATTCCATTCCATGCACTGTGGCTTTGTTGTTGTCATTCTGCTCACTTATCGGCCAAAATGAGTCAGTTCCATTTCTGCAATACTATAAGTGACTGGAACCCCCCCCCCCAGGAATTGATGAAATTTGTGTTGTGTGTTTTGTGGAACCAATGGGCATTCTCTCATCATTTAATCGGGCAAAAATAAATAAATAAATGAATAATACAAAATAAATTCATTATTTTTTCAGTAACATTTTTCATTTTAAGTGGCAACATGATCATTGTTTGTGGAGTTATTGTACTGACCAAGATACTCTCCAATTGGGATGGAAATAGAAGGTCCGATGGTGAAGTCGCTGTGGCTGGGAGGAGGCTCGTAGCTGCCATCCTGGTTCTCACGCGGATCCTCATACATTTCGTTATCCTTGAGAAAACACATCAAATATCTCTTACAAACAAAGTGGTGGGAAATACTCTGGCCTCACAAATGTCTTGGTTGAACTAGTGCAGCAGATAACAGAATATTTACAGAGGAGTCCTTCAAATGGTGATACAAGTATACCTTAGATATTACTCCTTTGATAAAACCACCGGGCCACTTGAATTTTCAATAGGCAGCCATGTAGGGGTCAATTGAAGAATTACATGGGGTCAAAATATAAAATGTTCCAGTCATATTGAAAATTATACCATTATTTGTCTGATTGTAAAGATTCCAAAAAGGTATAGATTGGACTATCTATGACTGAATTCTATAGAGTTATGGGGTAAAAACAACAAGAATGGTGACAGTTCAGTTTCAGTTAGTACAGGGGTCAAAAGCTAGAGTTGCTCCAATTTTGTTCAAAGGTGATGCAAATTATTGGTTGAGTTAATACGGTTTCAAAAAGGAATAGTTTGCACCATGTATCATGCTTAGTTATCACGTTACTGGGTATCATATGTCACATGTCATAGAATTCAATGGACGTCAACATAATTTGACCTTTACTTTAGAGACCAAGCATTCAACACAGTCAAAACTATTCCATTTATTAATCCAACTAGCTCAATCAACAGTTTGCACCATTTTTTACTAAAATTGGAGCAACTTTAACTTTTGACCCCTGTACAAACTGAAATTGACCTTTGTCACCATTCTTAAGGTTTTTTCCCGATAACATTCAGTCATAGATAGTCCTAATGATACATTTTTGGGAATCTTTATGATCATACAAATAATGTGGTATAGTTTTCAATATGATTGGAGCATCTTTTACGTTTGACCCCTGTGTAATTCTTCAATTGACCCCTACATGGCCGCCTATTGAAAATTCAAGTGGCCCATTGTTTTTTTCAAAAGAGCAATGTCGAAGGAGAATTTGTGCTGGATTTGGTGCTTGTATCACCATGTGAAGTATTGTTTCAGTTATTTGCTGCACTAAACTTACATAATCAAAGTCAGACAGCTCATCATCCTCCCTCTCATCATCTGTAAATACAAGGTTTTGAAGAGATGTTAGGAACAAAATGGAAATCTGATTAGATGCATGGCTCTCAAATCCTTATTTCCAGTCAATGGTAAAGTCGTTGGTTTGATTAGAATTCTGATACAGATTCTGGATCATTTAAGCTTTGGGGCCTCTGTGGAACCTGGTGGAAATAAATGCTCTCTGAGTACTTTTGCCATTTCTGTTTTAAATTAATGCATGTCCATGTTCAGGTCAGGTTGGAAAACCAGGTTTCACCCAATGTGGTATGAAGCTGAATGTTTTTTTTTTTTCTCGGGTAGAGATTTCTGTCACTTTATTCTACTGTTTCTACTAGATTGAGGTTTACAATATATTCTGTAGTGCCCCAGTGACACTGGTAAGCAAAATGTATTTGTGTGACCACCTATTACTAATATGTGGCCACAAGTTAATAATGCAAGACCAAGCAATAATAGTTTGTTAAGCCGTGGCCATAAATGAATAATGCACAATTGTGGTTGCATCTAAATAACATGTGGCCACAAAATATTACAGCAGCCACATCATCTCCACTTTTCAGATATACAGTTGCTTCATGATGCATTCAAGTACACCTTGTAAAGCCTTTGATGTTCCCATTATTTAAAATGGGAAAGTCAATGTTCATTAATGTTCTTTGTTCCATTGCAGCATTTAAGTGATTTATTAACATTTCATTCAGTTGCATAATATAGTAAATGGACTGCATTTATATAGCGCTTTTCCATCTGCATCAGACGCTCAAAGAGCTTTACAATTATGCCTCACATTCACCCCGATGTCAGGGTGCTGCCATACAAGGCGCTCACTACACACCGGGAGCAATAGGGGATTAAAGGCCTTGCCCAAGGGCCCTTAGTGATTTTCCAGTCAGGTGGGGATTTGAACCCATGATCTTCTGGACTCAAGCCCAACACCTTAACCACTAGACCATCACCTCCCCCATATGTGAGTTTGAAAAAAAAAAAATGCTAACATCATAGCTTGATTAGCTTTTTCAATTGACTTTTTAAAGTTAAACAACTTTTCCAACATGCTGGATAAGAATGTAGTGGCATCTTGTGATAATCTGATTTTATGCGTTTGTACAATTTTCAATATCTGAGAATATATAACCAAATGGAATATTGTTATTTTACTATACGGTTATTAAACGTAATTATTTTTAAATGAATGCAATAGAATTTCAAGGTGCAGTTGAACATGTTCCAAAGGTGTTGCGTACTGTTTATGCTACATTCGACAAATTTCAAGCTGCTGAACTGTTTTTTTGTGAAGCATGACACTGGGCATAACTGGCTGGGATTGCAGAATATTATTTTATTCCACCAGAAGAAGTAGAACTAAATCCTATAAACAGGGTTCTCACCGGGATTTTTTAGCAGAGTAATGGGATGGAAAAATCACCTTAAAAAGTCAGAGCTTTGGGAGCCACATAGGCTGCACCCCGGTGGGCCAACCAAAAAAGAAAGTCACAGGTTCATAGTTGTTTGAATTTGATCCAATCACGTATTTTATACCAAGCACATTGCATAAAATCACAAAAGTTAATGTGCATCTTTTCACTAATTGTTAGGGTTTGAAATTTTGTCTGGTTTTCTGTTGTATTTTTTGGTCAATTTTGTTATTTCTTTTTGGTTCATTGCTTTTCTGTGTGTTCATTCTCTTGCTGGGTCTGTCTGCCTGTCAGATCAATCTGGTCAGCCATGGACACAGCGGGCTCAGATCCATTCCAGCTGGTAGTACGCCATCATAGTTGGCAGCTTGCACAGCAGGAAGACCAGGTCACTGCGCTTTGCTGCGGGTTTAGAGAGCTAGCTAAATGCCAGGACTCTTTCATGTCGTCTGTAAGCACTCAGATGAGTCAGCTACTGTCAAGACTGAATCCTCAGGGTACTATGGACACGGCTTCCGGTAATTCCAGTGTACCACTACCGGGGCTGTCAGCACCCTCACCGGCTTCCGTACTTGCACCTGTGGTCTGCAACCAACTGTTAGGACCAGAATGCTTCTCCAGCGAGACTGGTGATGTCAGACCATTTATTACACAATGTGAGTTGCATTTCGAACATTATGTCATTAATGTTTCCGTCCGACTGGACGAAGATAGCATTCATGATAACTCACCTGACCAGTCGAGCTGCAGTGTGGGCTACGGCAGAATGGGATCGGCAATCCTCCACCTGTGCTTCAGTTCCTGCCTTCACAACGGCACTCCACTAGGTGTATCAACACACTCCTCCGGGAGGCGAATCTGCACGCTCCCTCATGAGGCTTAAGCAGGGCAGCCACCGAATTGCTGATTATGCCCTTGACTTTCGTATCCTGGTGGCCAAAAGCGAATGGAGCCCAGCTCCACTCCTTGACATTTTCTTCCAGGGGCTGTCGGACATGGCCCAGGACCAACTCGTTGCTTTCGACCTCCCGGAGGACCTCAATGACCTCATTGCGCTGGCCATCCATACTGATCAATGCCTGCTGGACCGACCTTAAGGAGGAAATTGACAACCAGATCGCCAGACGGACACAGCTCCGAACCGTTCATCTTCCTCCACTCACGTCCGGACCGGATCCCTTCCTCACAGAGCTGAAGAGCCTATGCAGCTGGGATGCACTTGTCTGTCTTCAATGGGGCGACAGCGCCGCGAGGATGGATTCTATTACTACTATGGACAGTCAGGACACGTAATTTCCAATTGTCAGGCCAGGGGTCGCACCGTGTGGCCAAGGTCAGAGTTACGGGTGAGTCTTAATTCCATCACTTCTGTCTCAGCTCAAAATATTATCCCGGTTAAATGAATTTCTACAGTAACCGTATCAACTGTTGTAGATTCTGGTTCAGATGCCATTCTGATTTTGTCTTCTTTTGCCAGGTCCCTACAGCTTTAGCTGTTTAAGTGGTGGAGCCCTCTGGTGGTACGTGCTGTGGATGGCCATAAATTCGGTCAAATCACCCATCACACTCAGGCTGTAAAAATGATTATTTCCGCGACTCATTCAGAATCCATTAGCTTCCACGTCTTTGATATGACTCACCCGACAATTCTGGGGCACCCTTGGTTACAGCGTCATGGTCCCAACTTTGATTGGCCGAAGGGAGAGATAATTTCCTTGGGCCCGGCTTTTGAGAATGTTTGTTTATTCATTTCAGAATGTACACCGCCGGATTTGAACCTGGACCTCATAGGGGTACCGACGTATTATCATGATCTCGCACCTGTATTCAGCAAAGTTGAGGCTAAATCTTTGCTGCCCCATCGTGGATACGACTGCGGTATTGAGCTCCTCCCCAGAGTGAGTCCGCCTCAGGCAAAACTCCCTGTCGGCCCCTGAATGCAACGTAATGATCAAATACATCCAGGAATTGCTAGCAGCTGGTTTGATCAGATGATCGTCATCACCTGCAGGGGCGGGGTTCTTTCTTGTTGAAAAGAAGGACAAGTCCCTCCGCCCCTGCATAGATTACCGCAGCCTAAACGACATCACTGTAAAGAACTGTTATCCGCTGCCACTTATTTCATCTGTATTCATGTTATTAGAAGGAGCCAAGATATTCACAAAACTTGATCTGGGCAACGCTTATCACTTAGTCAGGATAAAGCAGTGAGATGAATGCAAAACAGCCTTTAATACACCTACAGGGCATTACGAATATTTGCCATTTGGACTCACAAACACACATGCCTCGTCTCAGAATTTGGTGAATGATGTTTTGTGGGAGTACCTAAACAAATTTGTTTTTGTGTATTTAGATGACATCTTAATCTTTTCCCCGATCTTGAAAGTCACTCCCGGCATGTGCGCACTGTCCTTCAAACCTTACTGCAAAATGACCTCTTTGTGAAAGCTGAGAAAAGCGAGTTCCATAGACCTATGGTGTCATTCCTGGGCCATGTTACCATGGAGTTGGAAATTAAAATGAATCCGGAAAAGGTAGCGGTGGTGCGGGATTGAGCCGTTCCTAATTCTTGAAAAGAAGTACAAAGATTCCTGGGTTTTGCTAATTTTTATCGCAAGTTCATGCACAATTTCATGCACAATTTCAGTACAGTCATAGGTCCACTGTATGAAGTCACCTTGTCCCTCCGCCTGTTCGTCCGGATGCCGGAGTGCAACGAGGCGTTCAGAGTCCTAAAGGATCGCTTTACCATGGCCCCCGTGCTGCTCCTTCCTGACCCCACTCATCAGTTCGTGGTCGAGGTCCATGCCTCTAATGTGGGTGTAGGAGCGGTCTTATTGCAGAGAAGTCCATCAGACAACAGGCTGCATCTGTGCACCTTCTTATCTGTTTTATTTTTCGGTCTGTTTTGTTATTTCTTTTTGGTTCATTGTCTTTCTGTGTGTTCATTCTCTTGCTGGATTTCTCTGATTGGGTCTGTCTGTCTATCTTTCTTGTCTGTCCCTGGGTTCTTGGTGGTGGGCGCCTCTCTTTCTCTCTCTCTCTCTCTCTCTCTCTCTCTGGCCATGCCCTTGTTCTGGTGCTTTCCATGCACACCTGTTACTGATTTGCTGCTCATGACCTGGGTTATATAAGGCTCACTGGGTGCAGTAGTTCCTCCTCAGATTGATGCACCTTGTGCCTTCTCTCCAGCTCTGTTTTTTGTGTTTCATAGTCCTGCCTGCCTTGTACCTGACCTTCTGCCTGTTTGAACAACCACGCCTTAGCTTGATGATTTTTGTACTGCTGTGTTTTTGGACTATCTTCTCGTGTAACGCCCTCTGCGAGTCACACCAATAAAGCCATTTACTAATCAGAGCTGTTTGTTTGAGCCTCACATTTGTGTCCAACCGTTTTTGACCAACCTGCCTGTCACTAATAGGTTATAAGAATAATGGAGGTTTGCAAATGTATTCCTAAAATTTGCTTTATTTCGATCTAAGTGTTTTAGTATAACCAGAAGGAGTTCATTGATGTGTGATGTGATTTTGGTGGCAATACAAGCAAAAAAATAAAATGTTATTGAGTTTTTATTAAAATGTATTACCAAAAAATTACTACGGTTATATGAAAGTCCATTGTTTCAATGTAAGTGTTGTAGTACAACAAAGAGGGAGTTCATTGGTGTGTGATGTGGATATGGTGGAACTACAAGCAATAAATAAAAAGTTACTGAGATTTTATTCAAATTTATTAGAATAAAAAAATCCCTGAATTTATATAATAGTACATTTTGACATTCTAAGTGCTGTAGTACAACAAAGAGGGAGTTCATTGGTGTGTAATGTGGATATGGTGGAACTAGAAGCAATAAATAAAATGTTACTGAGATTTTATTCAAATTTATTGGAATAAAAAAATCCCTGAAATTATATATTAATACATTTTTCCAATCTACATGCTGGAGTACAACCAGAGAGAGCTCACTGATGTGTGATGTGAGTTTGGTGGCACTGCAAACCATAAATGTGATGTTATTGAGTTTTTATCAAAACATTTCCTTTCGCTGTGGTAATTTGTTGACGGTCCCTGAGCTCCAGTCTCACAGCTGGCTGCATGTCAAGATCAATGTAATTCACAAAGAACAGATGGCATCTCATTTTGGGGGAAAATGATTTTGGCTGGTTGTAGTTTCTTGTATGTTTTACAACTTTGTAAAGAGGTATCATTTGATTTAAAACGGCAATTGACTTTGAAGTTATTGATTCCAGAAGGTTGAATCTTTGAATATCTTTCCAACTTTACTTGACTGCTGTTGTTTTCTCGTAGTAAGAGTTTTTATATTTATTAGTGATTTTCTACAGCAACCAAGCTTCAAACATGCTCGAGCAGACAAGCGAACACGTGGACATTCGGAACTGGGGAGGAAGTAGAGTGGAGAGGGACAGTCTCATTGGTTGGATCTATGAGCGGCGTGAAGGAGGTTGTTGCCCCAGCAGGGGCTGAGACGCACAGCCGGTAGCAGATTGTAACAGATGGTAACAGTGTCAGAGAGCGACAGCAATTGGAGAAGTGCTGAATCTCACAAAACCAACTCACAAACGATATTATTGTTTATCCTTTACACGAGGGACCGTAACTTCAGCTTGCCAGCGAGTCGGTAACAGTGCAGAGAGTGGCAGCATTTGCAGTAATGGTGTTTAATCGGTCAGGTCCCACAAAACATGGAGGATATTATTATTACTATTATTATTATTATTATTATTGTTATTTATTTATTTTAAAAATTCTTTTCTTTACATGAGGGACCGCAACTTCATTTTATGAACCGGCGAAGCAGGAGATATTAATGGTTCAGTCCATGCCAGAGAACAGTCACTGGCTGCCCCATGAGAAAGGCACATTACTGAGGAACGAATAAAAATTGTCTGGTGTGAAACAGCGGACGAGCGCAGCGGGGGTCCTGTTGTGTGGGCCGCTGAAGAGGAGGTACTGCTGGCCCACCACCACTAGATGGCGCTTTGCTTGAAGTGCGGGCTTCAAGCACAAGAGGGCGTCGGAGCAACAGAGAGTGACAGCTGTTACTCATCATCCACATCACCATAAAAGCCGGACTGCAACTCCACCTCCCCGCTGAGAAATCAGCTACCTTAAGAGATAATTTCTCTGCTGACTTGAAACTGTGTCTTAGTCTGAACTCTTTTGCAGCCATTTTCCTGTGGTGTTTTCCTTATCTGTGGAATTGGCGTTTGGTGTGATCAGCGACGGCTTCGCTTCACACTCCAATCAGATAAGTGGTTAGACAGGAGCTGCACGAGTGTGTGATTGGAGGTGGAGGTGCTCCCTCCCAAAAGAACACAGACTGTGGAATTACTGAGTGTGCGAACACACACTCATCTACACTGTTTCTGTTCTCTGCCAGCAGTACCAGGTCTGACAGCTGGAGACGGTGGCCACCTGGGGATCCAGGACTTGGCGGCTCCGGTGTTCTTCAGATCCGTTGGCGGTGAGGGCCGTGTGGGATCCGGCTCGGTTCTGGACGGACGTCTTCTATCCTCAAGCCTGCCCACACGTCACTCTACATATAACTGTCTGTATTACCAAAACTGTATTTGTCTGTATTCCGTTGTGCACTTCACAACATTAAATTGTTACTGTTTGGCTTATCCATTGCCCGTTCATATAACGCCCCCTGTTGTGGGTCCGTGTTCCTACACTTTCACAACAGGATTTCTCGGCCAGCGTCATGGATCCCGAGGGGCATCAACCATCGCTTGAACAGCCAATGAAAGAGCGAGGTGCACAGGCGTCAGCAGGAGGCGTGTTAGGTGAGCTGCAGCGAATCTTAACCGCTTTCACTGCTCAGTTGGACTTAGTCACCGAGCGGAATGTGATTCTCAATCGGAGGATGGAGGCTTTCACCGCCCAGGTGGAAGTGCAGGCCCAGGGCGCTGCTGCAGCACCTCCTCCTGCTGACCGGAGGCCTGAGACAGACATTCCGCTGGTTGTTCAACGAACCCCCCCACCTTCCCCTGAAGCATACATAAGCCCTCCGGAGCCGTACGGAGGCTGTGTTGAGACGTGCGCGGACTTCTTAATGCAGTGCTCGCTCGTCTTTTCACAGCATCCCGTCATGTACGCGTCAGACGCTAGCTGGGTGGCTTACGTTATAAATTTGCTTCGAGGAGAGGCACGCGCCTGGGCTACGGCGCTCTGGGAGCAGAATTTACGGCTCCTAACGACATACGCTGGGTTTGTGAGGGAGTTCCAACAGGTGTTCGACCACCCTCATAGAGGCGAGACCGCTTCAAGTGTGCTGCTGTCGATAAGACAGGGGCGTCGGAGCGCAGCGAAGTATGCAGTCGACTTCCGCATCACAGCAGCGTGAGCCAGCTGGAATGCTGTTGCGCTCCGCGCCGCCTTTGTAAACGGACTGTCTCTGGTCCTTAAGGAGCACCTGGTGGCGAAGGACGAGCAGTGGGATTTAGACGGGCTTATCGACCTAGTTATACGGTTAGACAACCGATTAACAGAACACCGACGGGAGCGAGACGAAGGGCGTGGTCAGGCACAAGCCGTCCCTCTTCCTCCCGGGTCCGAAAGGGAGCCGACTTCCCCACGCTCCACAGCCAGGGCACTCCACGTGACAACAGCTCCCCCTGCTGATGTTGCTATTGAAACGAGCAGGGCCAAAAGGCAATCAGATCAGAGACAAAGGAGGCTGGTCAGTGGGGAGTGTTTTCACTGCAGCTCAACCGAGCACACGCAGAAAAATAGCCCCAAACGGTCAAAACAGCAGCACTCGTCCTTAGAGACTGGGCTAAGGGTGGGTCATAATACCCACGCGGGGAAACCCTGTAAATCTGCACGCATCCCAGTCATGATCCTGAGTGGGGATCTAACCCTTCACGCCCCAGCACTGGTGGACACGGGGTCGGAGGGGAATCTGCTGGACAGCAGATGGGCAAGGGAGGTCGGGCTCCCTCTAGTGGCTCTACCTTCACCTTTGAAGGTACGGGCACTAGATGGCACCCTTCTTCCATTAATCACACACCAGACACAGCCAGTGACTTTGGTGGTGTCTGGTAATCACAGGGAGGAGATTGTGTTTTATTTAACACCTTCTACTTCCCGTGTGATTTTGGGTTATCCTTGGATGATAAAGCACAAACCCCGGATTGATTGGCCGTCTGGGGTTGTGGCTCAGTGGAGCGAAACCTGCCACCGGGAATGTCTCGGATCCTCTGTTCCGCCTGGTGTGACAGCTAGTGAGGAGGTTAAAGTTCCCCCCAATCTGACGGCGGTGCCAAGTGAGTACCATGATCTTGCTGACGTTTTCAGCAAGGATCTGGCGCTCACCCTTCCCCCGCACCGTCCATACGATTGTGCCATTGATTTGATTCCAGGCGTTGAGTACCCGTCCAGCAGGCTGTGCAACCTCTCACGTCCTGAACGCGAATCAATGGAGACCTACATTCGGGACTCGTTAGCTGCCGGGCTGATCCGGAACTCCACCTCCCCGATGGGTGCAGGTTTCTTTTTTGTGGGCAAGAAGGACGGCGGACTCTGTCCATGCATCCATCGGGGAGGTGGAGTTCCGGATCAGCCCGGCAGCTAACGAGTCCCAGATGTAGGTCTCCATTGATTCGCATTGATCCGGAAGGGAGACGAGTGGAAGACGGCATTTAACACCCCGTTAGGTCACTTTGAGTACCTGGTCATGCCGTTCGGCCTCACCAACGCCCCCGCGACGTTCCAAGCTTTGGTAAATGATGTCTTGTGGGACTTCCTGCATCGGTTTGTCTTCGTATATCTAGATGATATACTCATTTTTTCCCCGGATCCTGAGACTCATGTTATGCATGTACGTCAGGTCCTGCAGCGGTTGTTGGAGAACCGGCTGTTTGTGAAGGGCGAGAAGTGCGAGTTCCACTGCACTTCTTTGTCCTTCTTGGGGTTCATAATCTCCTCCAACTCCGTCGCCCCTGATCCGGCCATGGTTGAGGCGGTGAGAGATTGGCCCCAACCCACAAACCGTAGGAAACTGCAACAGTTCCTCGGTTTTGCAAATTTCTACTGGAGGTTCATCAAGGGCTACAGTCAGGTAGTTAGCCCCCTGACAGCCCTGACCTCCACTAAAGTCCCCTTCACCTGGTCGGATCGGTGCGAAGCTGAGTTTAGGGAGTTGAAACGCCGGTTTTCGACTGCACCAGTTCTGGTGCAGCCCGATCCAAACCGCCAGTTTATAGTTGAAGTGGATGCCTCTGACTCAGGGATAGGAGCCGTGCTGTCCCAGAGCGGGGAGTCTGACAAGGTTCTCCACCCATGTGCCTATTTTTCCCGCAGGTTGACCCCGGCTGAAAGGAATTATGACGTCGGCAATCAGGAACTTCTTGCGGTGAAGGAGGCTCTGGAGGAGTGGAGACACCTGTTGGAGGGAGCTTCGATTCCATTCACGGTTTTCACAGACCATTGGAACCTGGAGTACATCCGGACCGCTAAGCGTCTGAACCCCAGGCAAGCCCGCTGGTCACTGTTCTTCGGGCGTTTTGACTTTCAGATCACATACCGCCCCGGGACGAAGAACCAATGGTCTGACGCCCTGTCCCGGGTGCACGAAGAGGAAGTCAGGACCGAACTGTCAGACCCGACTGAAACCATCATCCCAGAGTCCACTGTCATGGCCACCCTCACCTGGGACGTGGAGAAGACCGTCCGGGAGGCCCTGACACGGAAACCGGACCCGGGGACCGGCCCGAAGAACAAGATGTACGTCCCACCAGAGGCCAGGGCTGCAGTCCTGGACTTCTGTCATGGTTCCAAACTCTCCTGCCACCCAGGGGTGCGAAGAACCGTGGCAGTTGTCCGGCAGCGCTTCTGGTGGGCGTCTCTGGAAGCCGACGTCCGGGAGAAGTTTCAGAAGAAGTCGGGTTCAGCATTTTATCCGGATATTCCACTGTTAAAGGAGATTTTTTTAATGAAAGACGTGCAGGCGGATTGCAGCGTCGGCTCGCAGCCGCCGCGACGCTCCGCCACAGGAAAAACACCTCTGTTGGAAGCCTTAAGGACAAGTTGGAACATGTCCAGCTGTTAAGTAATTTCTCATATACTCACTCCACTGAAAGCCCTCAAAAGCCGCCTGAATTTTACAAATGGTTATCAACACGGAGGTGTTTTTCCTGTGCTGCCGCACCGCGCAGGCTGCGTCCCGACGCGCGGACCCGTCCGCACGTCTTTCATTAAAAAAAATCTCCTTTAACAGTGGAATATCCGGATAAAATGCTGAAACCGACTTCTTCTGAAACTTCTCTGTTTTCTCACGACGTCCTGGATCAATAGAGCCTGAAATGTGGAGGTTTTCAACTTGAAACAGGCTGACGATGGTGCCTGAGAGCGCTGCACGGCGTCTCGCTCCGTGGGAAGTCCTTAAAGTGACAGTATCACCTCAAAATCTCTCATCAGCCGTTAAAATTTTCACCGAAAACCAGCTTAATTTTTCGAACCATGTCCACTTTGATGTGCCTGACAGGTTTAGAAAAAATTTTGATCAAACAAAGCGCCAGTCTCTCAGCAACTTCTCAGACAAAGGAATTCCGACGAGGGGCTGGACGACTCCTCCCACAAGGAGTGCTCACAGGCGAATGACATCACCGACTGGCGTGGAAAAACTCACGCATGCGCACGAGGGTTCAAGCATGTCTGACGTAAAAACATGAATGAAATCCATATAGTTTTTAAAAAAAATAAAGGACCTATACTTTATTGACAGCCCTCGTATATGGATTTGATTCATATGTTTTCACGTCAGACAAGCTTGAACCCTTGTGCGCATGCGTGAGTTTTTCCACGCCTGTCGGTAACATCATTCGCCTGTGAGCACGCCTTGTGGAAAGAGTGGTCCCGCCCCGTCGTCGGATTTTCATTGTCTGGAAATGGCGGAATGATTTGGGTTTTTTTTTCCCATTAGCACCTGGCACCTGGAAACTATTCAAAAAATGTATCTGGCTTTCGGTGAAAAAATTTTACGGGCTTCACAGAGAATAAGGTCTGGTAGTACAGCTTTAAGGACCCCTTTAAGGACGCACAGCGCGCCGCGCTCCGAGCTGCGACGACATGGCACAAGCCACCGGACCATTTCTGAGCTGATGGCTCTGTGGATACGAGACCGTCGTGTGCTCTTTCTCTGGTTACCACAAGAGCTAGACATCAGCCATTTTCCGGCAGATTTCACTTTTAACGAGATTTTGTCATGAAAAGCCATGCGGAGGCTTTGCGCGTCACGACCGATTCGCTTTGGAAGCGAGACAAAGGAACACCTCCGTTTCGGCATGCCAGAGGACAAGTTTGGACATGTCCAGCTCTCCACAGTTTCACTGATACTTACTGGACTGGTAAGCACTGAAAGCCGAGATAGACATGTCCAAACTTGTCCTCTAACACGCCGAAACGGAGGTGTTCCTTTGTCTCACTTCATCAGCGAATCGGTCGTGACGCGCAAAGCCTCCGTGCGGCTTTCCATGACAAAATCTCTTGTTAAAAGTGAAATCTGCCGGAAAATGGCTGATGTCCAGCTCTTGTGATAACCAGAGAAAGAGCACACAACAGTCTCGTATCCACAGAGCCATCCGTTTAGAAATGGTCCGGTGGCTTGTGCTGTGTCGTCGCAGCTCGGAGCGCGGCGCGCTGAGCGTCCTTAAAGGGGTCCTTAAAGGGGTCCTTAAAGCTGTACTACCAGACCTTATTCTCTGTGAAGCCCGTGAAATTTTCACCAAAAGCCAGATACATTTTTCGAATAGTTTCCAGGTGCCAGTCTCTAACAGCTTCTGAAAAAATTCTGATGGGAAAAAAACCCCCAAATCATTCTGCCATTTCCAGACAATGAAAATCTGACGACGGGGCGGGACCACTCCTTTCACAAGGCGTGCTCACAGGCGAATGAAATCACCGACAGGCGTGGAAAAACTCACGCATGTGCACAAGGGTTCACGCTCATCTGACGTGAAAACATATGAATCAAATCCATATAGTTTTAAAAAAAATAAAAAGGTACGATACTTTATGGACAGACCTCGTATTTTTAAAATAATGGTTAAACAAACAAACAAACAAAAATGCTTAAATTGCAGGACTGTATCTGGAGAAAGCGATGGAACTACTTTCACGGGATGGGACTTTTTGGGCTGCGGCCAAGGTACAAAATTCAAAAGGTGCAGTTCTTATCCATAAATGTCTTCAGGATGTTGGTGGCGCGTGATCATCTCAAAGATAAAAAGTGAAATGTGGAATATGCGGAGAGATTGGTATTTAGGACCATAAATATTTGGCTGGTGACAAATGTTTTGTTTTTGTGAATGGTACATTGTTGTAACTTCTATTATTGTCATATTACAATTGAAGGCAAATAAAAACAAGGTGCAGTCAGAAAGTACAACACAGACAACTTACATATTTAACACTCATCGTTATTAATTGAGTGGCATTCAGTCAAGAAACACATTCATCTGGATTAAAATCAATCCTTCCATCACATTTAGTTCACATTGGTGCCAAATTGTTTGACTTAAACATTTGTAATAATAATAATGATAACAATAATTTATTTATGCAGTGCTTTGGCAAAATACAGAGTGCTTCACAACAGTGAGTTAAATAAGAATAAGACAAATAGAGTTAATTCAGAGATACAAGGTCTGTTAGAAAAGTAATGGACCTTTTTATTTTATGCAAAAATATATGGATTTGATTCATATGTTTTTACGTCAGCCAAGCTTGAACCTTCGTGCGCATGCGTGAGTTTTTTCACGCCTGTCGGTTGCGTCATTCGCCTGTGGGCAGGCTTTGAGTGAGCACTGGTCCACCCCCCTTGTCGGATTTTTATTGTCAGGGAAATGGCGGAATGATTTGGGCTTTGCTCCATCAGAATTTTTTCAGAAACTGTTAGAGACAGGCAGCTGGAAACCATTCGGAAAATTCATTTGGCTTTCGTTTAAAATTTTTTGGGCTTCACAGAGATTAAGGAGTGTTACTACCGCTTTAAGGACGGCCCACAATGGCGCACGGCGCGCCGCGCTCCGAGCCGCGATCGACAGGCAGAAACGACCATTTCATTTCTAAACGGATGGCTGTATGGCTCTGGGACCATCGTGTGCAATTTCTCTGGTTATCACAAGAGCTGATGATGCTTCCACAAAAAATGGAGAAAAAGATGTGGAGCATGCACATAACCGGTTTAATGAGTTAATCAATGTAGCATCAGAAGTGAAAACTTCAACTACACATCAGCACACAGAGTAAATAAAATGTTTTTTTTTTAATCCAACCTGTTGCATTCTTTCAACCGGATTCATCATCACAGCCTGACATAAGACTGGCCTTGTTTTAGATGACTGTCTGGAAATGCTTTAGCTGCTTATAGCGGTAATTGTTTGTGAATGAACATAGCATTTTTAAAGATGTCCCTCTGTGTTTGTCAGTTGCTCAGCCACCACTTTGTCCCGCCACCAACAAGAAGAAAAAAAAACTAATTTTAAAAGCTGAAAGGCCTTTCTGCACTTATTTTATTAGCATCACAGTGCTCCATTTATTCACGATCAGCGTTCACCATGGGCATTCTTTGTCTCATCAACATTCATGAAAATAAATCCCATTAAGGATCCACCAAAAAAAAAAAAAAAAAAAAAAATACACTGTTAACAACAACATTATTCATTATGAGCGGCTGAGTCTAGAGATGTGGGAGTATGACATCATCATTTCAGAAATGTTCAATATAGGTCGTATCACAGGTTACTTAACCATTTAGAGCAGGGTGGACATCGACAATGCAGATTAAGTGTTTTGTACAAGGATACAGATACAGTATCCAGCCTGAAGCTGGAATCGAACCCTTTTCTACATATGGGTAGTTCAGCTACTATACCGCAGAGCTGCCTGGTTCTATCAAATACTCCAATGGCAGAATTTTGTTTTATATAAGTATATATAAGTTTGACTTTGACCCGTGTCCTTGACTTTGAACTAATTGTTCACAAAATCAAATCTCTTTGTCCTTGGCTGACCCTCAAACATTTTACAAAGTCCAAACTGAATCAAAAGTAAATACTGGTGTAAATTTGTGCAGATAGTCAGTTTGAGGGTAGTTACATCCAAATTAGGTGGAGTTTAGAAATCATTGCACTTTAACTGCAGTTGTGTTTTACTCCCTCAATTTACTGACATTATTTGCTTTGTACTTGAAAAAAAAGTACTTAAAAGTATTTATCACTGTGACTGTGTATGTGCTGGTTAATTCACAGAGCCAATAGGAAGGATGTTACTTACCTCTGTAATCTCTTGCAGGTACTTTTGGAAGTGGTTTGCTTCTCAGTCTGTCATATATCAGAGAGACACTAATTACACATTGAGAATGTGAGGATAGTTTTAAGGCTATTTGAAAATGTTAATGCAATATGATGAAAACATCGTCAGCTTATATCTTGTGTGAATACACATAGCAGTTAACAGACTAATGTGCACATTTTTCAGCCAGGGTGAGAATGTACAGTTTGTGTGATACGTGTGTCATCGCAGTATCATGGGGTTTCATTTCACAAAAGGAAAGTCAGAGACCGACCAGATGTTTCACTATATTTTTAGATCCTATCAGTCGAATAGTTGTGAAAGAGGAATTAACATTCACTACTGGTGTGTGTCGTTTACGAGATGATGGAGGAGCCACCTGTGTGTGATGTAAAAAAAAAAACTGCTTTATTTAAACTGCTGTTCCACAAAATTTCACAGGAATCCAAAACCACTTTTTGAGTTTGCTTGTGCACAAACTGACAGCTTGCAGAGGAGAAAACATATATATATATATATATATATATAACATTTTTATCTTGTAATATTAAAAACCAAGAAAATCTGACATACCTTCTTATTTTATTCAGAAAGCCGCCATCATTTTTCCTGATGCCCTGAACAATCTTCTGCAGTTGCCTAAAAACACAAAACAACACCGAGATCTGTCTTCAGTTTTCCACTGTGTACAACAGTCCTGCTTGCAACATGAAAACACTTTTCTGTTCAACTTTTGAAGAAGTATGTGATCATACATATTTCATTCCCAGCTCTGGTAACAGTATAGCGCTCAGACAGCAAAAATGTAGTTGAGTGGGTGAGTGAGTGATTTGTCCCACCTCAGCCACCTTCTGTGGACAATAACTCAAAAACAATAATTGTTAATATGTATATGTCACGGACATGACGAGCGAAGTTCTTCAGCATCTCAGCATGTCATTTATGTACTTCAGACTTTTCGTCTCCCATCGGTTTGTGGCTTTTTACGACAATGTTGTCCGGTTTGTGGCTTCGTCTACCATCGGTTTGTGGCTTTTTACGACAGTGCTGTCCGATTTGTGGCTTCGTCTACCATCGGTTTGTGGCTTTTTACGACTTTTTACGACAATGTTGTCTGGTTTGTTGCTTTGTCTACCATCGGTTTGTAGCTTTTTACGACAATGTTGTCCGGTTTGTGGCTTCGTTTACCATCGGTTTGTGTCTTTTTACAGCTTTTTATGACAATGTTGTCCAGTTTGTGGCTTTGTCTACCATCGGTTTGTGGCTTTTTACGACTTTTTACAACAATGTTGTCTGGTTTGTGGCTTTGTCTACCATCGGTTTGTAGCTTTTTACGACAATGTTGTCCGGTTTGTGGCTTCGTTTACCATCGGTTTGTGGCTTTTTACAGCTTTTTATGACAATGTTGTCCAGTTTGTGGCTTTGTCTACCATCGGTTTGTGGCTTTTTACGACAACGTTGTCCGGTTTGTGGCTTCGTCTACCATCGGTTTGTGGCTTTTTACGACTTTTTATGACAATGTTGTCCAGTTTGTGGCTTTGTCTACCATCGGTTTGTGGCTTTTTACAGCTTTTTATGACAATGTTGTCCAGTTTGTGGCTTTGTCTACCATCAGTTTGTGGCTTTTTACGACTTTTTACAACAATGTTGTCTGGTTTGTGGCTTTGTCTACCATCGGTTTGTGGCTTTTTACGACTTTTTACAACAATGTTGTCTGGTTTGTGGCTTTGTCTACCATCGGTTTGTGGCTTTTTACAGCTTTTTATGACAATGTTGTCCAGTTTGTGGCTTTGTCTACCATCAGTTTGTGGCTTTTTACGACTTTTTACAACAATGTTGTCTGGTTTGTGGCTTTGTCTACCATCGGTTTGTGGCTTTTTACGACTTTTTACAACAATGTTGTCTGGTTTGTGGCTTTGTCTACCATCGGTTTGTAGCTTTTTACGACAATGTTGTCCGGTTTGTGGCTTCGTTTACCATCGGTTTGTGTCTTTTTACAGCTTTTTATGACAATGTTGTCCAGTTTGTGGCTTTGTCTACCATCGGTTTGTGGCTTTTTACGACTTTTTACAACAATGTTGTCTGGTTTGTGGCTTTGTCTACCATCGGTTTGTGGCTTTTTACGACTTTTTACAACAATGTTGTCTGGTTTGTGGCTTTGTCTACCATCGGTTTGTAGCTTTTTACGACAATGTTTGAAGTGCTTGAAGTGCGGGCTTCAAGCACGAGAGGGCGTCGGCACGAGAGGGCGTCGGCACAACAGAGAGTGACAGCTGTCACTCATCAACAGCACCAGCTGTCACTCATTCAACTATCATCATCCACTTCACCATAAAAGCCGGACTGCAACTCCACCTCCCCGCCGAGAAATCAGCTACCACTCAGGTAACCTTCTCTGCTGTACCTTACCGTGACTAAATATTGTTCTGTGTGCAGCCGTTGTTCCTGTGGATACAGTCTTCTGCTGGATTGGCGCATAGTGTGGGTTTGCGACGTCTTCGCCTCTCACTCCATCCAGAGAAGTGACTGACAGGAGCTGCACGGGTCTTCCTATTTTGGAGGTGGAGGTTCTCTCTCCCGGAGGAACTGAGTACTGAGAGATTACTGGGTGTGTATTCACACACCCACCATTAACTGTTTCTGTTTCTGCCAGCAGTACCAGGTCTGACAGCTGGAGACGGTGGCCACCTGGGGACCCAGGACTTGGCAGCTCCGGTGTTCTTCAGATCCGTTGGCGGTGGAAGCGATGTGGGATCCGGCTCTTCTCTGGACAGACGTCTTCTATCCTCGAGCCTGCCCACACGTCACCTTTTGTACGATTGACTGTACTTCTCAACTGCAATTGTCTGTATTCCGTTGTGCAATTCACAACATTAAATTGTTATTTTTGGCTTATCCATTGTCCGTTCATTTACGCCCCTTGTTGTGGGTCCGTGTCACTACACTTTCCCAACAGGATTTCTCGGCCTGCGTCATGGATTCCGAGGGGCGTCAACCATCGTTTGAACAGCCAATGGAAGAGCAAGGTGCACAGGCACCAGCAGGAGGTGTGTTAGGTGAGCTGCAGCACATCTTAACCGCTTTCACTGCTCAGTTGGACTTGGTAACCGAGCAGAATGTTATTCTCAATTGGAAGATGGAGGCTCTCACCGCCAGGGTGGAAGCGCACGCTGAGGGCGCTGCTGCAGCACCTCCTCCTGCTGGTCATATGCCAGATACAGACATTCCACTGGTCGTTCAACGAACCCCCCCCTCCATCCCCTGAAACTTATGTAAGCCCTCCGGAGCCGTACGGAGGCTGTGTCGAGATGTGCGCGGACTTCTTAATGCAGTGTTCGCTCGTCTTTTCACAGCATCCTGTCATGTATGCGTCAGATGCTAGCCGGGTGGCTTACGTTATTAATCTGCTACGAGGAGAGGCACGCGCCTGGGCTATGGCGCTCTGGGAGCAAAATTCACGGCTCCTAACGACATATACTGGGTTTATGAGGGAGTTCAGAACAGTCTTTGATCACCTCAATAGAGGCGAGACCGCTTCGAACGTGCTGCTGTCAATGAGACAGGGGCGTCGGAGTGCAGCGGAGTATGCAGTCGACTTCCGCATCGCGGCAGCGAGGTCCAGCTGGAATACTGTTGCACACCGCACTGCCTTCGTAAACGGACTGTCTCCGGTCCTGAAGGAGCATCTGCTGGCTAAAGAAGAACCGTGGGATTTTGACGGGCTTGTCGACCTGGTTATACGATTAGATAACCGATTAGAGGAACATCATTGGGAGCAGGGCGGGGGGCGGGGGGCGGGGGGCGTGGCCGGGCACGAGCCGTCCCTCTTCCTTCTGGGTCCGAAAGGGTGCCGCCGTCCCCACGCTCCACAGCCAGAGAGCGCCGTGTGGCAACAGCTCCCCCTGCTGATGAAACTATGGACACAAGCAGGGCGTCCTCTGGTGGTGGTAGGCCAGCAGTACCTCCTCTTCAGCGGCCCACACAACAGGACCCCCCCCTCAACCGGCGCCTCCCGGCGCCCGACCAGGCTTGTCCAGATGCCGTCGGTAGAAGTCGGCCAGGAGGGCCGGATCCAGGACGAAGCTCCTCTTCACCCAGGAGCGTTCTTCAGGTCCATACCCCTCCCAGTCCACCAGTTACTGGAACCCCCGACCCTTCCGACGGACGTCCAGGAGCCGACGCACGGTCCATGCCGGCTACCCGTCGATGATCCGGGCAGGAGGCTGCGCAGGTCCGGGGTTGCAGAGTGGTGAAGTGTGGTAGGGCTTGAGACGTGACACATGGAAAACAGGATGAATCTGCAGTGAAGCTGGCAGCTTCAGCTTCACTGCCTCGAAGAGATTCTGGCAAACCATCCGACGCCTCAGGAGGTGGAAGCAGCTCTCCACCGGCACTGTTTACAGTGCGGGTGGGGAGCTGTTGACCCTGACTGGGGATGTTGTTGGGCGGTGGAAGGAGTACTTCGATGATCTCCTCAATCCCATCGTCACATCTTCCGAAGAGGAAGCAGAGACTGGGGACCCAGAGGCGGACTCATCCATTATCCAGGTAGAAGTCACCGAGGTGGTTAGAAAGCTCCTCAGTGGCAAGGCTCCTGGGGTGGATGAAGTCCGTCCTGAGTACCTTAAGTCTCTGGATGTTGTGGGACTGTCTTGGCTGACACACCTCTGCGACATCGCGTGGCAATCGGGGACAGTGCCTCTGGATTGGCAGACCGGGGTGGTGGTCCCTCTGTTTAAGAAGGGTGACCGGAGGGTGTGTTCCAACTATAGGGGGATCACACTCCTCAGCCTCCCCGGTAAGGTCTATTCCAGAGTACTGGAGTGGAGAATTCGACCGATGGTCGAACCTCGGATTCAGGAGGAGCAGTGTGGTTTTCATCCTGGTCGCAGCACACTGGACCAGCTCTACACGCTCCATCAGGTGCTCAAGGGTTCATGGGAGTTCGCCCAACCAGTCCACATGTGTTTTGTGGATCTGGAGAAGGCGTTCGACCGTGTCCCTCGGGGCGCCCTGTGGGGAGTGCTCCAGGAGTACGGGGTCCAGGGTCCTTTGCTAAGGGCTATCCAGTCCCTGTACGACTGCAGCAGGAGCTTGATTCGCATTGCCGGTAGTAAGTCAAACCTGTTTCCAGTACACGTTGGCCTCCGCCAGGGCTGCCCTTTGTCACCGGTTCTGTTCATTATTTTTATGGACAGAATTTCTAGGCGCAGCCAGGGTATAGAGGGGGTCTGGTTTGGGAACCACAGAATCTCGTCTCTGCTGTTTGCGGATGATGTGGTTCTGTTGGCTTCGTCAAATCAGGACCTTCAGCGTGCACTGGGGCGGTTTGCAGCCAAGTGTGAGGCGTCCCGGATGAAGATCAGCACCTCCAAATCTGAGGCCATGGTTCTCGACCGGAAAAAGGTGCTTTGCCCTCTTCAGGTCGGTGGAGTGTCCTTGCCTCAAGTGGAGGAGTTTAAGTATCTCGGGGTCTTGTTCACGAGTGAGGGATGGATGGAGCGTGAGATCGATAGACGGATCGGTGCAGCGTCTGTAGTGATCGGTCGCTGTATCGGACCGTCGTGGTGAAGAGAGAGCTGAGTAGGGGGGCAAAGCTCTCGATTTACCGATCGATCTACGTTCCGATCCTCACCTATGGTCATGAGATTTGGCTCATGACCGAAAGAACGAGATTGCGGGTACAAGCGGCCGAGATGAGTTTCCTCCGCAGGGTGGCTGGGCGCTCCCTTAGAGATGAGGAGCTCGGTCACTCGGTAGGAGCTCGGAGTCGAGCCGCTGCTCCTCCACGTCGAAAGGAGTCAGTTGAGGTGGCTCGGGCATCTTTGCCGGATGCCCCCTGGATGCCTCGCTGGAGAGGTGTTCCGGGCACGTCCCATTGGGAGGAGGCCCCGGGGAAGACCCAGAACACGCTGGAAGGATTACATCTCTCGGCTGGCTTGGGAACGCCTTGGGGTTCCCCCGGAGGTCTGGGTGGCTTTGCTTGAGCTGCTGCCCCCACGACCCGACTCCGGATAAAGCGGAAGAAAATGGATGGATGGATGGATGATTATGTGAGAAATTGTGGATGTGCCTGGACATGCCAGAACATGTTCCGTGAGGCTTCATCACGGCGTTGCTTTGCGCCATGCGCGGAATTCCTCCGCACGTCTGTCTCAATGTGCTGAAAAAGTGCTGATGTCCACGTCTTTTCACAATTCCTGTGCTAGTCAGACGACGTCCCGGATAAAACACAGCATCCAGTTTGGAAATGAACAGCACATTCCACTGTTACAGGAGTTTTTGTCATGGAAAGAGGAGCGGAGGCTTCGCGCGTCACGGCGGTGCCACATGGCGCAAAGCAACGCCGTGATGAAGCCTCACGGGACATGTTCTGGCATGTCCAGGCACATCCACAATTTCTCAGATAATCACTCGATGGAAAAACCACTGACAGCTGTCTGAACACCATCTCAAAGCCGTCCTGTGAGACCAAAACGGAGGTGGTTTTGTCTCGCTCCAGTAGCAAATCCATCGTGACGTGCGAAGCCTCCGCTCGGCTTTCCATGACAAAATCTCTTGTTAAAAGTGAAATCTGCCGGAAAATGGTTGATGTCCAGCTCTTGTGATAACCAGAGAAATGGCACACGATGGTCACGGATCCAGACAGCCATCCGTTTAGAAATGAAATGGTCGTTCAGCCTGTCGATAGCGGCTTCAGAGCGCAGCGTGCCCCACAGCCACTGGGGGCCGTCCTTAAAGCGACAGTAACACTCCTTATTCTCTACCAAGCCCGTAACATTTTCACCGAAAGCCAGATAAATTTTTCTAATGGCTTCCAGCTGCCAGTCTCTAACAGTTTCTGAAAAAATTCTGATGGGGAAAAAAGCCCAAATCATTCCGCCATTTCCTGGCAATGAAAATCCGACGAGGGGGCTGGACCACTCCTCACTCAAAGCCTGCTCACAGGCGAATGACACAAACGACAGGCGTGGAAAAACTCACGCATGCGCACGAGGGTTCAAGCTTGTCTGACGCAATCACACGTGATTCAAATCCATATGATTTTTGAAAAAAATAATAAGGTCGGATACTTTTCTAATAGACCTCATATATGCAGGAGCTCAGTAGCCTGCCTACTGCTATAAACAGAGCCCAGACTCCTGGGCTATCTGCTGCTGGCTGCTGGCTAGCACACATAGCGTGGGTGTGCATGCCAGCTTGGTTGTATAACCAAGCAGATTCAATCCACATGAATTTTGATAAAACTTATACACAATCACTATGATATAATACTTATCAGAATACAGCCTATTCCTTCTTGGAATGAAGGTTTTCACTCTTAGCAGAAAGCTTTCAACCACAGTCTGTAAATTAAACTTTAAAAGTTGACTGGATAAAATATTAAGCTTTGTCTTTTCTTGCAATTTGTACATGTATTTCTAAACATTTGCACATTTTCTAAAAATAAAGGTGTAGAGTGTACATGATGTGTATCACTTTCCTAGCGTTGATCATAATGTATCAGGCAACCACATGTTTTCTGTATCACAATGGCACTCTGCAGATCATTTGAAAAAGTGATGTAGTTCTAACTGCTGATGGGGCAGCACCCTTTCAATCAGCCAGTAAGCGGGCATAGAGCCTGTGTTCTCCAATGGCGCGTTGTATATAGGCTGCTCATTATGATGTAAATATCATAAAGTAAATTGTGTTATTTTTCAACTCTTCACAACCTGCTGTCCTATTATAATAGTGCACTAGCTTTGGGGTTGATCTAATAGTTTTGGTATGTTGATGTTTCATGGCTCAAACCGTTTTTAGTGGTCAAACATCTTTTTTTTTTTACAATTGAAAAGATTGTTTGTTCTCTAAATATACCAATGAATGCATAACTTTAAGAAATATGCAAGGCAACATTTACACCATTTAAAGATGGAATGCCTCAAAGTGTGCAAAAAGAAACCACTACTTCTGCTGATAATGTGGCTGGCCTGAATATGGCAGAACCTGCGATCTTCCACAGTTAGTTAGTCAGATGCTCCAGAGTTTGTAACCCCAATCAGCTGTATATCCACTTTCCTGACAGAAGGACAAGGAACATTGTCTATCAAGAGGCTCTTCAGAACTACTGGTCATTAAAAGCTACATTTAAATATATATTCAACATCTCAAATCCAAAATTAACATTTGCTTAAAAGCCATTTTATTTTTGTAGCATTCTTATAAACTAGATTTGCAATGTATCAACAATCATAAAGGTCATAACATCAGTTCTGATGAATGATTATGAGCATACTTGATCTGCAATATAAATTCTGAAGAACTTCATTGTTGTTTCTTGCATGCAGCAAAATTCAGTTTTCTCTCTTGGTTTGGGGATTCCACCTATTTTGGGTTTTAAGTTCAAACCTTTGCCTATTCAGACTACATATATACTTATAAGATATCTACAATTATGACAAAATATAAACTTTGGAATATTTTGTAGATTATATCTTAAACAGGTTAACCTGGGCAACGCCGGGTACCCCAGCTAGTGAATAATACATAGAAGCCCTTTTTATCTGCTCTGATGTGTTCTTAAAATGTCTACAGCCAATTATGTTGTAGTTTCCAAAGCTGATTATGATTTATATCCACACAAGCAGGATGTTGCAGTCACAGTGCATTTTGTATTACTGCTTGAATGTAGAAACACACACTCATCTTCAATCGCTTATCCAAGATCGGGTTGCAGGGGGCTGGAGCCTACCCTGACAGTCACAGTGCGTGAGGTGGTTTACACCCTTGACAGGACACCTAGTCTATGAGCCATCAATTTTGACCTACTCTGAAAAAAGAGAATGTTTGAACCAACTTAAAAAGTGTCACAATTTGTAAAAACCTAAATGAATTAAGTTGTTTGAACTTAAGTTTGAAAGTTAAATCAACTCTACCTTATAAACTTAAGTTCAAACAACTTAATTCATTCAGATTTTTTACAAGTTGTAACACTTATTTAAGTTGGTTTAAACATTCTCTTTTTTCAGTGTAATCGGTACCAAATGACACTTAGAATCCAGCCTCAGTGTACTGTGACCTACACAAAAATGTATGATAACCATCCCAGGGTGGTAGTTATAGCCAGCTAGGGGTCAATGAAGAATTACACAGAGGTCAAAATGTAAAACTGCTTCAATCATATTAAAAACTACACCATATTATTTGGCTCATCACAATGATTCCAAAAAGGTATAGTTTGGACTATCTATGACTGAATGTTCTGGAATTATGAGGTAAAAACAGCAAAAATGGTGACAAAGGTCAGTTGTAGTTTCTACAAGGGTCAATAGTTAAAGTTGCTCCAATTTCAGTAAAAAATGATGCAAATTATTGGTCAAAAATACAACAACAACAACAAAAAAACGGATTAATAAATGAAGTAGATTTGACTGTGCTGAATGTTTGGTCTCCAAAGTTAAGGTCAAACAAGGTCAACGTCCATTGGATTCTATGACATGTGACATGTTTCCCTGTAACATGATAACTAAGCATGACAGATGATGCAAACTATTCCTTTTTAGAACCCTATTAACCTAAACAATAATTTGTATATTTTTTACTGAAATTGGAGCAACTTTAACTTTAGACCCCTGTACAAATTTAAACTGACATTTGTCACCATTTGTGCTGTTTTTACCCCATAACTCCAGAACATTCAGTCATAGATTGTCCAAACTCTACCTTTTTGGAAACATTATGATCAGACAAATAGTGTAGTATAGTTTTGAATATGATTGGTGCATTTTTACATTTTGGCCTCTGTGTAATTCTTCATTAACCCCTAGCTGGCTACAGCTACCACCCTGGGATGGTCATGATACCTTTTTTGTAGGCCTTGGTACACTGAGGCTGGATTTTAAATGTCGTTTCATCGCCTTAAGTGGTACCAAAAACCTGCTTGGCCCATGGACTAACCAGCATTCACACCCACACACACGCCTACGGACAATTTAAAGTTTCCAACCCACCTAACCTGCATATCTTTTGGATGTGGGAGGAAGCAGGAGCACCCAGAGGGAACCCACGCAAACATGAAAACTTCACACAGAAAGGTCACGGGCGGGAAGCGATTCCCATGACCTGCTTGCTTAAAAAAAGTGGTTAGATTAGAGTAACGCGTTACTAAGTAATGCGTTACCGGCATCACTGACGAGCACATATGTTGCTTGTGCTCCTTTGGTGATAATGACAGTTTATTTCCATAGTTTGACAGCTTTTATTGTTTCACATAATAGAAGTAAAGTTAATTAGCTGAACATGTTCTGCTTATGACAATAAAAAAAAAAAAAAGCTGACCTCACTATGCACAGCCACAGTAATTAAGCAATCGACACCAGACTTGCTATGTTGACTGGGGCCACCAAAGGGGAGGTCACTGGTGCCCTTAGGTTGATAGCATGCGTCCATGAACAGACACACACACACACGGTCAGCCTTATATATTAGATTACGACCTGCTCACTGGAGCCCTTATTTTTGCAGTTCATGTGGTACTCAGTTCAGGTACCAAGCATCACGCTTGACTTACAACATAGTAGCAGCTGTCTAGTGTGCACTTTATTTGCGCGCCGTGCACCAGTTAAGGCATGTTTTTTTTTTCAGTTAAAATATCCCTGCTGTGTAACGGTGTGCCAGAGCATTGCAGTGATATAACATGCTGTCATCTTTAATCAACATTCACTTGAGTCTCATGAATGTCACAAATTGCTCTCTGAAAATTAATGATGACAGCATACACACAATGTAATGCAACTAACTACACGTTAACCAAAGTGACATCAAATATACAATGACATGGATAAAATTCTTCTTAATTACTCGCGCGTAGAACAAGTAACTAAGCTAGTAAATCTACAATTTCAATGAAATAGAGACACCACTTAGTGGATATTAAGTGTATTAACACCACGTGTCTTGATCTTATTTCTTTCCTGAAAACATGGATGCAGAAGGTCAAATATAAACCAAATTCTTACCGAATCTTTGCCGTGGCAGGAGCAGTGAGTTTACTTAATGTATCCATTTTAATATTTGGTCCAAAACCTGACATTTTCCAAACATAAATCCTGTCTTGCGTGATCTCTGCAGTGCCCCGTGCTTCACTTTTGAGTGAGCGTTGAGTTTGAAACCATGTCCTGTTAGTCACGGGGCGGGGCGGGGGGTGGTGGGCATTTTTCATTCTGGCTGTCTCTGTCAGAAAAATCACTTCTCTTTTCCATTTTCCTCTCTCCACGTACACAAATACAGAGTGCAGTGACGACACTTTTGACAAAGCTCTTACACCACGTCTCATTTAACTCTTAAATACTCCTGAACAGAGCACAGCTATGAGGAAAAATATGGGTGATGATTCCACATTGCTAACAAAGCTCCTTTTCTATCAGACTATAAAAGTTTTGGTCGTGTAAAAATTAAATTACACTTTATATCTGGTTGTATTTATCTTGCTTGAAATAACTCCATCATGTCAAGTACAAGCGGCCGAGATGAGTTTCCTCCGCAGGGTGGCTGGGCACTCCCTTAGAGATAGGGTGAGGAACTCGGTCACTTGGGAGTAGCTCGGAGTCGAGCCGCTGCTCCTCAGTCAGTTGAGGTGGCTCGGGCATCTTTTCCGGATGCCCCCTGGACACCTCGCTGGAGAGGTGTTCTGGGCACGTCCCATTGGGAGGAGGCCCCGGGGAAGACCCAGGACACGCTGGAGGGACTACATCTCTCGGCTGGCTTGGGAACGCCTTGGGGTTCCCCCGGAGGAGCTGGGGGAGGTGTGTGTGGATGGGGAGGTCTGGGCGACTTTGCTTGAGCTGCTGCCCCCGCGACCCAACTCCGGATAAAGCGGAAGAAAATGGATGGATGTCAGTGACTCACTGACATCACTACATTATTACGTTCTGTTATTTGTTTCCAGTAGTTTTTCACATAGCCTCCTCTTGAGGAGGTAAAAGGCCTGGTGACGGTCTGATGATTGGCTTGACCTGTGCAGAATCTCTCACAACCAGTCTCACCTTTATTCTTTGATCCTGATTCCTTTCTACCTGATCCTGTTTTTGAACTTTGATCATGACTTTATACCTGATCTTTCCTTGAATCTTTGATCTTGATTAAGGAGTAGACCCAGCCTTTGATCCTTTATTATCCCCCTGGTATGAAATACAGGGTGATTTAGCTATCAGCATGCCCGTCGGCCCATCTGTCTGTCCGTTCGTCTGTCTGTCAATCCTTTTACGCTTGTTAGTATCACGGCCTGCCTTTGTCTGCCTCTCTTCTTTCCTTTTTTCTTAACTGTGTGTGTACATTGTTAGTTTTTCCCCCAGATGGCGCGCTGCAGAGGTGAGGAACACCTGCTGCTCATCATCACCACACACCTGATGTGCATGAGCAGCTCATCAGCAGCGGGTTACTTAAACCCAGGCTTTCAGCTTATTCACGGCCGGATTCTTTGTTTTCCATGCCATGAAGCCAGTTTGTTTTTCCTGAGGCCAGTTTCTTCCAGGAGCTTCTCAGAGCTTCACTGAGATTCAATGACCTTGACCTCGTCTTTCCTGCCGCTTCTATGCGCTCTGACGTTGGAGCTTTCCGCAGCTCGTTTCAAGGTAATCTGGCCAACTCTAATTCCTGTATTAGAGCTTGTTGTTTTCTCTGGTGTTTCCAGACACTATCCTGCGTGGCTTCCATGTCGCAAATGCTCCTGGCTCAATGGCTGTCTGCACCACGGCTCTCAGCTACAGAGCGCATAGCTCTGCCATGCTTGTTCTGCAAGATTCCGCTCTCACATAGCTCCTGTCCGTGACTGTGCATGATTAAGAACTGCTTCCAAGAACTGCTTCCAAGAAGTCAAAGAACTAGTACCAAGAACTATTTCCTAGAACTATATGAACTCTGATACTGAACCACTAAGAACTTTCCAAGTCATTTCTAAAGTCAAGTCCTGCTTAATTGGAACTGCGTCACAAGACGCACCTGACCTTTGACCTCTGAAGATAACTCATGAACTGTGAACGATTCCTGAACAATAATCCTTATTTCTTAGACTGTGAATATTGTTTCCAGAACTGTGAACATTCCTGTTTTGAGCCTTCTGTGAAATGTCTGTTGTTAAAGGTTTCAGTGTTATGAGTACCAGCCCTCACCTCTTTTGTCCTCCGTTCTCCTAGTGCCTGTTCTTTGCTGTATGCATCCCACCTGGCCCTGGCTCCAGAACCTTACACTCCAGGATTCCTGCTTGTTCTCAGACTCCCAAGTCTGTCCGTGGGTGCACTGCAGCTCCCAGATGTTCCACCGCTACAAGCGGGCCCTGTCTTAGCTCAGCAGGCCGTCTAACCAGCGCAGAATTGTTCACTTGTTTACTGTAAATAAAGCTCTTTTCGTTCACAACCAGTTCTGTTCCTTGCTCCCAGCCTTTAAGTCCATCACCTGTAACGGTCCGGTCCTGTCCAGACCATTAACCATAACAGTTCGTGCGATATCTCAAGAACCAGTTGACCAATCCTCCAATAATCCTCCAGTACTGGTGATATTGGACTGGTGGTATTGGATTGGTGGTATTGGTAATGGTGACTTTTTGGTCAATTTCAAGGTCACAGCAAGATATTCAAGAGCTTGTCATTGCCACCCTTGTTAGCATGGTATCTCAACAACCATTTGAGCATAGGGGTGTACTTGTACTTGTACTTGATTCCTCGACATTTTATATTACTGATTTGTGGGGACCGGGGGGATATGTCATCTCCTGATTACTCTTGTGTTTGATCTGAATTCCTTTATACTAGAGCCTGCCTTTGATCTGTGACTCCTCAATATCCAATACTGTTTTTGATCTGTGATCCTTGAACTTTCATCCAGATTATTTTATACTTGATCTGGCCTTTAACCTTTGATCTGATTTAAAACAGTAGATCCTGCCTTGTCCCTTGATCTTTGATCTTGATTCCTTTCTGCCTTATCCTGCTTTTGATCGTGAACTTCTTCTCAAATACATATTATTTTATTATTATGTCATGTTTTGATTTCCTGTTTTCTGTTTCTTCAGCTTTGTAAAACTTTGTAAAAACCTTGTAACTATTAGAATGGCCTAAGCAATGGGTCACCCCCCTGAGTCTGGTCTCCTTGTGGTTTCTTTCTCAATATTATCAGAAGGAGTTTTTCCTTACCACTGTCACCTGTGTGCTTGCTCTTGGGGTTGATAAGGTTAGACCTTGCTTGTGGGAAGTACCTTGAAGCCGCTTTGTTTTGATTTGGCACTATATAAATTAAATAAATTGAAATTGAATTGATCTTTGATTCCTTTATACCTAATCCTGCTTTTCATCTTTGATCTTTAATCCTGATTACTTTATACCTAATATTTCCTTCAACCTTTGATCCGATTTACACAGTAGATCCTTTCTTTAACCCGGATCCATTTATACCTGATTCTGTCTTTGATCTTGATTCCTTTATGGCCGACATTGCCTTTATATTTGAAGCCCTGTTTAAACGGTCTGTTGCACACAGTCTAAAGTTCATAGTGCAAGATCTTTTTATTTTGGACATGTCCACCTCTACTTTGCTATTTCCAGGCTTAGCACAAAGTAAGGCACAAGGCAAAAAGAGGTTGATTTTAGTTTCTTAATTAATGGTTTCTGTGTTTTGGGTGTAACATGAATTAAACCAATCAGAAAAGCTGGCTGCATTGCAGTTTAGATACATTAGTTTGCAGAAGTGAGACTTTTCCTGGAGAGGAAACAGATCTGCTTGTGTGCAAATTAATTCTACTTGACAAGATTATTTACGGATCATTTACCAAAGCTCCCTGGTTGAAGCAGGCATTACATGTGGTGGTGGCTAATAAGTCCTTGTCTGCTGGCTTCATATGAGTGTCCACACAGTGCTGTACAATGACAGGAGACGCGGAAACCATTTGTCTGGATATGAGCAAATTCTTTATACTTTTATACCTTTATACACGTATTTATTTACTTAAGAGCTCTGCACAAGAATTCCAATGTACCCAAACCTTGTATACAAGTACAAATGGCAAATAAAGTCTCTAAATCTGTAAGTCTAAGTATGAATAGTATAAATTGTCTGTGCCTCACCTGAGACCAGGTTTTTGGTGGCCTATGACGCTATTGATTTCTGCTGCCTCATGATAGCAATGAACTATCACTTTGTCTGATCACACCTTATATTAACACCAATGCAACTGTGGATGCACAGATGAGCACAAGTACTACTACACCAATTAGCTAAACTGCAGGATTGTCTTACAGACATAAAGACATGGATGACCTCTAATTTCCTGCTTTTAAACTCAGATAAAACTGAAGTTATTGTACTTGGCCCCACAAATCTTAGAAACATGGTGTCTAACCAGATCCTTACTCTGGATGGCATTACCCTGACCTCTAGTAATACTGTGAGAAATCTTGGAGTCATTTTTGATCAGGATATGTCATTCAAAGTGCATATTAAACAAATATGTAGGACTGCTTTTTTGCATTTACGCAATATCTCTAAAATTAGAAAGGTCTTGTCACAGAGTGATGCTGAAAAACTAATTCGTGCATTTATTTCCTCTAGGCTGGACTATTGTAATTCATTATTATCAGGTTGTCCTAAAAGTTCCCTGAAAAGCCTTCAGTTAATTCAAAATGCTGCAGCTAGAGTACTAACGGGGACTAGAAGGAGAGAGCATATCTCACCCATATTGGCCTCTCTTCATTGGCTTCCTGTTAATTCTAGAATAGAATTTAAAATTCTTCTTCTTACTTATAAGGTTTTGAATAATCAGGTCCCATCTTATCTTAGGGACCTCATAGTACCATATCACCCCAATAGAGCGCTTCGCTCTCAGACTGTAGGCTTACTTCTAGTTCCTAGGGTTTGTAAGAGTAGAATGGGAGGCAGAGCCTTCAGCTTTCAGGCTCCTCTCCTGTGGAACCAGCTCCCAATTCAGATCAGGGAGACAGACACCCTCTCTACTTTTAAGATTAGGCTTAAAACTTTCCTTTTTGCTAAAGCTTATAGTTAGGGCTGGATCAGGTGACCCTGAACCATCCCTTAGTTATGCTGCTATAGACTTAGACTGCTGGGGGGTTCCCATGATGCACTGAGTGTTTCTTTCTCCTTTTGCTCTGTATGCACCACTTTGCATTTAATCATTAGTGATTGATCTCTGCTCCCCTCCACAGCATGTCTTTTTCCTGGTTCTCTCCCTCAGCCCCAACCAGTCCCAGCAGAGGACTGCCCCTCGCTGAGCCTGGTTCTGCTGGAGGTTTCTTCCTGTTAAAAGGGAGTTTTTCCTTCCCACTGTAGCCAAGTGCTTGCTCACAGGGGGTCGTTGGACTCAAAACTTCTTAATCACCCTCAAACTTCAACACTTTAAAAATGTATTTTTGATGTCCACTTTTCATTCCAGCCCATATGGAGGGTATATAATATGGATAGTTAAGCTAACATCATTGGTCTCTTTTTAAAAACATATCCATGTGTAAGGCCAGACATTGTGAGTCATGGAAACACTATGTTGCAATCCTGCTCATTTTCACATTTAACCCAAACGACAGAACAAACACAAGAGTGCACCTTCAGCAGGATGAGCCACTTCAGTGTGGTCACCGTGGGGATTTTTGTAAAATTCATCTGCTCAACCACAGAACATCAGGAGAAAGCAGCAGGCTGTCTCGGATAAGTCCCTATGAGGACATAACGTGTTTTGGAGATTGTGGGTACTTAAATATTTCTTTTACGTGGCTGAGTCATGTGGCTTTGCTGTACACAAAATATAAATATAACACAATGCTAAAATGCCCTCAGCCATATGAGCATTGTGTTCTTTATAATTTGCAGTTGTTTAATTAATTATTAAGATCCTGTTGTCTTACATACAATTTGTACATGTTCAAAAAAGCCTCTCTATCAGTTAATAAATCAAAAACAATACTCATCATCTCACTCATCTTCAACCACTTATCTGGGATTGGGTTACAGGGGCAACAACTCCAGCAGAGGACCCCGGACTTCCCTTTCCCGGGCCACAATGACCAACTCTGACCTCTGACTAGACTCTAGAGACTGGGAACGCCTCAGGATCCTCTAGTCACTAGAGGATCCCGAGGCGTTCCCAGGCCTATGTGGAGATATAATCTCTCCACCATGTCCTAGGTCTTCCCCGGGGTCTCCTCCCAGATGGATGTATCTGGAACACCTCCCCAGAGAGGCGCCCAGGAGGCATCCTTACCAAATGCCTGAACCATCTCAGCTGGCTCACTTCAACGTGAAGGAGCAGCGGCTCTACTCTGAGCTCCCCACGGATGACCGGGCTTCTCACCCTATCTCTAAGGGAGACACCAGCCACCCTCCAAAGGGAGCTTGGCCACTTGTACCTGCCATCTAGTTCTTTCGGTCATGACCCAACTCTCATGACCATAGCTGAGAGTAGTTACGAAGACTGACCAGTAGATTGAGAGATTCACCTTTTTGCTCACATTTCGTCACAACAGTACGGTAGAGGGAATGCAACACTGCCCCTGCTGCACTGGTTCTCTGGCTAATCTCACGCTCCATTGTTCTCTCACTCATGAACAAGACCACGAGGTACTTGAACTCTTTCAATTGGGGCAAGACCGCATTCCCTACTCACAGTGGGCAATCCATGAGTTTCCTGCTGAGAACCCATGGCCTCAGATTTAGAGGTGCTGATCCTCATCTCAGGCACTTCACACTCGGCTGCGAACTGATCCAGTGAGTGTTGGAGGTCACAGGCCGATCAAGACAACAGGACCAACAGAACATCATCTGCAAAAAGCAGTGATGAGACCCTGAGCCCACAAAACTGGAAACCCTCCTCCCGGCTACATCTCGATATCCCATCCATGAATATCACAAACAGGATTGGTGACAAGGTGCAGCCCTGGCAGAGGCCAACCCCCACCAGAAACGAGTCCGACTTACTGCCGAGCACCCGAACACAGATCTCTCTTTGTGGGTACAGAGATTGGATGGCCCTGAGAAGGGAGCCCCTCACTCCAAACTCCAGCAGTACCTCCCACAGTATCTCGCGGGGTACCTGATTATATGCCTTCTCCAAGTCCACAAAACACATGTAGACTGGATAGGTTTAAAGGCTTTAAATTTAATTTAACAATTTCTGTTAAATTAAATTTATTTTACTAGGAAATGGAGTGGGCTGCGGCCTTGACTTTATCTAAATTCTGGGTCTTATAGTGAAGCTTAGGGCTAGTGGCCGGCGATCACCTTTTAGTATTTCTTTTGTTCTTCTTCTTGCTTAATGCTGACAAATTATACTGTATTTGTTGTCTTTCTGATGCCTGATTCTCTTTTTTTTTTTCTCTGTTTGAGGTGCGGCTCCATCCAGAGATGGGTGTGGTGTCTGTTTCTGAAACCCTCCTGTCCTGTGCACGGCAACATTTCGTGTATCTTTGTTTTGTGAATTGTTTTGTAATTTGTGACTCAAGCATGGATCTGGCAGAGGGTCACCCCTTTGTGTCTGGCCTGCTTGAGGTTTCTTCCTCAAATCATCAGAGGGAGTTTTTCCTTACCACTATCACCTGTGTACTTGCTCTGAGGGTTGGTAAGGTTAGATCTTACTTGTGTGAAGCACCTTGAGGCAACTTTGTTGTGATTTGGCGCTATACGAGGGCTGTCAATAAAGTATAGGTCCTTTTTATTTTTTTTTAAAACTATATGGATTTCATTCATATGTTTTTACGTCAGACATGCTTGAACCCTCGTGCGCATGCGTGAGTTTTTCCACGCCTGTCGGTGACGTCATTCGCCTGTGAGCACTCCTTGTGGGAGGAGTCGTCCAGCCCCTCGTCGGAATTCCTTTGACTGAGAAGTTGCTGAGAGACTGGCGCTTTGTTTGATCAAAATTTTTTCTAAACCTGTGAGGCACATCGAAGTGGACACGGTTCGAAAAATTAAGCTGGTTTTCGGTGAAAATTTTAACGGCTGATGAGACATTTTGAGGTGATACTGTCGCTGAAACCGACTTCTTCTGAAACTTCTCTGTTCTCTCATGACGTCCTGGATCAATAGAGCCTGAAATGTGGAGGTTTTCAGCTTGAAACAGGCTGATGACGGCGCCTGAGAGCGCTGCGCGACGTCTCGCACCGTGGGAAGTCCTTAAAGCGACAGTATCACCTCAAAATCTCTCATCAGCCGTTAAAATTTTCACCGAAAACCAGCTTAATTTTTCGAACCGTGTCCACTTCGATGTGCCTCACAGGTTTAGAAAAAAATTTTGATCAAATAAAGCGCCAGTCTCTCAGTAACTTCTCAGACAAAGGAATTCCGACGAGGGGCTGGACGACTCCTCCCACAAGGAGTGCTCACAGGCGAATGACGTCACCGACAGGAGTGGAAAAACTCACGCATGCGCACGAGGGTTCAAGCATGTCTGACGTAAAAACATATGAATGAAATCCACATAGTTTTTGAAAAAAATAAAAAGGACCTATACTTTATTGACAGACCTCGTATAAATGAAAATAAATTAAAATTAAAATGGGCATACTCCCAGGCCCCTCCAGGATGCATGTGAGAGTGAATAGCTGGTCAGTTGTTCCATGACCAGGACGGAACCTGCATTCTACCTCTTCAGTCAGAGGTTTGACTATCGTCCGAACCCTCCTTTCCAGTACCCTGGAGTAGACTTTATCAGGAAGACTGAGTAGTGTGACGCCCCTGTAATTGGCACACACTCTCTGGTCCCCTTTTTAAAATATGGGGACCACCACCCCAATTTGCCACTCCTTAGGCACTGTCCTAGACCTCAACGCAATGTTGAAGAGATGTCTCAACCAAGACTAGGGATGGGTATTGATAGGATTTTATCAATAATGATGCCATTATCTATTCCGCTTATCAATCCAATTCCTTATCGATTCCCTAATGGATACCTCTTGTGAATTTTCTGTGTCCTAAAAGTAGGCTTTACAGGTTTTCTATGTCAACAACATTTTATTGAGTCTTAAAGTAAATAACTGTGAAATTGGTCATGATTGACATATTTTAATGAATTTGAGAGGGGTTAAGAAGTGGATTTGCCGCTTCTGAAAAGCAACAAAGCAAAGAACCAGTGAAGCAGCGGGTCGGAGCACTGCTTCATTGCTTCAAGCTTCAAAGCAGAGCTGCAATGCAAAAATGGTTGACTGCAAACCCACTGCAGGGTCTCCAATCAACGTAGAGAAATGATCATTTTCCTGACAAACACCCTTAAAAACAACAGCCACTCTGAAGGACCAATAAGGGAATCGTTAAGCAAAAAAGGCAATCGATGTCAGTGGATCGAATCATTTCTTGAAAAGAACCGGTTCCCGACACCCAACCCTATCCAAGACAGTCCCTCTGGACAGATCTCATCAACCCCTGGGGCCTTGCCACTGCAGAGTTGTTTGACTACCTCAGTGACTTCCACCATGGAAATTGATGATAATCCCCCATTAGCTTCCAGCTCTGCCCCTACAATAGAGGGTGCTTTGGGCTGATGCAGGAGTTCCTCAAAGTGTTCCTTGTAGCACTGATTTACATCCTCAGTTGAAGTCAGCAGAGTCCCATCCTTACTGTAGACAGCTTGAATGGTTCCCCGTTTTCTGTATTGGAACTGCCGTGGTGACTGAACAACAGCACCTACCTTTTCATCAGTTTCACATCATTATTTGTCCATCTTAATGATCTGTTATTCAGGTAATTTGATGAAATTGTGATGCATTTTCTAGCCATTTTGGACAAAAAAATGTTTCTACTGTAAATGATTTGAGTGCAAACTAATACTTATAACATAATTAACATTTATGTAACTTATCTGACCTATGTAAGTTACGTCAGGTACGTTTACATATACCACTCATACCCTCAGAGGCTGATCATACCGTGCTAATTCTCAGGAACAGACCAATGAAGTTGCTGGTTTCAATGCAGAAGAGTACTGCTCATGGTCATTTTATTGGTTCTCTGAAAACCCTCCAGTAAATGGCAACAAGACCAGAAATGTTGTTTATAAAGAAGCTTTAACACTGACGTCCAAGCTAATAGATCCATTTCCATTTTTCTTTACTAGTTCTTTTGTATTATCACTTTACAATTTTCGATCCCATAGGGATGGGTATGAATGCATTAGTTTAATAATAACTGTAAATATATTGAACTGAACTGTTTGACATAAAGATCGTAAAGACCAGCGTTAGATTTAAAGCATTTTACCTTCATGTCTGAGAGCATGGACTTATCCCAAACATTATACCCCCTTCACATATAACAGAATTGAAGCCGACTGGCGCACGAAGGAGGAATTGCATGCCACTCATGAAAAATCGGAGCTGCCTCAAATGCCTCGTACACCTGTCGTCACAACCATTCATGCACAGCAGCGGCCAAAAGACAGCGAGTGCCCATTCGACCCCCCTGGCAGGTGTCGGCCAAATTCCAGGTGTCACACACGAACATCCAACACCACTCACTGGACACTTAGAAGACGCAGGTGTATTCACAATCCCAGCACAAGAGTAGAGAACAGGTGACCACATTTGAGCTGTCTGTGAAAATTGTCTAACTGGAACACAAGTGTGGCGAAACCTAGCAACACATGGGTGTGACTGTGCCGAACTCCCACCCCAACACACACACCACGAATCCAACATTGTCAGGTGTGGCTGAGAGTTCCGGAGTCCGCTCACTGTCCAGCACAGTGTGCTGCTGGGACAGCTGACCACTGTGTACTACAACTCAGCTGGTGAACACGCAATGCACATATGTGTGTGTGGGCGCTCATGCCCTCATGACATGCTGATAATTATGTGCAGACACAATCACACGAGGACCGGCCAGCGTTTGCGCGCGTGGCATGGTGTGAAAGTAATGAGCCAGCCGGGCAGGCTGATGCCACTTCCACCACTTAAATTGTAGTTTACATGACAGACAGAAAGAGCGGTAATTAAATAAAACAAATAAGGGTAAAGGCGTGAACTCATTCATGTGTGATCACTTTGCTGTGGACATACAGCACCTGTCAACTGACTGCTGCATCAGCGCCCTGCAATGTTGGATGCCACCATGAGGCACGTGTAACTGCGGGATTTCCCCACATTGTCATAATCACATTTGCAGCAAATCACTGCGCGCTGGCCACACCATGCCGGCTGATGTGTTCATGAGACGGAAGCCCAGCAATTCATAAGACGAGAACCCAGCTGATGTCTTCATGAGTTGAATGCATCAGGTAATTCATGTAAAACATAAAAGGGAGAACAGAAATCCACACAATTTCAGTACTTCCTGGTGTACGTCTAGGTGGAGGCTATGTCCGCTCTTTATAACAGGTGTTTTTAAAGTTTTTTGCTCCGCTGCTGTGTGCACGACTTTTCACGTGCTCGCACTGTGTTCATGCACGCAAACACAAGTGTGCATGAAACCATCGCTGCGGTATCGTGCATGCCATGTCCAACTGTACGAGGTCTGTTAGAAAAGTATCCGACCTTATTATTTTTTTCAAAAAACATATGGATTTGAATCACGTGTGATTGCATCAGCAAAGCTTGAACCCTCATGCGCATGTGTGAGTTTTTTCATGCCTGTCGGTTGCGTCATTCGCCTGTGAGCAGGCTTTGAGTGAGGTGTGGTCCACCCCTCTCGTCTATTTTTTATTGCGAATAAAGGTCTGAACGATTTGGATCTTTGCTGCATCAATTTTTTTCCAGAAACTGTGAGAGACCTCCAGGTGGACACCGTTCGAAAAATTAATATGGCTTTCAGAGATGATTTTATGGGGATTAAACAAATTACGGGGTGTTATTGTCCCTTTAAGGACGGCCCACAACTGCTGAGGGCGCGGCGCGCTCCCTGCGCCGATGGACAGGCTGACACCCCGCACAAACAACTAGATCATTTCCAACGTGAAAGCTTTGTTGATCCGGGACCTCGTCTGACTTTCACAAAAAGGCAGAAGATGTGGACATCAGCACTTTTTCATGGAAAAAGAAGCAGAGGGACACGCCTCCGTGCCGCTCTTGACGCGGCAGAAAACCACCTCGGTGTTGGTCTCTCAGGACGGCTTTCAGACGGATTCCGGTTGCTTTTCTGTCGTGTGAATATCCAAGAAATTGAGCTTGAGCTGGACAAGCCCCAACATGTCCTGTGAGGCTTCATCACGGCGTTTCTTTGTGCCGAGCGGCTGCACCACGACGCGCCGAACTCCTCCGCACATCTGTCTTAATGTGCCGGAAAAAGTGCCGATGTCCACGTCTTTTCACAATTCCTGTGCTGGTCAGTTTAGAAATGAATGGCACATTTCACTGCTACAGGAGTTTTTGTCATGGAAAGAGGAACAAAGGCGGAGGAATTCCGCGCGTCGCGGCGGAGCTGCATGGCAAAAGAAACGCCGCGATGAAGCCTCACAGGACATGTTCTGGCATGTCCAGCTCATGCACAATCACAATCGGATATTCACACGACTGGAAAGCAACCGGAATCCGTTTGGTTTTGTCCCGGGTGGTTTTGTCCCGCGTAATGAACGGCTCTGTAGCGTGTCCCTCGGCTTCTTTTTCCATGAAAAAGTGCTGATGTCCACATCTTCTGCCTTTTTGTGAAAGTCAGACGAGGTCCCGGATCAACAAAGCCTTCACGTTGGAAATGATGTGGTTGTTTGTGTGGGGTGTCAGCCTGTCCATCGGCACTGGGAGCGCACTGCGCTCTCAGCAGTTGTGGGCCGTCCTTAAAGGGGCAGTAACACCCCGTAATCTGTTTAATCCCCATAAAATCGTCCCTGAAAGCCATATTAATTTTTCGAACAGTGTCCACCTGGAGGTCTCTCACAGTGTCTGGAAAAAAATTGATGCAGCAAAGCTCCAAATCGTTCAGACATTTATTCGCAATAAAAAATAGACGAGAGGGGTGGACCACACCTCACTCAAAGCCTGCTCACAGGCGAATGACGCAACCGACAGGCATGAAAAAACTCACGCATGCGCACGAGGGTTCAAGCTTGGCTGACGCAATCACACATGATTCAAATCCATATGGTTTTTGAAAAAAATAATATGGTCGGATACTTTTCTAACAGACCACGTATGTCCCTCCCAACAGCAGGTGGTATGTTTTGCAGTTCCCCATTTCATATTTCGTTCTTGGATTTTCTTCCTGGTTTCTGTGTCTTTCGTGTTATGTGTGAAGGGGCCCTTAACGTATCCACCACATCAGAGAATCACAATCGGTCCTGGATAGCAACCATCCAGGCAGACAACTTGTCCATCCCCACCTGTCAAAAGAAACCATGAAAGGGTGTGGGGCATAAATGGCTACTCATTGGAAATATTTGTAGGAGGTCTTGAGGTTAACTGTGGCTTTAATGAAATCACTGAGTGAACATTCATGGGTGACAAGGAACTTCTGAGCTCATCAAATAATTGCTAGAATGTATTACAGTTTGTTCCATGTTCGGATTGTAATGTAATACATTGGCGATGGATCCCAGTGCAGAGAACTACATTGACTGGAAAGCAAAGAGGTTTACTGTTTGTTTATTAATTTATTGGACACCACCGTGGCTTAGTGTTTACCAGTATTGCCTCACAGTAAGAAGGTAATGGGATCGCTTCCCACCTGTGTCCTTTCTGTGTGGAGTTTGCATGTTCTCCCCATGTTTGTGTGGGTCCCCTCCGGGTGCTCCGGTTTCCTCCCACATCTAAAGACATGTAGGTTAGGTGAATTGGAAACTTTATATTTGTCCAGGTCTCCCTTGTAAAAGACATCTTGATCTCAATCGGACTAACCTGGTTAAATTAAAATTTAATTAATGAATACAAGCACAGACATCTGTCTGCACCCGTTTGAAGGATACAAAATTGTCAGCATTTTTCAAATAAAGATAAGCACAGTGTTGGAATCAGTACATCCACACTGAAGATTTAGGCTGTAAATATACCACAGCACTCACAGACTGGTCTTGTTCAACCTTTTAAAAGCACTGTATAGTTGTGGTAAAATTATTAAACTTGTGCTGTTTCCTAAATGTTAAGATATTTATTGTAGATTTTGGTTATTTTATTTCTCATCATATCCTTTCACATTCTTTATTATATATGGTGCATTACAGAAAGTATTCGCAGTGCTCCACGTTTCCCACATTTTATGTTATAGCATTATTCCAAAATGGATGAAATAAATTTTTTTCCTCCAAAAATTCTACACACAGTACCCCATAATGACAATGTGAAAAAGTTTTTTTTATTTTAGATTTTTTTGTGAAGTGATTAAAAAACAACAACTAAGACAACAACTAAATCACATGTACATAAGTGTTCACAGCTTTTGGCATTAAGCTCAAAACTGAACTCAGTCCATCCTGTTTCCACTGATCATCCTTGAGATGTTTCTACAGATTAACTCAACCACTTGGGGTAAATTCACTCCCCATTCAACCTGATGGAGCTTGAGAGGTGCTGCAAAAAGGAATTGGCAAAACTGCCCAAAGATGGGTGTGCCAAGTATGTGGCATCATATTCAAGAAGACTTGAGGCTGTAATTGCTGCCAAAGGTGCATCAACAAAGTATTGAACAAAGGGTGTGAATACTTATGTACATGTGACTTATTAGTTTTTTTATTTGTAATAAATTAGCCAAAATTAAAAAAAGAAGTTTTTCATGTTGTCAGTATGGGGTGTTGTGAGTAGAATTTTGAGGGCAGAAAATTATTTCCTCCATTTTGGAATAAACTGTAACATAAAATGTGGAAAAAGTGAAGCACTGTGAATACTTTCCGGATGAAATGTAATTTTTAGTTTGTATGTCATAATTCTGAGCAGAACTGTACACAACAGATAGAACAAACATTAGCAATTGTTTAAAAATTGTAATAATCACGCATTTCACAGGACACCGGTGAAAATACAGAATATTTGGGAAAAAAATACAACCATAATAGAAAATGACAAATAAAACAGAATCAGTCAGTGTTCAGTCCTGCGTCCTTTTTTTTGGTACTATTCTTGTTTAAAGGTTGAACTTTCGTTCTTCCATTTCTCATGTTCACCAGGTGCTGGTTCTTACGTAGATGGAGAAGGAAATGATCCATTTTTAATCAAGAAGCAGGCCGTGTAAAGATACCTGGGACATTCCACCATATAGTGTCTGTGTTTTTGCTACTTTCACCTTATACCCTAAAACTAAGTATACATCCAAGTGGTAAACATGTGACAGTGTACATCTGTGCTAAGTGTGGATGGGGATCATGTGAAATGTGGGTGAGGATGACATCAACACTGTAAGACGGGTACTGGACAACCAAACAGATATTGTGGTTTTCAAAAAGCAGAAGTAGCTGTAGAAATCTGACAGCACAAAGAATGAATATGAGAAGACTGAATACACGGTGCTTCATTGGCTTCCTGTTAATTCTAGAATAGAATTTAAAATTCTTCTTCTTACTTATAAGGTTTTGAATAATCAGGTCCCATCTTATCTTAGGGACCTCATAGTACCATATCACCCCAATAGAGCGCTTCGCTCTCAGACTGCAGGCTTACTTGTAGTTCCTAGGGTTTGTAAGAGTAGAATGGGAGGCAGAGCCTTCAGCTTTCAGGCTCCTCTCCTGTGGAACCAGCTCCCAATTCAGATCAGGGAGACAGACACCCTCTCTACTTTTAAGATTAGGCTTAAAACTTTCCTTTTTGCTAAAGCTTATAGTTAGGGCTGGATCAGGTGACCCTGAACCATCCCTTAGTTATGCTGCTATAGACTTAGACTGCTGGGGGGTTCCCATGATGCACTGAGTGTTTCTTTCTCTTTTTGCTCTATATGCACCACTCTGCATTTAATCATTATTGATTGATCTCTGCTCCCCTCCATAGCATGTCTTTTTCCTGGTTCTCTCCCTCAGCCCCAACCAGTCCCAGCAGAAGACTGCCCCTCCCTGAGCCTGGTTCTGCTGGAGGTTTCTTCCTGTTAAAAGGGAGTTTTTCCTTCCCACTGTCGCCAAGTGCTTGCTCACAGGGGGTCGTTTTGACCATTGGGGTTTTTCCGTAATTATTGTATGGCTTTGTCTTACAATATAAAGCGCCTTGGGGCAACTGTTTGTTGTGATTTGGCGCTATATAAATAAAATTGATTTGATTTGATTTGATTTAATTAGAGCAGGTGTGGAAAGTGAAGCCCACACTGAAGACAGGGACACTAAGCAACATGACAGAGCCCAGCAGGGTCTAGGATCAAAGTGTGAGATCCCTGTTCAGCTAAGACACTATACAGAACCACCAAACCCAGCAGACTGCTGTCAAACCTGAATACAAGGAGAAACACATACAACCCCTAGATGGTACGAATTCTACCTTTACCAAAGACGTTTTGTATTTTTAGCTATTTGTCTTCCCATCTGACTGTCAGCAGGATAACTCAGAAAGTCATGATCACATTTCAGCAAAATTCGGAAGAGAGGTAGGAAATAATATTCAAAACATATTACAGTGCCCTCCAAAAGTATTGGGCCCCTTGGTAGTTCACACATTTGAATTAATTTATACCATTTCAAATACAAAAAGTAAAGGAGAGTCCAGTGAAACCCCCGGCCTCCTCTCTAGCTCCACCCATGCCAGGAAGTGTTTGACATTTGAACATTTTCTGTTTCACTGTGACTGATAAATTGGCACTTCCTGTTTGAGTGTGAGCTTGCCACTGAATTCCCACGAGATTCCATGGGATCTCGTTTGTCAATCCAGGAAGTGTTTGAAATTTGAACATTTCCTGTTTTACTGTGGATTTGAAAATTGGCACTTCCTGTTTAGGATGCCCTGTACCATGAGTGAGCTTTGCACCACTGCATGACACTTCGCAACACTTGGCTCATATAAATATAGAAGCCAAGATGATGGGTTGCATATGTAATGGGCCCCTTTGGTATAATACCAATCAGTTTCATTGCCAGTTTATTTCAGACAAGTCAGGGGATGGATACATGAACATTTCCAAGTCACTGAACATGTCTGACTTTATTTACATCAGTTATGAAGAAATACAAACAGTATGGCACTGAGTGACTCTGCAAGAAGAAGAAGAGTGAGGAAAGCGACCAAGAGACCCAGACAACCCAGAAGACATTACAGACTTCTCTGGCTGTGATTGGAGAAATTGTGCATAGTGCATATTTTGCATTTTGTATCACCATTTATACAGCTCCATGATGAAGTAGTGTAGATGCGGATTTTATTTCACCAAAACATCAAATCCAGGTTGCATCTCAGATGCATCTTCTTTCAGGTCTTCTTTTTAAGAAAGTCCTCTATACCACTTCATTATGAAGCCATACTCTTTGTATTTCTTCATAATTGATGTAAATAACATTTAAGACATATTCTGTGACTTGGAAATGTTTGTGTATCCATCACCTCACCTGCCTGTCACTAAAACCAATTATTAAATTTCTGTGTTGACAGTGTGGGTGAGCCAGTGGTCTGGTATGTCCTCAGGTGATGTAATTCAACCCTGTTTGAGGATGTTGTGAGCTCTCAAAGATGGCCATGACCCAGATGTATAATTGCTGTCACTAGAAAGATGATTGAATTTGAGTATGGTTAGTTTAATAACTGTAGCTATACAGACTTAATACACATTGAGCATATCCTAAAATTTAAACAGAAATCAAACACAATAAAGTAGAGTTTCCATGTGGATGGCACTCACACCAACACACTGGACCATTTTTTAAATATGGTCCAGACTGCATTTTAACATAGACTGCATTGCCGATATTCACGCTTGCGTTCAGTGGGTACTCGCAGAGCTAGGATGAAGCTGATGGCTGAATTATTGGGTGCTGCACAGCACGTAAGTGGAATTGAATCCATAAGAATTAAGAATTTTCTTTGCCAGTACCTTTCCTGGTACAGAAAGCATAACATCATATTCCTGACAAAAAGTGTCGTAATGTGTTGACTTTGAAATTATTCCAAGCTCTGGTTTCCCTCAGATATATTCATTAGAAATTTAATCTCTATAGAACACTATTTGGCATAAAAATAAACAAGACAACCAACACAAGGAGGAGGTTTGCAGAAAGAGGATTGGGGTGTGGGGTGGTGCATTACTTACGGTTGATGGATGAGACTGAACTTGCTTATGTCACTGTCTGACAGATTCTGTGAAAACATGAGCGAAATCAATAGCAATTAGGCAGTGAGCACAAATGATAGTAATTGTTTTATTACTATCGAAACAGAAGCAATTAAATCTCTCAGAGCTTTACCTCAGTTAATCCCCCCAATTTATTACAATATCTTGATTATTACGGCACTGGCGGAAACATGTACATTGCCAGCCATAGTGACATGTATAACTTTGGTTGCACAACCTATAAAAAGGGATGGACATGATTTTTTAAAAGAGTATATATAAAATATTACAGCTCACTTTTCACATGCAAAATTTTGATTTGTTGATATGTGTTTTCACCATTAATTGTTTGCATGAACAGAATATTGTTATTCAAATTTAGTGATGATTGTAGCAGAGCTAAGACACAGACAGATGTTTACATAATCAAAGGTGCATTAATGTTCTCGTTTTCAAAGAACTGTGTCTCCAACCCTTCCTAAAGGTGCCCTGACACGTGCACAACTTTAATTTGCACACTTGCACGCCCTTCGTCGTGACGATCTCCACCCGCTGTGTTCCCAGCTGGATGCCACAATTTGTTCCACTGGATGCCCCATGTTGTGCGCTGGATGCTGTGTACATAAAATAATTATTTTGTAGTGGATTAATAATTTTTTCTCAGAGTTTGGCTGTTGAAAAGACGTCTAATCGCTTCCGGAATCACAAAGGACCCCTTCAGCAGCAGCTTTTTCTCTCTCTCGTGCGCTGAATGAGGTGGAGAAAGCATTTGGAACTGTCTAAAACTGTAATAATTTTTATATTTATGTTGTAATAGCTCAGTAAAACAGTTGCATGGTCATTCCTTCTTGTGAGCAGCTGTAAAATTTTATGATAGATTTAACATCTTGTTATAATTGTTCAGATGAGCTGCGCTGTGATGCAGTGTGCTGACGCAATCACTCACACTCATGCAGTGTTTTTTAAATGTTTGCGTAATGTTCACGTAATTAATGTGTGATGGAGATTGTGAACATTTCAAAATTTTCTTTGTGCACTTACACAAGCTGCATGCAGTTTACAACAGTTTACAAGGAGTCAGATCAAACTCATGCAAGTGTCAGGGCACCTTAAGGTCTTCAACAAACAGGATGGGCTAAACCCAGTTCAGTATGAATTTTTTACACAGTTTAATATTAACCTGTCAAAAATCAGAGATGGTTCAGGCCCTAGCACAACAGTCCTCTTATAATCAAAAGACCATGGTGGAGATGGTGACAGGAAATATCAACTCCCAAGTACTCTATGATCAATTTATAGTCTGTCACATGTCACACTCCAGAAGGGATCTTTAAAAAACATTCTTTCTTCAAGTCTTATCAGTAAAGCAAACTCAGTCCATCAGGCAGACACAAAAGACCCTCACTGCACTGGAGCCACCGCTCCACCTACAGGAAAAACACCGCCACACTCCACTGTGCAAATAACCTCTTAACCAAAGAAGAGGAATTATAATTTCTTTACTGTTTGTTATAATTAAGCACAAAGTTTATATCCCATTTTAATCTGTTACACATGCTTTTGTTTTATGTGATGATGGGTTGGCATCGCAAAAAGTGTTTTTTTAAATCAATTTCCTACTTAGGATGTATTTAGAAAACATATTTTGTTTGATAAAAAGAAGAAAAGAAGCTATCTTATTCATTATCTGATATGTTCTCTTTTTCATGACTTCTCTGAGAAGAAATTTAATGCCAAATGGGTGGAGCTTATGACCATGCACCCTTTAAAAGGGCCCTGAACAAAGTATTCTCTCTCTTCTCTGCCATTTTTCTATCTTCTTCTTGGCTCCAGCCTCTCAGGTGTTTTGTGCACAGCCGCCTTTTTCCAGACTCTCTAAGTCCAACCTCGTGGCTTTTGTTTAATTTGTTATTTTGTTCATTGTTTCACTGTTTCTTTTTGTTCCGTAACTCTCTTGGTTAAATGCGCCAGTTTTTAATACTTTTAAGGCTTGAGTCCAGTTCTCTGCATTTTAAAGACCATTTCCTGGCAGAGTTTTTCAGATTAAGAGTGAATTTGTGAAGTATGCATAGAGCTTCTTTAACTTTAATTTCCTCCACAACTTTCTTTGCCAAGACTTGAACTTTTTACGAATCGATCTTCCACAAGTTTTTGAAACCGCCAGAGCATTTTTGAGAAAAAAAACCTAAACCTACATCGGTGGGTCAATTAGAACCAACTTCGATCGATCCACAGAACCATTGTTTGACCTGTTGGCAAAGCGAGCCCAGCCCACAACTTTAATCATTTGGGAGACCCGGTGGCTTTACCTCGACACAGGTCAATGGAAAGGCTGCCAGGGCCCACCAGAAAATCAGACTGAACTGGATTGCTCACCATACCCAATCCAACGGACCCAGATAAATGAACCAGCCAAGTGTTCTGAAGGTCATTGTCATCAAGGATGCAAAGTGGCTATTAGTTTGTTAATTTTCTTAATATTAATAATAATAATTTGGGAACCCAAAATTCACCATTAAATACCAATCAGGTTCGATCTTATTACATTTATATTTAATGCCTTTGTTCTTCTCTGTTTCATTCCTTTTAAACATCTCATTATCCACAGTTTGTCTCAGTGCTAAAATTATGGATCATTGTTCATATTCTCACAATCTCAGTCACCTGTGTGTATCCCTGTACATACGAGGGCTGTCAATAAAGTTACGATCCTTTTTATTTTTTTCAAAAACTATATGGATTTCATTCATATGTTTTTACGTCAGACATGCTTGAACCCTCGTGCGCATGCGTGAGTTTTTCCACGCCTGTCGGTGACGTCATTCGCCTGTGAGCACTCCTTGTGGGAGGAGTCGTCCAGCCCCTTGTCGGAATTCCTTTGTCTGAGAAGTTGCTGAGAGACTGGCGCGTTGTTTGATCAAAATTTTTTCTAAACCTGTGAGACACATCGAAGTGGACACGGTTCGAAAAATTAAGCTGGTTTTCAGTGAAAATTTTAACAGCTGATGAGAGATTTTGAGGTGATTCTGTCGCTTTAAGGACTTTTCACGGTGCGAGACGTCGTGCAGCGCTCTCAGGCGGCGTCATCAGCCTGTTTCAAGCTGAAAACCTCCACATTTCAGGTTCTATTGATCCAGGACGTCGTGAGAGAACAGAGAAGTTTCAGAAGAAGTCGGTTTCAGCATTTTATCCGGATATTCCACTGTTAAAGGAGATTTTTTTAATGAAAGACGTGCGGACGGGTCCGCGCGTCGGGACGCAGCCGCCGCGACGCTCCGCCACAGGAAAAACACCTCTGTTGAAAGCCTTAAGGACAAGTTGGAACATGTCCTGCCTGTTAAACAATTTCTCATATACTCACTCCACTGAAAGCCATCAAAAGCCGCCTGGATTTTACAAATGGTTATCAACACGGAGGTGTTTTTCCTGTGCCGCCGCACCGCGTCGGCTGCGTCCCGACGCGCGGATCCGTCCACACGTCTTTCATTAAAAAAAAATCTCCTTTAACAGTGGAATATCCGGATAAAATGCTGAAACCGACTTCTTCTGAAACTTCTCTGTTCTCTCACGACGTCCTGGATCAATAGAGCCTGAAATGTGGAGGTTTTCAGCTTGAACAGGCTGATGACGCCGCCTGAGAGCGCTGCACGACGTCTCGCACCGTGAAAAGTCCTTAAAGCGACAGAATCACCTCAAAATCTCTCATCAGCTGTTAAAATTTTCACTGAAAACCAGCTTAATTTTTCGAACCGTGTCCACTTCGATGTGTCTCACAGGTTTAGAAAAAATTTTGATCAAACAACGCGCCAGTCTCTCAGCAACTTCTCAGATAAAGGAATTCCGACGAGGGGCTGGACGACTCCTCCCACAAGGAGTGCTCACAGGCGAATGACGTCACCGACAGGCGTGGAAAAACTCACGCATGCGCACGAGGGTTCAAGCATGTCTGACGTAAAAACATATGAATGAAATCCATATAGTTTTTGAAAAAAATAAAAAGGACCGTTACTTTATTGACAGCCCTCGTATGTAAATAGTAAGTCCCTTTCGGCTGCTCCCTTGTTTGCACTTGGGGTCGCCACAGCAAATCCAAGGTGGATCTGCATGTTGAATTGGCACAAGTTTTACACCGGATGCCCTTCCTGACGCAACTCCACATTACATGGAGAAATGTGGTAGTGGTGGGATTTGAACCCGGAACCTTCTGAACTGAAACCAAGCGCATTAACCACTTGGCCACCACCCCTGCTCCTGCAAATATAATGTATGTAAATAAATGTGCAAATATAATGTAATTTATTTTTCTTGTGTCCAGTTAAAGACAGATGTTTGTGTCCGGAACTTATGACTTTCATTTCAGAGACTAATATTGATTAATATTAAAATTAATATTAACCTGATACCCTACATGTCCAAAATAGTAGGTGGTGCCCGATTTTTAGGTGGAATTAAATTTCATGGTTAATTAAATATTGCCTGATTTTATTAAATATTTTTATTGTGTGCCTGTAGAAGGCAACTCAATATGGATTACAAGTTCTTACATATTGTATGGTTACGCCCTGGAGAAGTGCTTTCGGTATTAATAATATTAACGATAATATTAATTATTCATTACATATAATTTTGGTGTGCTGTGTGAGGCCACCCAGTATTACAATTAATAACTGAATTCCTTACATTTTATGTAGCCTGGTGTGGCATGATATAAATATATTTAATATTTGCTTAATGAAAATTCAGTAAGGTATATCTTCTATTATACATTCAAATCTAAGGTAGAACTTTACTAGTGTATACTAAGGTTTATCTAAATATCTAAAAAAAAAAGTAGAGCCACTTAGGTGCCTGGTCTTGAGAACCAGGGATGTTAGGTTGAAAAGCTTTTTTATCCATGGGAACTCTCCCTAGGGCAGCACGGTGAATTAGTGGTTAGCACTGTTGCCTCACAGCGAGAAGGTCGTGGGTTCAATTCCCGTGGCCTTTCTGTGTTCTCCCTGTGTGTGCATGGGTTTCCTCCGGGTGCTCCGGTTTCCTCCCACATCCAAAGACATGCGGGTTAGGTGGATTGGAGTCTTTGAATTGTCCGTAGGTGTGTGTGTGGGTGTGTCTGTGCTTGTTTGTCTGTTTGTGGCCCTGCAACAGACTAGCGTCCTGTCCTGTCCTCGCGCTGTATGACTGCTGGGATAGGCTCCAGCCCCCCATGACCCTTAATTGGACTGAGCAGTAGAAGATGAATGAATGAACTCTCTCTACCCACCTAAGCGACTCAAGAATATGGATAGCTCATGTTTAATGGTGCTCCACTGCGAGGCATATTAATGGTTAATATTAATAATATTTAAATTTGCTACATGTTTGTGAACAGTTGTGACTTATACCCCCATCACACATACACCGATTGAGGCCGAATGGCGTCAGAATGACACATCCGGCCACAGTCCAGAAGTATTGAGGTGTGGTCTGAAGATGGATAATAGTAGTCTAAAGCCCCTATCACACATAGCAAAAATGTGCAGGAACCACCACAATTGGACGCAGTTGGGAGGAAAAGGGGCGTGGTCAGCAGTGTCACATTGCAGCCAGACTACCTCGTCCACACCTGCAAGATCACATCCAAAGCGTATGTAGACAACAGGTACATGATACAGACTGCCATCAGATGGCCATAAAGGTGCCGAAGACTGCCCGATGTCCAAACGTCTAGATGGCAAACAGGGGACCGGAGTGGGAGGGACCACTGTGTTCCTCCCTTTGCACAGTCCCTGCTGGTACTGGACATCACAGTACAACCAACGTATGGACCAGACTCACGCCATATGTGTCAAAGCCGGTATGGTGCGGTCACTCACTCTCTCATGCAGTCACATCTGCGCTCTTCCTCAACTTCCCAGCTGTGCACACGTGTGCATGGGGCACATGCTGAAATGATTACTCAGCTGTATGTGTGTGTGTGTTCATAATGGTGGCATGAGCAAAGCCTGATCCAGATCTGATCCTGATTACAGGTTTTGTGGTCATTTAAATTTAACATTGAAAACCCCATTTAATGTATATTTTACATTATATCTTAATCAAACACGTCTCAGTCACTGTCATTTGTGAGAATAAGCTGCAAACTGGCACTCTCAAAGAAGAGACTAAGTTTGAACCACATCTGATTTGTATTGCGGATATTTGATTCTTTTTTAACACTGAAAAGCCCTTTTGATTTATATTTTGTGTTATATTTTAGGTTATAAAAAGTCGCTTCTAAGAGGAAGTTGGCCCAGGTTTGTCCTCGTCTAGTTGTTAATAAATTTGCCAAAGAAAAAAAAAACTTTTTCATTTTGTCATTATGGGATGTTGTGAGTAGAGTTTTGAGAGGAAAAAAGTAATTTACCTCATTTTAGAATAAGGCTGTGAAGCACTGTGAATACTTTCCATATGCACTATAAATGAAGGCGAAACTTGCATTTATTTGGGCTGTCATTTAATTAATATGGTTTTCCTTGTGTTGACTTGTATAAGGCTGGGTTTACAGTAAGGTGTTACCACCTGTCATTGGTCCCCTGCTCTTATGTAGATTATTCAAGTTGCCAGTTACAGTCTTGCTTAATCTAATTGACAAAATTTGTACCCGTTTGATAGATATTAATATATATTTTAGTTGTTATTGCACTTTTTGCTGTTTTGTATCATGTTATTGTTTGTTGGCTTTTAAATATATATATATTTTTAAAATTGTAGTGCTTACACTAATGGTTCAACTGACAATTGGAAAGAAACATTACCTAAATAATGTATAGTTTTGACCCTACCTTAATTGGAAAAACCCCAACAAATTATAAATTGTGCAGCAAATTCTTTTTTTTAAAAGATATTCCTTTTGTTCTGCAATCATTCCAACTCAACAAAGGAAAAGTTCAGCCTGATATTGCCATGGGTAAAATTTTCAGGTCATTCAGACTAACAGTTTTTTTTTTTTTAAATTACTGGAGACAACAAGACACAGGGTGTTTTTAAAAATCATCTTACTGTCCTTGGAGCAGATGACAATAATGCACTTTTTCATTCCTAACAGGAGATGGCAGCATCTCACTGAGGCCAGGTTTGACTGCAGAGTTTGACTTGGTAACTTAAGCCTGATGTTTAACCTAAACTTCACCGGATACACAAGGTCAGCACGTCCATGGGCGCTCGCTCACACATTAACATCCATCAGTGCGCACCCTTAGTTAGTATTGATGGTCACAAGCAGCTCAATTATTCAGCTGCTGCAGGAGGGTAAATAATCATTTATGGCAACAGATGGGAAAATACCATGTTGTTCATATAGCTCATTTTATGCAGCAGTTTAATCCTATGTTTGATCAACACCCTGCCAGTGAAACCAGTTTAGGAAGCAACATCATAAAGGACTCGCAGCAGAAAAGACAAACCCTGAGTTTGAAGTGCTGACCTTCAGGGGATGAGCGTGCTCCTCTACCCATCAACACAATACTGTGCAATTTTCAAAATTAAATACTTAAAAAAGTCAGCTGCATTGTAATTTTTGTTGCATTTTAATAACTGTTTTGCGGTAAAGTAATTGTGATTTGCAAATGAAAGGAAAACGATTACCATAAAATATGCAACAAATGATATATTCTCCTCTTCATTTGTTATTCATTGCTTCAGGTCGTTGCTCTGTCTCTTTCAGGTTTTTGTTTGTCTGTATGTAATGAAGATCCATAACAACAAATGTTTGCGAAAATTTGGATTCATCCTTTTCAAAATAAACAAGGTATGATGTAGTGTGTATCTGAACAACTAAGTGAAGTTTGAGAAGAGGTATGGGCGTAATATGGCTCGTTTAGATATGAATAATACATGGAAGCCCTTTTTATCTGCTCTGATGTGTTCTTAAAATGTCTACAGCCAATTATGTTGTAGTTTCCAAAGCTGATTATGATTTATATCACAGACTCCACAAGCAGGAAGTTGCAATCACAGTGCATTTTGTATTACTGCTTGAATGTAGAAACACACACTCATCTTCAACCGCTTATCCAAGATCGGGTTGCAGGGGGCTGGAGCCTACCCTGACAGTCACAGTGCGTGAGGTGGTTTACACCCTTGACAGGACACCTAGTCTATGAGCCATCAATTTTGACCTACTCTGAAAAAAGAGAATGTTTGAACCAACTTAAAAAGTGTCACAATTTGTAAAAACCTGAATGAATTAAGTTGTTTGAACTTAAGTTTGAAAGTTAAATCAACTCTACCTTATAAACTTAAGTTCAAATAACTTAATTCATTCAGATTTATTACAAGTTGTAACACTTATTTAAGTTGGTTTAAACATTCTCTTTTTTCAGTGTAATCGGTACCAAATGACACTTAGAATCCAGCCTCAGTGTACTGTGACCTACACAAAATGTATGATAACCATCCCAGGGTGGTAGTTATAGCCAGCTAGGGGTCAATGAAGAATTACACAGAGGTCAAAATGTAAAACTGCTTCAGTCATATTAAAAATATTATTATTATTTATTACATATACATATTATTTGGCTCATCACAACGATTCCAAAAAGGTATAGTTTGGACTATCTATGACTGAATGTTCTGGAGTTATGAGGTAAAAACAGCAAAAATGGTGACAGTTCAGTTTCAGTTTGTACAACTTTAGACCCCTGTACAAACTTAAACTACATTTGTCACCATTTGTGCTGTTTTTACCCCATAACTCCAGAACATTCAGTCATAGATTGTCCAAACTCTAACTTTTTGGAATCATTATGATCAAACAAATAATGTAGTATAGTTTTAAATATGATTGGTGCATTTTTATATTTTGGCCTCTGTGTACTTCTTCATTGACCCCTAGCTGGCTATAACTACCACCCTGGGATGGTCATGATACCTTTTTTTGTAGGCCTTAGTACACTGAGGCTGGATTTTAAATGTTGTTTCATCGCCTTAAGTGGTACCAAAAACCTGCTTGGCCCATGGACTAACTAGTATTCACACCCACACACACACACCTACGGACAGTTTAAAGTTTCCAACCCACCTAACCTGCATGTCTTTTGGATGTGGGAGGAAGCAGGAGCACCCAGAGGGAACCCACGCAAATATGAAAACTCCACACAGAAAGGTCACAGGCGGGAAGCGATTCCCATGACCTGCTTGCTGTGAGGCAACAGTGCTAACCGCTAATCCACCTTGCAGTCTGCATATAGAAACATTGGTGTAAAATAAGAGCTGCGTTTCCACTAGGAATTAGCTGGGGCCACAGTGAGGCCCTTTAAGGAGAGCTTGTGATCGAATCACTTGTAAATCACTTAATATGAAAGGATTTATCTTATTCAAAAAAACGAACTTTGGCCTCACGTATACACACTCACTGTCTTAAAGGAAATAAAAAAAATCTGTATAATATCAAACTTAGCCTTTTGACACGGAATAAAATATCAAATAGTTGGGCCCAGCGGATACTCTGGCACTGCACTCACTTTGAATTATTCATAGGATTGTGCATGTTTGTTGGCTCAGATGAGACACAACAGCACTACAAGCTGCAGCCTCTTCCTTATTTTATACACTGGTAGCTCTCGCCCGTGGTGGTAAACAGACAAAAATATCACAACTTAATGTTTTAAAGAGTTTATCTATATGTAAACATGGCTCCTACTACTTTTCTGCACATTTCCTATCTTTATGTTTTTGTAGCTGCAGTTATGTGATTTCTGTAAATTAATATTTCAAGCAAATCAACTTCTACAGAAAGGTACTTCTGTAAAAAAGTACTTTTGATAACCACAGTAATAAACTTGCTTTTTCCAGTTAAGGGGTGCAGTGGAGTGAAGTATGGGGGTGGAACCTATCTCAGTGGCCATTGGGTGAAAGGTGGGGTACACCCTGGACAGATCTCTTGTGTATGTCAGGGCCGACACAAACAGACAGACAAACTTATTTACACCCATACTGTCAACTTAGAGTCACCAGTTCACCTAATTTGCATGTTTATGGAAGCGAAAGGAAGCTGGAGCACCTGAAGAGAACCTAAGAAAACATGCGGAGAATATATAAACCCCACAACGACCAGGTCGGAAGCGATCCTGGGACCTTCTTGCTGCGAGGCAACAGTGCTAACCACTAATCCACCACGCTGCTCCATAGTAATAATAATAACAACAACCAATAGTAATCATAAAAATATAAGATAATACAACCTTTATTGTTATTGTACATACTATATACAACAAAATTTATCCTCTGCATTTAACCTATATTACGGTTAGACACAATGTAACCACTAGGAGCAGTGGACAGCCACAGTCCGGCGCCTGGGGAACAACTCCAGATGTTGAGACGCTGCCTTGGTCAGAGGCAGAGAAAGGAGCAGACCCTGAAGAAGCATGTTTTTGATTGAGGAAACTAAAGTGCTCAGAGGAAACCCACACAAACATAGGGAGAACATGCAAACTCAACATAGAAAGGCTCGGAAGTGATCCCACGACCCTCCTTTTGTGAGGCATCAGTGCTAATCAATAAACCACCGTGCCACCAATAATAAGTATAACAACCAGTTTGCAGTTTTTAAACCTTGTATTACTTTAAATTAAATACACCATTCACAATTACATTTAAGTTAAGTTAGACTGATACAAGTCCCGAAGCCCCTCAGGTCAGTGCTTATCTATGTATAACTTATTGTTAAGGGCCCCTTCACACATAACACCAAGAAGGGTGAACGAAGCAGAAACCAGCCGAAAAAGGGCGAAGAAAACCAAATTGGAGAACCGCAAAGTATTCTAGCCGCTGTCGGGAGGGACACATGGTCGGACAGGTGTAAACGATTCTGTGGCGACGGTCTTGTGCATGCTTGTGGGTGTGCACACAAACACGGTGTGAGCACATGGGATCACATGCTGGACATACTGTATGTACGTAAATCAATGAAAATGTGTAATGACAAAATAATACAGTACAGATTTAGCAAGGAGGTGGCAAAGGCTAAATCCATGTACAGTTCACGTCTGCAGCAAAGGTTCTCTGCCAACAACTCGGCCTCTGTGTGGAGGGGGTTGAAAGAGATCACCAACTACAAGCCCAAAGCACCTCGTTCTATTGACGACCTGAAGCTGGTCAACGACCTGAACGTCTTCTATTCACGCTTTGAAGACAAGGACTCACACCTCCCCACCCCCACACAACTGGATATTCAAACACTCTGGACCTCCCCCCTCTCACTGCTGCCCTCCCCACTCCCCCTGTTGCCCTCTCGGTCCAAGAGGAGGACGTGAGGAGACATTTCAAAAGGCTGAATCCACGTAAGGCCCCGGGCCCAGACTGTGTCTCTCCTGCCACCCTGAGACACTGCACTGATGAGCTGGCCCCAGTCTTCATGGGGATCTTCAACACCTCCCTGGAGTCATGCCATGTTCCAGTCTGTTTCAAGTCCTCAATCATAGTTCCAGTCCCCAAGAAACCACGCGTCACTGGACTTAATGACTAAAGTCCTGTGGCTCTCACGTCTGTAGTCATGAAGACCTTCGAACGCCTGGTTTTATCCCACCTGAAGTCCATCACCGACCCACTCCTGGACCCACTGCAGTTTGCCTATAGAGCCAACAGGTCTGTAGATGACGCCATAAACCTGGCCCTGCACTCCATCCTGCAGCACCTGGACTCCCCAGGAACCTATGCTAGGATCCTGTTTGTGGACTTAAGCTCTGCATTCAACACCATCCTTCCAGCTTTGCTCCAGGACAAGCTTTCTCTGCTCCACGTGCCCAACTCCACCTGCAGGTGGATCACAGACTTCCTGACGGACCGGAGTCAGCGTGTGCGGCTGGGAAAAAATGTCTCGAACACTCGGGCTCTCAGCACAGGATCTCCACAGGGCTGTGTCCTTTCCCCTCTGCTCTTCTCCCTCTACACTAACTGCTGCACCTCCAGCCATGACTCTGTAAAGCTCATCAAGTTTGCGGACGACACCACCCTCATTGGACTCATTTCAGATGGGGATGAGTCTGCCTACAGGAGGGAGGTGGACCGGCTGGTGACCTGGTGCAGCAGCAACAACTTGGAGTTCAACGCCCAGAAAACAGTGGAGATGATCGTGGACTTCAGGAAAGCCACAGCCCCCCCGCCCTCCCTCGCCCTCACCAACAGCCCCATCACCAATGTGGTCTGTCACCGCTTCCTCGGCACCACCATCACCCAGGACCTCAAGTGGGAGTCAACCATCAGCTCCCTCATCAAGAAGGCCCAGCAGAGGATGTACTTCCTGCGGCAGCTGAAGAAGGCCAAGCTGCCTGTCCAGCTGATGGTGCAGTTCTACACGGCCATCATCGAGTCCATCCTCTGCTCCTCCATCACGGTGTGGTACGCCGGGGCCACAGCCAGGGACAGACACAGACTGCAGCGCATTGTGGCCTCTACTGAGAAGGTGATCGGCTGTAGCCTTCCATCTCTCCACGACCTGCACGTCTCCAGGACTCTGGGCCGAGCAGGTTGGATCACAGCTGACCCTTCTCACCCTGCACACGGTCTATTCAAACTACTCCCCTCGGGCAGGAGGCTACGGTCCATCCAGACCAGAACCTCCCGCCATAAGAACAGTTTCTTCCCCTCTGCCGTTAGACTCATGAACTCCTCATAACTCAGTCACCTTAAGCTTAACTCAGTCACCTTAAGCTTAACTCTGTCACTTTATCATTTTATCACGGGTCACTTTAGACAATGTACTTTGGTTTTTAATTGCGCTCCTCCCACTGCACTGTTTTTTCTGTTTCTCTGTTTTCCTGTTGCACACAGCCTTTCATATTTCATATTTCTTTTTTTATCTTATATTTTATCTTATTTTGACACATATGTTATATTTTATCCTAGCATTTTATCTCTTCTTAATGTTGCACCATTGTACCGAAGCAAATTCCTAGTCTGTGAATCCTGTTCATTGGCAATGGCAATAAACTTCTTCTGATTCTGATTCTGATTCTAATGAGAGCGCACACAACATTATAAGAACAATGAATGTACTGTTTAAATGTAAGACAATCATGTTACTGGTAATGATACTGTTCTCACTGTAAAAAACAAACAACAACACACATGCAGAAAAAAAAAAAAAAAAGCAATGTTTAATATTTAATCCCTGTATAAAGAGTGGACAATACGAGAATTATCCACCCTCTATTCCCTAACGTACATGAACCATGGCCATGGATGTAGGTAATTTCCTGACATGAATGAAGCCATGGACTCATATCATGAACACATCAGCCGGCTCCGCGTGTCCAACTGTCCAGCACGCCCTGAGGCGCTGGACAGCTGGACACATGGCCAATGATTCCGAAAGGCCATGGCACGATATGTCCGACCTGCATTCGACATGCCGTGCGAATGTTGTGACCACGATCAGATGACAGTGCGATCTCATCTTGCCTGCTGTATGAATGGGTTTCTGGCGAGAGCGGCACGCAAATGTAGAGTGCATGTGCTGCGCCCAATTGTATGTGGTGACTGCTGTACGGTGACTTCCTGTTCGAGTGTGGCTCTGATTTCTCATGAGTGCCATTCGAATCCTCCTTTGTGTGCCATTTGGCCTCAGTCATGTTATGTGTGACGGGGCCCTAAGCGAATGAAAGTCTATGACGGGGTGGCCAAGTTCGGTCCTCGAGAGTCACATTCCTGACACTCTTAGTTGTCTCCCTGCTCCAACACACCTGAATCCAATGAAAGACTTGTTAGCAGACGTTTAATGAGCCTTTCATTGGATTCAGGTGTGTTGGAGCAGGGAGACAACTAAGAGTGTCAGGAATGTGGCTCTTGAGGATCGAACTTGGCCACCCCTGGTCTATGACATCTCCTGGATGGGATACCAGTCCATCATAGGTGACTTCCCCAGCCAAGCTTGGTACCCTTTTACAGTTGGGTGGACTAGGAAAATGTAGGTGAAACACACAGTGTAAATTGAACCCTGGTCTATATGTTGGTGGTAAAATGGTAAAAGCACTGCATTTACGGAGAACATTTCTATTAGGCAGTGGTGGGCACAGATAACCAAAAAATTAACTTCGATAGCAGATAATAAGATAACTGAAAAGTTATCTTTGATAAAGATAAACCGATAGACCACCCAAAAATGTATCGGAAGTTACAGATAATTGATAACCAATAAATTCCGGTGTTGTCTATGGGACATTTGCAGTAACTAAAGAGCTGAAATTGATTTTTAACACGATCGCTTTTGAAAGCATCAAAAGCGGTAAAAAACCTAAATAATAAGCAAGAATGATTGACCATGCTACCCCCTGCAGGAAGTAGCACAGACAAATCCTGATAGCACCCACGAAATCAACTCCTTACTAATCATAATCATTTTTCTTTCAACATTCTGCTGTAAGCTCTTGGTTACAACAGCACTCCAACGACAGAGCCATAGCCATAAGACCAGCTCCCTATCAATTTCAACACTCCGGTCAGGCGGAGGTCTTGAAAAATAAAGTCATACTAATGACTAGAATAACTCCATTAATGTAAATTCTGTCATTTGTACAAAGTTAAAATATAATATATATCTTTTAATGTTGAATAAGGCACTAATTCTGAGGTTTGGTAACAAACACAGACCGCAAAGCATTCTGGGTAAAAGTGCTAAACAGTGATTGGTTCAGTAATCCATTATGTAAACCAACATGTTAATGTGACGTGTGTCATGTGTTGGTTTAAAGATAAATGTGCTTTTGTAAAATATTCCATTTTTATTTGTAAAAACAGACATTACGGAGCCCTGGAAGTGTCATCGCAATTGCATGTTTTAAAACTTTTATGATGTTGTAAAACGTGCACTCAATATTAGTAGGTAAGTAAGTAAATTTATTTATATAGTGCCTTTCACAGACATAAGGCCATGTACACACGTTGTCGGGTATTTGTAAAACCGAATATCTTACCCTTTCAGTTTGGGGAAAAAACTTCATCCACACTACGTCGTTTAAAAAAAAAATCCATCCACATCGAACCTTATAAATGTGTTATAATTAGTCTGCCAAACCTTTGGGTGGCGGTACTGATTAAAATTCTATCCAATCAGGATTATTCTCTTGTCGTCACGTCCACAAAAACTAAAAACATGGCGCCAACCTCGTTCGTGTGGACCGATAAGGAGTCGGAATTACTTCTAACCGTAGTTTTAGAATACAAAGTTAACAAATATATGCACACAAAAAGTGCCTGGACAATGGACAATACCAACACTTTGACAGCAGCCATGTACCCTGACATTTAATACTGCCATGAACACTCCTGGCCAGTAGATGGCAGTAGCGGCCTTGAAAAAATGTCAAACAAAATTCCAGATAATCCGTGTCTACTACATTTAAGATGCGTGGAATTTAACAAATGCAAATACACTAACGTCTATAAACCCAGAGAATATATTCACGACAGTTTTAGGCACTAGAGTTTAATGGTGTTATCTGTGGACCCTGAACAGAGTGTCTGAAATGCATTTGTCCTGTCGTGAATGTCTGAGATTACCTTATGCTACCCATAATGCATTGCTGCCTGGCACAGCATGTGCTCACAAAACCTTAAAAATTAGCACAATACTTTAAAACGAAAACATATATCTGATATTTTCACTTTATAAACTTCAGACATGACAATAATTTTAAATAACTTGTCTAAAATGAGTGGTTCAAATTTGAACCATAAGTTAAACATGTATACCTCTGGATGAATTGGTGACATTGTGATTATATTAGTATGGTGTTAAAGCAAATTACTTTTTTTGGTCACCAGTTCTCCTTTGCTTTCAGATGATAGAGTGGTTTCTGATTGCAGAGGGTAGAACATGTCTATTAGGAAACTTTTAACAGGTAGGTCTCAACAGTTTTAAAAATGTTTTTGACTGTTCAGCTTAGGTTAGTAAGTTATCGGACGGTAATTCATCGGAAGATAATTAGTCCAATGATGGTTTTTAAATTTATCTAAAAAGATAATCCGATAATGAAAACATTATCTTCGATAATTATCTGTTATCGGATTATCGGAAGTGTGCCCACCACTGCTATTAGGGTTGCACAATACCACTTTTTTCCAGACCGAGTACAAGTACGGGTACATACATTTTGGTACTCATCGATACAGAGTACCGATACAAATACTTAATGATGCCATTATAGTTTTATGATGACTTTGAAAACATTTTTTATTCATCAGCTGTTCCTTACTTTTTGACTGTAACTGCTCCCAATATCATTCGCTTTAACTTAACTTTTTGGCTACAACAAATTGTCCTTTAACATTAACTGTGTGTTTCTTAACAAACATGATACAGCTAGACATCTCACTGAAATGTAACCTGTGGACTTCAGCACTACAAAATATACAACACCAGGAACTGAACTGAAACTCTCCATCAATAACTTTATGTCTGTGAGGACTAAAAGCCTCTTTTGAAAATGTGAGGGGCAGATTCATTTTTGATGAAAAGCAGGTCCTCTGTATTATCAGCTGTGAGCCTGTTTCTGTTTTTATCTACAATACTGAGCTAAACAGACTTTCACTCTCCGCACTTTTTTTTTAAACTTTTAATTAAATAAGTAAATGCAAAGCCTCTGCTCCTCTTTCCATGACAAAAACTCCTGTAACAGTGGAATGTGCCGTTCATTTTGAAACTGGACGCTGTGTTTTATCCGGGACGTCATCTGACTAGCACAGGAATTGTGAAAAGACATGGACATCAGCACTTTTTCGGCACATTGAGACAGACGTGCGGAGGAACTCCGCGCATCACGGCAGTGCCGCATGGCGCAAAGCAACGCCGTGATGAAGCCTCACGGGACATGTTCTGGCATGTCCAGGCACATCCACAATTTCTCGGATAATCACTCGATGGAAAAACCACCAACAGCTGTCTGAACACCATCTCAAAGCCGTCCTGTGAGACCAAAACGGAGGTGGTTTTGTCTCGCTCCAGTAGCGAATCCATCGTGACGCCCGAAGCCTCCGCTTGGCTTTCCATGACAAAATCTCTTGTTAAAAGTGAAATGTGCTGGAAAATGGTTGATGTCCAGCTCTTGTGATAACCAGAGAAGTGGCACACGATGGTCACAGATCCAGACAGCCATCCGTTTAGAAATGAAATGGTCGTTCAGGCTGTCGATGGCGGCTTCGGAGCGCGGCGCGCCCCACAGCCGCTGGGGGCCATCCTTAAAGCGACAGTAACACTCCTTATTCTCTACCAAGCCCGTAACATTTTCACCGAAAGCCAGATAAATTTTTCTAATGGTTTCCAGCTGCCAGTCTCTAACAGTTTCTGAAAAAATTCTGATGGAAAAAAAGCCCAAATCATTCCGCCATTTCCTGACAATGAAAATCCGCCGAGGGGGCTGGACCACTCCTCACTCAAAGCCTGCTCACAGGCGAATGACGCAGCCGACAGGCGTGGAAAAACTCACGCATGTGCACGAGGGTTCAAGCTTGTCTGACGCAATCACACGTGATTCAAATCCATATGGTTTTTGAAAAAAAATAATAAGGTCGGATACTTTTCTAATAGACCTCATATTATACAACCCCTGGTAAAAATTATGGAATCACTGGCCTCGGAGGATGTTCATTCAGTTGTTTAATTTTGTAGAAAAAAAAGCAGATCACAGACATGACACAAAACTAAAGTCATTTCAAATGGCAACTTTCTGGCTTTAAGAAACACTGTAAGAAATCAAGAAAAAAGATTGTGGCAGTCAGTAATGGTTACTTTTCTAGACAAAGCAGAGGAAAAAAATATGGAATCACTCAATTCTGAGGAAAAAATTATGGAATCACCCTGTAAATTTTCATCCCTAAAACTAACACCTGCATCATATCAGATCTGCTCGTTAGTCTGCATCTAAAAAGGAGTGAACACACCTTGGAGAGCTGTTGCACCAAGTGGACTGACATGAATCATGGCTCCAACACGAGATATGTCAATTGAAACAAAGGAGAGGATTATCAAACTCTTAAAAGAGAGTAAATCATCATGCAATGTTGCAAAAGATGTTGGTTGTTCACAGTCAGCTGTGTCTAAACTCTCGACCAAATACAAACAACATGAGAAGGTTGTTAAAGGCAAACATACTGGTAGACCAAGGAAGACATCAAAGCGTCAAGACAGAAAACTTAAAGCAATATGTCTCAAAAATCGAAAAATGCACAACAAAACAAATGAGGAACGAATGGGAGGAAACTGGAGTCAACGTCTGTGACCGAACTGTAAGAAACTGCCTAATGGAAATGGGATTTACATACAGAAAAGCTAAACGAAAGCCATCATTAACACCTAAACAGAAAAAAAAACAAGGTTACAATGGGCTAAGGAAAAGCAATCGTGGACTGTGGATGACTGGATGAAAGTCATATTCAGTGATGAATCTCGAATCTGCATTGGGCAAGGTGATGATGCTGGAACTTTTGTTTGGTGCCGTTCCAATGAGATTTATAAAGATGACTGCCTGAAGAGAACATGTAAATTTCCACAGTCAGTGATGATATGGGGCTGCATGTCAGGTAAAGGCACTGGGGAGATGGCTGTCATTACATCATCAATAAATGCACAAGTTTACATTGATATTTTTGACAATTGAAAGGATGTTTGGGGATGATGAAATCATTTTTCAAGATGATAATGCATCTTGCCATAGAGCAAAAACTGCAAAAACATTCCTTGCAAAAAAGACACATAGGGTCAATGTCATGGCACAGGGTCAATGTCAACGAGCAGATCTGATTTGATGCAGGTGTTAGTTTTGAGGATGAAAATTTACAGGGTGATTCCATAATTTTTTCCTCAGAATTGAGTGATTCCATATTTTTTTCCTCTGCTTGGTCTATAAAAGTAACCGTTACTGACTGCCACAATCTTTTTTCTTGATTTCTTATAGTGTTTCTTAAAGCCAGAAAGTTGCCATTTGAAATTACTTTAGTTTTGTGTCATGTCTGTGATCTGCTTTTTTTCTACAAAATTAAACAACTGAATGAACATCCTCCAAGGCTGGTGATTCCATAATTTTTGCCAGGGGTTGTAATACATAAGATATACCTTACTTTTCATGCAAACTAGTGGAGCAATCCTGATAAGTTACGCACTCTTTGTTTGAGCATGTGAGATTGTCATCACAGGCTCTCCGTCTGCTCCTGCTTTCACTGATCGCTGTGTGTAATGGGGCAGGGCGCACTGAGTACTCATTGGAGCACCCACGGGGCTATTCAAACGGGCCAACTAATAACATATCACTCCTGAAAACAATCTTTGGCTTTTCACGTGAGGTAAATCTGCCCTACGATTGGATTTTGGAAAACCATGTGACGGTGAACCAATTCTGATTGGACACTCACATTGCGCACGTCATCACACAGCTTCTATGAGGAGTACAAAGATGGCCGATGGCTGGCTTGAAAGTCAGCGGAGTTAACTTTTCAGCAAAAAAAGTAAGTTTCCATCTCATATCATTCAAAAGTTATTTATAATGTAGTAAAGCTTGGTCCCAGCCGTCGTATACGATGGCGTCAGCCCCAGAGGGTTAATGCTGCTGGTTGGTGGGCACCCGCTGTGCACACATGCACACTGTGCTGGATGGATGATGTCAGCACTTTGGCTTCATTCTTTTATTTTATTTTTGTCAGAGTGCTTCACAGTGCCGTGTGTCCTGTCCTGTCACAGCAGAGCTGTGCCATGTAATGGAACTGAGTTTTATGCATGGGTGGGCTATGGCCGCACAGTACACCTATGCACGCATGGTGGATGCGTTGTACCCAGCCACAGAGGAGTGCACAAACTGGATTTTGTCTTTATTTATTTATTTTTCTGAGGACTGTAGTCTAATGCTGCCAGCTGGGGCAGGGACAGTGGACTTCACCTGTGTGGGGAGCGTGGATGAGGTGATCCAAATTTATTGTTTTTATTTTCATTGCTTGTAAGTACTTCAGTGGAATGATGTAGTGGAAAGATGCAGCTCAGTGGACATAATTTTGTAAGTCCGTGCGTGGTTGTTCACGCATTTCTTCACACCCTCTCTACTTTTAAGATTAGGCTTAAAACTTAAAACTGATTTGATTTCTTCTTTACTTTATTTAGTATTTTCAGTATTTTTTCTACCTAAAGGTGGGGTAATTTTTGCATTCTTTTTCACATAATAACATAATAGTCCACATCCATCCTGAGCACTATGTATGGACATTTCAGCCGCGGCAATGGCGCTCAACATCCATGAGAGTGCTGTGTGGTATTCACGTCCAAATCCTTGCGCCTGCAAAGACTGCGCCAGTGCCGTTAGACTAGTATGTCAGTGTCTCTCACACTGCTCTAGATTTGTGGCCACATTTTTTGGCGCCACTCCGAATGGCATTCAGCAGACAGTCAGCCATCATGTGTGCACATGTTGGGAGGACTAATTCAGTGAGATTCCATGTGAGAAAATGATGACGTTTTTGCTGATTTTGTGTCTGTCTTCTCTCCACCAGTTGTGCGTCAGTGAGATATTAGCCTAAAACAGGAAGCACTTGTGCCCTAAAGAATTAGACATTCTGTTTCCTGCAAAAGTACTGGCATCACCGAACGCCTCTGTCCAGGGACATCTTAACTCATAAGCTCTTCCCAGGCATCTCTTGATCCCAAAGACAGAGGACCATGCAACATGAATGTCACTGCAGAGAAAACTGCATCTCTTGAAAAATATGTTTCTTTGTGAGAAAGATATTTTTGATGTCTTCTGTAAAGCCTAGATCACACAGAGATAAGACTGTCAGCAATGTATCAGAGTCACAGGCAGTCTCTGTTACAGTCCCCTCAAGAATACAATCATGTTGTGTTGTATGTGGTACAAATTTATAAGACTGTTGTCCGTTTTGCCGTCACTCCCATGGGAGCTGTCTGTGGTGATGAACTGCGGTGTTTTTTGTCAAAGAAGATGGAAGACGTATTTGCAACAAAATGTGCATGTCTCCAGCAACATGTGTGCCACAGCAATGCATATAAGAAGATATGCTATGGACCAGCCCTGACTCAGTTTGTCCACGTTGCACACCCTGACATATTTGTCTCACAGACGTGTCATAGCCTGAACCATGCTGAGCATGTTTCGCTTGCAAAGTCTGGGTGAGCGCTCTGATCCATGACCAAAGATGGGCTGCTAGTGCATTTATGACAGGACACGCAGAGGTGTTCTAACCAACTGGGGAAAGGATTGACAGATTTTTAAAAGGGATATGTCATGTGGCCATCCCTCTGCACCACAGAGGTCTGACTGCAAACAACACAGGTCCACTGACCAAATGTCACTGACACAAATATTTAATGTAATATTATTTTTACTAATTGGATAATACAGTCTTCAGTTCCTTAAGCAGCATTTGGATTAAAAGTGGATCAGTTTTTTCACCATACTGATGAACGTAAATTATCATTGTCACTCGCGCACCAAAGGCACAAAATATTTGTTGTTCTTATCATGCATGCAGCATGCATCAATTTTTTAATTTTTATTTTTGTGCATGTGAGAGACAGTTTTTAATGTAGGAAATTGGAGTGAAATTATCACCAGAAATCTTCATTATTTTGCTGCTTTTAAATGTACTATATACTGAATGAATGCATCCATGAAGTTTGTGGCTTTTACCTTCTGTAAAATGAGCAGGAATTGAGTGTTTGTTTTTGTTGAACCTGGACCTTTAACAGCTTTTGTTTTTAAAATTTTTCCTCCATTTTTCCTCTAAAAAAAAAAAAAAAAAAAAAATCATTTTATTAGGAAACTGAGCGGGCTGTGGCCTTCACTTTAGTGAAGCTTAGGGCTAGTGGCCGGCGATCACCTTAGTATTTCTTCTGTTCTTCTTGTTGCTTAATGTTGAAAAATTATACTGTATTTGTTGTCTTTCTGATGCCTGATTCTGTTTGTTTTCCAGAGATGGGTGTGGTGTCTGTTTCTGAAACCCTCCTGTCTTGTGCACAGCAACATTTCCTGTATATTCGTTTTGTGAATTGTTTTGTAATTTGTGTTTGTAGCATGGCCCAAGCAGAGGATCACCCCTTTGAGTCTGGTCTTCTTGAGGTTTCTTCCTCAGAGGGAGTTTTTCCTTACCACTGTCACCTGTGTGCTTGCTCAGGGGGTTGGTAAGGTTAGACCTTACTTGTGTGAAGCGCCTTGAGGCAACTTTGTTGTGATTTGGCGCTATATAAATAAAATCAATTTTGGAAAAAAAAGAAACATTTTATTTAGTTTTTAAATTTGTTATTTTAAATTATTTTTGTCCTTGTCAAGTTTGATTGATGTGTGACATGTGCCTCTGGGTTTTTCTATATGCATGGACGAGGACTAACTTGAAGGACCATTTTCTCAATTTTGGCTGTTTGACTCTTTTTCTTTTTATGAATGAATGAATGAATTAATTTATTCAGCACACACAGACCCAAAATAACAAAATAATCTCACAAAGTAAATATATCTAACAATGCGCCCATGTGCGCAAAAGGGTGTAGGCAGAAGTACGAGGTCTGTAAGAAAAGTAACAGACCTTTTTATTTTTTTTTAAAAACTATATGGATTTGATTCATATGTTTTTACGTTAGACAAGCTTGCACCTTCATGCGCATGCGTGAGTTTTTCCACGCCTGTCGGTTGCGTCATTTGCCTGTGAGCACGCCTTGTGGGAGGAGTGGTCCAGCCCCCTCATTGGATTTTCATTGTCAGGAAATGGCAGAATGATTTGGGCTTTTTTCCATCAGAATTTTTTCAGAAACTGTTAGAGACAAGTAGCTGGAAACCATTTGAAAAATTTATCTGGCTTTTGGTGAAAATTTTATGGGCTTCACAGAGAATAAGGAGTGTTACTACAGCTTTAAGGACGGCCCACAATGTTGGGACATGCCCAGCTCTCCACAATTTCTCTTATACTCACTGGGCTGGTAAGCATTGAAAGCCCAGATAGGCATGTCCCAACTTGTCCTCTGGCACGCCGAAACGGAGGTGTTCCTTCTCGATCAGCGAATCGGTCGTGACGCGCGAAGCCTCCGCTCGGCTTTCCATGACAAAATCTCTTGTTAAAAGTGAAATCTGCCGGAAAATCGCTGATGTCCAGATCTTGTGATAACCAGAGAAATTGCTCACGACGGTCCCAGCTCCACACAGCAATCTGTTTAGAAATGATGTGATGTTTTCTGCCTCTTGATGGTAGTTCGGAGCATCCTTAAAGCTGTAGTAACAGTCCTTATTCTCTGTGAAGCCCGTAAAATTTTCACCGAAAGCCAGATAAATTTTTCGAATGGTTTCCAGCTGCTTGTCTCTAACAGTTTCTGAAAAAATTCTGATGGAAAAAAAGCCCAAATCATTCCGGCATTTCCTCGCAATGAAACAATGACGAGAGGGGTGGAGCAGTGCTCACTCAAAGCCTGCCCACAGGTGAATGACGCAACCGACAGGCGTGGAAAAACTCACGCATGCGCACGAAGGTTCAAGCTTGGCTGACGTAAAACATATGAATCAAATCCATATAGTTTTTGAAAAAAATAAAAAGGTACGATACTTTTCTCACAGACCTCGTAAAAGCTTATAAACACCCCCTCCTTTAACCAAAATAGTAAATATGTATATAAAAATATACATATACCCATGATAACTATTACAAAACATAAATTCATCACTGAACTAAAATGTAAAAACACCAACATACAAATAGCAGTGCACCATGCACAAACCCAAAACATAACAAAATTGATAAGCCTAATTCATCACATTTTTCATCACATTTTATGCCCTTCTCCTCACAACAAGTGTTTTTCTCCTCAACCTCTTTCTGCCAGCAGCTGATATACCCATGATGACACCACTGTGACACATCAACCGCCCCCCCCCCCCCCCCCCAAAAAAAAAAACAGAACTCATATAAAATTGTAAAGGTCCAGCAAACTTCGGTCTGTGTACAATCATTGCCCAAACTTTCAGTTATCTTGGCCACTTTGCATAAAGTCATGTTCTTTTAAAATTATGCTTCAAATGATATGATTTGTTGGTGAAATAGGCCTCCAGGCAGAAAGTCGTTTCCTTGGTTGACCAAGACAGGAGAAATTTCTTGACTTGACACTTGTCAGTTGAAGTTGTTTTAACATATCCTGCTGACAAAAAAACCCCAAACCATAAAAGTGCAATAAAACATAACCTTACTGATGCCAGCAATTAGAGTGCATACTACTGATTATTGTTGCTATAAACAAAAAGTGTAGAATGAATAGAATACATTTTTTTAAATGACTAACATGGGAGGGGTGATGGTCAAGTGGTTAAGCATTGGTCTTGAGACCAGAGGGTCTTCAAACATACTGGGGAATTCCTAAGGGTCCTTAGGCCATGTCCTTAATCCCCCAGTTGCTCCTGGTGTGCAGCTGAGTGCCTTACAAGGCCGCTCCCTGACATCACTGTGTGTCTGAATGGGTGAATGCGAGGAATCATTGTAAAGCACTTTGAATGAGATGGAAAAGTGCCATATAAATGGACTGCATTTAATGTGAGGACTGGTGATTTATTGTTTTCTGTACTCGATTATTCCGTTTAACAATCACAGGGGAGCTGGAGCCTATCCCAGCAGTCATTGGTCAAGAGGTGGGGTGCATCAGTAGAACTCATGGCCAATATGGAACTTAATTCTGCTGAGAAGGAAATGATCTTTTCTGAATTGTTTTTAAAGTGGTTTATGGGCCACCAAAACTGTACACTGGCCACTACATTTAGGGGTTTAGTGGCCCATTACGTCAATGCTTATAAATATTCACGTCTATCCCTACAAATCATCATTCACCCAAGCACCATCTGTCCACAAATATTCAGCCAAACCTGCCCACTGCTTCATTTTCTGAGATACCATTTACAAAAATGGACAGACTTTTTACTAACTGTAGGTCTGTCCCTTGCTATCCATCAGCAGGTTAATGCGACACTGTCATAATTCAAATCAGCTCCATGGTCATCCAGACTCAACCAGCACATGATACTGGTCATTTATCACTCAGGCTGAGATTGATGGAGAAACACAGGCTAGATTTTCACGCTCAGCTGTAGCTCATGTACAGCAGTGTTCAGAATAATAGTAGTGCTATGTGACTAAAAAGATTAATCCAGGGTTTGAGTATATTTCTTATTGTTACATGGGAAACAAGGTACCAGTAGATTCAATAGATTCTCACAAATCCAACAAGACCAAGCATTCATGATATGCACACTCTTAAGGCAATTGGGCTATTAGTAAAAAAAAAGTAGAAAAAGGGGTGTTCACAATAATAGTAGCATCTGCTGTTGACGCTACAAACTCAAAAATATTATGTTCAAACTGCTTTTTTAGCAATCCTGTTAATCACTAAACTAGTATTTAGTTGTATAACCACAGTTTTTCATGATTTCTTCACATCTGCGAGGCATTAATTTTGTTGGTTTGGAACCAAGATTTTGCTCATTTACTAGTGTGCTTGGGGTCATTGTCTTGTTGAAACACCCATTTCAAGGGCATGTCCTCTTCAGCATAAGGCAACATGACCTCTTCAAGTATTTTGATATATCCAAACTGATCCATGATACCTGGTATGCGATATATAGGCCCAACACCATAGTAGGAGAAACATGCCTATATCATGATGCTTGCACCACCATGCTTCACTGTCTTCAGTGTGAACTGTGGCTTGAATTCAGAGTTTGGGGGTCGTCTCACAAACTGTCTGCAGCCCTTGGACCCAAAAAGAACAATTTTACTCTCATCAGTCCACAAAATATTCCTCCATTTCTCTTTAGGCCAGTTGATGTGTTCTTTGGCAAATTGTAACCTCTTCTGCACATGTCTTTTATTTAACAGAGGGACTTTGCGGGGGATTCTTGCAAATAAATTAGCTTCACACAGGCATCTTCTAACTGTCACAGCACTTACAGGTAACTCCAGACTGTCTTTGATCATCCTGGAGCTGATCAATGGGTGAGCCTTTGCCATTCTGGTTATTCTTCTATCCATTTTGATGGTTGTTTTCCATTTTCTTCCAAGCGTCTCTGTTTTTTTGTCCATTTTAAAGCATTGGAGATCATTGTAGATGAACAGCCTATAATTTTTTGCACGTGCATATACGTTTCCCCCTCTCCAATCAACTTTTTAATCAAAGTATGCTGTTCTTCTGAACAATGTCTTGAACATCCTATTTTACTCAGGCTTTCAAAGAGAAAAGCATGTTCAACAGGTGCTGGCTTCATCCTTACATAGGGGACACCTGATTCACACCTGTTTGTTCCAGAAAACTGACAAACTCACTTTTCTACTTTTTTTTACTAATAGCCCAATTTCATAGCCTTAAGAGTGTGCATATCATGAATGCTTGGTCTTGTTGGATTTGTGAGAATCTATTGAATCTATTGGTACCTTGTTTCCCATGTAACAATAAGAAATATACTCAAAACCTGGATTAATCTTTTTAGTCACATAGCACTACTATGATTCTGAACACTACTGTACATTGTACCAAACATTCCTACCAAAGCTCATCATACATGAATGTCATTGTGCTGCTGTTGACATTTTTATACCGAAAATCAAAGAAGTAATGTAATTTATTGAAGACACATGCAAAGGCTGTCCTTTACTTTGAGTGGGCTTTGTTTTTACAGTCGATGTCATATGCAGAAGTTGAAAGTGAGGCCCGTACGCAGCAGCCACATACAGACAGCATCACAGAGATGGAGCCTGACAGATGTTTTGATCTTCTGCATATCACTTTTAGTCTGTCTACCTGTGTCATCCAGTGCGGCATCAAAAAGACAGAGATCCTCTTTATCTACAATATGCTGACTGACTGTCACTGCCATCCACAGTCGAGCACACTAACACCCCACTTCTCACTCACTCACACTCACACACACACACACACACACACACACACACACACACACACACACACACACACACACACACACACACACACACACACGCACACACACACACACACACACACACACACGCACACACACACACACACAGATTTACATTCATTCTTCTGACTTAATAAGGATCAGAGTTTGTAGGTGAAATGTGAAGAAGATGCATTTCCTTGTCCCAGGGCACCACTTTAAGACTGTAATTTCCACTTAGTTGTAGATATTTACTTGAGAATTTTATGACATTTGCACCGTCTACTGCATGAATACATGAATATGCAAAGCGAGCCAAAGGCCGTGCTCAGCAGCAGCAGACTCCCTGGATGACACTCAGACACCAGACTGCGCATGGACACAAGCCCAGTCCAATATGGGTCAAATTGAAAGACAGAAAAAAGTTTGTTCCTTTTTTTGTTGCAGTATCTGCAGTAAAGACTTACTGCTGTGCTAAAAAATTAACAAACTGTGAAAATGAATTTTCCACAAAACGTAATGGCTTCTATTGCAGGTAATCACAATATGTTCTCAGCAGATTTAATGAAACTTTGTCGGTAAAGTGTCTTTATTGATAATATTTTTAAAAATAGTAGCACACTATTTGTAAAAGGAATATATGTTTATATCAATGGCATCATTTCCCCAAATGTAGCAATAATAACAGCAGAAAATTCAACTTACCTGTTTTGGCCCAGTTTTTCATAAATATAGGTTGAAAACTGTAATATATATATTAAACGTTTCAATGTATGAAAAGTTTTGTTTATGACTCAGAAAATGTAGCAGTTAGTCTTACAAGCCCTGAGACCTATTGTTGTAGGTGCTTATACACAGATTCCAAGTGGATTATAAGTGGATGACAGTCTGGCTATGTTCAGACTCCCAGTCAAATATAACGCAAATCCAATTTACAAGTCACATGGAATCTGAACCCATCCACCCCCACCGCAATTTTGAATTGGGCAACTTCCATATGTGCTCCTGAATCACATTTTTTTATAAGGCAAAGTCAATCTTGTTGTCACTCTCGATATATATATATATATATATATATATATATATATATATATATATATATATATATATATATATATATATATATATATATATATGTAGAAAGAGAGAGAGATATCCTGTAGACAGTGCTTATTGGTCACTACCAACCACAAATATGCAACATGTATATCACAAACATTAATGCATATTGTTAAGAAAAATGAGTTTTATCACAAATAAGTGGTAGCCACTAGAAATGGAAATTATGATATCATGTTTTTTCATTACCACTAATGTGTAAAGGCCCTGTCATACCTTGAGAATTTAGCCTGCGTATGCCGACTGTATTATAAATGCTGACATACGCCGGCGTATGTCTAATAAATTAATGCAGCTGTCACACCTTGACGACTTAACCAGCGTATACTGGCAGGCCCGTTTCCACTGAGTGGTTTGGGTCGGTTCTGCATGGTACCATACATGTCAGAAAGGTGAAATCTAGCTTGGTTTACATTACCATCACAGGTGGGACACTTAAATATTGACAAGCATAACATCGAACGTGCACATGGTGTCGCATGGTGTAATTTTAACATTATTTTATTTTTTTTTTCTTTGTGGATCATGGGATAATTTCATCATGTGCGGACAGAATTGACTGATGCCTGTGGTAACTGAGATGTTAATGAATGAGGTGCTGTGCTTCTTTCAACTTGTGCAAAGAGAGAGGCCCAGCGGAGGGAGTAGAATCTCTGCTGTCAGCGGAGATTTGACTCCCTCCACTGTCACCCACCACCACAGGCACCCAACCAATAGATTATACCTGTAGCAGACTGTGCTGCTGCCACATCAGTCCAGCCACACTACGTGCTGCAACTCAACAACTGATTCACGACATCTGGCGCAGAAACCATTATTTGATGGAGCAACTGTGGTGCAAAGTGCCGGTGTCACAGAGGGACTTTTCTTCAGCCACGACAAGGAATTAAAGTATTTTCAGACGTTGTTTTCAAAAATCAGGAGGCTTTATATGGATACGTGGTCATCAGACTGTGATGATGAATCCCACTGAAACAAACAGTAAGACTCTATATTTACTCCATGTCATGTGTGATGGTATAATATTTGAAACAGTCTGCAGCTTTCAGCCAATCAATGGACAGCATTTATGGACATATTTCGACTTATTAAATTACAAGAAATGTGTCAACAATCGCATAACCTACCTCCAACTTATGTTCCGCATGTGCGGGGTGTTTGAGTCATACGCTGGCATGTGCTGAAAATTTTCAGCATGCCCACGTATTTCAAAGTATATCATCGTGCTTCAACATGTTTCATTGTGCTCTTAACTTACAAAAGAATTACCCAAAACATATTAGACACATGCTAACATATGCCAGCATTTTTTAATGTGGTCGGCTTTTGCTGGCTAAATCATCAAGGTGTGACAGGGACTTAATATTCATAATCACATGCATGGGGAGATGCCTTTGGGTAAGACTGAATTCTCTGAATGCATGTTCATTCGCTTGTCTTTGTTATGTGTCGACGTGGGTTGAGGAGCGGACCTGCGTCAGACAGAACCCAGCGCTAAAAATAACCAGAAAGCGGTTCCAACAACAGAAACAATTTATTTTTCACCTGTGCATAATAATGTGTACAAAACTAAAAGAACGTCCTTCTGGTGGAGTGACTGTTGGCGCGCTCTTAAGCGCCCAAAAGGATAGAAGCCCGGCGTTCCTGGACCCACTACCACCAGACAAACACCCCCCAGGTGGACACGACAAACTGACTCTCTGTGAAGCAAAGAAGAGGTGAGGTAAGTCAGCAGTTACAACAATATCTTTCAAAAGACACACGCTATCAGCAACACATTCAGGTCTGTATTTTTTAACTTTATGCAAATGAGTAGCTTCTCACAACAAGTGGAGGATCACTTATCCGCACGCCACAGCAGTGAGAAGCAAACTGCACAATTCCCATCACAATTCCAGTATACTGCCTCACAAAACACCAAGTTACTATCAACAATTAGTCGAACACTTAATCACCTTTAATGTGTGCTGACAGCAAGTGTCCTCACCCTTCCTTGCTTCACGGGCTCGATGTGTCAAACCCAGGCGCGGTCCTCAGCGTCTCACAAACGGACATCACAAGGTCGAGTTCCCGGCAGTTCTGCTTGAATCACACATGCCTTAAATGCAGAACGCCATCCAATTATCTGCTTCAGCTGAAAGTCTTTAAGGTTGCATGTGAGCACCCGTCACAGGTGCTACACATGATGTTGATGAGGGTGAGGATTCTTCAGCCAGCACCTTCTCCACAGACAAATCAGTTCTCATGCCACCTGAAGAGCAAAGAAAAGAAAAGAACACCAAAACATCCAGCCACACCCCCCAACACACAACAGTCTTTTCAAATTTAAAAAACACCATAACCACTTAAGTATTTTTAATGACATTTTTCTAGCTCGAAAATAAACTACCACTCCATTTGCTCAAGTGCAGTCTCAGTAGCAGATATGGACATGATAAGAGCGACCTGCTTTTCATTTACCGCAACACTTTTGGTTTTGCTCCCATTTTGTATGAGATGAACTCAAAGATCTAAAACTTTTTCCACATACACAATATCACCATTTCCCTCAAATATTGGTCACAAACCAGTCTAAATCTGTGATAGTGAGCACTTCTCCTTTGCTAAGATAATCCATCCCACCTCACAGGTGTGCCATACCAAGATGCTGATTAGACACCATGATTAGTGCACAGATGTGCCTTAGACTGTCCACAATAAAAGGCCACTCTGAAAGGTGCAGTTTTGTTTTATTGGGGGGGGGATACCAGTCAGTATCTGGTGTGACCACCATTTGCCTCATGCAGTGCAACACATCTCCTTCACATAGAGTTGATCAGGTTGTCAATTGTGGCCTGTGGAATGTTGGTCCACTCCTCTTCAATGGCTGTGCGAAGTTGCTGGATATTGGCAGGAACTGGTACACGCTGTTGTATACGCCGGTCCACAGCATCCCAAACATGCTCAATGGGTGACATGTTCGGTGAGTATGCCAGCCATGCAAGAACTGGGACATTTTCAGCTTCCAAGAATTGTGTACAGATCCTTGCAACATGGGGCCGTGCATTATCCTGCTGCAACATGAGGTGATGTTCTTGGATGTATGGCACAACAATGGGCCTCAGGATCTCATCACGGTATCTCTGTGCATTCAAAACACCATCAATAAAATGCACCTGTGTTCTTCGTCCATAACAGACGCCTGCCCATACCATAACCCCACTGCCACCATGGGCCACTCGATCCATAACATTGACATCAGAAAACCGCTCACCCACACGACGCCACACACGCTGTCTCCAACGTGCCAAACGCCAGTGAATGTGAGCATTTGCCCACTCAAGTCGGTTACGACGACGAACTGGAGTCAAGTCGAGACCCCGATGAGGACGACGAGCATGCAGATGAGCTTCCCTGAGACGGTTTCTGACAGTTTGTGCAGAAATTCTTTGGTTATGCAAACCAATTGTTTCAGCAGCTGTCCGAGTGGCTGGTCTCAGACAATCTTGGAGATGAACATGCTGGATGTGGAGGTCCTGGGCTGGTGTGGTTACACGTGGTCTGCGGTTGTGAGGCTGGTTGGATGTACTGCCAAATTCTCTGAAACACCTTTGGAGATGGCTTATGGTAGAGAAATGAACATTCAATACACGAGCAACAGCTCTGGTTGACATTCCTGCTGTCAGCATGCCAATTGCATGCTCCCTCAAATCTTGCAACATCTGTGGCATTGTGCTGTGTGATAAAACTGCACCTTTCAGAGTGGCCTTTTACTGTGGGCAGTCTAAGGCACACCTGTGCACCAATCATGGTGTCTAATCAGCATCTTGATATGGCACACCTGTGAGGTGGGATGGATTATCTCAGCAAAGGAGAAGTGCTCACTGTCACAGATTTAGACTGGTTTGTGACCAATATTTGAGGGAAATGGTGATACTGTGTATGTGGAAAAAGTTTTAGATCTTTGAGTTCATCTCATACAAAATGGGAGCAAAACCAAAAGTGTTGCGGTAAATGAAAAGCAGGGCGCTCTTATCATGTCCATATCTGCTGTCGGCATGTCCAGTCGGGCCCGCATGTTCTGCCAAAATGCATGTCCTGTGGATGGCACGCCGCAGGGCAGACAATGCATCATGTCGAACAGAGCTCATGTGGGTGGGTGACATTCAGATCACCCGCTGCGTGTTATGATCTGATGGTAGCCTGTCAATGTGCGCTGTGTGCGTGTGGTTGCTGCAACCCATTGCAAGAGTGATATATGTTTTTATGTATGTCCACGTGATGACAGCAAGCAGACACATGCGCGTCACAGTGGACAGTTGTAAGTTCATGTCCGTCCAAACACAGTACATGTTCCCCAGCCATGACGTCCAGAACCACAGACCACCTGTCAGTTCAGCGCACACACCAACATGTCACTGTGTCTATTTGCAAAGCCACACTCGTGGGGCACTTAGGCAAATTTCACATCCAGCTCGAAAGTGATTGTCTGCTGACTGTTGTCATGCTAATAGCGCGAATGGCCACATATTTTCTAAGTGCCATGCGAGATGTTCTTGCGTGTCACCTGGAATTTGGCCGACACCTGCCATGAGAGGGTTCGATGGGCTCTCACAACGCACACTCTGTCTTTCAGCCGCTGGTGTGAGCAAATAGTTGTAGCAGGTTACGAGGTGTTGGAGGCTGTTACGATTTTACATGTATTGCATATGATTCCTGCTTCATGCACAGTTCATGCGCACTTCGACCAAACTTTGCACTATGTGTGAAGGGGCCCTTACATAATACATTAAGAAACTGGTGTAACCAAAAGTGTTCACCTTTGGAATTTTTCCTCATCTCATCTCATTTAGGTCAAGAACAGTACATTTTAAAAGTTGGCATTCAAAGGTGATGAAATCTTTGGTGACATGTTTGCCATAAGAAGTCATTTTTATAACAGCTTCAGCTAAAAAGATGATTTACTTCCAAAGATATTTGCAGATAATGTATTTCCATCTATAAATCCCCCGCCTTATTCCACAATCACTGTTTGCACACACAAAAGTCAGAATGCTGCACAAAGTTCAACAAATGTGAACTTTCAATGCAATACGCCTCTTTGATGTGTGCCGCCTTCCTAATTAAATCAAATCAAATCAAATCAATTTTATTTATATAGCGCCAAATCACAACAAACAGTTGCCCCAGGCACTTTATATTGCAAGGCAAGGCCATACAATAATTACGGAAAAACCCCAACGGTCAAAACGACCCCCTGTGAGCAAGCACTTGGCAACAGTGGGAAGGAAAAACTGCCTTTTAACAGGAAGAAACCTCCAGCAGAACCAGGCTCAGGGAGGGGCAGTCTTCTGTTGGGACTGGTTGGGGCTGAGGGAGAGAACCAGGAAAAAGACATGCTGTGGAAGAGAGCAGAGATCAATCACTAATGATTAAATGCAGAGTGGTGCATACAGAGCAAAAAGAGAAAGAAACACTCAGTGCATCATGGGAACCCCCCAGCAGTCTAAGTCTATAGCAGCATAACTAAGGGATGGTTCAGGGTCACCTGATCCAGCCCTAACTATAAGCTTTAGCAAAAAGGAAAGTTTTAAGCCTAATCTTAAAAGTAGAGAGGGTGTCTGTCTCCCTGATCTGAATTGGGAGCTGGTTCCACAGGAGAGGAGCCTGAAAGCTGAAGGCTCTGCCTCCCATTCTACTCTTACAAACCCTAGGAACTACAAGTAAGCCTGCAGTCTGAGAGCGAAGCGCTCTATTGGGGTGATATGGTACTATGAGGGCCCTAAGATAAGATGGGACCTGATTATTCAAAACCTTATAAGTAAGAAGAAGAATTTTAAATTCTATTCTAGAATTAACAGGAAGCCAATGAAGAGAGGCCAATATGGGTGAGATATGCTCTCTCCTTCCAGTCCCTGTCAGTACTCTAGCTGCAGCATTTTGAATTAACTGAAGGCTTTTCAGGGAACTTTTAGGACACCCTGATAATAATGAATTACAATAGTCCAGCCTAGAGGAAATAAATGCATGAATTAGTTTTTCAGCATCACTCTGAGACAAGACCTTTCTAATTTTAGAGATATTGCGCAAATGCAAATAAGCAGTCCTACATATTTGTTTAATATGCGCATTGAATGACATATCCTGATCAAAAATGACTCCAAGATTTCTCACAGTATTACTAGAGGTCAGGGTAATGCCATCCAGAGTAAGGATCTGGTTAGACACCATGTTTCTAAGATTTGTGGGGCCAAGTACAATAACTTCAGTTTAATCTGAGTTTAAAAGCAGGAAATTAGAGGTCATCCATGTCCCTATGTCTGTAAGACAATCCTGCAGTTTAGCTAATTGGTGTGTGTCCTCTGGCTTCATGGATAGATAAAGCTGGGTATCATCTGCGTAACAATGAAAATTTAAGCAATGCCGTCTAATAATACTGCCTAAGGGAAACATGTATAAAGTGAATAAAATTGGTCCTAGCACAGAACCTTGTGGAACTCCATAATTAACCTTAGTCGGTGAAGAAGATTCCCCATTTACATGAACAAATTGTAATCTATTGGATAAATATGATTCAAACCACCACAGCACAGTGCCTTTAATACCTATGGCATGCTCTAATATCTGTAATAAAAGTTTATGGTCAACAGTATCAAAGGCAGCACTGAGGTCTAACAGAACAAGCACAGGAATGAGTCCACTGTCTGAGGCCATAAAAAGATTATTTGTAACCTTCACTAATGCTGTTTCTGTACTATGATGAATTCTAAAACCTGACTGAAACTCTTCAAATAGGCCATTCCTCTGCAGATGATCAGTTAGCTGTTTTACAACTACCCTTTCAAGAATCTTTGAGCGAAAAGGAAGGTTGGAGATTGGCCTATAATTAGCTAAGATAGCTGGGTCAAGTGATGGCTTTTTTTTAAAACCTAGTTACAGCGCTTTCTGAAAGACTTCTAGTGTAATGAAACTTATTCCCCACTGCTGGGTAGTCCATCAGAGTAAATGTAAATGTTATTAAGAAATGATCAGACAGAAGGGATTTTTCAGGGAATACTGTTAAGTCTTCAATTTCCATACCATAAGTCAGAACAATATCTAAGATATGATTAAAGTGGTGGGTGGACTCATTTACATTTTGAGCAAAGCCAGTTGAGTCTAATAATAGATTAAATGCAGTGTTGAGGCTGTCATTCTCAGCAACTGTGTGGATGTTAAAATCGTCCACTATAATTATCTTATCTGAGCTAAGCACTAGTCAGACAAAAGGTCTGAAAATTCACAGAGAAACTCACAGAAACTCCACGACCAGGTGGACGATAGATAATAACAAATAAAACTGGTTTTTGGGACTTCCAATTTGGATGGACAAGACTAAGAGTCAAGCTTTCAAATGAATTAAAGCTCTGTCTGGGTTTTTGATTAATTAATAAGCTGGAATGGAAGATTGCTGCTAATCCTCCGCCTCGGCCCGTGCTACGAGCGTTCTGGCAGTTAGTGTGACTCGAGGTCGTTAACTCATTTAAACTAACATATTCATCCTGCTGTTTCCAGGTTTCTGTAAGGCAGAATAAATCAATATGTTGATCATTTATTATATCATTTACTAACAGGGACTTAGAAGAGAGAGACCTAATGTTTAATAGACCACATTTAACTGTTTTAGTCTGTGGTGCAGTTGAAGGTGCTATATTTTTTTTTCTTTTTGAATTTTTATGCTTAAATAGATTTTTACTGGATATTGGTAGTCTGGGAGCAGGCACCGTCTCTACGGGGATGGGGTAATGAGGGGATGGCAGGGGGAGAGAAGCTGCAGAGAGGTGTGTAAGACTACAACTCTGCTTCCTGGTCCCAACCCTGGATAGTCACAGTTTGGAGGATTTAATAAAATTGGCCAGATTTCTAGAAATGAGAGCTGCTCCATCCAAAGTGGGATGGATGCCGTCTCTCCTAACAAGACCAGGTTTTCCCCAGAAGCTTTGCCAATTATCTATGAAGCCCACCTCATTTTTTGGACACCACTCACACAGCCAGCAATTCAAGGAGAACATGCGGCTAAACATGTCACTCCCGGTCCGATTGGGTTGGGGCCCAGAGAAAACTACAGAGTCCGACATTGTTTTTGCAAAGTTACACACCGATTCAATGTTAATTTTAGTGACCTCCGATTGGCGTAACCGGGTGTCATTACTGCCGATGTGAATTACAATCTTACCAAATTTACTCTTAGCCTTAGCCAGCAGTTTCAAATTTCCTTCAATGTCGCCTGCTCTGGCCCCCGGAAGACAATTGACTATGGTTGCTGGTGTTTCTAACTTCACATTTCTCAAAACAGAGTCACCAATAACCAGAGTTTGATCCTCGGCGGGTGTGTTGTCGAGTGGGGAAAAACGGTTAGAAATGTGAACGGGTTGGCGGTGTACACAGGGCTTCTGTTTAGGGCTACGCGTCCTCCTCACAGTCACCCAGTTGGCCTGCTTTCCCAGCTGCTTGGGATCTGCCGGAGGGGAACTAACGGCGGCTAAGCTACCTTGGTCCGCACCGACTACAGGGGCCTGGCTAGCTGTAGGATTTTCCAAGGTGCGGAGCCGAGTCTCCAATTCGCCCAGCCTGGCCTCCAAAGCTACGAATAAGCTACACTTATTACAAGTACCATTACTGCTAAAGGAGGCCAAGGAATAACTAAATATTTCACACCCAGAGCAGAAAAGTGCGGGAGAGACAGGAGAAGCCGCCATGCTAAACCGGCTAAGAGCTAGTAGCTGCGCTAAGCTAGCGGATTCCTAAAAACACACGAAGTGAATGTGTAAATAATTTAGAGGTGATTCAGCACAGGGAGTGTTTTAGTTAAGGCACGTGAAGATTACACTGTGAAACAAATCGTTATCTAGTTATCTAGATCAATCTAACTGCGCAGATTAAACAGCTAACATATACAGCAAAACACCGCTGTGCTCCGGAACAGGAAGTGATACAATACCGCAGTGAGAGCCAACCACCAGTAGAGGCCTGGTGGTTGGCTGGTGGTTAATTACAAGACTGTTGCTACGCAACACCGGCACAATAATGGAGATGATGCATACAGAATTTGTTTTGCTGCAAGAATATATGTATTTACATGGCAGCTTTGCAGTGTGGATGCACTGTGGTTTTGGCACCATGTAGTTCTCTATGAACATTGTGGTGCAAACGCAAAAGCTACAAATGCTTTTATGCACTTATTTTCAGAGCTGTTGTCAAAAATGATGCCTTGATTATAAAATAAGGTCACAAAGTTTGATAGTACTGACAGAAAAAAAATGTTCAGCACTGTACAAGTTTGCCAATATAACTCCAGTTTATCAAACTTTCTTTCCTTTTTATTTTAACCCTATAGTCTTTACAGTCAAGTAGCCACATAATGTAGAGAAAACAAGTCTTTTTCTTTCTTTCTTTAGGAATGCAGCTGGCAGTTTATCCATCATTTTTTTCCTCTGTGATTGATCAAATAGCCTGAGTAAAGTTGAGTAAGCTGTATTTTCCAATCACATAACAGAATTTAAAGCTCAGTTTGTTGTATCGACTCCATCTCACACAGAGTTGGTAGCACAGAGCGCGATAACGCTGCACAGATGGGAAGCCGTATACCTGATGTGTGTTTCCAGCTGCACAAATACAGAAATACTGTACACTGCGTATAATCCGCTTATGATTTGACAGTTTTCTGGCAAGTTACTGAAAAATGTGGTTCTTTTCTTTAAGTGAACTGGGAGGATTTTAAGCCCTGACTGAACAGAAAGCTGTGTTTATTTCGACATCACTACAGGTAAAAGTCCAGCGGATGATCACAACACAGACTATCACAGATGCGTTTATATAGGTTTATGGACAACACGTGACATAATTTTGTCTTCATGCTGGCAGGAAAGCAGTACATAAAATGAATAAACTGGAGTGGTGCTAACACTGATTATAAGTTGTGTACATCCAGTGTATACTTTAATTTCAGAGACAATGAAAATCATATATGACGGGTCAAAGTGATTAAAATTAATTGAAATATTGAATGTGGTAATGAAAGCAGTAAAACTTTGAATGTGGTGAAAATGAAAGCAGTAACATCTGATTAATATTGCCCCTTTGAAAATTAGAATTGTTAAATTTGGATTCCATTAAAAATCACATTATGGTAAATATTAATCTTGCAAATATTATGTCTTAAAAATATAACATTGGCTAATTTAATTCACTGCCTCGATTTTAGCACCTCCACTTTACCCACTTCAATTGTATCATTCACTGCGTCAACTATGCAATTTTGCTGACTTTTGGTAGATCGAAATACGGCAGCAGTCACTGTGCGACAGCAGACATTTGTAGTCCAGAGCCACTGCGCATGTCGGAAAACAGTCCAGTGGCCTGGGATTTTGTATTAACCATGAATTTTGCAAAAACTTGCAATTTGTACCCTGATTTGAGCGCTATCGCTGTGAAATTGAAATTATATCACATGTTGTGATAAGATCTTGAAAAAACTATGTTTAAAGCATATATATTGATGTGATTTAATACTTACCAACTTCAAATAACAACGATGCCGGTTGAATCAGTGCTAAAGTCTTTAGCAGACTTACGTTAGATTTGGGCGCTCTTTGCCTGAGACTCCCAATGGCGCCACCCTGCGGTCAGTGAAATGCGCAGTGGCTCTGGACTACAAATGTCTGCTGTCACACACTCGTCGCACAGTGGCTGCTGCTGTATTCCGATCTACCGGAAGTGAGCGAAATTACACAGTTGACGCGGTGAATGATACAACTGAAGTAGGTAAAGTGGAGGTGCTAAAATTGAGGCAGTGAATGAAAACATTCAACATTATATCGAGTACAGCAAATGATACAAGTGAAGTGGGTAAAGTGGAGGTGCTAAATGTTGTTTTTAAACGTCACTTATTTTCATGTTCCTTCCATTTTTATCAAGTCCAGTTTTACCCTTTTTTACCACATTCAGTATTTACTGCTTTCACTTTTAACCACATTAATTGTTTTACTGCTTTCATTTTTACCACAATCTATGTTTTACTGCGTTCATATTTACCACATTCAATATTTCAATTAATTTTGACCACTTTGACCCTTCATAACCATATTTGAAAATGCAATATATTAAATATTACAATAATCAGTTTCTTCTTTCTGTTTGAAGAAAGTGAGTGCACAATGTACTGTTATATTTAGTCTCAGAACAGATGTATTAGAAAAACTGTAGCGAGTCAGCCATGATGCCAATATTTCCCTGTGGTTAACATAAACAACAACAACAATAATAACAATCATAATAAGAAAGAAAAGTCCACTTCCAAATCCCATCACAAAAACATTCTCGAACACCACTATTATAAAAGAGTTGTAAATCTGTGGCCTGGATACCTCAAATGCCACACAAGGATAATTATGCTTGATGAATTTTTAAAACACAAAGAATTTCATAACTTTCTTAAAGCTCAGAAGAACAATTTTTATGCACAGAGTGGGAGCAAAGGACACAGGCCTAATTCAGTATGTACAGTACATTACAATGCATGTACAATAAAGCAGAAATGTGTTTTATGATGTGAACAGTTTTTATTATAAAGAACAGAGTACTGTCTTGGGATCTGGCTGTGCTTATGCCAGATTTTATTGTAGTATAAACACTTTCAGTTCTTTCATTGTGTAACAGTGTCTGACGGGTTTGTTATTAATTAAGAGTTGACTGAAATTCCTTTGAAGGATGTAGATTATGTCAGAATATATGTACCTGTTAGCCTTAAATCGATTAACATTATATTATATTACATTATATTAATTTAACTAATACTGTCATCCAAAGGGTAACATGGGTAATCACTGGAATGACTAGTCATATTTATTCATTCACATGCCATTTTTATTTAGTCACGTTTTACTCGACTACAAGTCTGTTCATTTTAGCCTCGTTTTAGTCAAGAGAACTGAATGTATTTTATACCCCTATTTTATACACTTATGCCACGTTCATACCAGACGCCACACGACATCACAAATTTGCGTCCCTCGCCTGGCGATGAACGCGCCACCATCGCCCAGTGTGTCGCTCTGCTTGGGCGGAAACCTTCACTGTGAAAATTCACCCCAATGCATCATCAAATAGGAGGAGCTTCCATTACGCTCGCCATCAAGTCAACATGGCAGACCTTGATCACACGGAGCAAGTTGCTGTGCTCTATTTGTTGTGGAAAGCTGACAAACGTCACCAGCAGCGCCGTCCCTGGCTTCATAACATCCTCATGAGACATTCCCAATTCCGGGAGTTTCATTATTTGCTGCAGGAGCTGTGTCTGGATGACGGCCACATTCAGTGGTACTTCCACCTCTCCAGGACCCGGTTTGAGGACTTCCTGTCCCATTTGCACACACACATGTGAACAATAAAAAAAAACAAAAAACAAAAAACAAAACAAAACTGGCTGCTCCTGCAGTTCCTCGCTCTCCCCTCCAACTCTGTAATAATTGTGTTATAAACCAGTCACCATTTGTTTTATTATACATCTGTGTAGTTAATAAAATTATCTTCACGGACGATTCGTTCGCGCATGCACATGTGAGCAATTAAAAAAACTGGCTGCTGCTGCAGTTCCTCGCTCGCCTCTCCAACTCTGTCATAATTGTGTTATAAACCAGTCACCATTTGTTTTATTATACATCTATGTAGTTAATAAAATTATCTTCACAGACAATTCGTTCGCGCGAGCACATGTGAGCAATTAAAAAAAACTGGCTGCTGCTGCAGTTCCTCACTCTCCTCTCAAACTCTGTCATAATTGTGTTAAATAAAGTAATATCAGTCCTGCTCACAGGCTGATTGCCAGAGACAGGACATGTCCACATCAAGTATAAACTCCAGACATCTCCACGTCACTACATATCCAATCCAGACAAAAAAGTTCAGATCTTTCAACTTGGGGAAGAGGCCAACGCGACGCAATGCAATGCAATATCGCGCCACAAACATGCCAATCACTCAAAATCGCTTTATTCGCATCGCTTTATTCGTGTCCATTGCGTCGCATTGCGTGGCTTGGACTTTTGTGGCGCCACAACACATCCTTCCATAGGGATTACATGGTAACCTCTCACCATTGTCACTCACGTGGCATCTTTTGTGAACGGGGCATTAGGGTTGGGTATCGAGAACCGGTTCTTTTCAAGAATCATTAAGAAATTATTTGATCCATCGACATCAATAGCCTTTTTGCTTAACGATTCCCTTATCGGTCGTTTAGAGTGCCCATTGTTTTTTAGGGTGTTTATCGGGAAAATGATCATTTCTCTATGTTGATTACAGACCCTGCAGCGGGTCTGTAATCAACTGCTTCTGCAGCGGCTCTGCTTGAAGCTTGAAGCAATGAAGCAGTGCTCTGACACGCTGCTTCGTTGGTTCACTTGGCTGCTTTTCAGCAGCGACAAGTTCGCTTCTTAACCCCTCTCAAAGCAATTTAAAGATGTCAATCGTTAGTCACTTTCATGCAGATTAAAGTGACTAACTGGGACTCTTGTCTTGTTGTGGGCAAGAAACAAGAATCATCTTCTGTTCCATCTGTACAGCTCCAAATGCTGCACCACTCTGCCGAGTCAAATTAGAGTCCGGTTGGAATTAATAACTTCACCAGCGAATCACCGCTTTAAATCAAATGACACCTCTTTCCAAATGCTGTAATACAGACAACAAACCAAAACCTTTTTTTCTCCCAAAATAACACGTCCTACGTTTTTATGAATTACATCCTGATGTTCAGCACAGCCGGCTGCAAGAGTTCAGCTCAGAGGCTATGGAGTTACATTTGTGCCATTAATGTCTGAAAGGAAATGCTTTTGAGAAAAACTACTAAATTTTGTTTATTTCTATTTATGACCAGAGATCAAGGATCCAGTGACCAATTTCATATTTATTTACTTTAAGACTCAATAAAATGTTGTTGACATAGAAAACCTGTAAAGCTACTTTTAGTACACAGAAAATTCACAGCAGGTATTGATAACGGAATCAATAAGGAATTGGATCGATAAGCAGAATTGTTAATGGCATCAATATCGATAAAATCTTATCAATACCCCCGCCCCTAGTCACACTATGAGCCCAAATGCCATACGAATGAGGATTCAAGCCAGATTCGGGTAAATTCAAGCTGCATTCAAACTTCTCGTACAGCATTCTTACAGTTGCACTCATGTTGGAAAACAATCGAACGGTGGTCGAGGTGCAGCTGTAGCTCAATGTGACCACAGTCATAATACGAGGTCTGTTAGAAAAGTATCCGAACTTTTTATTTTTTCTTTCAAAAACCATATGGATTTGAATCACGTGTGATTGCATCAGCCAAGCTTGAACCTTCGTGCGCATGCGGGAGTTTTTTCACACCTGTCGGTTGCGTCATTCGCCTGTGAGCAGGCTTTGTTTGAGCAGTGGTCCACCCCTCTTGTCGGATTTTTATTGCGAATAAATGTCTGAACAATTTGGAGCTTTGCTGCATCAATTTTATTCCAGAAACTGTGAGAGACCTCCAGGTGGACACCGTTCGGAAAATTAATATGGCTTTCAGGGACGATTTTATGGGGATTATACAGATTAAGGAGTGTTACTGCCGCTTTAAGGACGGCCCACAACTGCTGAGAGTGCGGCGCGCTCCCAGCGCCGATCGACATGCTCAGACCCCGCTGAAACAACCAGATCATTTCCAACGTGAAGGCTTTGTTGATCCGGGACCTCGACTGACTTTCACAAAAAGGCAGAAGTCGTGGACATCAGCACTTTTTCGGCACATTCCACTGTTACAGGAGTTTTTTTCATGGATAGAAAAGTGGAGTGACACGCCACGGAGCCGTTCATTACGCGGGACAAAACCACCTCCGTGTTGGTCTCACAGAATGGCTTAAAGGTGGATTTCAGATGGATTCCGGTTGCTTTTCAGTCATGTGATTATCCAATTGTGATTGTGCATGAGCTGGACCTGCCCCAACATGTCCTGGAAGGCTTCATCACAGTGTTGCTTTGCGTCATGCAGCTCCACCGCGACGCGCGGAACTCCTCCGCACGTCTGTCTCAATGTGCCGAAAAAATGCTGATGTCCACGTCTTTTCACAATTCCTGTGCTAGTCAGACGACATACCGGATCAAGACAGCGTCCAGTTTAGAAATGAACGGCACATTCCACTGTTACAGGAGTTTTTGTCATGGAAAGAGGAGCGGCTCCACCGCGCGTCATGGTGGAGCTGAAAGCCATATTAATTTTCCGAATGTGTCCATCTGGAGGTCTCTCAGTTTCTGGAAAAAAATTGATCGTTCAGACATTTATTCGCAATAAAAAAACACCGAGAGGGTGGACCAGTGCTCACACAAAGCCTGCTCATAGGCGAATGACGCAACCGACAGGTGTGAAAAAATTCACGCATGCGCTCGAAGGTTCAAGCTTGTCTGATGCAATCACACGTGATTCAAATCCATATGGTTTTTGAAAAAATAAAAAGGTCGGATACTTTTCTAACAGACCTCGTATTTGTACGGCAATTCAAATGCAAGTCGAACAATTCGGAGAGAATCCAAGGGGCTGTTTGAATTGCTCAAGCACTTCAAATCCTGGCCGAATGTCTTGACTGTGCCTGCACTCACCTCCCCGTCACACTAGAGCACGAATAAGCCGAGTGGCGCACGAATGGATGTTCGAACTACAGTCGGGCAAATTCGAGCTGCATTCGAAATCCTTGTACATCATTCTTGAGTACATGCCACACAGTCGTGCACAATCACATTGGCAGCATGACTGTAGTACACAGGCACATGACTGTTGAGCTACATTCGAAGTGGGGAAATGGCTCCGACAATTTCATTGCCTTAGGCATCCCTCCTACACCTTTCAGTCCGACCAGTATAACAGCTGATCAAAGTGCTGCACTTGCATCTGGCTGGATCTGGCTCTGTGTGTGCATGGTCAGAACAGTTTGGCTGGATCATCCACACACCCTGATCTGTGTGTGTGGTCAGAACAGCCGATCGAAGCACTGTGCGTGTATGTGCTCATAACAGCTGATTGAAGCACTGTGCATTCATCTGGCTGAACAATCCACACACCCCGATCTGTGTGTGTGATCAGAACAGCTTATTGAAGCACAGGTGCGTGTATGTGCTCATAACAGCTGATCGAAGCACTGTGCATTCATCTGGCTGAACAATCCACACACCCCTCTCTGTGTGTGAGTGTGGTCAGAATAGCTGATCAAAGTGCTGTGTGTGGGTGTGCTCATAACAGCTGATTGAAGCACTGTGCATGCATCTGGCTGGATCATCCACACACCCCTCTCTGTGTGTGCGTGGTCAGAACAGCTAATCAAAGCGCTGTGTTCATCTGGCTGGATCATCCACACACCCCGATCTGTGTGTGCGTGGTCAGAATAGCTAATCGAAGCACTGTACGTTCATCTGGCTGGATAATCCACACACACCGATCTGTGTGTGTGTGGTCAGAACAGCCGACTGAAGCACTGTGCGTGCGTGATCTCATAACAGCTGATCGAAGCACTGTGCGTGCATCTGGCTGGATCATTCACACACCCCGCTGTGCGTGGTCAGAACAGCTGATTGAAGCGCTGTGCGATCATCTGGTTGGACAATCCACACACCCCACTCTGTGTATGTGGTCAGAATAGCTGATCGAAGCACTGTGTGTGGGTGTGCTCATAACAGCTGATTGAAGCGCTGTGCGATCATCTGGCTGGATCATCCATACACCCCGCTCTGTGTGTGCGTGGTCAGAACAGCTAATCGAAGCGCTGTGCATTCATCTGGCTGGATCATCCACACACCTTGGTGTGTGTGTGTGTGGCCAGAACAGCTGATCAAAGCACTGCATGTGCACATAATAGCTGATCGAAGCGCTGCTGTGCTCATAACAGCTGATCAAAGGGCTGTGTGTGTGTCAAGCTGGAACTTCTGATCACCCACTGTGCGTGTGTGTGTGCACATATCAGCTGATAAGTTTACCTCCTGTGCGTAAACTCATCTGTCAGCAGGGCATCTGCCGTCCGCTAAACAGCTGATGTTGAGAGAGGGAGAGAGAGAGAGTGCATGCAACGGGGGGGACACGACATCCACCCGTGGGATACAGCAGGTCTTTAGAAAAGCGGACCACAGCGCTCCCTCTGCCACGCCCCTCCCTTTACTTGCCTTCCACCCAGACTTCGCGTGGCATTGGCGGTGCATTCTTCATATTCCTGTTGCATTCTGCCAGCGTTGTAGGGTTTTGTGCTATGTTCTTTTTCATCTTTGTCTTTTTTATTTTATTCTGTTTTTTTGTGTGTGTGTGTGTTTCGTGCTGTGTTGTGTCTGCATTCGACTTGCACTCTGGGTAGTTGACCTGGATTCAGGAGCTGCTGCACTTTGAATGTGTGAAATGTTCAAAACTCATTCTGGGTATTTGTACGGCATGCATACATGGCTGTACGAATGTCTGTCCCTCACAAATGCGACTTGAATCGTGGCTGTTTTTCCCATTCGGGCTGATTTTGTGCTTCATTCATGCTCATTTGTGCTAAGTGTGATGGGGCCCTTAGGCTTGACATTTTAGTGTTTTTGATCAAAAACACATTAGATTACAACATATTTCTGATGACCATATTAATGGATGTAGCATTTGCTGCTGTGTTGAAAAATCTAAAATAAATGGTAAATGGGCTGCATTTATATAGTGCTTTTCCATCTGCATCAGATGCTCAAAGTGCTTTACAAATAATGCCACACATTCACCCCGATGTGAGGGTGCTGCCATACAAGGTGCTCACTACACACAGGAAGCAACTAGGGGCTTAAAGACCTTGCCCAATGGCCCTTAGTGACTTTCAGTCAGGCTGGGATTTGAACCGAGGATCTTCTGGTGTCAAGCCCAACAACTTAACCACTAGACCATCACCTCCTGCACACTCTAGTTCTAATCTTAGCCTCAGAGAGCTGATCAGACACTTTAACACCGTGAGAGTGTAAATGTTAACTAACCCCCTGTATCTTTAATCTGAGCCTCAGACATCTGATCAGACACTTTAACACTGCGACAGTGTATATGTAAACTAACATACTGTATCTTTACAGTTTCCATTTACCATTTATTTTAGATTTTACAACACAATTTGTTTTTAACATTATTTATGACTAATATATAACAAATAACAGTTCTGTCAGCATGGTTCCATACTACAACTGATCAAGATGGCAAAGTGATTCTCTGTTCAAGCTGCCTTACAGTTGATATTGGAAGAGACGGAGGGTTTTGACGGCGATGCAGAGGAAGATGTAAATATCCAGTACACACAGAGTGAAACTCTGCCCCTCATGCGTGGTCTAGTCTGGTATGAAAATGGCCGAGTTCAATTGGCGCTAATGTGTTGTGTTGTGTTGTGTTCAGACAGATGTTATGTGTAAACTGACCTGAGAAGCTTAAATTTCTAATGAAATTCAAATAAATAGTACACTAGTTTTGGAAAAACCTGCTTCTTTTGTACATTTATTAATTATTTTCCAGTTATGCCTGTTTTATGATGCATTTCCTTATTGTTACATTTTAATTAAAAAATAAGCAGAAATGAGTGGTGTTTCTATTCATAAATGTGATTTAATAAAGGTAAAAAGAAACAAATTTAACATATGTGGTGTTTATAACTTGTAACTGGGATTAAGTAAACATCTGCTGAGTATTTAAAAAAAAAAGGTTTAATTATGTTGAATTAAAAGCCCCAAAATGCAATGGGTCCACCAGACCCAGCAGGACTCCCTGTGTAACAAACAAACAAACAAAAAAACAAAACAAACAACAACAACAACAAAACGAAGACCCTATAAGGGTTAATCAACATTTTAGAACACTGATGCGGTATGTGCGGTGCCAGCACATACAACCTAGACTTGATTTGAATTTGATCCCAAGTGACTTACAAATGAGGAATCACAATCAAGCCACGGATTGAAGGTGAAATTCAGCAAAATGATGAATATCATCTTTACATACTCATAAGAACAACACAGTGCGAAAATGCAAGTTGATATCAGAGAGTGAAAGGTACAGCGATAAAAGAAGTGCATGGTAAGTGCATGTTAGGGTTGTTAGTAGAGAAGGTATTCTCAGAAGAGCTGGATTTTCAAGAGCATCTTGACAGTAGAGAGGGACGCAGCTACTCAGATAGCATTTGGTCCACCATTGGGGGAACCACAAACGAGAACTGTCTGGATTGTTTTGGGTGTAGAGATGGTTGTGCCAGACACTGCTTCTTGGAGGACCTCAACAACCGAGAGGTAGCGTAATCATTTATGAGAACATTTCAGTAAATGGGTGCAGACCAAGTCATCACTTTGTAGGCAAGCATTAGTGTCTTGAATTTGATGTGAGTAGCAATGGATATCCAAAAAACATATGGGTGAGGTCCATAAACAGTGAGGTAGGGTGCCCCTTTGGGTCCAAACCCAGACACTCTGACACATTCTGGATCATCTATAAAGGCTTCACTTTGCATGGTGGGAGGTCTGCTAGCAGTGAACACGTGCACAGTCCACGCCTCAGTTAGCTCGTTTCTGTTCGAAGAAGTGTAAATCAGTGGCCGATGCCATGGGTTAAACTGTTAAACAGCCTCAAACATGTTTCAGGTAGGAGTGTGTCTGACCCTGGTAGCTCAGCCACAGAATGTTAAATGGCTGTCCTCCTGATAGAGAGATAAAACATTTATGGCCAGGTTTTATTAATTCATTCCAACAATTAATGATGGATGTAGTGAAATTCTTCAATCTGAGAAGTATTCTTGCTATTTAAATGATTTATTTGCTTGATGCATTTAAAAACAAAACAAAATAAAATAAAAAAAATGTTGGGGTGAAAGCAAAAAAGCTCCATGCTCACGCTGCAGCTGTCAGGGGAGCAATTTCTTTTCTTTGAGGCTTATTTTCTATACAATGGTGGCTTGTTGCTTTTAGGTTAAGTAATGTGTATGTCTGAAGACATTTTGTGGGCTTATGTATGTACTGGAGAAGTACGTCCTACTATACTGTACAGGCCCAGATGTCCGTTGGTGCTACTGCTTATCTCTGAATACCTTAGTGTCAAGCGCGTGAGAGTCTATGAGTCCCCTCTGACAGGACGTCAGTCCATTCCAGATTACTTCCTAGTGCAAGGCCAATACCGATTTACTGCTGGGTGAACTGAGACAATCCAGATGATGTGTCTTGTTCAAGGACACAGACAGGTGGTGTAAATGGGAAACAAATGCAACTCTACCTTTAAATATTTATATTATAATTAAGTACTTAAAATATAATTAAATATTTTTGATTTAAAAGAGGAGTAACAGGAAGACAGAGGTTGGGAATGAGTGGAATACTAGTAGCCAGTAAACCAGTATTGATCAGTATGTCTGGTATTTACCGTATTTTCCGGACTATAAGTCGCACTTTTTTACATGTTTTGGCCGGGGGTGCGACCTATACTCCGGTGCGACTTATAAATGAAAAATATACCGGTAGGATCTCAATTAATTTACTGTAACAAAACAATTTTACGTGACAGAGTCGATCTATGTTTTAAAATGGCCACCAGAAAAGGAAATGCAATGCATCATGGACACTGTAGTATGGCGGTCGTCCTATAAGTCACGCTGGTCGCGATAACCAATCAGAGAACAGAACGTTGGACGCGTATTCCTCACCTCACCTACAGCGTGTGAAGCTGACAAATACGGTGCTTGCTGTTATTCCGGCATGGCGAACAAAACAGCTTCAACCCTTGGATATCAGTGTGAGCAGAGTGTTTAAGTTGACGCTGAGAGCTGCGTGGGAGCACCGGGTGAGCGACGGCGGAGGATTAGTGTGTGCACTTGGAAGGAGCTGGCGTCGAAGATTGTGAATAGCGTTTGAAGCAGACGAACATGGTGTTTATTCCGGGACGGCTAACAAAACAGCTTCAACCCTTGGATATCAGTGTGAGCAGAGTTGACGCTGAGAGCTGCATGGGAGCACTGAGCGACGGCGGAGGATTAGCGTCTGCACTTGGAAGGAGCTGGATCGACAACGCTGGGTGGTCATGAGCTGCGCAGGTAGGTGCTGCATGATTTAGGCACTTGGACATTCTTTCAAAGTTGTTTAAATGGCCTTCTGCTTGCAATCAGAAGAAAGGGCACCAAAAATGCAACAAAATGACAGCTCATTTGTCAAAATCGGATAAATAACACCAGAGATATTGAGATTTGAAGGGGTCATTTTCGTGCCCTATTTTCTAAGCTTATTTACATTACAATAGAGGAAAAAATTGTGTCAAATAATAGGAATTTCTGGCTGAAAGGAAAGGTAGATTATATCTCATTGACACTTAATAGGTGTTCTGTGTCTTATGACCTGAGGGGAGCAGCAATGCACTGACCGTGCCTAGCTTGCCAACAACCAAGAAGAAGAAGAATCAGAGGGTATCACTTCAATACATCATAGTTCCGCTCGACCAATCAGAAAGCAGTAACCATAAACCAGTGAGCCAGCCTGCCCAAAATATGCTCAACAAAATAAATCCCCAATCAATCCTTCATAATGAAGCAAAACTGAAATAAAATCCTCACGAAAATAACATTTTAAGATATCAATAAACTTATCTGAAGCATTTATCGGCTGAAAAATGTGCAGATGTTCATGTATAGAACAATTATTTTCCGGGCATAGCGAGTAGACGACAACATATTTTCAGCGGGAGGTCGCTACCATGGCTACCGGCGGGGATCCAAAATATTAGTGCGGAGGCACAGATTCATATGATACTTCGCTAAAATGATGTTTATTACATAAACTAGACCAAGCAAAGGTATTTAATCACCAAGGAAGTCACGCAGGTGGTGAATTTAACATGGGAACTCCACGTTCGATTTGGAAATCAGGCACATTTCAGAAATCTGAATGGATTTTTACCAGACAAAGTGCGTAAGAATTCGCAGGTCTCCTACATCAAAATAGCGGCATTTCCAGTAGAATTCATGCAGAACCAGCCTCTCCAATCCGCATTTTGTGAACGATACGAACCGCGAGCTTGAAAATTTGATGACGTCATCACGCGAGGCTAAGTTGCTGGCTGACGCGGCTGATGTCCAAGTGCCTACATGGTTCGGCTCGCAATGTGGTCCGCAAAATACAAACATATCTGTTGGTAAAAATGCAGCTCACGAGAGGGCACTCAAGGCTTGTGTGACTGTTCCTGCGACTTCTGACTACCATAGAAAAATAAAAATTTCAACGTTACTGATAACTTAACAAGACAACGGAGAAGGCCAGAAAAAATGCCACCAAAAAGAAAATCATACTCTGCAGATTGTAAGTTACGACTGGTGAAATATGCATCTGAAAACGGTAGCCGTCACAATATTATCATCTGAACTTTTCATGTTAAGTTAACATACCTGTATGTCCATGGGACTTATAGTCCAGTGCAACTTATTTATGGTTTATTTTTCTTTATAATGGATAAAGTGGCTGGTGCGACTTATACTCCGGTGCGACTTATAGTCCGGAAAATACGGTATATTGTGTATTTATATTTATATTATTTGCACATTGTTTTCGTTTTACTTTCACTTTTGATACTCTGTGTGTTTCTTACCCTGTGTGCTGCTATACAATGCTGCTGGAACCTCAGTTTCCCTGTGGGAGTCTTCCCAAGGGATCAGTAAAGTTCTATAATCTAATCTAATCTAATCTATCTAAAATATTGGTAGACCAACTCCTGTCACAGTGCACATATTGTACACATGTTAAATTTAATGTGAGATTTGTGTGCAAAATTATCTTGAACTGAGGATATTCAACAAACAGTTTAGAATTAAGTTTCAAATAAACCTATTTTAATGCATTGTTTTGAATAAAAACACTAATGAGCATTTCCTTGTAAAGACTGGGGATTGGTAATTGGTGTCATACCTAGAATGCGTGTGTGAAGCTCAGTCAAGCTTCTTTCTGGCATGTGTCCCACATGCATTCAGGTAACTCATCAAAACGTTTTGAGCCACAGAAAGTTGACCAAAACCACACTGATGACTTCTGACAACTTTCTTAAACTGGAAGTTCATGTCCTTCCATAAACTTGTCGGGGTTTGTCCTGGGATCTCTTACGAAGTTCAGTCACTATATTGACGAGGTGAGCTTCATAGATAATTGGCAAAGCTTCTGGGGAAAACCTGGTCTTGTTAGGAGAGACGGCATCCATCCCACTTTGGATGGAGCAGCTCTCATTTCTAGAAATCTGGCCAATTTTATTAAATCCTCCAAACCGTGACTATCCAGGGTTGGGACCAGGAAGCAGAGTTGTAGTCTTACACACCTCTCTGCAGCTTCTCTCCCCCTGCCATCCCCTCATTACCCCATCCCCGTAGAGATGGTGCCTGCTCCCAGACCACCAATAACCAGCAAAAATCTATTTAATCATAAAAATTCAAAAAGAAAAAATAATATAGCACCTTCAACTGCACCACAGACTAAAACAGTTAAATGTGGTCTATTAAACATTAGGTCTCTCTCTTCTAAGTCCCTGTTAGTAAATGATATAATAATTGATCAACATATTGATTTATTCTGCCTTACAGAAACCTGGTTACAGCAGGATGAATATGTTAGTTTAAATGAGTCAACACCCCCGAGTCACACTAACTGCCAGAATGCTCATAGCACGGGCCGAGGCGGAGGATTAGCAGCAATCTTCCACTCCAGCTTATTAATTAATCAAAAACCCAGACAGAGCTTTAATTCATTTGAAAGCTTGACTCTTAGTCTTGTCCATCCAAATTGGAAGTCCCAAAAACCAGTTTTATTTGTTGTTATCTATCGTCCTCCTGGTCGTTACTGTGAGTTTCTCTGTGAATTTTCAGAAACTTTGTCTGACTTAGTGCTTAGCTCAGATAAGATAATTATAGTGGGCGATTTTAACATCCACACAGATGCTGAGAATGACAGCCTCAGCACTGCATTTAATCTATTATTAGACTCAATTGGCTTTGCTCAAAATGTAAATGAGTCCACCCACCACTTTAATCATATCTTAGATCTTGTTCTGACTTATGGTATGGAAATTGAAGACTTAACAGTATTCCCTGAAAACTCCCTTCTGTCTGATCATTTCTTAATAACATTTACATTTACTCTGATGGACTACCCAGCAGTGGGGAATAAGTTTCATTACACTAGAAGTCTTTCAGAAAGCGCTGTAACTAGGTTTAAGGATATGATTCCTTCTTTATGTTCTCTAATGCCATATACCAACACAGTGCAGAGTAGCTACCTAAACTCTGTAAGTGAGATAGAGTATCTCGTCAATAGTTTTACATCCTCATTGAAGACAACTTTGGATGCTGTAGCTCCTCTGAAAAAGAGAGCTTTAAATCAGAAGTGCCTGACTCCGTGGTATAACTCACAAACTCGCAGCTTAAAGCAGATAACCCGTAAGTTGGAGAGGAAATGGCGTCTCACTAATTTAGAAGATCTTCACTTAGCCTGGAAAAAGAGTCTGTTGCTCTATAAAAAAGCCCTCCGTAAAGCTAGGACATCTTACTACTCATCACTAATTGAAGAAAATAAGAACAACCCCAGGTTTCTTTTCAGCACTGTAGCCAGGCTGACAAAGAGTCAGAGCTCTATTGAGCCGAGTATTCCTTTAACTTTAACTAGTAATGACTTCATGACTTTCTTTGCTAATAAAATTTTAACTATTAGAGAAAAAATTACTCATAACCATCCCAAAGACGTATCGTTATCTTTGGCTGCTTTCAGTGATGCCGGTATTTGGTTAGACTCTTTCTCTCAGATTGTTCTGTCTGAGTTATTTTCATTAGTTACGTCATCCAAACCATCAACATGTCTATTAGACCCCATTCCTACCAGGCTGCTCAAGGAAGCCCTACCATTATTTAATGCTTCGATCTTAAATATGATCAATCTATCTTTGTTAGTTGGCTATGTACCACAGGCTTTTAAGGTGGCAGTAATTAAACCATTACTTAAAAAGCCATCACTTGACCCAGCTATCTTAGCTAATTATAGGCCAATCTCCAACCTTCCTTTTCTCTCAAAAATTCTTGAAAGGGTAGTTGTAAAACAGCTAACTGATCATCTGCAGAGGAATGGTCTATTTGAAGAGTTTCAGTCAGGTTTTAGAATTCATCATAGTACAGAAACAGCATTAGTGAAGGTTACAAATGATCTTCTTATGGCCTCAGACAGTGGACTCATCTCTGTGCTTGTTCTGTTAGACCTCAGTGCTGCTTTTGATACTGTTGACCATAAAATTTTATTACAGAGATTAGAGCATGCCATAGGTATTAAAGGCACTGCGCTGCGGTGGTTTGAATCATATTTATCTAGCAGATTACAATTTGTTCATGTAAATGGGGAATCTTCTTCACAGACTAAGGTTAATTATGGAGTTCCACAGGGTTCTGTGCTAGGACCAATTTTGTTCACTTTATACATGCTTCCCTTAGGCAGTATTATTAGACGGCATTGCTTAAATTTTCATTGTTACGCAGATGATACCTAGCTTTATCTATCCATGAAGCCAGAGGACACACACCAATTAGCTAAACTGCAGGATTGTCTTACAGACATAGGGACATGGATGACCTCTAATTTCCTGCTTTTGAACTCAGATAAAACTGAAGTTATTGTACTTGGCCCCACAAATCTTAGAGACATGGTGTCTAACCAGATCCTTACTCTGGATGGCATTACCCTGACCTCTAGTAATACTGTGACAAATCTTGGAGTCATTTTTGATCAGAATATGTCATTCAAAGCGCATATTAAACAAATATGTAGGACTGCTTTTTTGCATTTACGCAATATCTCTAAGATTAGAAAGGTCTTGTCTCAGAGTGATGCTGAAAAACTAATTCATGCATTTATTTCCTCTAGGCTGGACTATTGTAATTCATTATTATCAGGTTGTCCTAGAAGTTCCCTGAAAAGCCTTCAGTTAATTCAAAATGCTGCAGCTAGAGTACTGACGGGGACTAGAAGGAGAGAGCATATCTCACCCATATTGGCCTCTCTTCATTGGCTTCCTGTTAATTCTAGAATAGAATTTAAAATTCTTCTTCTTACTTATAAGGTTTTTAATAATCAGGTCCCATCTTATCTTAGGGACCTCATAGTACCATATCACCCCAATAGAGCGCTTCGCTCTCAGACTGCAGGGTTACTTGTAGTTCCTAGGGTTTGTAAGAGTAGAATGGGAGGCAGAGCCTTCACCTTTCAGGCTCCTCTCCTGTGGAACCAGCTCCCAATTCGGATCAGGGAGACAGACACCCTCTCTACTTTTAAGATTAGGCTTAAAACTTTCCTTTTTGCTAAAGCTTATAGTTAGGGCTGGATCAGGTGACCCTGACCTTGGTTAATCGTGTGAGATTTCAGACCGTATAATATTGGGGTAATGGTGGCAAAATATTAGACCATTTCACATTTGGATGTATTACTCTGCACCCTGACTGGTGTTCAGTTGAGATCTCATTCCTGTCGAATATCATTCCTGTCCTCCGTGCAACTGCACATGCTCATTCATGCACAATATTGTCAGGACACGAAACTGTAGATTTATGCAACGAGATGCACAATTCGACAGGACACCAGCTGCGCACGTTGCTAGCTGTTAGTGCTGTTAGCTGAGAGCGAGAGAAAGTCGCATACCGACGCCACCACCTAAATGGGTGAATTTAAGCTATCATGCAAAAGTATAGGAGTGGATTCTGATACAGAATTACCATTTCACATTTGATGGATTTGATGGATTTTCACATTTGATGGATGACTCCACGCCCTGAACACTGTTGGAGTGACGCTGCCTGTGCTTGAGTCGACAGTAAGGGCCCCTTCACACATAGTGCAAATTTGGTCAATTTGCGTACAACTCCAGGGCGACACACGGCCATAGAGTCGTATGAGCGCACCACAAAACATCACACAGACGGGCAGGCATGCACGATGCCGGTGCGACAGTTCATCCATACTATGGTGTCTGTCGAGTACAACCCCTGGCAAAAATTACGGAATCACCGGCCTCGGAGGATGTTCATTCAGTTGTTTAATTTTGTAGAAAAAAAGCAGATCACAGACATGACACAAAACTAAAGTAATTTCAAATGGCAACTTTCTGGCTTTAAGAAACACTATAAAAAATCAAGAAAAAAAGATTGTGGCAGTCAGTAACGGTTACTTTTTTAGACCAAGCAGAGGGAAAAAATATGGAATCACTCAATTCTGAGGAAAAAATTATGGAATCACCCTGTAAATTTTCATCCTCAAAACTAACACCTGCATCATATCAGATCTGCTCGTTAGTCTGCATCTAAAAAGGAGTGAACACACCTTGGAGAGCTGTTGCACCAAGTGGACTGACATGAATCATGGCTCCAACACGAGAGATGTCAATTGAAACAAAGGAGAGGATTATCAAACTCTTAAAAGAGAGTAAATCATCACGCATTGTTGCAAAAGATGTTGGTTGTTCACAGTCAGCTGTGTCTAAACTCTGGACCAAATACAAACAACATGGGAAGGTTGTTAAAGGCAAACATACTGGTAGACCAAGGAAGACATCAGAGCATCAAGACAGAAAACTTAAAGCAATATGTCTCAAAAATCGAAAAATGTACAACAAAACAAATGAGGAACGAATGGGAGGAAACTGGAGTCAACGTCTGTGATCGAACTGTAAGAAACCGCCTAAAGGAAATGGGATTTACATACAGAAAAGCTAAACGAAAGGCATCATTAACACCTAAACAGAAAAAAACAAGGTTACAATGGGCTAAGGAAAAGCAACTGTGGACTGTGGATGACTGGATGAAAGTCATATTCAGTGATGAATCTCGAATCTGCATTGGGCAAGGTGATGCTAGAACTTTTGTTTGGTGCCGTTCCAATGAGATTTATAAAGATGACTGCCTGAAGAGAACATGTAAATTTCCACAGTCATTGATGATATGGGGCTGCATGTCAGGTAAAGGCACTGGGGAGATGGCTGTCATTACATCATCAATAAATGCACAAGTTTATGTTGATATTTTGGACAATTGAAAGGATGTTTGGGGATGATGAAATCATTTTTCAAGATGATAATGCATCTTGCCATAGAGCAAAAACTGCAAAAACATTCCTTGCAAAAAGACACATAGGGTCAATGTCATGGCATAGGGTCAATGTCAATGAGCAGATCTGATTTGATGCAGGTGTTAATTTGGGGGATGAAAATTTCCAGGGTGATTCTATAATTTTTTCCTCAGAATTGAGTGATTCCATATTTTTTTCCTCTGCTTGGTCTAAAAAAGTAACCGTTACTGACTGCCACAATCTTTTTTTCTTGATTTCTTATAGTGTTTCTTAAAGCCAGAAAGTTGCCATTTGAAATGACTTTAGTTTTGTGTCATGTCTGTGATCTGCTTTTTTTCTACAAAATTAAACAACTGAATGAACATCCTCTGAGGCCGGTGATTCCACAATTTCTGCGAGGGGTTGTAGGAACAGCAGCTCACAGTTGCTGCAGCTGCTCGCATTGTGTTCCATGAGACGAGCTGCACCACATTGCGCTGCTGATTTGGAGGAAAATGAAATAAAACCAGCTGTATAATTAGTGAATATCACTGGGTTGATATAAATAATACATAAAGGGGGATGCAAGACAGAACCCTGCAGTTAAATAATCCTGATTTAAAAAAAAACACTCACAGGATATGAACCCACACACTCTGATTACCAGACAGACACTCTACCACTGCACCATAATCACTCTCTTGCAACTCTTGATTAATGCTTTTGTTTCTTCTAGAATGGATTATTGTAATATTCTATTTTCAGGGTTACTGCAGTCCAGCATCAGGGGTCTTCAGTTGGTTCAGAACGCTGCCGCCAGACTTCTGACACGTACCAGAAGGTCTGAACATATCACACCCATTTTGGCATCTTTGCACTGGCTCCCTGTCTCTGTGAGAGCAGATTTTAAGGTTTTGTTATTGACTTATAAGGTTGTTCATGGACTGGCACCATCTTATCTGGCTGATCTGGTGGAACTCTATGATGGAATTGAATTAGAATGGGAATAAGCCCCTTGTGTCTGATGATTTGCGGACATTCATGCTGTTATACAGTTGCTAATGCTTTGCCCGTAAAGCTGTATTTGCGACCGTATAACCAGCATGAACGTCTGTAAATCATAAGACACAAAAGGATTATTCCCTAATTTTATTAACTTACAAACAAAAGAAAAGAGACTTACATTTTGGTGTTCCACTGTTGCTTAACAGTCCAACACAAACTTTAAATTGCAGTCCAAAATTGCGATGTTGTAGTTTGTGATGCACTGCATCATGCCTTACACTGACTTTGTGTACTTCCAAAAGAAAAAAAAAGACTTTGTGCAGTTCCTCTGTCCAGTGAAAAATCACATCAGAAATTTGTCCAGCTTTTCATCCTAACAGTTCTTCATGCCTCCAGACGGCTTAGAGGATAGTGGATTTTTTTTTTTTTAGTGTGTGTTGGAAAAATTAGCACCGTCAATTAGCTCCATCAAATGGTCGTCCACCAGCAAAACAAACTCCGCAATGTTTACCTAAACGCCACCCCTGGTATTGTGAGTGTGCGCGGTGGTTGGGGTGTGCAATAGTACATTTCATACAGCACCGAAATTGCAAGCTAAGAAAAAAGCTAAGAAACACGACGACATGCACGAATAATCCATGTCACGCAGGGGTCGCAATACATTTTTTAACCTACTTGCACTGCTGCTAGTAACAAAAAAATTCCTTGCACCAAAAAAAGTTACTTGCACAACCAAAAGTCAGTCTTCTATCAACCTTAAAACTCCTCCTCTGATGTGTCAGACTCTTCCTCTCTGGGGAGAATTTGAGGGGAGAGCAGCAGCAGCAGCAGACAGTTTTTTTTTTCCACGTGCACGCGAATGAATCGGCCATGAAGATGATTGGTGACTGGTTTATTACACAATTATGACAGAGTTTCAGGGGAGAGAGAGCGAGGAACCCTATGGAGCCCTGGAAGTGTCATCGCAAAATGTTTTGCATGTGGAGAGAATGTGCGCTCGTTTTATTATATTATGCGCTCGTTTTATTAGATTGTGCGCTCATTTTGTTATATTGTGTGCATGTTTTATTAGATTGTGCACTCATTTTGTTATATTGTGTGCACGTTTTATTATATTGTGCACTCATTTTATTATATTGTGTGCACGTTTTAAGCATCGTTTGAGTAAAACAAGGGCATGATCTACTTAAACGTGGACACAATTTGTAAAACGTGCACTCATTTACTCAATATTGTCTTGACACATAAATGTTGGCTGTTAGCCAACAAACCAGGAGACAGTGTAATACATTTCCCCATTAGAAATGGATGTGGTCAGGGTATATCATCATGGTTTGGGCGCACAAGGACATACAGAGAACTCTAGCTGCCCAGCATGGCATCATCTGGAGTTTAAGTACATTAAAAAGGATGCTGTCATCCCCGTCGTGAGGATGACAATTTATGTCATATTATGGAGTTAATTTTGAACGAAAGGAAAATGTGCACATGTTTTACTAATTCGAGGGCTCGAATTATCACAGCCAGGAAAACGTGTGCACGTTTTACGCACATTTTACACACGTTTTATTAATGTGAGAGCACATTTTATTAATTCATGGGCTCAATTAAAGGAAAATGTGTGCACAAATTATCATGGCCAGAAACAAATATCACTTAAGTGACCTTGCCAGGTGCTTGCTCACAGGGTTCGTTTTGACCGTTGGGGTTTTTCCGTAATTATTGTATGGCCTTGCCTTACAATATAAAGCACATTGGGGCAACTGTTTGTTGTGATTTGGCGCTATATAAATAAAATTGAGTTGATTTGATTTGACCTCTTCTGGGTTCGGTAAAGCGGCAACCAGTTTTGTTTTGTTTTTCACGTGTGCGCGCCGCTGGCAATGTTTGTCAGCTTTCCACAACAAATAGATCACAGCAATTCGCTCCATGTGTGTGAGTCATAAAATGCAGGGAAGACGAAAACAGTAACACACTGGAAATTGTTTTTTTCCTTATTTATTCCTTTATTGGTTCGTTCTACTGGTGCTTATAGTTGATAAAACTTGGATAAAGTTACTTGCACCAGTGCTAGTGCAGTATAAAATTATGTGCACCGCTTGAATAATACATGCACAAACTAGCACATGCACGTACTATTTCGAGCCCTGTCACTTGACATACAACCCACCAATCAAATGACAAGGATCCACTCAGCTGTTATATAATTATTGTTGATGCACATTCAGTACAATGCACCAATTACTGTATATTCATTTAAATTAAATATTTTTTATTTAAATGTATTCAGACATGCATTTGAAAATCTTTAGAAATAAACTTGCTTCATTCATCCATTAGTTTGGATGTAGTAGTTATAGCAGCCAAACACATTCACTCTTTGAGTAGACCTCATAGAAATCCCACAGAGTATGTCAAACTGAGTGCAACGACACAAAAGAGAAGTTACAGCTGACTGACTCACTTCCACATTAGGAAGGCCAGCTGATTACACACTGTGTGTGGAAAGTCATACCAGTGAGTTTGCATGATTCTTGTTTCATATCCTGTAGAGTCTCCTCTGACTTTCAACTTTGGAATTTTTTAGTTTTTTTTAACTCTGCTGTAAAACCCATTAACATTTATGGGGACATTCCTCAGTGTATTCATATTTAAAGTGCCTTCTGAAAGTTTTACAGTTTCATTTATGCATCTACTATGGAGCAATGAGAATAATGTGCATCAGTAAACACGTTTTAAAAGACGTCTCTGTTTATCTTCAGCACAACTGACAAAATCGCTTGAAGAAACGTTGTTCTGGTTTTAATTCTATAATCACAAGAACTGCTTGGGAGGATCTGTCTGTTTTGATGTAATGTGAATAACAAACTGAACATAACTGTAATCCAGATATGACCTTGACTGGAATTAAAGGGGCATTCGATAATATTTGTTTAAATGTGAAATGGCGGCTCCCCCAAACCAGACTTTAATACAATGCCAAAGGGACAAAGAGTAGGATTTAGAGATCAGTGTTTTTTGCTTGAATAATGGATTGTTTTTCAAATCAAGCCTGACATGGCTATTTGCTAATTATTAACTACCAACCCACTTGTATGATTTGTCATTGTAAGGCAAAAATAGCTGTTAGTGCTAGGAGCAGAAAACATCAAGCTACTGCTGTAATATCATGCAGACAGAGGAAAATGTTTTTTCTTTTTTTGTGTGTGTGTGTGTGAAATGCGTAAAAGATTCTGATCCAGTGGCCATTACTAGTTTCCCACCAATGCTGTTGTCAGTTTCCTGTCCACCACCCATGTTGGTGTGATGACCAAGTGTATAGTCCAAGAGCCCTTCAAAAGCATTGGGCTGCTTGATATTTCACATATTTTAATTTGTTTATGCCATTCAAGTACAAAAAAATAAATCAAGTCTTCTCAGTGTAAAAATTTGTAAAATTATCTTCCTTAAACTCAAACTCAAAGCAAATCTCTAAGACCTCATATAAATTAATTTAAAATATTGAAGCCAAGATGATGGGTTGCATAAGTAATGGGCCCCTTTGGTATAATACCTGTAAATTATTGCTAGTTTTCTTCAGACAAGTCAGGGGATGGATACATGAACATTTTCAAGTCACTGAATATGTCTTTGACTTTATTTACATCAGTTATAAAGAAATACAAAGAGTATGGCACTCTATGGAAATCTGTATGGAGCAGACAGGTCTCAAACCTGAGTGACTGTGCAAGAAGGAGAAGAGTGAGGAAAGCACCAAGACACCACCAAGACACCCAGAAGACGTTATACGCTTATGTGGCTGTAATTGGAGGACTTGGGCATAGTGCATGTTTTCCATTTTTCATCTGTCATGATTTGCCTCGGATCTGGGCTCATGTTCTGCTTTGAGTTTTGTCTGTGTCCATGTCCTTCCTTTGTAATCCTTTGTCTTTGGTTTTCTGTTATCATTATCTTAGTCACTGCTTGTATTTATCTGGTCATTATATTTTTGTCACTTGTTAAGCTCCTTTCTTTTTTCCCACAGCCTTTGATTTTCTTGTTGATCTCTTTTCAGTTCTCACCTTTGTTTTTCTGGGTTTGTCTCTTTGGATTATTTCAGATGTGGATTTCTGCTCTCTTTGTATTATTTTTAGGCTTATCTCTCATTCTGTTTCAGTTTGCGTTGTGTTTATCTTACTGCACTACCTTGCACCAGCTTCCCTCACCTTCATTCTGTTTCAGTCCGTTTTGTCTTACTGCACTCTCTTGTCTCCTCTCATCTTTGTTTTGTCTGTTCATGCCCCTTTGTGATTGTTCACTCACACCTGTGTCTTGTTTTCCTCTCACCACCTGTGTTATTTAAGCCCTTCGTGTTCCTCATGTCTCTGCCAGTTCGTTGCGATTCTCAAGTCCACATTCCAGCCTTTTTGTCTTTGCTCTGTTTTACCTGTGTTCCATTTTTGACCTCGCTCTTGCCTCAGCCATGAACTTTGTTTCCTTGTGTATTGAACTGTTAGTTTTTGACCATGCCTTTGCCTGACACCTGCCTGTACTGCTGCATCTCTGACTCCGAACCCCAGCCTGATTTTGAGATAAAGCCTTTTTACTCTCACGCCATTGTCTGTGAGTTTTGCATATGTGTCTGTCCACCTTCTCTGCCACGCCTCCTCGAACCCTGACAGTATCACCAGTTATACAGCTTCATGATGAAATGGTATAGAGGAGGATTTTCTTAAAAAGAAGACCTGAAGGTTCAACTACAATTTTCCAGAAGGTACATCTGGGATACAAGCCGAGCTTTGATGTTTTGGTGAAAGAAAATTCACCAAAAGGAAAAGGAGTATATATTTTGAAAAACTAAGTCCCTTTGACTGCCCCCTGGTTGTCAGCGCAGCAAATCCAAGGTGGATCTGCATGGCAAATTGGCACAACTTTTGCACCGGATGCCCTTCCTGGCGCAACTGCACATTACATGATAAAATGTGGCAGGGGTGGTGTTTGAACTAGAGGTGGGCGAATCGATCCTAATATCGGTACCAACGCTAGTAATGATATTGAACGATCCTCGTGTAAAAAGATCGATACTCAAGCTTTTTTTCTGTCCCACATGCACTGACTGCTGCGCATGCAGATTCATCAAAGTCTACTCTGTCTGTAAGGGCAGCGCTGCGCTGTGTCACACAGCACGGAGCAGTGCACCCTTGTATTGTGGTTTGTCAGCCCTCCCCCTCAGGAGATTTTGTTTTAAGTTGGGTTGAATGATATTTTTTTAAACAAAAATGTTGATTGTGATAATAAAGTATTTTGTTGTCACATACAATGTTTGGCAAAATTCTATCCTAGGTCTCCTTTTGATCTATGAAGCTTAAATATGAAAAAGTATTGGTATCGGTATCGATATCAGCGATACTGGGCCTGTATTTACTTGGTATCGGATCAATACCAAAATTCCCGGTATCGCCCACCTCTAGTTTGAACCAGGAACTTTCCTCACTGAAACCAAGTGCACTAACCACTTGGCCACCACCCCTGCAACAAAGAAGTTGCATTTTATGTTAAACTGAAGTGCAGAACCGCAGGAATGGGAGAAAGTGTGATGTCGTAACTCACCAGAAATCTTAGTCCGTTAATTTTCAGTCTGTTTACAGTAGCTGCACATTCTTGCATTTTGTTCTGGGGACAGAAAAGACACACAGACTCTGTTTTCACATGCGCTCTACACAACGATTACTCAGCTTAAAATAGTTCCACTTAAAGATTTGATCTTAACACCAGTGTGATTTCGGATTGTTTTATTTTTTTTGGTACTTACGCTACACAAGAAGAAGGCCACTTGTTCCTGGTCCCAGCTTTCACACTCCTCTTTCGATGGCAGGTTCATTTTGGTCTCAGCAGGTAACCTTTTAGCAGCACTGTGCTTTGAGCATTCCAACTATTTGTGACCCGTCACGGGCTGGTGACTCAACTCATCAGTCAACTTCAACAGAGAGAAGTAGCGCACATGCAGGGTGGTCACTCCATTAAAGCCAGCATGAAGCAGTGCTTAGCATTTTCACTTATCAGATTTTGTGCCTCAGACTGCCTCCACAAAAGGGAAGCACAAGCTTCCTCAAAGTCATTGTATGTTAAGTAACAAAGGTGTCATAATAGAATGTGGCTAAACCGTTATGAAGAATAACAGGACCGCTCTCAAAGCATGCACTGGTGTCATGTGGTGACACATCTGCCAGACTATGGAACCATCCTGGATCCTGGAGGGCAACCACCCAGACAGCTGTCTGGTCCGTCCTCATCTCTCAAATGTAACCATTTATCTGCTGCAGCCATGTGAAACATTGGTGACACATTGACCTTCTCCAGCTGTTGGGGTCCTCAGTACTGAGGACTCCAAAACATGACTTTGGCCATTATTTTAAGAAGGTGACAATATGTATCTGGATCATGCCAATAGAAATACGCCACATGGCCAAAACGTTGTAACTGTCATTCGCTGACAGTGCAAGGGGTACTCCTCATGTGAGATTATTACCTTGGCTTTAGCAAAGCGGCAACAGCAGGGTATGCTGTGGCTCAACAGATATCCTTCAAATTTGGTGGAACTGTTTCTTGGAGTAATTTGGTCAAAGATCAAAGAAAACAGGAAAGCATGGTTTGAAAACATCATGCCTAAAGAGGTGGTGGATGATGCACGATCATGGTCAATGACATGGACATCACAATGCCAATTTCAATAAAATGTCTGTTCACCACAAATAAAAATATCGCAAATAACTAACCTGACTGTGTCCATTTATCATACATAGAAGGTTCCGGGTTCAAATCCCACCTCTGCCACATTTCTCCATGTAATGTGGAGTTTCGTCAGGAAGGGCATCCGGCGTAAAACCTGTGCCAATTCAACATGCAGATCCATCTTGGATTTGCTGTGGCGACCCCGAGTGCAAACAAGGGAGCAGCCGAAGGGACTTACTTACATGTATTCCATGTAATTTAATTTAATTTCAGGTGGGCCTTTAATCAACTTTAATCAATTTCCAGCACTCTGGAGTAGACGTAGACCCTGGAGGCTGAATAGTGTGATGATCATATACGAGGTCTATTAGAAAAGTATCCGACCTTATTATTTTTTTCAAAAACCATATGGATTTGAATCACGTGTGATTACATCAGACATGCTTGAACCCTCGTGGGCATGCGAGAGTTTTTTCACGCCTGTCGGTTACGTCATTCGCCTGTGGGCAGTCTTTGAGTGAGGAGTCGTCCACCCGCTCGTCGATTTTTTTCATTGTTTAGGAATGGCTCAGAGACTGTTGCTTTGTTTGATAAAATTTTTTTAAAAACTGTAAGGCACAACTGAGTGGACACCATTCAATAAATTCAGCTGGTTTTCGGTAAAAATTTTAACGGCTGATGAGAGATTTTGATCTGGTAGTGTCGCTTTAAGGACGGTCCACGGCGCCTGACGGCGATCTGCGCTTCGAGGCGGCAGCGTCTCGCCGTTTCAAGTTGAAAACTTCCACATTTCAGGCTCTGTTGACGCAGTAAGTCGTCAGAGAACAGAGAACTTTCAGAAGAAGTCGGCATGAGGAGTTTATTCGGACATTCCATTGTTAACGGTCATTTTGTAATGAAAGAACGTGCGGGCAGGGTCGCATGTCGGGCTGGACCCGACCGCGGGGGGTCGCGGCAGGAAAAACACCTCCGTTGGAAATCTTAACGGGCAAGTTGGAACATGCCCAAGCTGTTAAACAATTTCTCAGTTACTCACTTGTTGAAAGCCATTAAAAGCCGCCTGAATTCTACAAATGGTTTTCAACACGGAGGTGTTTTTCCTGTCGCGGCGCACACAGATTTGCCGAGTCGTCACGGAAACGACTCGGCGAATTTGCGCGTACGTCTTTCATTAAAAAAATGTCCTTAAACAGTGGAATGTCCGCATAAATTCCTCATGCCGGCCTCTTCTGAATCTTCTCTGTTCTCTCACGATGTCCTGGGTGAATTAAGCCTTAAATTAGGATGTTTTCAGCTCGAAACAGGCCGACGACGGCGCCTGGAAGTGCTGCAGGACGTCCCGCTCCGTGGGAAGTCCTTACACCGACAGAAACACCCCATAATCTCTCATCAGCCGTTAAACCTTTCACAGAAAACCAGCTTAATTTCTCGAATAGTGTCCACTCGGATATTCCTCACAGGTCCAGAAAAAATTTTGATAAAGCAACGCGCGCCGTCTCGAGCAGCGTGTGAAACAAAGGAATTCAGCCGAGAGGGCGGGACCACATCTCACTCAAGGCCTGCCCACAGGGAAATGACGTCACCGACAAGCGTGAAAAAACTCACGCATGCGCACGAGGGTTCAAGCATGATTGGTGTAATCGCATGTCATTCAAATCCATATAGTTAAAAAAAATAATAAAAGGGTCGGTTTATTATCTAAGAGACCTCGTAATTGGCACACACCCTCTGGTCCCCTTTTTAAAATATGGGGACCACCACCCCAGTTTGCCACTCCGTTGGCACTGTTCCATACCTCAATGCAATGTTGAAGAGACGTCTCATCCAAGACAGTCCCTCCACACCCAGAACCTTCAGCATTTCTGGAGGGATCTCATCAACCCCTGGGGCCTTGCTACTGTTGAGTTGTTTGACTACCTCAGTGACTTCCACCAGGGAAATTGATGTTAATCCTCCAGCTTCCAGCTTTGCTCCTACTGCAGAGGGTGCTCCCGTCTGATGCAGGAGTGCCTTAAAGTGTTCCTTCCAGCGGCAGATTGCATCATCATTTGAGGTCAACAGAGTCCTAAACTTACTGTAGAAAGCTTGGATGGTTCCCCGTTTTCCCCTCCTGAGGTGCCTCACATTCCACCAGAAGCACCTTGGTGCCAAAGTCCTTCGCCATGGTTACGCCAAACACCCGTTGATTTTCTAATACATGTTGCTCAAATGCTGTGCAGCACTGTCACGGATGTCTCATGCCACTCGCTGCTGAAATGATGACACGTTTGCACACAGTGTTCAGCTCTGATTTTCCTGCTATTATGTGAATAGAGGCTATCGAAATTCTTCTGATTGTACCCAGTAAGGAACAGCCTTTAACAACATTTAAAACACCAAACTCCCATGGTGCATTGCAGCACAATGTCCATTGTTTATTGCTTAACTAAAATTGCTAATTTCTCTAAAAATAGTTATCCTATCAACTTTCCATTTTTGCAATTATACCAAATGGCAAATGTCAGCTCTCCTCTATTTTTGCGGGATCGAAGCCAAACTCACGCACACAGAGGTCACCTGGTTATTATAATATATATAATAATATATATAAGCAGAGGGAGAGAGAGAGAGAGAGAGAGAGAGAGAGAGTCTATAGGCCAAGCAGGTTTTCAGTATCACTTAACCCTCTGGGGTCGACCCCATCGTATACAATGGCTAAGACCAAGCTTTACTAAATTATAAATAACTTTTTAATGATATGAGATTCAAACTTTTTTTGCTGAAAATTTAACTCCGCAGACTTTCGAGCCAGCCATCGGCCATCTTTGTTCTCCTCATAGAAGCTGTGTGATGATGTGCACAATGTGAGTGTCCAATCGGAATTGGTTCACCATCACACGGTTTTCCAAAATCCAATCGTAGGGCAGGTACCTCACATGAAAAGCCAAAGATCATTTTCAGGAGTGATATGTTACTCGTTGGCCCTTTTGAGTAGCCCCCTGGGTGCTCCAAATTGGTCTCCAATGCACCCTGCGCCATTACGCACAGCGATGAGTGAAAGCAGATGGAGCAGATGGAGAGCCTCTGATGACAATCTCACGTGCTCAAACAAAGAGTGTGTAACTATCAGCATTGCTCCACTAGTTTGCATGTGAATGTTACTGGATAACTCTGTTGCTTTCTCGGTGTAAAGCACTGTTTACCATATCAACGGAGTGAGGGGGAGTGCCGCTTCTCAGACTGTAAGGAGCCAAAGTGGGCCAAAGTGTGAATGAAAGCTGCTTTAGGAGCAGCACATAACACTCCAAGACACAGTAGAAGTAGAAAATTGTGATGTAACCTTTGTGTAATAGCAGACAGAAATTGCTTTGAGATGAGACAAACAAAACACATAGACCATTTTGTATATATTGTTCAAAATGTGCATTTGTGTTTATTGTTTGAACCTTTTTGTTGTACAGTCTTTCACACAAGACCTCAAATTACCTTTATAAAGTGTCAAAACAGTTGTTTATTATAGTTTGCTGTATGTTTTGAATAAATGTGTGTGGAAAATTATTTCCTGCTTTACTTTTTCCTTTCTTATTTCGATTTGTAAACCTTTATTACACTTATAAAACACAACAAAAGCATATATATTATGAAAGCACAGGTTGTCCTGAAAAAACAAATAGGCATAAAACTTGATTGTGGGATGCAGGAAGAGCTGTTAACAGCAATAATAAAACATTTACACAAGGTGAGTGAACTGTCCAAAAAATGCCCTCGGACCCCAGAGGGCTAAGGTAACAAACACACAATTAATTCTCAGTATATCATGAAGAAGAAAAAGAAAAGGAAAAGAAGACAAATGTATGTTGTAAAACTTTTATCCCAAGTGGCATCTATAGCCAAGTAGGTATAAATGAAGTATTACACAAGGATCAAAAATTTTAAATACTGAAGCGCGTACCACATTATCAGTCTCACAGTAAAGAATCTGATTAAGTCTTACCTATAACATTTGTATTATATGCTGAAATTTATTGACTTATTGGGTAACTACTGCAACAATGGTGACAAAGAGTTGCACCAGTTTTGTGTAAAAAATGTCAATTATTCTGTCATGATTAGTTATTGTGTTTCCATTTACCAAAATTGGCCGATTTGCCAAAACTAGATCAACAATAATTTTTGACAAACTGAACTTGGCCTTGTTCAGCATCTTTTGCTATTTTTAGGTGATCACTCATTATTGTTATGTCACAATTCTTGCGCCACTTGCTTCCAGTGGTGCTTTAATTTAGACTGCTTCAGCAGTTTTCTTCCGGTTCCTGGTCTCTCAGGTTTACCCTTCACATGCATGTTCACTTCCTTGTTTATTGATTCATGCTGTTTTTAACCATTCACCAGCCATCAACCCCCTGCCAGTACATCTTTCTGTTACAAGTCCTGCTGCGTTTTTCCTCCAGGATTGTTGCCTCTGTAAGGACCCAGAGACACCAGGACTAAACAGTCTGCAGACTAACCCACATATGTGCAGTCTCCTTGCCATCATGTTGTAACCACAATTTTGTATCTGTGGCACCCTGACTCTCCATGGCTTCATGTGAAGTAGCACAAACACCTCAGGAGCACTGACCAAATTTAATTCAATAAATTTAGTATTATTATGACTTCGTGGATTATACAGTCTTGAATTAATTCAGCATCATTTGTGTTTAAAACAGGTTTGATTTCTCACTTTATTACTGAATGTGAATTACTGTCAGGGCACAAAATGTGCCAAATATTTCCTTCTGCTTCCCTGAACATCTTATTTCCGAGCACCATGAGTGATTGATAAATACATTATTGCATATATTGTACGGGCTGGACAGGCTTTATATGGATTTAAATGGGGAGATGGTGTATGTATAGTAATTATGACAAGAAATCCTCAATAATTTTCTACATCAGAACATGCCACCTCGAGGAAGTTATTTTCATATTGGACGTTACATAATTGTCTCATTAAAAAATTGCAATGATGAATTTATGTCACACCAGTTGTGATATTTTAATTCATGTGAGATTTTATGTGATATTTTCATAAAAGCACAAGTCATATGTGACAAGGTCTTAAATCTTTTTAAATGTGTAGTTATATATGATTGATAATTTATTATTAATAATGTATATATGAATTTAAACAATAAAATCCATTTGGCTTCTTTGCTTTAAGGCCTTTTGAGGTCAAACTAACTTCGATAAACTACATCTCATATATCACAAGATGACATTTTATGAAATACCTTTGCCTTCATTTTCTATTTTTATTTACAAACAACAAATAAATCTAATAGGCACTTTGGACTCTTTGGACTTTTTCATGTCAAAACACTTGTAATGTAAACAGACAAATATCCTCCATATAACACAAGGTCTCAGGATATGGAGCATAGCGGAGGTTCTATCAGATACACTCAGGTTTTAGCTTTCCTCACATTCACTATTTAATAACACCTGCATATCTAATCACAAGCAGCTGATCTGATATTCAGCATCCACAATGACCAAGAGGAAATGTCGAAACCAGTTAAAGATGGCAATCCTGACTCATCTCTCGGTTGTCTGCAGATGCTGTCTGAGGCTTTGCCTCCTCCACCCCTCCTGGTTGGTTTCTGTTGTGCCTCTGAGCTCTGCTACTTCCTGTTGGTCCCAGTCTGTCACTGACCTTGCCTCTGCCTCCTCCTGTTGTCTTCTTTGCTTGGTTCCTCAATCCACCATGGCCTCCATCCTGCGCCACACCCTCCTCCACCCCACCAACACCAGCTGGCCCCTGCCCAGAGCCAAGAAGAGGGAGTATGCTCTACCCCTGCCTTCTTCCAGCAGCAGGATTCAAGTTCAGTATACCACTGACACCATCAGGAATGGGGACCAGCCCCCCGCCCCCCAAAAATACTCATCTATACAATTTGTACAATCTCATTTATAAAATTTAAATCTATGGAATAAATGTTCAAGTCTCTTATCTCCCGAATCTTAATGGCAGAAGTGCTCTTCATGCAGACTTAACAAAAATATCAAATTTAAGCATTTAGGAATTACAGCCATGTTTATACACAGTTTCTCCATTTCTTGGAAGAGATTTATGGAGTCATGAGGCTACTGGTCAGAAGTCTTCGGTGATGCCGATATCACTGCAGGAGAACAAAGGTACAAGTCTTTAGAGTCCTGGTTAACTGTATTGTAGTAAGACTTGGATGATAACCAGTGACAGAAGGTGACGACGGGATGTTGTTGGTACGACCTGACTTCTGAGGTTAATTGGCCAGGTGGAAATGCCTACTTTCAGTGAGTAGAAACCCTCCACCATATTTGTTCCATCTGTCTTTTCAACCCTTTCAGCCTGTCATGTTTTTTGTGATACTGTCTCAAAATGCGTCAGTCACGACTAATTAGGTGAGATTCATTTTTTGAGAGAGTGTGTGAATGCGTCTGTCTGTATGTGGTCCTGTGATAGACTTGTGTTCAAGGTGTATTCTGCCTCTCGCCCACTGACAGCTGGGATAGTGTCCAGCAGTGGTGGGCAGAGTTCCGCTAATTAGCAAAGCTTACTTTCCCATAAGCTGATTATCTTTTCAGCTGTTTTTGAAAACCATCGGCGGATTAATTAGTTTCTGCTAAATTTAGTTCCACTAACATTTCTTTGCTGGCATAGTGAGTAAGACCGAATGGAAACAATTGTAAACCCTAAAACATTAAGCTTTGTCTATTGGGTGCTTAGCAACAGCCAGGCCACTGTAAGGACCGCAGCCCGCCACCAGCAGAAAGAGGCAGACCAGCTCCTGGGGAAAAAACAAACAACAAAAAAACAAAAGAAGAAGAAGAAGAAGAAGAAGAAGAAAACAACAATAAAAAAAAGCCATTTACTTTCAACATGCAGCAGCGCAGACACTGGCAGAAGAGGTAAATCGCAATGTCATTTTCACTCATGGTCAAAACATAAGGCTTCACCAAACTAACTACATTCCTTGAACTATAAAAACTCAACAAATCTATAACACTAACAACAGTCCTAAACTAACATGAACTACAAACACAAAACTCCCATAATGCATTGCTGCAATGCATTATGATCGACAGTGTGCCTGCTTTAAAAGACATGTACATGCAAACCTTTACTTTTTTTAAGTGAAAAAACACTTATTTTTGGAGTTAAAACAGTCTCATTAATACCTGCAAATGCACAGAGGGTGAATTACAAATCATCCTTGATTTGCACACGTGTTTGTGATCCACAAACACAAATTTCCGATTTGTAACTTGTGTGTTGGTTCTTACAAATAGACGTGTTTCATCATTTTTTTTCCATTTGTAAAAAAAACAAAACAAATAAAAATAAGAAGCATTTGCAAAGCTGAAAATTGTGATTGTGAAGTGTGACTCAGCATGTTTGCCGCTTTTCCCACTCCCATTCAGTAGATGGCAGTGTTCTATGCGTTTTGACTGGGGGGGGGGGGGGGTGTTGATAAGACGGTTCTGATTTCCCATAATGCCTTTTAACGCTCAAACCTTCTTTATCCTTTCTTCTTCATTACTTAAAGGTGCAATATTTTCACCTGTCATTTTGTAAAAATGACAGAGTTGCTGTTAATGTGTTGACAAACTGTCCAGAATTAGTCTGTTTATAAAAGAAACCATGAGTGAAAGTGCCTTGCATTTGAGCTACACTGCCACTGTGAAAGATAAGTGAAATATCTTTACAACAACCACAGGGTGTTTAAAGGTACAAGTACTGCATTAAATGTATTCTGCAGTGCAGTTGCTGATAGTGTGCCAAGTCAGTATTGAAAGTTAGTAGTTAGCTGTAACTTCAACTTTTTTTCAGAGTTTATTGGTTTAGAGTTCTAAAGTTTTTTTTCAGTTAGCGGTTTAGTGGTTATTGAAGCTAACATTTTGGTTAGCTGTGACCACCACTGGTGTCTTAGTTAGAATAAGGAGGTATAGAAAATGAAAGAATGAACATGTTTTACGTTGTCTGTGCTCGATCACAAGTAAAACGTTGCTGGGATGTGTCCACATTAGATCAAACTTTAATCAAATTGAACAGCTGAGCTTATTAAAAACACTTATTTGGCCATTCTAATGAAGGGACCACTGAGCCTCAGAGGAACTTTCAATGACAAATCGCCTGCATTGCTCTTGAACTGATTGCCTTTGCCACCGACTTGGCCATTTGCCTTTTGATTTCATCGGGTTCCTCTTGGAGTGTAGTGGAGCCAGCAAGTTCATATAAAGCTGAGTGATTGGAGGCTAAATAGTCAAATAATTAGTGAAGTCTGGCCTGTGAGACCCGTTAACCCTCAAACTCCATGTTAATGAGATCAGTGTAATATGTTTGGTCTTGCAGACAGCGGCAAGGTATGCTTATTAAAGAGACAAGAGGAGTCAAGATGCTGTTAATTAGATGACAAATCATGGCTGTGTACAGAGATTTTCTTGTCAAATCAACAAATTATTCCTATTTGCTCTGCTGAAGCTGAGGATTATTGTACGCAATTACATCATAGTGACATAAAACTCTTTCGTTACATTATTGACCGCTGCAGCAGACAAATTAAAACAACACGAGGCAATTCCTCTGTAGTAATTACCCTTTTGGAAACAAAAGGAATGGACAAGTTACAGTGATGGCATCTAATTTCACTCCACGTTCCTGACCGTTGGCATTCCTTTCCCCAGATAAATGATCCTAATCATTGATGGGTTACACACCCGTACGTGGAGGTCCCGAGAGAAACACACCCACAAAAACGGTCATTTAGTCACTGAGCTAATTAAAGTGGTGCAGCAGATGGTGCAGACTTGGTCTGGACATAATGAGACGGTGAGTGGCGAGACAAACCGGACATGGCAGGACAGCTGTGAGGGGTTTGTGAGGTGACCAAAACTTGGGCATCTCCCCGGAGAGAGGCTTCACTCCAGCACAGAAAAACAGTATTGAACTGCAACTGCTCCTAAACTTCTCAGTAACTTTTTAAACACTCAAGTGAATCGAGCTGTGTTTACCAAATGTGTGCTTTTCCTGTAAATGAACGATGGCAACAGGCTGTTTTGATGCCCCCCCCACTCCATTGTCAATCACTTGATCTCGACAGTTGATTTTTGGTAAACACCAAATCCCCAACACCTGCAGCCGACTCCAACTGACACATTGTTCCACCATCAGGCATGTTTCACTGTGATATAAAAGAGCTGCGTGACCACAGTGGGTGTTTTTCTGGTTTCAAGTTAAGTGGGACACAGCAGCAACAAAATAAAGAAATTCCTAGAGGTGCACAAGGTTTTGGCATCTCTCTTCTCCAAAGAGATGCTGCATGCTCGCACTGTGCCTTTTGTGAAGAAAAGGCCGAGATCAGTGGATAACCGGTGTCCACGGGCGTGATGGAGTGAAGTTTCAGGATGGTCCAACTGTATCGGTGGAGAGGAAATGGGCCACAGCAGGAGAAGCTTTCTGACCCAGCTGGCCAGGTTCAAAGGGCTTTATAGTGGAAGACGTCCTCAGGTTGGAAAATGTTTGCCCTTTGGTTGTTGACATGACCAAGCAATGCTTTTGAATTTGAAGGTTGAGAACATACAGACATATGATTTGTAATACTTTACTCACTGAATGTCTTTTGATTAGACACCATGGTTGTGCTGTGATGGCTTCCAAGGTTGTTGCGTGGCAGAAAAAATTAAACATCACAACAATGAGGAAACACATTTATAAACCTGCTTGTCAGATATTGAATTTAAATACATTTTTAAAATTACAACCTTTCTTACTGGCTTATGAAACACAGCAAAAGCAGGCACAAGACAAGACAAGACAAATATACCTTTATATGTTTTATTCAGGGCTGCAATGATTATTTCTTATCAGTTATGATGCTGAATGTTTTTACATAGAAAGTGTTTGTCACATAAATAAATAAACTAGAGCCTATGACCTTGACTATGACCTATGACCTTGAAAATGGAATCAGCTCTTGCCTATCAGGATATGAAACTTCAGTAAAAATTTCACAAGGATATATGAAAAAATTGTGTGCTCCAGGCTGTTCACAAACAAACAAACAACAAACAAACAACAAGTACACTGTCAAGTCTTGTCAAACGGTCTTATGGTCTTTTTTGGTCTTCACAATGGTGAATGGCTCATCATACTGTGGGATAAAAATCAAGATTTCAGATCATATTGGAGGAGCGTACATGCCTGTGAGATCACTGCTGTACTTCTGTTTTTGCCACCAGGCGGCGGCCATCCTTGAAGCAATATCACAACAATAACGGGGAAGCTGTATTTCCGGTTTTTGCCACCAGGCGGTGGCATGTTATAACAGAAAGCTGTAATTCTGGATTTTGCCACCAGGTGGCGTTTCATTTATTTTCCCCAAATTTGTGAAGTTTGACCCAATTATCAATGATAAATATCATTGGAAGTACTCCAAAAAAAAAAAAAAAAAAAAGATGAAAAAATGAAAAATACTCAAAATTAAGGTGAACAAAGTAACAGACAAACAAACATATAAACAAACAAACCAACAACAGCGCAACAGAGTCTTGTCAAATGACTCAACAAGACTAACAAACAAAGGTAAAAACAATCTCCTCCAACTTCCCTGGTTGAGGTAACAAACAGTGTTACAGCTTATGATAACTAATATAATAATAATGATAATAATAATAATAATAATAATAGTATAATAATAATAATAATATGGTGACCTTGCACCACACACATGAAAGTTGAGCGGCACTGGCACGGTTTTTGCAGGTGCAAAGATTTGCGTGTGAATACCACATGGCACTCTCACCGATGTTCAGCGCCACACGCTGAGATGACCTCACCTTTGTGCCACACAGTGCTCAGTTGGCTGCAGTCTATTACATAGTTATTATGTGAAAGAAAATTGTGAAAATTCCCCTGACCATTAGGTGGAAAAGGCACTGAAAAACAAAAAACTAAAGCAGAAGAAAAGAATGAACAACCACTCACAGACAGAATGAGCTGCGTCTCTCAAGTTCCACTGACGTCCTCGCAGACAATGAAAATAAAAACAATAAACCTGGATTGCCTCGTCCACATTCCTCATACAGGTGAAGTCCATGGTCCCCTACCCCGGCCGGCAGCATTACAGTGTGGTCCTCAGAAAAATAAATAAAGGAAAAGACTAAATCTGGTTTGTGGACCACGTGTAAAGGGTGCGTGTACAGCTGGACTGTGCAGTCACAGCTGGGTCACACACAAAACTGAGTTCCCTAGATGGCACGTCTCTGCTGTGGCAGGACAAGATGCACGGGACCATTATCCTTTAGATGTGCTCCAATAAAAATAAAAGAATGAAGCCTGTGTGCTGACACGTCCATCCAGTACACTGCACAGTGGGGTGTACTACGCCAACCAGGAACATAAACTTAAATCACTTCTGTCCTTGGAATAATAAATAAGAAAAATTAAACAATAAATCCGGTTTATGCAGGTCATCCATGGCTGGACATATCCTGTCCAGCCATGTCCAATATGAAGTGTCACTTGCACCCCATTACTCCGAGACCACGACTGATGTGCGATCAAAAAATGGCCTCTGCTCGCCATCCCTCTCACTGGCTCTGGTCTCTTTCACCGGGGTTGCAGGGTGGTCACTGTGGTGTCCTTATGGTCGGAACAAAGATCCTCCTTATCGCCATCATTTCTCCATCACTCCCCATCAGTCTCCAACAGGTGTGCGAGTGCTGTGAACTGTTTAAAACACTTGCAGTCGTTCGACCGGTTAAAAGATACATGGGTCTCATAATCGTTCTTGTTAACTCTAACAGGTCCCAAACTGGTCCTATGGGCCGTAATAGACACTTAATTGACTCTGCATGTGGTTGCTCCACTGATCATGGATATTAACATATATTTCACTTGCAAAATTCAGTCACAATGCACGCTTGGTGTAAATGCAAATAAACAGATCAAACTGGAGACCAGCAAAGACCTGCGAGAGTTGACACATGTCATAGTCTTGTATGTCTTATATGGGGCTCAGTCCGGTGTAAACAGGGTATTAAATGTTGAGGTTTACACTGGTGAGTGCTTGAGCCGCCTGACACCAGAACCTCTGCTGAAACTGCACAACTGCAAAACACCAAATAGACCCAATGCTGGGAGCAAGGAACAGAGTGGGTTGTCAACAAAACATATTATTTACAAGAAGGAAAAATAATAATGCTGCGCTGGGGGTGCCTGCAGAGTGGAGAGTCAGCCCTCTCGTGGCGGTGGAAATTAGGGAGCTGCAGGTTCCCGAGCCAGTGTTAGATGAACTGAATCTTGTAATGTTCAGAGCCGGAACCAGGTGGGACGCACAGAGCCGAGACCAGGAATGAGGAGAACGGAGTAGATGGTGAGTGATTGCACTTGTAACACTGGAAGCCTTTACAGTTCACAGTTCACAGGAGGCTTAAAACAGAAATGTTCACAGTTCCTGGAAATAATGTTCTCCTCTTAGAAAATAAGGTTGCAGCTCAGGAATTAGTACACAGTTCATGAGTTATCTTCAGAGGTCAAAGGTCAAGTGCTGCACATCTGTGACACAGTTCCAACTAAGCAGGACTTGACGATGCCAGAGTTCAAATAGTTCTTGAATATAGTTCTTCGGAACAGTTCTTAGTCAGCACAGTCACAGGCAGGAATATGTGAGAACAAGAATCCCACAAAAACATGAAGGAAACTTACTGGAGTGAAGCAGAGCAGCACGCTCTGAGCTGAGAGCCGGAGAGTTGTAGTGAGTGTAGGTGTCACACAGGTTAGTGTCTGGGAACACCAGGAAAGACAACACGCTCTAATACGGAATTAGAGAGCTGGCCAGGTTACCTTGAATATAGGTCTGTCGTCTTAGAGCATGGAAGAAGCAGGAAGATGAGGTCAAGGTCAGGAGTCTCAGAGGAGCTGGAAGCCTCCAAGACTCCAATTTTTAACCAATTTGTAACCAATTTTTCATCAACGAGCTTCAGGGAATACCGGGAGTATCTGGACCCTTGAAGGATCTAGGAAGTATTTGGCAACGGCTGAGCTGAAACTCCAGGGTTTATTAGCCTGCTGCTCATCAGCTGCTCATACACAGCAGGTGTGTGGCCGTGATGAGCAGTGAAGCACAGCAGGTGTGACTTGGCTCTGAGTACGCCATCTGGAGACAAACTCACAAACTACATTAAAAACAGGACAGGGAGGCAGACCATGGCCTTAAAGTCTTCAGTTTCCCCTAACCTGCATGCCTTGGATGTGGAAGCTATGCAAGCATAGGGAGAACATACAAACTCCACACAAAAAGGGGGCATTAAAAAATGTCCAAAGTTATTGAATAATAAGAAAAATAAATAAGTTCTCACAGTGACATTAAAATGCAGGCAAATATAGTAAACTACTTTCAAAAGGTCAGGAAACACCAACATTATGTACAGTTGCGCTCAAATGTTTACATACCCTGTCAGAATTCAGTTTTTTTGGCCATTTTTCAGAGAATATGAATGATAATACAAAAACTTTTCGTTTACCTCATGGTTAGTGGTTGGGTGAAGCCATTTATTGTCAAACAGCTGTGTGTTACTGTGTTTAAATCATAATGACAACAGAAACTACCCAAATGACCCTGATCAAACAGTTACCCTGTTCTTAATACAGTGTTTTGCCTCCTTTAACATCAACGACAGCTTAGAGTCTTTTGTGGTAGTTGTGGACTGAGGCTCTCTGATGGTAAAGCTGCCACTGACTATGTCTTTTACTTTATTTCCATAAATTTGCCATATTTATTTCTAAATCAAAAATTCTGCCGGGGTATGTAAAAACTTTGAGCACAACTGTACGTATGTATGTACGATACACCTTCAATGGAGTGTGTAATTATCAAAAAAAACAGACAGAAAAAGAAGAACTTTACAAAGATTGAAGATTATTAACTACTATCAGATTTCAATTAAAAAGTCCTGCACATTTTAACAGTGTTGTTGTTGTCCATTCCGCTGCTCTCGTTTTGTTTGGCGTTGCCCACAGCAGATACAGCCAGATCTGCATTGGTATTTGGCACAAGTTTTACGCCAGATGCCCTTCCTGGAACAGCAACTCCCGTTTACCTGGCGAACACACACTGCTGGCATTCCAAAGAGGTCTCCCATCCAAGTACTAACCAGAGCCTGCACTGCTTAGCCTCTGAGATCTGACGGGATCAGGCTTACACAGAGCAGATGGGCTGCCTACTAAAGTCAGATAATAGGGGGTTAAAATAAACATGAATCATTTTAATGGCCTTGCCATTGCGCCATCTGAATAAAGAATGGTTTGACATGTAAGTGGTTTTTAAAAAAATCTTGGCAGGGCAAGGTGACTGGTGCTTTGAATTGGAAGGTCATTAGTCTCAGTCACGCAGATGACTAAATATTATGTGATTTAAGAGGTTTGCAATAGAGATGTTCACATTGATTATATACTGTTATACAACAGCACCAAAAAGAGTTGAGATCTGTAGTTGAGCAGAGGTGTCCAAAGGTGCACATTCAGAACCTTTTCCAGGTGGAACAGATTGCACCCCCCACACACCTTAGGATACCAAACTCACCGAGGAGGCAGGAGTTTCCCTCTATGGTATGCCCAAATGAGCTTTGAGATTCTTGCAAATTTTCCGGTTGTGGGAATAAAGAAGGAATCAATTATCTTATTTTATCATAAACTAATGATATTGTTAGGCTGTATGAACTAATTCAGATTTCTATTACATTTCAATCTGTAGACGTAAACACGATATTACCAAATATCTCTCAAGCCTATCCAATAATATACAATGTTCAACTATGCTAAACGCAGCATTAGGATCTAGCAATCGCAGCATGTGATGATATCTGAATCCATGGCAAGCAGATCATTCATGGCTTTAGTAAGCGCTTTCTCTGTGGAGTGGTTCATTCTAAATGCAGCCCTGCAGTAGCTCAAACAGTTCATTATCAGAGTAAGGTATCAAGGTAATCCAGAAGCTGCTGTGAATGTTGTGAAAGTGTAGGGACACGGACCCACAACAGGGGGCGTAAATGAACGGACAATGGAGGAAGTCAAATATCAACACTTTACTGTTGTGAAACAAGCACAACAATCACAACCTAATAATAATTGTAGCGATAAGTCAATCACAACGGTGTCGTGTGGGCAGGCTCGAAGGTAGGAGACGTCCGTCCAAGCCGAACCGGAACCACACGATTTCCTCCGCCACCGAACCCCGGGAATACTGGAGCCGCCAAGTCCCGAACTCCAGGTGGCCACTGCCTCCGCTTGTCCGATCCGGTACTGCTGGCGAGGAACAGAACAGTCAGATGTGGGTGCGTCTGCACCCAGCAACACGTGGGGTGAAACACCACCTCCACCTCTAGTCAGGAAAAACACTGCAGGAATGTAAGTACTTATCCGTGTAGCAATCTCCTGCTGTTCTTCTCTCTGTACAAAGGCAAAAGTATTTTCTAGTCAAAGAATAATTCGCTGGCTGGATATGTTACCTTCTGGGTCGAACGATATCTCGGCAAAGAGGTGGAGATGTCGTCTGGCTGATATACCGACACTGATCCGACGAATGGTGACAGCTGTCAAAGATGATGAGCGGCAGCTGTCACTCTGGCTGCTCCTGTGAGGCGGCAGCGCCCTCTGGTGCCTGGAGCCCGCACTCCAGACAGGGTGCCCTCTGGTGGTGGTGGTGCCAGCAGTACCTCCTCTTCAGCGGCCCACACAACAGTGAAGCCAATTTTTCCAGAATTTAAGACAACAGGATTGATTCCATATTAGCCTGTAGTGTTTCAATGAACTCAGATCTAAATTATGTTTCTTAAGAATAGGTTGATCACTGCCCATTTAAAACAGGTCAGAAGAGAACCCATTGTTAGTGATAAGTTAATAATATTCATCATAGTGGGACCAAGTGTCCATATGTTCAGTTGACATCAGGTTAGAGTACATGAGTTGCAACTGCATACCCAGCAAAATAATGTCAAAATTGATAAAGCTCAGCTTCCCAGCAAGTATGGTGCCTACATCAGTTACAATATCTAGTAGTGTGACTGAAGCATACTTTAAAATAATGCAAGAATTCTTGAGCAGCAACTGACGAACAAATTAGAGGTGGTTGCCCTTAAATAAATGTAGCCAGTGTCAAAGACGAACTTTGAATTATGCTTATTTTTACTAATTAAGTTGGTGTAAATCAATCCATCCTCTTTGTTTGTATCATAAGCAGTATGACTAAATATGTAGGCAGGTGGGCAAGCTTCATTCAAAGGCAGGAGAACATTTGGTTTCAGCCAGGTTTCACATAAACCGATCATATAGAAAGATGTTTCAAAATTAGATAATTAATCACCATTGATTTAGAGGACAATAACCTTATATTAATGAACCCCAAACTGAGAAACTTAACTGGATTTGGTAAATGATCCAGTTGAAAAAGAGAGTTATTTAGTCTCAATGTAGGTCAGATGTCTCAGTTTAGATTTAGCTTTACAAAGGTCCATGCAGGCTGAAAGTGAAAAAATTTGAAAATTTTGATGTATTGCACAAACAACTGATACGGTATCATCAATTCTAATTGTGCCAGACATGCTCATGGGCACTAAATTTGCAGATCATGAACCACTATGTACTTCATGGGTATGTCAATTGACTTATGTAAAAATCTTTAGATGAATGTATGTTGACATATGGTGGCACATTGGCTTATTGGTTAACACTGTTGGCTCTCACCAAGATGGCGCTGGGATAGCTTCCAGCTGTTGTTTTTCTGTGTGGCATTTGCATGTTCACGTGGGTTCCCTCTGGATGCTTCGGTTTCCTTCCACGTCCAAACGCATGCAGGTTAGGTGAATTGGAAGCTTTAAATTGGCCATAGATGTGTGTGCGAGTATGAATGAGTTTGTCTGGCTATAGGTGGCCCTGGTGTCCTGTACCCTGCCTCTCACCCTATGTCTGCTGGAATAGGCTCCAGCCCCCCTTCCCCCAGTGATCCTTGATTGGAGTAAGTGGGCATAGAAAATTAAAGTTGACATATGTTGCATTTGTTTTACTCATTCATTATTTTGGATATCTGTGTTAACAAATTATGATTCTAAACTTTGGTATGCCAATCATGCAGTGTAAAATGCGTCAAAAGGTTTCAATATTTAATAGTAATTTTTTTTTCATATTATTGCTATATTCAGTAATATAATAAATCATTTCATATGCTTCCTATTTATTTAATTTTGCTCACTTTAGGGTTCTTTAAAAGGCTGTAAGCCATTAAAAGTCACAGTGGTATTCATATACTGAATTATTATCAAATACCTTCTGAACTTATAATTATCAAAAACTTTCTGAATTTATAATGGGCGATGAGGCACGGGCAGTGGCTGGAGTAGTCCCGAAGCCCTGCGATGGTCCGCCTTGCCCCTGGCGCAGATGGTGCAGGCCTGGATGTAATCCCGGACGTCGGCCTCTAGGGACGCCCACCAGAAGCGCTGCCGGACAACTGCCACGGTTCTTCGCACCCCTGGATGACAGGAGAGCTTAGAGCCGTGACAGAAGTCCAGGACTGCAGCCCTAGCCTCTGGTGGGACGTAGAGTTTGTTCTTCGGCCCCGTTCCGGGGTCCGGGCTTCGTGCCAGGGCCTCCCGGACGGTTCTCTCTACGTCCCAGGTGAGGGTGGCCACGATAGTGGACTCCGGGATGATGGGTTCCGGTGGATCCGACAACTCCGCCTTGACTTCATCTTCATGTACCCGGACAAAGCATCCGATTTCTGGTTTTTGGTCCCGGGACGGTAGGTGATCCGGAAGTCAAAACGGCCGAAGAACAGTGACCAGCGGGCTTGCCTGGGGTTCAGCCGCTTGCCGGTCCTGATATACTCCAGGTTCCGGTGGTCAGTGAAAACCGTGAATGGCACGGACGTTCCCCAGATGTCTCCACTCTTCAAGAGCCTCTTTCACCACAAGGAGTTCTCGATTGCCGACATCATAGTTCCGTTCGGCCGGGGTCAACCTGCGGGAAAAATAGGCACACGGTGAAGGACCTTATCGGTCTTCCCGCTCTGGGAGAGCACAGCTCCTATCCCTGAGTCCGAGGCATCCACTTCAACCACCAACTGGCGACTAGGATCGGGCTGCACCAGAACAGGTGCAGACGAGAAGCGCCGGTTTAACTCCTTGAACGCGGCATCGCAACGATCCGACCAGGTGAAGGGGACTTTTGGTGAGGTCAGGGCTGTCAGGGGGCTAGCTACCTGACTATAGCCCTTAATGAACCTCCTGTAGAAATTAGCAAAGCCGAAGAACTGTTGCAGCTTCCTACGGCTAGTGGGTTGGGGCCAGTCTCTCACCGCCGCAACCTTGGCCGGATTAGGAGCGACGGAGTTAGGGGAAATGATAAATCCCAGGAAGGACAAAGAAGTGCGGTGAAACTCGCACTTCTCGCCCTTCACAAACAGCTGGTTCTCCAACAACCGCTGCAGGACCTGACGTACATGCCGGACATGGGTCTCAGGATCCGGAGAAAAGATGAGTATATCGTCCAGATATACGAAGACGAATCGGTGCAGGAAGTCCCGCAAGACATCATTAACCAATGCTTGGAACGTCGCGGGAGCGTTTGTAAGACTGAACGGCATGACCAGGTACTCAAAGTGACCTAACGGGGTGTTAAATGCCGTCTTCCACTCGTCTCCCTTCCGGATCCGAACCAGGTGATACGCATTCCTCAGATCAAGCTTGGTGAATATTTTGGCTCCATGCAGGGGCGTGAACACAGAATCCAACAAGGGTAAGGGGTATCGGTTACGAACCGTGATCTCGTTCAGCCCCCTGTAATCGATGCATGGACGTAGCCCGCCATCCTTTTTCCCCACAAAAAAGAAACCCGCACCCATCGGGGAGGTGGAATTCCGGATCAACCCGGCAGCCAAAGAGTCCCGGTTGTAGGTCTCCACTGATTCGCGCTCGGGTCGTGAGAGGTTGTACATCTACTGGACGGGAACTCAACGCCCGGAGCCAAATCAATGGCACAATCATACGGTGGTGCGGGGGGGGTGAGCGCCCGGTCCTTGCTAAACACCTCCGCAAGGTCATGGTACTGCACCGGCACCGCCCCTAGATTGGGCGGGGCTCTGACCTCCTCCCTGGCCTGGGAACCGAGGAACCGAGGAACCTAAACATACCCGATGGCAGGTCTCGCTCCACTGACCACTACCCCGGACGGCCAATCGATCCGGGGGTTGTGTTTCAACATCCAGGGAATCCTAAAACCCCACGGGAGGTGGCTGGAGTCACAAAAAACTCGATCTCCTCCCGGTGATTTCCCGACACCACCAGGGTTACTGGTGGTGTCTTGTGAGTGATTGGAGGGAGTAGGGAGCCATCTAGTGCCCGCACCTGCACAGGCGAGGTAAGCCGACACAAAAGAGAAGTTACAGCTGACTGACTCACTTCCACATTAGGAAGGCCAGCTGATTACACACTGTGTGTGGAAAGTCATACCAGTGAGTTTGCATGATTCTTGTTTCATATCCTGTAGAGTCTCCTCTGACTTTCAACTTTGGAATTTTTTAGTTTTTTTTAACTCTGCTGTAAAACCCATTAACATTTATGGGGACATTCCTCAGTGTATTCATATTTAAAGTGCCTTCTGAAAGTTTTACAGTTTCATTTATGCATCTACTATGGAGCAATGAGAATAATGTGCATCAGTAAACACGTTTTAAAAGACGTCTCTGTTTATCTTCAGCACAACTGACAAAATCGCTTGAAGAAACGTTGTTCTGGTTTTAATTCTATAATCACAAGAACTGCTTGGGAGGATCTGTCTGTTTTGATGTAATGTGAATAACAAACTGAACATAACTGTAATCCAGATATGACCTTGACTGGAATTAAAGGGGCATTCGATAATATTTGTTTAAATGTGAAATGGCGGCTCCCCCAAACCAGACTTTAATACAATGCCAAAGGGACAAAGAGTAGGATTTAGAGATCAGTGTTTTTTGCTTGAATAATGGATTGTTTTTCAAATCAAGCCTGACATGGCTATTTGCTAATTATTAACTACCAACCCACTTGTATGATTTGTCATTGTAAGGCAAAAATAGCTGTTAGTGCTAGGAGCAGAAAACATCAAGCTACTGCTGTAATATCATGCAGACAGAGGAAAATGTTTTTTTTTTTTTGTGTGTGTGTGTGAAATGCGTAAAAGATTCTGATCCAGTGGCCATTACTAGTTTCCCACCAATGCTGTTGTCAGTTTCCTGTCCACCACCCATGTTGGTGTGATGACCAAGTGTATAGTCCAAGAGCCCTTCAAAAGCATTGGGCTGCTTGATATTTCACATATTTTAATTTGTTTATGCCATTCAAGTACAAAAAAATAAATCAAGTCTTCTCAGTGTAAAAATTTGTAAAATTATCTTCCTTAAACTCAAACTCAAAGCAAATCTCTAAGACCTCATATAAATTAATTTAAAATATTGAAGCCAAGATGATGGGTTGCATAAGTAATGGGCCCCTTTGGTATAATACCTGTAAATTATTGCTAGTTTTCTTCAGACAAGTCAGGGGATGGATACATGAACATTTTCAAGTCACTGAATATGTCTTTGACTTTATTTACATCAGTTATAAAGAAATACAAAGAGTATGGCACTCTATGGAAATCTGTATGGAGCAGACAGGTCTCAAACCTGAGTGACTGTGCAAGAAGGAGAAGAGTGAGGAAAGCACCAAGACACCACCAAGACACCCAGAAGACGTTATACGCTTATGTGGCTGTAATTGGAGGACTTGGGCATAGTGCATGTTTTCCATTTTTCATCTGTCATGATTTGCCTCGGATCTGGGCTCATGTTCTGCTTTGAGTTTTGTCTGTGTCCATGTCCTTCCTTTGTAATCCTTTGTCTTTGGTTTTCTGTTATCATTATCTTAGTCACTGCTTGTATTTATCTGGTCATTATATTTTGTCACTTGTTAAGCTCCTTTCTTTTTTCCCACAGCCTTTGATTTTCTTGTTGATCTCTTTTCAGTTCTCACCTTTGTTTTTCTGGGTTTGTCTCTTTGGATTATTCAGATGTGGATTTCTGCTCTCTTTGTATTATTTTTAGGCTTATCTCTCATTCTGTTTCAGTTTGCGTTGTGTTTATCTTACTGCACTACCTTGCACCAGCTTCCCTCACCTTCATTCTGTTTCAGTCCGTTTTGTCTTACTGCACTCTCTTGTCCTCTCATCTTTGTTTTGTCTGTTCATGCCCCTTTGTGATTGTTCACTCACACCTGTGTCTTGTTTTCCTCTCACCACCTGTGTTATTTAAGCCCTTCGTGTTCCTCATGTCTCTGCCAGTTCGTTGCGATTCTCAAGTCCACATTCCAGCCTTTTTGTCTTTGCTCTGTTTTACCTGTGTTCCATTTTTGACCTCGCTCTTGCCTCAGCCATGAACTTTGTTTCCTTGTGTATTGAACTGTTAGTTTTTGACCATGCCTTTGCCTGACACCTGCCTGTACTGCTGCATCTCTGACTCCGAACCCCAGCCTGATTTTGAGATAAAGCCTTTTTACTCTCACGCCATTGTCTGTGAGTTTTGCATATGTGTCTGTCCACCTTCTCTGCCACGCCTCCTCGAACCCTGACAGTATCACCAGTTATACAGCTTCATGATGAAATGGTATAGAGAGGATTTTCTTAAAAAGAAGACCTGAAGGTTCAACTACAATTTTCCAGAAGGTACATCTGGGATACAAGCCGAGCTTTGATGTTTTGGTGAAAGAAAATTCACCAAAAGGAAAAGGAGTATATATTTTGAAAAAACTAAGTCCCTTTGACTGCCCCCTGGTTGTCAGCGCAGCAAATCCAAGGTGGATCTGCATGGCAAATTGGCACAACTTTTGCACCGGATGCCCTTCCTGGCGCAACTGCACATTACATGATAAATGTGGCAGGGGTGGTGTTTGAACTAGAGGTGGGCGAATCGATCCTAATATCGGTACCAACGCTAGTAATGATATTGAACGATCCTCGTGTAAAAAGATCGATACTCAAGCTTTTTTTCTGTCCCACATGCACTGACTGCTGCGCATGCAGATTCATCAAAGTCTACTCTGTCTGTAATGGCAGCGCTGCGCTGTGTCACACAGCACGGCGCAGTGCACCCTTGTATTGTGGTTTGTCAGCCCTCCCCCTCAGGAGATTTTGTTTAAGTTGGTTGAATGATATTTTTTTTAAACAAAATGTTGATTGTGATAATAAAGTATTTTGTTGTCACATACAATGTTTGGCAAAAATTCTATCCTAGGTCTCCTTTTGATCTATGAAGCTTAATATGAAAAAGTATTGGTATCGGTATCGATATCAGCGATACTGGGCCTGTATTTACTTGTATCGGATCAATACCAAAATTCCCGGTATCGCCCACCTCTAGTTTGAACCAGGAACTTTCCTCACTGAACCAAGTGCACTAACCACTTGGCCACCACCCCTGCAACAAATAAGTTGCATTTTATGTTAAACTGAAGTGCAGAACCGCAGGAATGGGAGAAAAGTGTGATGTCGTAACTCACCAGAAATCTTAGTCCGTTAATTTTCAGTCTGTTTACAGTAGCTGCACATTCTTGCATTTTGTTCTGGGGACAGAAAAGACACACAGACTCTGTTTTCACATGCGCTCTACACAACGATTACTCAGCTTAAAATAGTTCCACTTAAAGATTTGATCTTAACACCAGTGTGATTTCGGATTGTTTTATTTTTTTTGGTACTTACGCTACACAAGAAGAAGGCCACTTGTTCCTGGTCCCAGCTTTCACACTCCTCTTTCGATGGCAGGTTCATTTTGGTCTCAGCAGGTAACCTTTTAGCAGCACTGTGCTTTGAGCATTCCAACTATTTGTGACCCGTCACGGGCTGGTGACTCAACTCATCAGTCAACTTCACACAGAGAGAAGTAGCGCACATGGCAGGGTGGTCACTCCATTAAAGCCAGCATGAAGCAGTGCTTAGCATTTTCACTTATCAGATTTTGTGCCTCAGACTGCCTCCACAAAAGGGAAGCACAAGCTTCCTCAAAGTCATTGTATGTTAAGTAACAAAGGTGTCATAATAGAATGTGGCTAAACCGTTATGAAGAATAACAGGACCGCTCTCAAAGCATGCACTGGTGTCATGTGGTGACACATCTGCCAGACTATGGAACCATCCTGGATCCTGGAGGGCAACCACCCAGACAGCTGTCTGGTCCGTCCTCATCTCTCAAATGTAACCATTTATCTGCTGCAGCCATGTGAAACATTGGTGACACATTGACCTTCTCCAGCTGTTGGGGTCCTCAGTACTGAGGACTCCAAAACATGACTTTGGCCATTATTTTAAGAAGGTGACAATATGTATCTGGATCATGCCAATAGAATACGCCACATGGCCAAAACGTTGTAACTGTCATTCGCTGACAGTGCAAGGGGTACTCCTCATGTGAGAGTATTACCTTGGCTTTAGCAAAGCGGCAACAGCAGGGTATGCTGTGGCTCAACAGATATCCTTCAAATTTGGTGGAACTGTTTCTTGGAGTAATTTGGTCAAAGATCAAAGAAAACAGGAAAGCATGGTTTGAAAACATCATGCCTAAAGAGGTGGTGGATGATGCCGATCATGGTCAATGACATGGACATCACAATGCCAATTTCAATAAAATGTCTGTTCACCACAAATAAAAATATCGCAAATAACTAACCTGACTGTGTCCATTTATCATACATAGAAGGTTCCGGGTTCAAATCCCACCTCTGCCACATTTCTCCATGTAATGTGGAGTTTCGTCAGGAAGGGCATCCGGCGTAAAACCTGTGCCAATTCAACATGCAGATCCATCTTGGATTTGCTGTGGCGACCCCGAGTGCAAACAAGGGAGCAGCCGAAGGGACTTACTTACATGTATTCCATGTAATTTAATTTAATTTCAGGTGGGCCTTTAATCAACTTTAATCAATTTCCAGCACTCTGGAGTAGACGTAGACCCTGGAGGCTGAATAGTGTGATGATCATATACGAGGTCTATTAGAAAAGTATCCGACCTTATTATTTTTTTCAAAAACCATATGGATTTGAATCACGTGTGATTACATCAGACATGCTTGAACCCTCGTGGGCATGCGAGAGTTTTTTCACGCCTGTCGGTTACGTCATTCGCCTGTGGGCAGTCTTTGAGTGAGGAGTCGTCCACCCGCTCGTCGATTTTTTTCATTGTTTAGGAATGGCTCAGAGACTGTTGCTTTGTTTGATAAAATTTTTTTCAAAACTGTAAGGCACAACTGAGTGGACACCATTCAATAAATTCAGCTGGTTTTCGGTAAAAATTTTAACGGCTGATGAGAGATTTTGATCTGGTAGTGTCGCTTTAAGGACGGTCCACGGCGCCTGACGGCGATCTGCGCTTCGAGGCGGCAGCGTCTCGCCGTTTCAAGTTGAAAACTTCCACATTTCAGGCTCTGTTGACGCAGTAAGTCGTCAGAGAACAGAGAACTTTCAGAAGAAGTCGGCATGAGGAGTTTATTCGGACATTCCATTGTTAACGGTCATTTTGTAATGAAAGAACGTGCGGGCAGGGGCGCATGTCGGGCTGGACCCGACCGCGGGGGGGTCGCGGCAGGAAAAACACCTCCGTTGGAAATCTTAACGGGCAAGTTGGAACATGCCCAAGCTGTTAAACAATTTCTCAGTTACTCACTTGTTGAAAGCCATTAAAAGCCGCCTGAATTCTACAAATGGTTTTCAACACGGAGGTGTTTTTCCTGTCGCGGCGCACACAGATTTGCCGAGTCGTCACGGAAACGACTCGGCGAATTTGCGCGTACGTCTTTCATTAAAAAAATGTCCTTAAACAGTGGAATGTCCGCATAAATTCCTCAGGCCGGCCTCTTCTGAATCTTCTCTGTTCTCTCACGATGTCCTGGGTGAATTAAGCCTTAAATTAGGATGTTTTCAGCTCGAAACAGGCCGACGACGGCGCCTGGAAGTGCTGCAGGACGTCCCGCTCCGTGGGAAGTCCTTACACCGACAGAAACACCCCATAATCTCTCATCAGCCGTTAAACCTTTCACAGAAAACCAGCTTAATTTCTCGAATAGTGTCCACTCGGATATTCCTCACAGGTCCAGAAAAAATTTTGATAAAGCAACGCGCGCCGTCTCGAGCAGCGTGTGAAACAAAGGAATTCAGCCGAGAGGGCGGGACCACATCTCACTCAAGGCCTGCCCACAGGGAAATGACGTCACCGACAAGCGTGAAAAAACTCACGCATGCGCACGAGGGTTCAAGCATGATTGGTGTAATCGCATGTCATTCAAATCCATATAGTTAAAAAAAATAATAAAAGGGTCGGTTTATTATCTAAGAGACCTCGTAATTGGCACACACCCTCTGGTCCCCTTTTTAAAATATGGGGACCACCACCCCAGTTTGCCACTCCGTTGGCACTGTTCCATACCTCAATGCAATGTTGAAGAGACGTCTCATCCAAGACAGTCCCTCCACACCCAGAACCTTCAGCATTTCTGGAGGGATCTCATCAACCCCTGGGGCCTTGCTACTGTTGAGTTGTTTGACTACCTCAGTGACTTCCACCAGGGAAATTGATGTTAATCCTCCAGCTTCCAGCTTTGCTCCTACTGCAGAGGGTGCTCCCGTCTGATGCAGGAGTGCCTTAAAGTGTTCCTTCCAGCGGCAGATTGCATCATCATTTGAGGTCAACAGAGTCCTAAACTTACTGTAGAAAGCTTGGATGGTTCCCCGTTTTCCCCTCCTGAGGTGCCTCACATTCCACCAGAAGCACCTTGGTGCCAAAGTCCTTCGCCATGGTTACGCCAAACACCCGTTGATTTTCTAATACATGTTGCTCAAATGCTGTGCAGCACTGTCACGGATGTCTCATGCCACTCGCTGCTGAAATGATGACACGTTTGCACACAGTGTTCAGCTCTGATTTTCCTGCTATTATGTGAATAGAGGCTATCGAAATTCTTCTGATTGTACCCAGTAAGGAACAGCCTTTAACAACATTTAAAACACCAAACTCCCATGGTGCATTGCAGCACAATGTCCATTGTTTATTGCTTAACTAAAATTGCTAATTTCTCTAAAAATAGTTATCCTATCAACTTTCCATTTTTGCAATTATACCAAATGGCAAATGTCAGCTCTCCTCTATTTTTGCGGGATCGAAGCCAAACTCACGCACACAGAGGTCACCTGGTTATTATAATATATATAATAATATATATAAGCAGAGGGAGAGAGAGAGAGAGAGAGAGAGAGAGAGGAGTCTATAGGCCAAGCAGGTTTTCAGTATCACTTAACCCTCTGGGGTCGACCCCATCGTATACAATGGCTAAGACCAAGCTTTACTAAATTATAAATAACTTTTTAATGATATGAGATTCAAACTTTTTTTGCTGAAAATTTAACTCCGCAGACTTTCGAGCCAGCCATCGGCCATCTTTGTTCTCCTCATAGAAGCTGTGTGATGATGTGCACAATGTGAGTGTCCAATCGGAATTGGTTCACCATCACACGGTTTTCCAAAATCCAATCGTAGGGCAGGTACCTCACATGAAAGCCAAAGATCATTTTCAGGAGTGATATGTTACTCGTTGGCCCTTTTGAGTAGCCCCCTGGGTGCTCCAAATTGGTCTCCAATGCACCCTGCGCCATTACGCACAGCGATGAGTGAAAGCAGATGGAGCAGATGGAGAGCCTCTGATGACAATCTCACGTGCTCAAACAAAGAGTGTGTAACTATCAGCATTGCTCCACTAGTTTGCATGTGAATGTTACTGGATAACTCTGTTGCTTTCTCGGTGTAAAGCACTGTTTACCATATCAACGGAGTGAGGGGGAGTGCCGCTTCTCAGACTGTAAGGAGCCAAAGTGGGCCAAAGTGTGAATGAAAGCTGCTTTAGGAGCAGCACATAACACTCCAAGACACAGTAGAAGTAGAAAATTGTGATGTAACCTTTGTGTAATAGCAGACAGAAATTGCTTTGAGATGAGACAAACAAAACACATAGACCATTTTGTATATATTGTTCAAAATGTGCATTTGTGTTTATTGTTTGAACCTTTTTGTTGTACAGTCTTTCACACAAGACCTCAAATTACCTTTATAAAGTGTCAAAACAGTTGTTTATTATAGTTTGCTGTATGTTTTGAATAAATGTGTGTGGAAAATTATTTCCTGCTTTACTTTTTCCTTTCTTATTTCGATTTGTAAACCTTTATTACACTTATAAAACACAACAAAAGCATATATATTATGAAAGCACAGGTTGTCCTGAAAAAACAAATAGGCATAAAACTTGATTGTGGGATGCAGGAAGAGCTGTTAACAGCAATAATAAAACATTTACACAAGGTGAGTGAACTGTCCAAAAAATGCCCTCGGACCCCAGAGGGCTAAGGTAACAAACACACAATTAATTCTCAGTATATCATGAAGAAGAAAAAGAAAAGGAAAAGAAGACAAATGTATGTTGTAAAACTTTTATCCCAAGTGGCATCTATAGCCAAGTAGGTATAAATGAAGTATTACACAAGGATCAAAAATTTTAAATACTGAAGCGCGTACCACATTATCAGTCTCACAGTAAAGAATCTGATTAAGTCTTACCTATAACATTTGTATTATATGCTGAAATTTATTGACTTATTGGGTAACTACTGCAACAATGGTGACAAAGAGTTGCACCAGTTTTGTGTAAAAAATGTCAATTATTCTGTCATGATTAGTTATTGTGTTTCCATTTACCAAAATTGGCCGATTTGCCAAAACTAGATCAACAATAATTTTTGACAAACTGAACTTGGCCTTGTTCAGCATCTTTTGCTATTTTTAGGTGATCACTCATTATTGTTATGTCACAATTCTTGCGCCACTTGCTTCCAGTGGTGCTTTAATTTAGACTGCTTCAGCAGTTTTCTTCCGGTTCCTGGTCTCTCAGGTTTACCCTTCACATGCATGTTCACTTCCTTGTTTATTGATTCATGCTGTTTTTAACCATTCACCAGCCATCAACCCCCTGCCAGTACATCTTTCTGTTACAAGTCCTGCTGCGTTTTTCCTCCAGGATTGTTGCCTCTGTAAGGACCCAGAGACACCAGGACTAAACAGTCTGCAGACTAACCCACATATGTGCAGTCTCCTTGCCATCATGTTGTAACCACAATTTTGTATCTGTGGCACCCTGACTCTCCATGGCTTCATGTGAAGTAGCACAAACACCTCAGGAGCACTGACCAAATTTAATTCAATAAATTTAGTATTATTATGACTTCGTGGATTATACAGTCTTGAATTAATTCAGCATCATTTGTGTTTAAAACAGGTTTGATTTCTCACTTTATTACTGAATGTGAATTACTGTCAGGGCACAAAATGTGCCAAATATTTCCTTCTGCTTCCCTGAACATCTTATTTCCGAGCACCATGAGTGATTGATAAATACATTATTGCATATATTGTACGGGCTGGACAGGCTTTATATGGATTTAAATGGGGAGATGGTGTATGTATAGTAATTATGACAAGAAATCCTCAATAATTTTCTACATCAGAACATGCCACCTCGAGGAAGTTATTTTCATATTGGACGTTACATAATTGTCTCATTAAAAAAATTGCAATGATGAATTTATGTCACACCAGTTGTGATATTTTAATTCATGTGAGATTTTATGTGATATTTTCATAAAAGCACAAGTCATATGTGACAAGGTCTTAAATCTTTTTAAATGTGTAGTTATATATGATTGATAATTTATTATTAATAATGTATATATGAATTTAAACAATAAAATCCATTTGGCTTCTTTGCTTTAAGGCCTTTTGAGGTCAAACTAACTTCGATAAACTACATCTCATATATCACAAGATGACATTTTATGAAATACCTTTGCCTTCATTTTCTATTTTTATTTACAAACAACAAATAAATCTAATAGGCACTTTGGACTCTTTGGACTTTTCATGTCAAAACACTTGTAATGTAAACAGACAAATATCCTCCATATAACACAAGGTCTCAGGATATGGAGCATAGCGGAGGTTCTATCAGATACACTCAGGTTTTAGCTTTCCTCACATTCACTATTTAATAACACCTGCATATCTAATCACAAGCAGCTGATCTGATATTCAGCATCCACAATGACCAAGAGGAAATGTCGAAACCAGTTAAAGATGGCAATCCTGACTCATCTCTCGGTTGTCTGCAGATGCTGTCTGAGGCTTTGCCTCCTCCACCCCTCCTGGTTGGTTTCTGTTGTGCCTCTGAGCTCTGCTACTTCCTGTTGGTCCCAGTCTGTCACTGACCTTGCCTCTGCCTCCTCCTGTTGTCTTCTTTGCTTGGTTCCTCAATCCACCATGGCCTCCATCCTGCGCCACACCCTCCTCCACCCCACCAACACCAGCTGGCCCCTGCCCAGAGCCAAGAAGAGGGAGTATGCTCTACCCCTGCCTTCTTCCAGCAGCAGGATTCAAGTTCAGTATACCACTGACACCATCAGGAATGGGGACCAGCCCCCCGCCCCCCAAAAATACTCATCTATACAATTTGTACAATCTCATTTATAAAATTTAAATCTATGGAATAAATGTTCAAGTCTCTTATCTCCCGAATCTTAATGGCAGAAGTGCTCTTCATGCAGACTTAACAAAAATATCAAATTTAAGCATTTAGGAATTACAGCCATGTTTATACACAGTTTCTCCATTTCTTGGAAGAGATTTATGGAGTCATGAGGCTACTGGTCAGAAGTCTTCGGTGATGCCGATATCACTGCAGGAGAACAAAGGTACAAGTCTTTAGAGTCCTGGTTAACTGTATTGTAGTAAGACTTGGATGATAACCAGTGACAGAAGGTGACGACGGGATGTTGTTGGTACGACCTGACTTCTGAGGTTAATTGGCCAGGTGGAAATGCCTACTTTCAGTGAGTAGAAACCCTCCACCATATTTGTTCCATCTGTCTTTTCAACCCTTTCAGCCTGTCATGTTTTTTGTGATACTGTCTCAAAATGCGTCAGTCACGACTAATTAGGTGAGATTCATTTTTTGAGAGAGTGTGTGAATGCGTCTGTCTGTATGTGGTCCTGTGATAGACTTGTGTTCAAGGTGTATTCTGCCTCTCGCCCACTGACAGCTGGGATAGTGTCCAGCAGTGGTGGGCAGAGTTCCGCTAATTAGCAAAGCTTACTTTCCCATAAGCTGATTATCTTTTCAGCTGTTTTTGAAAACCATCGGCGGATTAATTAGTTTCTGCTAAATTTAGTTCCACTAACATTTCTTTGCTGGCATAGTGAGTAAGACCGAATGGAAACAATTGTAAACCCTAAAACATTAAGCTTTGTCTATTGGGTGCTTAGCAACAGCCAGGCCACTGTAAGGACCGCAGCCCGCCACCAGCAGAAAGAGGCAGACCAGCTCCTGGGGAAAAAACAAACAACAAAAAAACAAAAGAAGAAGAAGAAGAAGAAGAAGAAGAAAACAACAATAAAAAAAAGCCATTTACTTTCAACATGCAGCAGCGCAGACACTGGCAGAAGAGGTAAATCGCAATGTCATTTTCACTCATGGTCAAAACATAAGGCTTCACCAAACTAACTACATTCCTTGAACTATAAAAACTCAACAAATCTATAACACTAACAACAGTCCTAAACTAACATGAACTACAAACACAAAACTCCCATAATGCATTGCTGCAATGCATTATGATCGACAGTGTGCCTGCTTTAAAAGACATGTACATGCAAACCTTTACTTTTTTTAAGTGAAAAAACACTTATTTTTGGAGTTAAAACAGTCTCATTAATACCTGCAAATGCACAGAGGGTGAATTACAAATCATCCTTGATTTGCACACGTGTTTTGTGATCCACAAACACAAATTTCCGATTTGTAACTTGTGTGTTGGTTCTTACAAATAGACGTGTTTCATCATTTTTTTTCCATTTGTAAAAAAAACAAAACAAATAAAAATAAGAAGCATTTGCAAAGCTGAAAATTGTGATTGTGAAGTGTGACTCAGCATGTTTGCCGCTTTTCCCACTCCCATTCAGTAGATGGCAGTGTTCTATGCGTTTTGACTGGGGGGGGGGGGGGGGGGTGTTGATAAGACGGTTCTGATTTCCCATAATGCCTTTTAACGCTCAAACCTTCTTTATCCTTTCTTCTTCATTACTTTAAAGGTGCAATATTTTCACCTGTCATTTTGTAAAAATGACAGAGTTGCTGTTAATGTGTTGACAAACTGTCCAGAATTAGTCTGTTTATAAAAGAAACCATGAGTGAAAGTGCCTTGCATTTGAGCTACACTGCCACTGTGAAAGATAAGTGAAATATCTTTACAACAACCACAGGGTGTTTAAAGGTACAAGTACTGCATTAAATGTATTCTGCAGTGCAGTTGCTGATAGTGTGCCAAGTCAGTATTGAAAGTTAGTAGTTAGCTGTAACTTCAACTTTTTTTCAGAGTTTATTGGTTTAGAGTTCTAAAGTTTTTTTTCAGTTAGCGGTTTAGTGGTTATTGAAGCTAACATTTTGGTTAGCTGTGACCACCACTGGTGTCTTAGTTAGAATAAGGAGGTATAGAAAATGAAAGAATGAACATGTTTTACGTTGTCTGTGCTCGATCACAAGTAAAACGTTGCTGGGATGTGTCCACATTAGATCAAACTTTAATCAAATTGAACAGCTGAGCTTATTAAAAACAGTTATTTGGCCATTCTAATGAAGGGACCACTGAGCCTCAGAGGAACTTTCAATGACAAATCGCCTGCATTGCTCTTGAACTGATTGCCTTTGCCACCGACTTGGCCATTTGCCTTTTGATTTCATCGGGTTCCTCTTGGAGTGTAGTGGAGCCAGCAAGTTCATATAAAGCTGAGTGATTGGAGGCTAAATAGTCAAATAATTAGTGAAGTCTGGCCTGTGAGACCCGTTAACCCTCAAACTCCATGTTAATGAGATCAGTGTAATATGTTTGGTCTTGCAGACAGCGGCAAGGTATGCTTATTAAAGAGACAAGAGGAGTCAAGATGCTGTTAATTAGATGACAAATCATGGCTGTGTACAGAGATTTTCTTGTCAAAATCAACAAATTATTCCTATTTGCTCTGCTGAAGCTGAGGATTATTGTACGCAATTACATCATAGTGACATAAAACTCTTTCGTTTACATTATTGACCGCTGCAGCAGACAAATTAAAACAACACGAGGCAATTCCTCTTGTAGTAATTACCCTTTTGGAAACAAAAGGAATGGACAAGTTACAGTGATGGCATCTAATTTCACTCCACGTTCCTGACCGTTGGCATTCCTTTCCCCAGATAAATGATCCTAATCATTGATGGGTTACACACCCGTACGTGGAGGTCCCGAGAGAACACACCCACAAAAACGGTCATTTTAGTCACTGAGCTAATTAAAGTGGTGCAGCAGATGGTGCAGACTTGGTCTGGACATAATGAGACGGTGAGTGGCGAGACAAACCGGACATGGCAGGACAGCTGTGAGGGGTTTGTGAGGTGACCAAAACTTGGGCATCTCCCCGGAGAGAGGCTTCACTCCAGCACAGAAAAACAGTATTGAACTGCAACTGCTCCTAAACTTCTCAGTAACTTTTTAAACACTCAAGTGAATCGAGCTGTGTTTACCAAATGTGTGCTTTTCCTGTAAATGAACGATGGCAACAGGCTGTTTTGATGCCCCCCCCACTCCATTGTCAATCACTTGATCTCGACAGTTGATTTTTGGTAAACACCAAATCCCCAACACCTGCAGCCGACTCCAACTGACACATTGTTCCACCATCAGGCATGTTTCACTGTGATATAAAAGAGCTGCGTGACCACAGTGGGTGTTTTTCTGGTTTCAAGTTAAGTGGGACACAGCAGCAACAAATAAAGAAATTCCTAGAGGTGCACAAGGTTTTGGCATCTCTCTTCTCCAAAGAGATGCTGCATGCTCGCACTGTGCCTTTTGTGAAGAAAAGGCCGAGATCAGTGGATACCGGTGTCCACGGGCGTGATGGAGTGAAGTTTCAGGATGTCAAACTGTATCTGGTGGAGAGGAAAATGGGCCACAGCAGGAGAAGCTTTCTGACCCAGCTGGCCAGGTCAAAGGGCTTTATAGTGGAAGACGTCCTCAGGTTGGAAAATGTTTGCCCTTTGGTTGTTGACTGACCAAGCAATGCTTTTGAATTTGAAGGTTGAGAACATACAGACATATGATTGTAATACTTTTACTCACTGAATGTCTTTTGATTAGACACCATGGTTGTGCTGTGATGGCTTCCAAGGCTTGTTGCTTGGCAGAAAAATTAAACATCACAACAATGAGGAAACACATTTATAAACCTGCTTGTCAGATATTGAATTTAAATACATTTTTAAAATTACACCTTTCTTACTGGCTTATGAAACACAGCAAAAGCAGGCACAAAGACAAGACAAGACAAATATACCTTTTATATGTTTTATTCAGGGCTGCAATGATTATTTTCTTATCAGTTATGATGCTGAATGTTTTTACATAGAAAGTGTTTGTCACATAAATAAATAAACTAGAGCCTATGACCTTGACTATGACCTATGACCTTGAAAATGGAATCAGCTCTTGCCTATCAGGATATGAAACTTCAGTAAAAATTTCACAAGGATATATGAAAAATTGTGTGCTCCAGGCTGTTCACAAACAAACAAACAAACAAACAAACAAACAAGTACACTGTCAAGTCTTGTCAAAAGGTCTTATTGGTCTTTTTTGGTCTTCACAATGGTGAATGGCTCATCATACTGTGGGATAAAAATCAAGATTTCAGATCATATTGGAGGAGCGTACATGCCTGTGAGATCAATGCTGTACTTCTGGTTTTTGCCACCAGGCGGCGCCATCTTGAAGCAAATATCACAACAATAACGGGGAAGCTGTATTTCCGGTTTTTGCCACCAGGCGGTGGCATGTTATAACAGAAAGCTGTAATTCTGGATTTTGCCACCAGGTGGCGTTTCATTTATTTTCCCCAAATTTGTGAAGTTTGACCCAATTATCAATGATAAATATCATTGGAAGTACTCCAAAAAAAAAAAAAAAAAAAAAGATGAAAAAATGAAAAATACTCAAAATTTAAGGTGAACAAAGTAACAGACAAACAAACATATAAACAAACAAACCAACAGACAGCGCAACAGAGTCTTGTCAAATGACTTCAACAAGACTAACAAACAAAGGCAAAAACAATCTCCTCCAACTTCCCTGGTGGAGGTAACAAACAGTGTTACAGCTATGATAACTAATAATAATAATAATGATAATAATAATAATAATAATAATAGTAATAATAAATAATAATAATATGGTGACCTTGCACCACACACATGAAAGTTGAGCGGCACTGGCACGGTTTTTGCAGGTGCAAAGATTTGCGTGTGAATACCACATGGCACTCTCACAGATGTTCAGCGCCACACGCTGAGATGACCTCACCTTTGTGCACACAGTGCTCAGGTTGGCTGCAGTCTATTACATAGTTATTATGTGAAAGAAATTGTGAAAATTCCCCTGACATTAGGTGGAAAAGGCACTGAAAAACAAAAAACTAAAGCAGAAGAAAAGAATGAACAACCACTCACAGACAGAATGAGCTGCGTCTCTCAAGTTCCACTGACGTCCTCGCAGACAATGAAAATAAAACAATAAACCTGGATTGCCTCGTCCACATTCCTCATACAGGTGAAGTCCATGGTCCCTACCCCGGCCGGCAGCATTACAGTGTGGTCCTCAGAAAAATAAATAAAGGAAAAGACTAAATCTGGTTTGTGGACCACGTGTAAAGGGTGCGTGTACAGCTGGACTGTGCAGTCACAGCTGGGTCACACACAAAACTGAGTTCCATTAGATGGCACGTCTCTGCTGTGGCAGGACAAGATGCACCGGGACCATTATCCTTTAGATGTGCTCCAATAAAAATAAAAGAATGAAGCCTGTGTGCTGACATCGTCCATCCAGTACACTGCACAGTGGGTGTACTACGCCAACCAGGAACAATAAACTTAAATCCACTTCTGTCCTTGGAATAATAAATAAGAAAATTAAACAATAAATCCGGTTTATGCAGGTCATCCATGGCTGGACATATCCTGTCCAGCCATGTCCAATATGAAGTGTCACTTGCACCCCATTTACTCCGAGACCACGACTGATGTGCGATCAAAAAATGGCCTCTGCTCGCCATCCCTCTCACTGGCTCTGGCTCTCTTTCACCGGGGTTGCAGGGTGGTCACTGTGGTGTCCTTATGGTCGGAACAAAGATCCCTCCTTATCGCCATCATTCTCCATCACTCCCCATCAGTCTCCAACAGGTGTGCGAGTGCTGTGAACTGTTTAAAACACTTGCAGTCGTTCGACCGGTTAAAAGATACATGGGTCTCATAATCGTTCTTGTTAACTCTAACAGGTCCCAAACTGGTCCTATGGGCCGTAATAGACACTTAATTGACTCTGCATGTGGTTGCTCCACTGATCATGGATATTAACATATATTTCACTTGCAAAATTCAGTCACAATGCACGCTTGGTGTAAATGCAAATAACAGATCAAACTGGAGACCAGCAAAGACCTGCGAGAGTTGACAACATGTCATAGTCTTGTATGTCTTATATGGGGCTCAGTCCGGTGTAAACAGGGTATTAAATGTTGAGGTTTACACTGTGAGTGCTGAGCTCCTGACACCAGAACTCTGCTGAAACTGCACAACTGCAAAACACCAAATAGACCCAAATGCTGGGAGCAAGGAACAGAGTGGGTTGTCAACAAAAACATATTTATTTACAAGAAGGAAAATAATAATGCTGCGCTGGGGGTGCCTGCAGAGTGGAGAGTCAGCCCGCTCGTGGCGGTGGAAATTAGGGAGCTGCAGGTTCCCGAGCCAGTGTTGAGAATGAACTGAGATCTTGTAATGTTCAGAGCCGGAACCAGGTGGGACGCACAGAGCCGAGACCAGGAATGAGGAGAACGGAGTAGATGGTGAGTGATTGCACTTGTAACACTGGAAGCCTTTACAGTTCACAGTTCACAGGAGGCTTAAAACAGAAATGTTCACAGTTCTGGAAATAATGTTCTCCTCTTAGAAAATAAGGTTTGCAGCTCAGGAATAGTACACAGTTCATGAGTTATCTTCAGAGGTCAAAGGTCAAGTGCTGCACATCTGTGACACAGTTCCAATTAAGCAGGACTTGACGATGCCAGAGTTCAAATAGTTCTTGAATATAGTTCTTGGAACAGTTCTTAGTCATGCACAGTCACAGGCAGGAATATGTGAGAACAGAATCCCACAAAAACATGAAGGAACTTAACTGGAGTGAAGCAGAGCAGCACGCTCTGAGCTGAGAGCCGGAGAGTTGTAGTGAGTGTAGGTGTCACACAGGTTAGTGTCTGGGAACACCAGGAAAGACAACACGCTCTAATACGGGAATTAGAGAGCTGGCCAGGTTACCTTGAATATAGGTCTGTCGTCTTAGAGCATGGAAGAAGCAGGAAGATGAGGTCAAGGTCAGGAGTCTCAGAGGAGCTGGAAGCCTCCAAGACTCCAATTTTTAACCAATTTGTAACCAATTTTTCATCAACGAGCTTCAGGGAATACCGGGAGTATCTGGACCCTTGAAGGATCTAGGAAGTATTTGGCAACGGCTGAGCTGAAACTCAGGGTTTATGTAGCCTGCTGCTCATCAGCTGCTCATACACAGCAGGTGTGTGGCCGTGATGAGCAGTGAAGCACAGCAGGTGTGACTTGGCTCTGAGTACGCCATCTGGAGACAAAACTCACAAACTACATTAAAAACAGGACAGGGAGGCAGACCATGGCCTTAAAGTCTTCAGTTCCCCTAACCTGCATGCCTTTGGATGTGGAAGCTATGCAAGCATAGGGAGAACATACAAACTCCACACAAAAAGGGGGCATTAAAAAATGTCCAAAGTTATTGAATAATAAGAAAAATAAATAATTTCTCACAGTGACATTAAAATGCAGGCAAATATAGTAAACTACTTTCAAAAGGTCAGGAAACACCAACATTATGTACAGTTGCGCTCAAATGTTTACATACCCTGTCAGAATTTCAGTTTTTTTGGCCATTTTTCAGAGAATATGAATGATAATACAAAAACTTTTCGTTTACTCATGGTTAGTGGTTGGGTGAAGCCATTTATTGTCAAACAGCTGTGTTTACTGTGTTTAAATCATAATGACAACAGAAACTACCCAAATGACCCTGATCAAACATTTACCCCTGTTCTTAATACAGTGTTTTGCCTCCTTTAACATCAACGACAGCTTAGAGTCTTTTGTGGTAGTTGTGGATGAGGCTCTCTGATGGTAAAGCTGCCACTGACTATGTCTTTTACTTTATTTCCATAAATTTTCCATATTTATTTCTAAATCAAAAATTCTGCCGGGGTATGTAAAACTTTGAGCACAACTGTACGTATGTATGTACGATACACCTTCATGGAGTGTGTAATTATCAAAAAAACAGACAGAAAAGAAGAACTTTACAAGATTGAAGATTATTAACTACTATCAGATTTCAATTAAAAAGTCTGCACATTTTAACAGTGTTGTTGTTGTCCATTCCGCTGCTCTCGTTTTGTTTGGCGTTGCCACAGCAGATACAGCCAGATCTGCATTGGTATTTGGCACAAGTTTTACGCCAGATGCCCTTCCTGACGCAACTCCAGTTTTACCTGGAGAAACACACACTGCTGGCATTCCAAAGAGGTCTCCCATCCAAGTACTAACCAGATCCTGCACTGCTTAGCCTCTGAGATCTGACGGGATCAGGCTTACACAGAGCAGATGGGCTGCCTACTAAAGTCAGATAATAGGGGGTTAAAATAAACATGAATCATTTTAATGCCTTGCCATTGCGCATCTGAAATAAAGAAATGGTTTGACATGTAAGTGGTTTTTAAAAAAATCTTGGCAGGGCAAGGTGACTGGTGCTTTGAATTGGAAGGGTCATTAGTCTCAGTCACGCAGATGAACTAAATATTATGTGATTTAAGAGGTTTTGCAGATAGAGATGTTCACATTGATTATATACTGTTATACTACAGCACCAAAGAGTTGAGATCTGTAGTTGAGCAGAGGTTGTCCAAAGGTGCACATTCAGAAACCTTTTTCCAGGTGGAACAGATTGCACCCCCACACACCTTAGGATACCAAACTCACCCGAGGAGGCAGGAGTTCCCTCTATGGTATGCCCAAATTGAGCTTTGAGATTCTTGCAAATTTTCCTGTTGTGGGAATAAAGAAGGAATCAATTATCTTATTTTATCATAAACTAATGATATTGTTAGGCTGTATGAACTAATTCAGATTTCTATTACATTTCAATCTGTAGAAGTAAACAAGATATTACCAAAATATCTCTCAAGCCTATCCAATAATATACAATGTTCAACTATGCTAAACGCAGCATTAGGATCTAGCAATAGCAGCACTGTGATGATATCTGAATCCATGGCAAGCAGATCATTCATGGCTTTAGTAAGCGCTTTCTCTGTGGAGTGGTTCATTCTAAATGCAGACTGCAGTAGCTCAAACAGTTCATTATCAGAGTAAGGTATCAAGGTAATCCAGAAGCTGCTGTGAATGTTGTGAAAGTGTAGGGACACGGACCCACAACAGGGGGCGTAAATGAACGGACAATGGAGGAAGTCAAATATCAACACTTTACTGTTGTGAAACAAGCACAACAATCACAACCAATAATAATAATTGTAGCGATAAGTCAATCACAACGGTGTCGTGTGGGCAGGCTCGAAGGTAGGAGACGTCCGTCCAAGCCGAACCGGAACCACACGATTTCCTCCGCCACCGAACCCCGGGAATACTGGAGCCGCCAAGTCCCGAACTCCAGGTGGCCACTGCCTCCGCTTGTCCGATCCGGTACTGCTGGCGAGGAACAGAAACAGTCAGATGTGGGTGCGTCTGCACCCAGCAACACGTGGGGTGAAACACCACCTCCACCTCTAGTCAGGAAAAACACTGCAGGAATGTAAGTACTTATCCGTGTAGCAATCTCCTGCTGTTCTTCTCTCTGTACAAAGGCAAAAAGTATTTTCTAGTCAAAGAATAATTCGCTGGCTGGATATGTTACCTTCTGGGTCGAACGATATCTCGGCAAAGAGGTGGAGATGTCGTCTGGCTGATATACCGACACTGATCCGACGAATGGTGACAGCTGTCAAAGATGATGAGCGGCAGCTGTCACTCTGGCTGCTCCTGTGAGGCGGCAGCGCCCTCTGGTGCCTGGAGCCCGCACTCCAGACAGGGTGCCCTCTGGTGGTGGTGGGCCAGCAGTACCTCCTCTTCAGCGGCCCACACAACAGTGAAGCCAATTTTTCCAGAATTTAAGAACAACAGGATTGATTCCATATTAGCCTGTAGTGTTTCAATGAACTCAGATCTAAATTATGTTTCTTAAGAATAGGTTGATCACTGCCCATTTAAAACAGGTCAGAAGAGAACCCATTGTTAGTGATAAGTTAATAATATTCATCATAGTGGGACCAAGTGTCCATATGTTCAGTTGACATCAGGTTAGAGTACATGAGTTGCAACTGCATACCCAGCAAAATAATGTCAAAATTGATAAAGCTCAGCTTCCCAGCAAGTATGGTGCCTACATCAGTTACAATATCTAGTAGTGTGACTGAAGCATACTTTAAAATAATGCAAGAATTCTTGAGCAGCAACTGACGAACAAATTAGAGGTGGTTGCCCTTAAATAAATGTAGCCAGTGTCAAAGACGAACTTTGAATTATGCTTATTTTTACTAATTAAGTTGGTGTAAATCAATCCATCCTCTTTGTTTGTATCATAAGCAGTATGACTAAATATGTAGGCAGGTGGGCAAGCTTCATTCAAAGGCAGGAGAACATTTGGTTTCAGCCAGGTTTCACATAAACCGATCATATAGAAATGATGTTTCAAAATTAGATAATTAATCACCATTGATTTAGAGGACAATAACCTTATATTAATGAACCCCAAACTGAGAAACTTAACTGGATTTGGTAAATGATCCAGTTGAAAAAGAGAGTTATTTAGTCTCAATGTAGGTCAGATGTCTCAGTTTAGATTTAGCTTTACAAAGGTCCATGCAGGCTGAAAGTGAAAAAATTTGAAAATTTTGATGTATTGCACAAACAACTGATACGGTATCATCAATTCTAATTGTGCCAGACATGCTCATGGGCACTAAATTTGCAGATCATGAACCACTATGTACTTCATGGGTATGTCAATTGACTTATGTAAAAATCTTTAGATGAATGTATGTTGACATATGGTGGCACATTGGCTTATTGGTTAACACTGTTGGCTCTCACCAAGATGGCGCTGGGATAGCTTCCAGCTGTTGTTTTTCTGTGTGGCATTTGCATGTTCACGTGGGTTCCCTCTGGATGCTTCGGTTTCCTTCCACGTCCAAACGCATGCAGGTTAGGTGAATTGGAAGCTTTAAATTGGCCATAGATGTGTGTGCGAGTATGAATGAGTTTGTCTGGCTATAGGTGGCCCTGGTGTCCTGTACCCTGCCTCTCACCCTATGTCTGCTGGAATAGGCTCCAGCCCCCCTTCCCCCAGTGATCCTTGATTGGAGTAAGTGGGCATAGAAAATTAAAGTTGACATATGTTGCATTTGTTTTACTCATTCATTATTTTGGATATCTGTGTTAACAAATTATGATTCTAAACTTTGGTATGCCAATCATGCAGTGTAAAATGCGTCAAAAGGTTTCAATATTTAATAGTAATTTTTTTTTCATATTATTGCTATATTCAGTAATATAATAAATCATTTCATATGCTTCCTATTTATTTAATTTTGCTCACTTTAGGGTTCTTTAAAAGGCTGTAAGCCATTAAAAGTCACAGTGGTATTCATATACTGAATTATTATCAAATACCTTCTGAACTTATAATTATCAAAAACTTTCTGAATTTATAATGGGCGATGAGGCACGGGCAGTGGCTGGAGTAGTCCCGAAGCCCTGCGATGGTCCGCCTTGCCCCTGGCGCAGATGGTGCAGGCCTGGATGTAATCCCGGACGTCGGCCTCTAGGGACGCCCACCAGAAGCGCTGCCGGACAACTGCCACGGTTCTTCGCACCCCTGGATGACAGGAGAGCTTAGAGCCGTGACAGAAGTCCAGGACTGCAGCCCTAGCCTCTGGTGGGACGTAGAGTTTGTTCTTCGGCCCCGTTCCGGGGTCCGGGCTTCGTGCCAGGGCCTCCCGGACGGTTCTCTCTACGTCCCAGGTGAGGGTGGCCACGATAGTGGACTCCGGGATGATGGGTTCCGGTGGATCCGACAACTCCGCCTTGACTTCATCTTCATGTACCCGGGACAAAGCATCCGATTTCTGGTTTTTGGTCCCGGGACGGTAGGTGATCCGGAAGTCAAAACGGCCGAAGAACAGTGACCAGCGGGCTTGCCTGGGGTTCAGCCGCTTGCCGGTCCTGATATACTCCAGGTTCCGGTGGTCAGTGAAAACCGTGAATGGCACGGACGTTCCCTCCAACAGATGTCTCCACTCTTCAAGAGCCTCTTTCACCACAAGGAGTTCTCGATTGCCGACATCATAGTTCCGTTCGGCCGGGGTCAACCTGCGGGAAAAATAGGCACACGGGTGAAGGACCTTATCGGTCTTCCCGCTCTGGGAGAGCACAGCTCCTATCCCTGAGTCCGAGGCATCCACTTCAACCACCAACTGGCGACTAGGATCGGGCTGCACCAGAACAGGTGCAGACGAGAAGCGCCGGTTTAACTCCTTGAACGCGGCATCGCAACGATCCGACCAGGTGAAGGGGACTTTTGGTGAGGTCAGGGCTGTCAGGGGGCTAGCTACCTGACTATAGCCCTTAATGAACCTCCTGTAGAAATTAGCAAAGCCGAAGAACTGTTGCAGCTTCCTACGGCTAGTGGGTTGGGGCCAGTCTCTCACCGCCGCAACCTTGGCCGGATTAGGAGCGACGGAGTTAGGGGAAATGATAAATCCCAGGAAGGACAAAGAAGTGCGGTGAAACTCGCACTTCTCGCCCTTCACAAACAGCTGGTTCTCCAACAACCGCTGCAGGACCTGACGTACATGCCGGACATGGGTCTCAGGATCCGGAGAAAAGATGAGTATATCGTCCAGATATACGAAGACGAATCGGTGCAGGAAGTCCCGCAAGACATCATTAACCAATGCTTGGAACGTCGCGGGAGCGTTTGTAAGACCGAACGGCATGACCAGGTACTCAAAGTGACCTAACGGGGTGTTAAATGCCGTCTTCCACTCGTCTCCCTTCCGGATCCGAACCAGGTGATACGCATTCCTCAGATCAAGCTTGGTGAATATTTTGGCTCCATGCAGGGGCGTGAACACAGAATCCAACAAGGGTAAGGGGTATCGGTTACGAACCGTGATCTCGTTCAGCCCCCTGTAATCGATGCATGGACGTAGCCCGCCATCCTTTTTCCCCACAAAAAAGAAACCCGCACCCATCGGGGAGGTGGAATTCCGGATCAACCCGGCAGCCAAAGAGTCCCGGTTGTAGGTCTCCACTGATTCGCGCTCGGGTCGTGAGAGGTTGTACAGTCTACTGGACGGGAACTCAACGCCCGGAGCCAAATCAATGGCACAATCATACGGGTGGTGCGGGGGAAGGGTGAGCGCCCGGTCCTTGCTAAACACCTCCGCAAGGTCATGGTACTGCACCGGCACCGCCCCTAGATTGGGCGGGGCTCTGACCTCCTCCCTGGCCTGGGAACCGGGAGGAACCGAGGAACCTAAACATACCCGATGGCAGGTCTCGCTCCACTGAACCACTACCCCGGACGGCCAATCGATCCGGGGGTTGTGTTTCAACATCCAGGGAAATCCTAAAACCCCACGGGAGGTGGCTGGAGTCACAAAAAACTCGATCTCCTCCCGGTGATTTCCCGACACCACCAGGGTTACTGGTGGTGTCTTGTGAGTGATTGGAGGGAGTAGGGAGCCATCTAGTGCCCGCACCTGCACAGGCGAGGTAAGCGCCACCAGAGGGAACCCTATCTCCCTGGCCCATCTGCTGTCTAACAGATTCCCTTCAGAGCCCGTGTCCACCAGTGCTGGGGCCTTCAGGGTTAAATCCTCATAAAGGATTGTAACTGGGAGTCGAGTGGCAATGTGGGTGTGTCCCACGTGAATGTCTCGGCCCACCCCTAGCCCAGTCTCTAGGGGCGGGTGTTGGTGTTTTAACCGCTCGGGGCAGTCTCTCAATTGATGCTCTATCGAGCCACAAACAAAACACGCCCCGTGGTCCAGCCTCCTCTGTCTATTTGGTGCTCTAAATGTGGCCCTGCTCGCTATTGAACGATCCTCATGTAAAAAGATCGATACTCAAGCTTTTTTTCTCTCCCGCACACACTGACTGCTGTGCACGCAGATTCATCAAAGTCTGCTGTCTGTCTGTAAGAGCAGCGCTGCGCTGTGTCACACAACACAGAGCAGCGCACCCTCCCCTCTCTGGTCTTTTGGTGTTGCACCATCACGTGGCTCAGTGGCGCCAGCCAACAGCCATGCAGGTAGGCTCAGCCTGGCCCACCCACTCAGCGCTCTTCTCGAGTCAGCCCTCAACCTCAGGAGATTTTGTTTTAAGTTGTGTTGAGTGATATTTTTTAAACAAAAATGTTGATTGTGATAAATAAAATATTTTGTTGTCACTTACAATGTTTGGCGAAATTCTATCCTAGGTCTTTTGGATCCTTTGGATCTATGAAACTTAAATATGAAAAGGTATTGGTATCGGTATCGATATTGGGCTTGTATTTACTTGGTATCGGATCAATACCAAAATTCCTGTTATCGCCCACCTCTAATAAAGACACAAAATGTCTATAAATGCTTCTTTACCAAATGAGATGAACTGTGTTAATTTGAGCCACTTGTGTAGAAACCTCTTTTTTTTGGTTTTGTTTTAAAGAAGTCAATGAGGTCGCCTCTATTACCTCATTAATATTTAATTAGGAAACACTTGGCATAATACCCCCAGGCCATAGCTTACAACTGCTAAATAAAGATGTTTAGAAAAGGGAAGACACTGACAAACACATTTAAAGCTGCCTTGACAACAGCAGACAGAAATCTAAAACCTTCTGAAGGCAAGTAACAAAGCATGTACAAACTTTTTTAATGAGGTTGGTAAAGGCTTTTTTATTGTGTGGATGCTATCTTGTTAAATGAGATTTTAGCACCGGTGAATCATCTATTGTGCTGTAATTTTGGTAACAGCATGTCTTCATCATCTTTTTATTTTGGCTTTAATTGGGGGAAAAATCCTCAAATGACAAACAAGTACTCAGCTGAGATCCTCCGCTTGATATCAATCTGCAAACGTCTGAATTCGGTTCTCCTGAGGTGTTTGGTGATACTGCTGATGAAACATCCTGTGTCTAAATGTAAAGTTTTATTTGGGCAGCTGAAGTCCTCTCATGAGACAAACGCAACCAAATCTGCTTTTATTCTTTCGTAGGTGCCTGCTTTTTCACATGTTGGAAATGATGATAAATGATCATTATAAATGTGCTTTGGAATAAAGAACATCAGCAATTATAGGTCCTCCAAAGTACAGTAAAACAGACGTGTGTCTCTGTGTGTGTGTCTGAGGGTTTAAATGCATGTCTAAGTGTTTCTGCCAGCCGTGCGCCAGCTTGGCCATGGCAGCATTCCCAGAAACACAGCTTGAGCGCTCCTACGGTTACACTTGGCTTGATACAATTGTTTGAAACCAACGACAGGAAATAGAGCATGCCTGCCTCAAACTGACATTAATTCTGCAGACTGACAAAACTGTGATCAGCTGCAGTTTGATAGCAACATCTCCTGTATGTGGAGGTGCACAGAAACCCAGAAACCCATTCACTCATGCACCAGCGCCGTCTTTATTTTAAGTCTGATGTGCACGAACATGAATCCAGATATTGACATGATTGTCAAGACTGATCAATGAGCTGCTTTAAATCCTTTTTGCAGTAATGGCAACAAACAGGCACACAGGCATAAGCAGTTACACGCCTTTGCCTTCATGGGACTCCGTGCAAAATGATGTTTGTGTAAAGCGGCTGCAGGTGTTACGACTGGACAATTTAAGCATGTTGTTTATGTGAGATGTGATAACTTGGTTGATGAAGTGTGCAAGCTCATAATTAAATTTACACATGTATTTATTTGGATGAAACTAGTGAATGATGGAAGTGTTGCGCGTTGCACTGCAGAGCCACAGCAAGTGGTTCGAGTCTGAGAGACTTTGCTATGTGTTCTTGTTGTGTATTTGTGGTTTTGTTGCTCCGGTCCACATTCTGATTAGGTTTAACCAGGTAGAAGGTACAGTGTATGCAGATTAATATTGTTATATCTACAATGCCTCAGAACAAAGAAAAACACTGTGTTCAGCTTTTACCTGAGGCCAAAATATGGCCATTGAGTATTGTGAAAACTTTGTGTCTGTCCATTCATAAGTCCATTCTTATTACTGCCAGGGTCTTCATATTAACAGGGAGCATTTTTGGAACACAAGTTCAAAGATGGCTAACCTTGACCTGTTTTAAGTGGTCAAAATGTCACATTCTTTCTACACACTCTTTCATTCATTACACCGTTCTCTCTATTGTTGCAGCATTACATTTACAGGGTGTAATCTCAGGATACTGAACTTGCAGGACATTGAAGGTAGCTGACCTTGATCTACTTTCAGGATCAAAAGGTTACATTTTATGTTGGGGTTTGCCCACCAGGGCAGTGTATTGGCACTACTGCATGAGTTGGCCTGTGAAACTACATGTTGCATTTCCTATTTTTAACGCTCATATAGCCGAGAGTACTACAGCATTGCATTCTATATTTATCTGAATACAGTGAGTTTTGTTCTAGTTACTGACATATGATAACAATAACATCAGCAACAAAAAATCTTCAACATCACCACCAACACCACCAACTATATATATATATATATATATATATATGTCCCCCAGAGGAGGTGTGTGTGGATTGGGAGGTCTGGGCGGCTTTCCTTGAGCTGCTGCCCCTGCAACCCAACTCCGGATAAAGCAGAAGAAAATGGATGGATGGATATAAAACAGATGGTTAGATGGTTAGCGTTGTTGCTTCACAGCATTGCGTGCTGTGTGCATTCACAGCGGGTGTGAATGTGGCCCTGCGACAAACTGGCGTCTTGTCCAGGGTGTACCCCACCTCACACTCTATGACTGGGATAGGCTCCAGGCCCCAGTGACCCTTAATTGGACTAAGCGGTTGAAGATGAGTGTGTGTGTGTGTGTATATATATATATATATATATATATATATATATATATATATATATATATATACACATAAATAGCTACTTTTGTCTTTCTGTCAGTCCACATGAATTTTGATAAAACTTATACACAATCACTATGATATAATACTTATCAGAATACAGCCTATTCCTTCTTGGAATGAAGGTTTTCACTCTTAGCAGAAAGCTTTCAACCACAGACTGTAAATTAAACTTTAAAAGTTTACTGGATAAAATATCAAGCTTTGTCTTTTCTTGCAATTTGTACATGTATTTCTAAACATTTGCACATTTTCTAAAAATAAAGGTGTAGAGTGTACATGATGTGTATCACTTGCCTAGTGTTGATCATAATGTATCAGCCAAACGCATGTTTTCTGTATCACAATGGCACTCTGCAGATCATTTGAAAAAGGGATGTAGTTCTAACTGCTGATGGGGCAGCACCCTTTCAATTAGCCAGTAAGCGGGCATAGAGCCTATGTTCTCCAATGGAGCGTTGTATATAGGCTGCTCATTATGATGTAAATATCATAAAGTAAATTGTGTTATTTTTCAACTCTTCACAACCAAGCTGTCCTATTATAATAGTGCACTAGCTTTGGGGTTGATCTAATAGTTTTGGTATGTTGATGTTTCATGGCTCAAACTGTTTTTAGTGGTCAAACCTCTTTTTTTACACTTGAAAAGATTGTTTGTTCTCTAAATATACCAATGAATGCATAACTTTAAGAAATATGCAAGGCAACATTTACACCATTTAAATCAAATCAAATCAAATCAATTTTATTTATATAGCACCAAATCACAACAAACAGTTGCCCAAAGGCGCTTTATATTGTAAGGCAAAGCCATACAATAATTACGGAAAAACCCCATCGGTCAAAACGACCCCCTGTGAGCAAGCACTTGGCGACAGTGGGAAGGAAAAACTCCCTTTTAACAGGAAGAAACCTCCAGCAGAACCAGGCTCAGGGAGGGGCAGTCTTCTGCTGGGACTGGTTGGGGCTGAGGGAGAGAACCAGGAAAAAGACATGCTATGAAGGGGAGCAGAGATCAATCACTAATGATTAAATGCAGAGTGGTGCATACAGAGCAAAAAGAGAAAGAAACACTCAGTGCATCATGGGAACCCCCCAGCAGTCTAAGTCTATAGCAGCATAACTAAGGGATGGTTCAGGGTCACCTGATCCAGCCCTAACTATAAGCTTTAACAAAAAGGAAAGTTTTAAGCCTAATCTTAAAAGTAGAGAGGGTGTCTGTCTCCCTGATCCGAATTGGGAGCTGGTTCCACAGGAGAGGAGCCTGAAAGCTGAAGGCTCTGCCTCCCATTCTACTCTTACAAACCCTAGGAACTACAAGTAAGCCTGCAGTCTGAGAGCGAAGCGCTCTATTGGGGTGATATGGTACTATGAGGTCCCTAAGATAAGATGGGACCTGATTATTAAAAACCTTATAAGTAAGAAGAAGAATTTTGAATTCTATTCTAGAATTAACAGGAAGCCAATGAAGAGAGGCCTATATGGGTGAGATATGCTCTCTCCTTCTAGTCCCTGTCAGTACTCTAGCTGCAGCATTTTGAATTAACTGAAGGCTTTTCAGGGAACTTTTAGGACAACCTGATAATAATGAATTACAATAGTCCAGCCTAGAGGAAATAAATGCATGAATTAGTTTTTCAGCATCACTCTGAGACAAGACCTTTCTAATTTTAGAGATATTGCACAATGCAAAAAAGCAGTCCTACATATTTGTTTTGAATGACATATCCTGATAAAAAATGACTCCAAGATTTCTCACAGTATTACTAGAGGTCAGGGTAATGCCATCCAGAGTAAGGATCTGGTTAGACACCATGTTTCTAAGATTTGTGGGGCCAAGTACAATAACTTCAGTTTTATCTGAGTTTAAAAGCAGGAAATTAGAGGTCATCCATGTCTTTATGTCTGTAAGACAATCCTGCAGTTTAGCTAATTGGTGTGTGTCCTCTGGCTTCATGGATAGATAAAGCTGGGTATCATCTGTGTAACAATGAAAATTTAAGCAATGCTGTCTAATAATACTGCCTTAAGGGAAGCATGTATAAAGTGAATAAAATTGGTCCTAGCACAGAACCTTGTGGAACTCCATAATTAACCTTAGTCTGTGAAGAAGATTCCCCATTTACATGAACAAATTGTAATCTATTAGATAAATATGATTCAAACCACCGCAGCACAGTGCCATTAATACCTACGGCATGCTCTAATCTCTGTAATAAAATTTTATGGTCAACAGTATCAAAAGCAGCACTGAGGTCTAACAGAACAAGCACAGAAATGAGTCCACTGTCTGAGGCCATAAGAAGATCATTTGTAACCTTCACTAATGCTGTTTCTGTACTATGATGTATTCTAAAACCTGACTGAAACGCTTCAAATAGGCCATTCCTCTGCTGATGATCAGTTAGCTGTTTTACAACTACCCTTTCAAGAATTTCTGAGAGAAAAGGAAGGTTGGAGATTGGCCTATAATTAGCTAAGATAGCTGGGTCAAGTGATGGTTTTTTAAGTAATGGTTTAATTACTGCCACCTTAAAAGCCTGTGGTACATAGCCAACTAATAAAGATAGATTGATCATATTTAAGATCGAAGCATTAATTAATGGTAGGGCTTCCTTGAGCAGCCTGGTAGGAATGGGGTCTAATAGACATGTTGATGGTTTGGAGGAAGTAACTAATGAAAATAACTCAGAACAATCAGAGAGAAAGAGTCTACCCAAATACCGGCATCACTGAAAGCCGCCAAAGATAACGATACATCTTTGGAATGGTTATGAGTAATTTTTTCTCTAATAGTTAAAATTTTATTAGCAAAGAAAGTCATGAAGTCATTACTAGTTAAAGTTAAAGGAATACTCAGCTCAATAGAGCTCTGACTCTTTGTCAGCCTGGCTACAGTGCTGAAAAGAAACCTGGGGTTGTTCTTATCTTCTTCAATTAGTGATGAGTAGTAAGATGTCCTAGCTTTACGGAGGACTTTTTTATAGAGCAACAGACTCTTTTTCCAGGCTAAGTGAAGATCTTTTAAATTAGTGAGATACCATTTCCTCTCCAACTTACGGATTATCTGCTTTAAGCTGCGAGTTTGTGAGTTATACCATGGAGTCAGGCACTTCTGATTTAAGGCTGTCTTTTTCAGAGGAGCTACAGCATCCAAAGTTGTCCTCAATGAGGATATAAAACTATTGATGAGATAATCTATCTCACTCACAGAGTTTACGTAGCTACTCTGCCCTGTGTTGGTATATGGCATTGGAGAACATAAAGAAGGAATCATATCCTTAAACCAGCGCTTTCAGAAAGACTTCTACTGTAATGAAACTTATTCCCCACTGCTGGGTAGTCCATCAGAGTAAATGTAAATGTTATTAAGAAATGATCAGACATCTTCAATGTTATGTGTCGGACGCGGTCGGAGCACCGACCCAGCGTTTGACAGGACCCAGCATAAAATAAGCAGAGCACGGTTCAAAAGATAACAGAATTTAATAATCATAGTGAGTTTAGTGATAAACAACCAAAAATGTCCACGGTCTGGTGAGGTGAAAACACGGCGCGCTCTCAGCAGTGCAAACGGTCCGGAGCCACAGCAGTTCGGACCCAGGGACCCCGCCGATACCCCCCAGGTGGCCGCGACAAACCGAGTCTGTGAAGAAAGAAAACATGAGGTGAGTCCAACACTCTCCTGTTATGTGTCGACGCGGGTTGAGGAGCGGACCTGCGTCTGACAGAACCCAGCGCTAAAAATAACCAGAAAGCGGTTCCAAAACAAAACAATTTATTTTTTACCCTCTTTGGTGTATAACAATGTGTACAAACTAAACAGCATCTTTCTGGTGGAGTGACTGTTGGCACGCTCTCCAGCGCCTGTAAGGATCTAAGCCCGGCGCTCCTGGACCCACTACCACCGCCAAACACTCCCCAGGTGGACACGACAAACTGACTCTCTGTGAAGCAAAGAAGAGGTGAGGTAAGTCAGCAGTTACAACAATATCTTTCAAAGACACACGCTATCAGCAACACATTCAGGTCTATATCTTTTTTAACTTTATGCAAATGAGCAGCTTCTCACAACAGGTGGAGGACCACTTGTCCGCACGCCACAGCAGTGAGAAGCAAGCTGCACAATTCTCATCGCAATTCAAGTATACTGTGTAACAAAACACCAAGTTACTATCAACAATTAGTCAAACACTTAATCACCTTTAATGTGTGCTGACAGCATGTGTCCTCACCCTTCCCTGCTTCACGGGCTCAATGTGTCAAACCCAGGCGCGGTCCTCAGCGTCTCACAAACGAACATCACAAGGTCGAGTTCCCGGCAGTTCTGCTTGAATCACACATGACTTAAATGCAGAACGCCATCCAATTATCTGCTTCAGCTGAAAGTCTTTAAGGTTGCACGTGAGCACCAGTCACAGGTGCTACACATGATGTTGATGAGGGTGAGGACTCTTCAGCCAGCACCTTCTCCACAGACAAATCAGTTCTCATGCCACCTGAAGAGCAAAGAAAAGAAAAGAACACCAAAATATCCAGCCACACCCCCCAACACACAACACTCTCCACCCAGAGAGACACAGCTCAATGGTGCACACAATCAGCAAACACTTCCTGGCTTAAATATATATCAGCTTCTCACCCTGCAGGCACGGAACAACTCAGTTCAAATCTCCACTGCAGCAGAAGCTGATTAGACAATTAGCATAACGTGACAGCTCAATAACACAAGGTGTGAGGGACACCAAATCCACTGTCATTACTTCATAAAAGTCACCAAAACCAAATTACCAATCCTCCTTCACAGACTGTGGCGTCAAACCTGGAGTGGTCTCTGCGTCCGTAATGGTGAGATTGTTCTCCCGGTGCCGATCTCACACATCTGCTCTCAAGGTCGAATCTCTGGCAATCACAAGGTTTAAGTGCAGCAATCTCTGATCAAGACAGAATACACCACAGCTGTGAGCCCTGATGACCTGCACGTGAAAACAAGCCTCAGGTGTTCAGGGTGAGGTCCTAATACTCAGCCACTCAGTCCTGAATGCATACCACCTGGTGGGAGAAACAGAAAACAAAAACCAAGCCAGCCAAACACCCCAGCACATAACATTCAATTTCCATACCATAAGTCAGAACAAAATCTAAGGTATGATTAAAGTGGTGGGTGGACTCATTTATATTTTGAGCAAAGCCAATTGAGTCTAATAATAGATTAAATGCAGTGTTGAGGCTGTCATTCTCAGCATCTGTGTGGATGCTAAAATCGCCCACTATAATTATTTTATCTGAGCTAAGCACTAAGTCAGACAAAAGGTCTGAAAATTCACAGAGAAACTCACAGTAACGACCAGGAGGACGATAAATAACAACAAATAAAACTGGTTTTTGGGACTTCCAATTTGGATGGACAAGACTAAGAGTCAAGCTTTCAAATGAATTAAAGCTCTGTCTGGGTTTTTGATTAATTAATAAGCTGGAGTGGAAGATTGCTGCTAATCCTCCGCCTCGGCCCGTGCTACGAGCATTCTGGCAGTTAGTGTGACTCGGGGGTGTTGACTCATTTAAACTAACATATTCATCCTGCTGTAACCAGGTTTCTGTAAGGCAGAATAAATCAATATGTTGATCAGTTATTATATCATTTACTAACAGGGACTTAGAAGAGAGAGATCTAATGTTTAATAGATCACATTTAACTGTTTTAGTCTGTGGTGCAGTTGAAGGTGCTATATTATTTTTTCTTTTTGAATTTTTATGCTTAAATAGATTTTTGCTGGTTATTGGTGGTCTGGGAGCAGGCACCGTCTCTACTGGGATGGGGTAATGAGGGGATGGCAGGGGGAGAGAAGCTGCAGAGAGGTGTGTAAGACTACAACTCTGCTTCCTGGTCCCAACCCTGGATAGTCACGGTTTGGAGGATTTAATAAAATTGGCCAGATTTCTAGAAATGAGAGCTGCTCCATCCAAAGTGGGATGGATGCCGTCTCTCCTAACAAGACCAGGTTTTCCCCAGAAGCTTTGCCAAATATCTATGAAGCCCACCTCATTTTTTGGAGACCACTCAGACAGCCAGCAATTCAGGGAGAACATGCGGCTAAACATGTCACTCCCGGTCCGATTGTGGAGGGGCCCAGAGAAAACTACAGAGTCTGACATTGTTTTTGCAAAGTTACACACCGATTCAATGTTAATTTTAGTGACCTCCAATTGGCGTAACCAGGTGTCATTACTGCTGACGTGAATTACAATCTTACCAAATTCACGCTTTGAGGCATTCCATTTAAAGATGGAATGGCTCAAAGTGTGCAAAAGGAACCACTACTTTTGCTGATAATGTGGCTGGCCTGAATATGGCAGAACCTGCGATCTTCCACAGTTAGTTAGTCAGAAGCTCCAGAGTTGGTAACCCCAATCAGCTGTATATCCACTTTCCTGACAGAAGGACAAGGAACATTGTCTACCAAGAGACTCTTCAGAACTATTCGTCAGTAAAAGCTACATTTAAATATATATTCAACATCTCAAATCCAAAATTAACATTTGCTTAAAAGCCATTTTATTTTTGTGGCATTCTTATAAACTAGATTTGCAATGTATCAACAATTATAAAGGTCATAACATAAATTCTGATTAATGATTATGAGCATACTTGATCTACAATATAAAGTCTGAAGAACTTCATTGTTGTTTCTTGCATGCAGCAAAATTCAGTTTTCTCTCTTGGTTTGGTGATATCTACAATTATGACAAAATATAAACTTTGGAATATTTTGTAGATTATATCTTAAACAGGTTAACCTGGGCAAAGCCGGGTACCCCAGCTAGTATATATATATATATATATATATATATTTTTTTTTTTTTTTTTTTTTTTTTTGCTCCCCTTTTTCATGAGCTGAACTTGAAGATCTAAAACATTTTTTCTATACACAAATCTGTCTAAATTTTTGTTAGTGAGCACTTCTCCTTTGTCAAAATAATCCATCCTGCCTCACAGGTGTGGCATATCAAGATGCTTATTAGACAGCATGATTGTTGCACTGGTGTGCCTTAGGCTGGCCACAGTAAAAGGCCACTCTAAAATGTTCAGTTTTATTGCACAGTACAATGCCACAGATGTTGCAACTATTAATGTTCATGTTGAACATCTGTGGATGTAGAAATCATCATGTTTTAAGAAATCATTATTGCTGAAATGGCTGGTTTTAGGCTTCAATGACATACAAAACCAAGCTCTTCTTTGGTCTGAAAGCAGTGGCGGTTGTACACTGAATTACTCCCCGGGCAAGACTCCCTTCACGTGCCACCCCCAAATGAAAACCTAACAAAATTTTGCACAAACAACCATTTTTTACTTATTTTATTATTATTATTATTATTTTAATATTTTAGAAGTGCCCCTGAATTGAAATTGACATCAAAAGACCAAAGGCTACAATATAACTCTTACACATAACATCCATGAATTGCAAATTTGAAGAAACGTGCCCTCGCATGCTAAATGTCTGTCATTAGACACTTTATTAATCTACCTTTCAGGGAGGAACAAATAGCGGTTTTATTAAGGTGCATATTTGTCTCAACATTTAGATAAATATTTAGCTTGATGTTTGTAAAACCACCTAAAACAGTTCTGCATTTTTAAAGGTTTCAAGTGGTCTCATCATTTTCTTACTTATTTATATCTGTTGTCAACCGTCAGTCATATCGACTGTGGTGTAGCACCTGAAGGATCATCTTGTTTGACTGTGTGGTTCAATCTTAGATTTACATCCTCTGACATTTCTGACATATGAAGACAGATGCCTGTTGTAGATATGAGTGATTCTGCTGTGCTGACTTTACTTCTGACTCTGGTTTCATCATTACAGTTTGTAATAAGACTCCTCCCATTTGTGAATCTTTGTGATATTTGTTCCTGAATCTTTTTTGTCATTTTTGTTTTTTCCTGTTTGTAAGTGACCATTATCTGATCTCACAGCTGTCATATCACCAGTGATGACATAGAAAGCAGAATGAAATTAGAACTGAACTGAGCACATACACAAAGGAAGGTAACAGGAAAAATACATCAATTAAACTTGACGTGTTCAGACGGCTCATAAAACAGTAATGAGCCCAAATCTCACGTCATATAATTTGATTTTGCTATATTCACTTAATCTAGTTCTGTCAACAGGTACCACATACATCGGTTATTTAAATATTAAACAGAATGTACTGTAAAATAGAAAAACAATTAATTGTATATTTTGCTAAATTTGCTATATATTTTGCTGAACAACCAGGTTATGTGGTGAGGGTTAACAGAAAATTAGATTAAGTACATACATGTTGTCAGATTCAAGTCACTTCAGCTCGTAATGTGAACGCAGCCCAATTTTTAAACCCTCCTTACAAACAGGCAGGCTGTCCTTTCTGCAAACCTTTTTCACAAGCGGGCAGTTTGTCCTCTCCGGTGAAATTCGAACCCATTCTTACATGCTGTCTGTCCGCTTTCAAATGCCTGTTCTGAGCACAATGTTCTGGTTCTGTTCTGTGCAGCTCAGCAAACAAGACTTCTACAGCTGCAGAGAGGGAGCGCCCATTTACTAATTCCCCACACAGTGATATGATCACCACTTTGCGGTGCAGATGATAATTATTTATTTTTTCATAAGTGTTTGTACCGCCCCCTGTGCATCATGAAAAAATGCGCCCCAGGCGGCTTCCCACTTCGCCCGCATCGATGGCCAGTTGTTCACATGGGGCCAGAACACCAGCGGTCAACTCGGTCTGGGAGAAGGCGAGCCTGACAAGCTATTCCCTCAACCCTTAAAGTCTCTAGTGGGAATTCCTTTGGCACAGATAACTGCTGGAGGAGAACACAGCTTTGCACTGTCCTTATCCGGAGCTGTATTTGGCTGGGGCAAAAATGGAGCTGGGCAACTTGGTCTCAATGATAAACAAGGTGCAGCGTGCTAGACAGAACCTGGGCAGTGACACAAGAGGCTCTCACTAAATTATGCACTATGTGACACGTGTCATATAATGTTTGCACATTCTTCTGTGCATTTAAGATCACAAATGTACAGTAATGTGTTATGTAGGATTACAAGTGATCAGTGGTATGGTATTTAATTTTGAAAGTGGTTCTCAATGATTACATGAACCTATCGGGTAAGAGACTCCAATAAACAGACTGTGTGTCTCAGTCCTGGTCCTTGGGACACAAAGCAAATACACATTTTCCATTTGTCCCTGAACTAATCAGACCACATCAACTCAGTCGGGTGTGTTCAGGGAGCTGCTCTGCTCTGATTAGTTCAGCGACAAACGGAAAACGTGCAATGTATTGGATCCCGTGGACCAGGATTGGGAAACACTGACCTACACTAATCAAGATGGTGGTGGTGTTGAGGCAGGGATTCCTTGTCTGTCAAATCCTTGTGAGCATGTTTGCTTCACTGTTGGGCTTGTTAAATGTCAGTGCTGTTCAAAAGAACAGCTAGAACCAAGGTAGTCCTTTAGGAAAATGGTGATATGTTTACAATCTAGTGCCTGATCCACTGGTTGGAGTCAAGCCTCTTTGAAATGTTTGTGCAGTATCAGTTTTAAGATTAAATGTGATTAAATTTGTGGTAATGTAGGACACTTTTGACCTGTGCAGTGCTGTCTTTCCTCAGATCGTGCTGTCCCTTGCCACATCAAATTTTTGAGATCTCAAAAAGTTGTTTACATCAGCTGTGGAGATGAACACACAGCAGCTCTCACAAGGGTATGACTATTGCTTAACCCTTACCAGTATTTCAATTTTTTTCTGTTTAGGCATCTCTATATATTTTAAAAATAGGTAGTTCTTTGTGGTGAGACCAAATGTTAAAGGTGAATTCTGATTACTTGTTAGTTGGTTATGTGTTTGATAGTGTGGCTGTTACCTGTATTTACTGCAGCAACTCACTACTACAGACTTTAAATTGATTATAGGTATGCGTGCGAGTGTGACTGAAACTTGTTTGTCTATATGTCAAAGCGCATATTAAACAAATATGTAGGACTGCCTTTTTGCATTTACGCAATATCTCTAAAATCAGAAAGGTCTTGTCTCAGAGTGATGCTGAAAAACTAATTCATGCATTTATTTCCTCTAGGCTGGACTATTGTAATTCATTATTATCAGGTTGTCCTAAAAGTTCCCTAAAAAGCCTTCAGTTGGTTCAGAATGCTGCAGCTAGAGTACTGACGGGGACTAGCAGGAGAGAGCATATCTCACCCGTGTTGGCCTCTCTTCATTGGCTTCCTGTTAATTCTAGAATAGAATTTAAAATTCTTCTTCTTACTTATAAGGTTTTGAATAATCAGGTCCCATCTTATCTTAGGGACCTCGTAGTACCATATTACCCCATTAGAGCGCTTCGCTCTCAGACTGCGGGTTTACTTGTAGTTCCTAGGGTTTGTAAGAATAGAATGGGAGGCAGAGCCTTCATCTTTCAGGCTCCTCTCCTGTGGAACCAGCTCCCAATTCAGATCAGGGAGACAGATACCCTCTCTACTTTTAAGATTAGGCTTAAAACTTTCCTTTTCGCTAAGGCTTATAGTTAGGGCTGGATCATGTGACCCTGGACCATCCCTTGGTTATGTTGCTTTAGACGTAGACTGTGGGGGGGTTCCCATGATGCACTTCTTTCTTTCTCTTTTTGCTCCGTATGCATCACTCTGCATTTAATCATTAGTGATCGATCTCTGCCCCCCTTCTCGGCATGTCTTTTTCCTGGTTCTTTCCCTCAGCCCCAACCAGTCTCAGCAGAAGACTGCCCCTCCCTGAGCCTGGTTCTGCTGGAGGTTTCTTCCTGTTAAAAGGGAGTTTTTCCTTCCCACTGTGGCCAAGTGCTTGCTCATAGGGGGTCGTTTTGACCGTTGGGGTTTTTCATAATTATTGTATGGCCTTGCCTTACAATATGGAGCGCCTTGGGGCAACTGTTTGTTGTGATTTGGCGCTATATAAGAAAAAAGTTGATTGATTGATTGATTTTTGAGAGTAGCGCACTCCATGAAGGTGTACCATACATACATACATACATACATACATACAGTTGTGCTTAAAAGTTTACATACCCTGGCAGAATTTTTTTTGGCCATTCTTCAGAGAATATGAACGATAACACAAAAACGTTTTCACTCATTGTTAGTAGTTGTGTGAAGCCATTTATTGGCAAACTGTGTTTTCTCTTTTTAAATCATAATGACAACAGAAACTAACCAAATGCCCCTGATCAAAAGTTGACATACCCTGGTGATTTGGGCCTGATAACATGCACACAATTTGAAACAAACAGGTTTGAATGGCTACAGAAGGTAAAGCCCCCGTCACACAAAGCAAGAACGTGCAGGAACCAGTCCCACACTGCAAATATTGCCATAATCCAGCTTCTCAATTATTTTCTGTTACATCCCCCTACGAAGAAGAAAATATTTTGCGTCCCCACCCCACTGCCCACCGTGACTATAAATCTTATCATTTGTCCATAAAATTGTTATAAGTACACCTTTGCATAAGACTGTATCCTTATTAACATTAAAGAAAACAAAAAAGAAAGAACTTCAGATCAACGTACAGCAAAGAATAACTATTAACATTGTTATTTAGTCTGTAACAGAAAAAAAATTGCATCACTTTGCTTGAAATAAAAAAAATCATCCTTAAACTATTCGCCCTGTTGACGTATCCCATAATCCTGACGTGGTCCGTCTTTAGTCTTCTTGGGATGTCGTCTTTTAGATAACACAAACTAATTGCAAGTGATATGCTAGAAAAGGACACAACACTTTAGAATAATTCAGCCTTAAGCAAGATAAAATGCACAGAGTTTTTAAGTTTATTTAAGCCTTCGACACAGAGCTTAGACAAACTGAGTCCTCTAGAGAGACTGAATAGGTGACAACCGCGCTCATCTATTTATTGGAGACCCGCGGGCATCGCTCCTCCTTCGACTTTTTTTTATTTATTTCATTCCCAAGACATGGTTTTCTATTGGAAGCGTCCTCTAGTGAACCCTAAGCAGGTGTTAGGCCATTATTTCAATGTGACAAACGCTCCCATTAAAACGTGAAGGATTTACAACTGATTTTTTTAAAAGACCTTCAGCCACAGGTGCAGCTGGCCTGAGGCCCCCCGCACGTGGCCTCAGCCACAGGTGCAGCTGGCCCGAGGCCCCTCGCACGTGGCCTGCGGGAAAGCACCTAAAAGGCCTTGGAAAGCCCCTGACAGACTGAATGACTAATAGAGCCCTTTTTTTTGGGTTGAACACCTGCTAGTTCAGCCAGAGGACATACAGTTCGGATCAGGACACTTGATAGTTCATCACAGTTCAAATATGGACCTAAAAATTCTTCTACAGTCCCTCCTCTGGGACTCGAAAGAGTCCCATTACATCAACTATACTCTTGGGTTGTTTACTGACAAGACATCTTAATTTTGCATTGCAATAATAAAAAAAGAAAAACACATCACTCGACTTACTGTTAACTCTGGTGCGGATATGAATATCAGTGATACTTCACACGGTAAATATATTGAAGTGCAGGTGAACCTACATACTAAGGCACAAGGTGAGCAATTAGCTGGATTATATCAACGCAAGGTGACATTCAAACATTGAGTTTTGGTGTAATTCAAGGCACTTAAAATGGCCACATAAAACAAGTTACAGCAACTTCTTAATCATGGCAAAGTAAAGGCTTTACATTGACATCAGTGCAACCAATCATCTTCTGGCATCTATTGTCTCACTCAACCAGAGGCTCCAACCCATTATACTTGGTTCTACATATTATTTTGTTAAAGCGTCACACATTTATTATTTAAATGCATCAAATAACCCCTACGTTACCACTATTTAGTCAACCAATCAAGAAACTATTCTAAGGTTGCGCAGCTATATCTAGTTAAATGATAAACACCATAAATGGTTTCCCTTCATGTCCGTCCTTAAGTCATTTGCCTTAGTCAATCATATAATGGTTTTCATTATAGGCCATTTCCCAACATTCTCCACTTTGTTTTTCTTCTTTTTCAGCTTGTTTTCTAATGCCCTTTTTGGCCAGACGCCAAACTTAGGCGATGCATGTCTCTTGAGGCATGCTATAATTTAAGAAAAAGGGGTCCCTATGGTGCATCTTTACTACTAAATCTCCAAACACGCCGTGTAAGGGTCCCCTTTTTATAACTTTGCAATGTGATATCTATGTGTACGCATTTAGCTTTATCTGTGTTACGCAGATGATGGTAAGGACAGACATTTACCCAACCTTCGTTACTAACATATATCCTTCTTTGTTTTTATTTACACTCAGATTTCTGAAACCAGTCCGCAATTCAAACTCAAGAACCAAGATCATAGTCCGTTTTCAGTGCCATTACGTCAGTCCGCGCTCCTCAGCATTTACTCAGCGTCTGAAGTTTTGGGAGAAGTTGGGGAATATGGGGATGTTGGCCTTTCAGGGGTAGTGGGTGAAGGATCAGGAATTCTGGCTTTCAGACAGTCATGCAGTTCTCTGATGGATCTTTCCAGCTCCTTGTGCTGCTTGGCCAGGTTGTACAGGGCCCCCAGAGAATTCTTGCCCACATTCAGGGTGGTGGTGGCCAGCCCTAGCTGTTCCCTCTCCATATGCTCCATCATACTGGCTAGCATGTCCATACTAGACTGAAGACCACACAGTTGAGTATGGAGGCCCTCCTGAGCACAAGAGATGTTGGCATTGTCACGGTGTATCCTTAACAGGTATGCAGCTGTCTGACTCAGTTGTGGCATGATTTCCTCAAATAGCCCATGGGGAATGTGATTTGTGAGGGGCAGGAGCTGCTCCAAGGTTTTTGGAACAGACTCTTGTGGAAGACGAAGCTCTCGAACCAAGATTGCCATGTCCAGTGGGGTGACCATGACCAGATTAAGGTTGTGCAGTCCAGGGGACAGGAAGTACAAGGGGAAGGCATTTCGTGTGTGGGGGGGAGTATTGTTGATGTCGCACAGGCAAGTGGTTGGGACACTCTGGGCATTTAACAGCCTGTACAAAGCTCCCCTCTGTCCTGGTGGGTGAGTTCGACTAAGGTCCACCCCTGCTGATCCTCCTCCAGAGGTACTGGGCTGATCAGAATATCTCTCCTGCCTTGGGGGTGGAAAGCTGGGGACAGGTCCTAGCAGTGAATTGGGTCTAGGATGCACTCAGGCGGTTGCTGCATATGGCCGACCTTGGCTGCCTCCCCTGGAGGGTATCGTTGCCACTGGCACATGTGACTGTCTCCATGGCATCTGCGGAAGGGGTGTGTTCCTGAGTCCAAAGGGTCCTTCAGGTGATGGTGGAGTCCTTGGGCCGACTCTTGCTGCAGGCAGATTCTGTGAAGCCGTCGTCGCCAGGTGCTGGAACGATGAAGATCCTTCTGTTGCCAACTGGTTTAGCTGCTGGATGGATGGCGGCTGTGGCGACCAATCATGTCTCGACCATCCCTCCTGTATATCCTCTTCTCCAAACAGTTCTGAGAGTCCAATCAGACTTGATAGAGGCAGATCAGGCATAGGTCCCTGATCAGGGGAGTCTGGTCTCTCAGCCATACTCCTGTGTCCTAGTAATATACATATACGTTCATTATTACAGCTCCATGTCATTCTTTCAGATATTGTCTATCCCATCCCTCATTTTTGTGGGTGCATGTGTGTGAATGTAAATGTGCGTGCATGTCTTCTTCCTCGTCTACAATATCACCAAGCACGGTCCATCCCAGTCCTCCCTATCTGGGGTGTACGCCACAATATTAGGGAGCTGGGGGCTGTCAGGGAGGATAATTGGTATTTCATCCATTTCCATATATTCTGGTTCTCTGTCTGTTTCGTTTGTGCTTTCTTCTAGGGCTCGGATGGCTAACAGTGGGAGCTGTCCTACTGTGGATGAAATCAATTTATTGACCAGAAATTTTATCAAGGGAATACCACAACATATTACCAGCAAGACCGCCACCCCTGTTAGTGCCAAGACTACACCTATCTGGTATAACCAGTCTTTCCATGATATCCACCCTCTCCTTAGAGCCCCAAACAGTGAAAACAGTGGGCCAATATTCATTCCATTCCCTACAATGTATCCAGAATCGGCAGTTTCATTTCTCCCTCCTATGGAGTTACTTAACAGTTCCTGTTGCATCTCTTCAAGTGTGATTAAGAGCTCTGTCAAATTTCCGTCTTCCCCTGTACGCATGGGAATAGCTGTGCAACATTCGGTGGCTTTGATCATAATACAAACTCCTTGTTCATCAGCCATCATCATCTCGATAGCTAATCTATTTTGCATTGTCATTAGCGAGGTGGCGTGCAGTTGTTCGGTTAAGGCTCCTACTGCTGCCAATGTCCAGTTCAGGTATCTTTGCTGATTATACCACAAGTAATTAATCCACTGCACCTCCTGGAACCTAGAACGGATTTTTGGAGTAACCCCGAACAGAGCCAATGCCCATCCCCATTTATCCGCGTCTTCATCTGCTTTAACTCTGCTACTGTCTATGGCTTCTAATTGTCGGGGTATCCCTTCTGGTATCCCGTTTCTTACTATGATGTTGTACTCTGTTTTAAGTGTCATTATTCCTCTTTTCTTACGAAGTTTCTGTGGCATGGGTTGTATTGAATTTGGCATTTCAATTACTGTTATAGCTCCTGTGAGCATCACAGGAGCACAAAGGCCTTTCCAATTAGGGGACAGCGATGACAGGAGTTTCCTTCTTTGTCCGCATATCCAAAAGATGTCAGCTAAGGGTACCGTTCCCTTAGCTAAATTTGGAGTAGATACCCATGAAGCATGGGTGAGATTCAGTCCAATTACAGACCCCCCTGTGGCCGGTACTATTTGTTCACACTGTATGCCTGCTGCTGGCAGGGTGTGACAGACGGTAATGTTCCATGCTGTTTTGGCCGGTTTGTATTCTTGCTGCTTTTGCATACACTGTATGTGGTGTTTTGGCTGGGTCGTCCCTACCTGCCAATCGCTTATGTATTGTGCTACTAATCCTTTAGCTATACAGAATGGGTGTATCATCCCTTTCTCTATTTTAATCATAGGTGGAACGGTTCCTTCTGTACTTAGGGGCACTGGACAAAGTCTACTGTCGGCAGCATATTTTTCATCACCTACTGCCATTTTCATAACACATTGTCTATAGCATTCTGCTTGGTCTGAGTTATGTTGGGGACTCCTATAACAGTTGTTGATATCAGGTAGGGGTTTAGCCTGAGGTATCACACCTTTCCGGTGACAGGCTATGCAAGGCTTTTCACTGATCTGCCTAGCCGAAAATTTCAACCATTGGTAAAATAAATTGGTCTTCAACCCTTGTGTACGGGCTAGGTCTGTACTGGGATCCCATCTCCCTACGTGACTGCTTGTTTCTAGGCTTCTAATTGTCCTCTTTTTCCTTGGTTTGATTTTTACCCATTTTGTGGCTTCATGTACTGTAACAGTTACGTCTTGCTTGGTTTCCCTGCATCCTCTTTTATCACAAATTACCTCTATGTTGAGTGTTCCCTCCTCTTCACATTTGATGCTAATGGCTTCGCCTAATATGTAATCCCCCAGCTTTCCCTGTATTCCTATGTTCTTGTAGGCTTTTGATTTAATGTATACCAAATTATATGTTTTTCCTGTGTTTAGAATGCCTTGTTTAGCTGCTATTGCGGCCATGGCCACGGCACTGTTGGGAAAGTGTCAGAACACGGACCCACAACAGGGGGCGCAAATGAACGGACAATGGAGAAAGTCAAATAACAAGGCTTTACTGTTGTGAACGTGCACAACGAATACAACCAATCATGGAAATGGACAACAGTCAATTCACAAAAGTGTCGTGTGGGCAGGCTCGAAGATAGGAGACGCCTCTCCAAGGTAAGACCGGAACCACACGGCTTCCTCCGCCACAGGACCCCGGGAATACTGGAGCCGCCAAATCCCGAACTCCCAGGTGGCCACTGCCTCCGCGTGTCGGACCTGGTACTGCTGGCGAGGAACAAAGAACAGTTAGATGGGGGCGCGTTTGCACCCAAGACTCCGAACAGCAGGGAAGTTACCTCCACCTCTCGTTGGAACAGTAATCCACAATCTAAGCACTAATCCAAAAGGATACACTCCGTCAGCTTTGATACGTTACCTTTCAGGTAGAAACGATATCTCGGCAATGAGGTGGAGATGCTGTCCTGCTGATATACCCCACTGATGATTGCTGTCAGCTGTCTCAGGTGATGGGTGACAGCTGTCACCTTGGCTGCTCCTGTGAGGCGGCGGCGCCCTCTGGTGCCTGGAGCCCGCACTCCAGGCAGGGCGCCCACTGGTGGTGGTGGGCCAGCAGTACCTCCTCTTCAGCGGCCCACACAACAGGACCCCCCCCCCTCAACGGGCGCCTCCTGGCGCCCGACCGGGTTTGTCCGGGTGGCGACGGTAAAAGTCGGCCAGGAGGGCCGGATCCAGGATGAAGCTCCTCTTCACCCAGGAGCGTTCTTTGGGACCGTACCCCTCCCAGTCCACCAGATATTGAAAGCCCCAGCCCATCCGTCTGACGTCCAACAGCCGGCGCACTGTCCAAGCCGGCTCGCCATCGATGATCCGGGCAGGAGGTGGTGCCGGACCGGGTGCACAGAGGGGCGAGGTGTGATGGGGCTTGATCTTTGACACATGAAATACCGGATGGATCCGCAGTGAGGCTGGAAGCCGAAGCCTCACTGCGGCGGGATTGATGACCTTGAGAATCTTAAACGGACCTATGTATCTATCTTGCAGTTTTGGGGAGGCCACTTGCAGTGGAATGTCCTTGGTGGACAACCACACTTCCTGCCCGGGGCGATACGTAGGGGCCGGGGTCTGCCGCCGGTCTGCATGGGTCTTCGCCCTCATCCGGGCCTTCAACAAAGCAGAACGGGCGGCACGCCACACCCGACGGCACTTCCGCAGGTGGGCCTGGACCGAGGGCACACCGACCTCTCCCTCAACCACCGGGAATAGTGGGGGCTGATACCCCAAACACACCTCAAAGGGGGAGAGGCCGGTGGCTGATGACACTTGACTGTTGTGGGCGTACTCGATCCAGGCCAGATGAGTACTCCAGGCCGCCGGGTGCGCGGCTGTCACACAACGTAGTGTTTGCTCCATTTCTTGATTAGCCCGCTCTGCTTGCCTGTTGGTCTGGGGGTGATACCCGGATGAGAGACTGACCGTGGCCCCCAGTTCCCGGCAGAAGCTCCTCCAGACGTGTGAGGAGAACTGGGGATCGCGATCGGAGACGATGTCTGATGGTATCCCATGCAGGCGGACGACGTGGTGGACCAGGAGGTCCGCTGTCTCCTGGGCCATTGGGAGCTTCGGGAGGGCCACGAAGTGGGCCGCCTTGGAGAATCGGTCCACTATCGTGAGGATGACGGTGTTTCCCTGGGACGGCGGGAGGCCCGTGACAAAATCCAGGCCGATGTGGGACCAGGGGCGATGAGGCACGGGCAGCGGCTGTAGCAGTCCCGGAGCCTTGCGATGGTCGGCCTTGCCCCTGGCACAGGTGGTACAGGCCTGGATATAGTCCCGGACGTCGGCCTCCAGGGACGCCCACCAGAAGCGCTGCCGGACAACTGCCACGGTTCTTCGCACCCCTGGATGACAGGAGAGCTTAGAGCCGTGACAGAAGTCCAGGACTGCAGCCCGTGCCTCTGGTGGGACATAAAGTCTGTTCTTTGGTTTTTGCTAGTTTGTTCTTTAAAATGCCATTAGCCCGTTCCACCGCCCCATTTGATTGAGGGTGATAAACACACCCAAACTTCTGTTTGATACCCAATTGTTTGAATGTTTCTTGTGTAACCTTGGCTACAAAAGCCCTACCGTTGTCAGATGAGATAGTATCTGGAATGCCAAATCTTGGAAAGACATCTCGGCACAGAAATTTGGCTACCGTTTTATGGTCTTGATTTGCAGAGGCTACTGCCTCAATCCATCGGCTGAATCTGCATATCACTACCAAAACATATCTCATTCGTTTAACTCGGTTTTCAGCTCCCATGTCTATGAAATCCATCATAAGATGTCTGAATGTGGGCTAAAGGGGCTGTGAATGATTTCCGGACATTGTACTGTGCACATACCTCACACTCATTCAACAAACGGTCCACTGTAGCTGCCATATATGGTGACTACCAGACAGCTTTTAGTTTGTTCATAATTTGGACTCGCGAACAATGATCGGGTCCGTGGGCCCAAATGATTGCATGTCGTAATAAATTGGTGGGTAACACAAAATGTCCATGACTACTGCGCCACAGCTTGTCTGCTGGCCCCTGACTGCGTGTCTCAATAGCGCCTCGTTTAACCCACATTCGTTTTTCTTCTCCACTGGCCCACTTTGAGCCACTATCAGTGCGTCAAGTGAAACCAGTGGGGCACAATCTTGGATGGTTAGCAGGGGAAACATATTTTCTCCTTGTGCTCCTTTGCGAGCTGCGTCATCTGCTAGGTTGTTACCTTGAGCTATGATGTTATTATTCTTTTGATGACCTGCACATTTAATTGGAGAGCTTGTAACAGTTGGGAAATCGCTTCTCCATGAGTGACAGGGGTGCCATCTGCTCTCAGGAATCCCCTTTGTTTCCAAATGTTTGCATGTACATGACATACGCCATAAGCGTAGGCTGAGTCTGTGTAGATATTAACACGTTGATCTTTAGCTATCTGGCAAGCCATAGTTAAGGCTTTGATTTCTGCCAGTTGGGCTGAACAAGGCTGATCAATTCCTTGGGACTCCAGTAATTCAAAGGTCTCGCCATCCGTGTTTAGTTTAACTATCCCCATACCCGCATGCAATCCCGCGGCATCCCGAAAGCATGAGCCATCCACGAACAGGGTTAGATCTGCATCTATGGCGTGATTATACAAATGTTCTCTGGCTCTCAAAAATTTCTCTGTCTCTGTCACACAGTTATGTGGAGTACCATCTAACGGTGTGGTCAATTTGGTGGCAGGATTCACCGTGTGACAACGTTGTATTGTTATTTCTGGGGCGGACAACACAACTTCATATCCAGTGCGTCTAGCTTGTGTTAAGACAAAACGTTGACTGGTTAGCAGGGCATGTAACTGATGCGACGTGTACAACGTTACTGCATGTCCCATGATTATGGATGATGCTTTTTGAAATGCAAAGGCAGCTGCTGCTAGACCCTGATAGCATGGTGGCAATCCTGTTTCAATGTTGTCAAGCTTTGTACTATAATAGGCCAATGGTTGTTTTCCTTCATTTGTTTCCTGCATCAGTACAGCACATGCATATCCATCTTTTTCAGTAACATACAAATGGAAAGGTTTCCCATAATCTGGGTTACCTAACGCGGGAGCAGATTGCATGTCTGTTTTTAGGGCCTCAAAAGCTCCCGTTGCCTCATCTGTCCAGACGAGGAGAGCTGCATTGCTTGTTTGCCCCACTGCTCTAATCATGGCACGCAAAGGTGCAGTTTTTATAGCATAATCACAAATCCACGGCCGACTGTACCCTGCCATCCCAAGGAATGAAAGCATCTGTCCCACTGTTTGGGGTTTGGGAGCCTTGATTATAGCCTCCACTTGGCTTGGGGCTATACATCGCGTGGTCCCACACAACTGTCTTCCCAAGTATTCTACTTGTTGTTTGCAGAACTGCAATTTGTCCTTACTTACTTTATGACCTCCATCTGCCAATGCATGCAATACAATTAATGAATCTTTTTCACACTGTTCTTGAGTCTCTGATGCAATAAGGAGATCATCCATATATTGCACCAATGTACTGGGTATGTCAAGGTGTTGTAAATCTTCAGCCAGGACTTTGTTAAAGATGGCTGGGGACAGGTTCAGTCCCTGAGGTAGCCGTGTATACGTTAGCTGTTGTCCCAGAAATGTGAATGCAAACAAATGTTGTGAGTCTGGGTGCACAGGCACACTGAAATAGGCTGAACACAGATCGATTACTGTGTACCATTTTGTTCCAGCAGGGATGCTTGATAGTATAGTATGTGGATCAGGTACTATAGGTGCATCCATTTCTATTATTGCATTGATAGGACGCAGATCATGTACCAGCCGATACTCTTTGGTATTGTTTTTAGGGATAGGGTAGATAGGAGTATTGCATGGGCTTGCAGTTTTTATTAAAACTCCAGCTGCCATTAGTCCTTTAATTACTGGTTTTATGCCTTCAATAGCCTGAGGTTTTAATGGATACTGCCTTTGGTGAGGCAGTTTTGCTCCCGGTTTTACTTTTATTTTTACTGGTAAGGCTGTTTTTACTAGTCCTACATCTGTTTTGCTTTTGGACAACACCACTGGTGGTATTTGCTCTAACAATTTCTCTTGTTGGGCCGATAACACCATCTGTCCCTCTGATCTAGGATTGAGCTCCACTTTTTGAGCTATAGCCTCATCATTTACTTTTAAATTAATTCGTATAAACTGCTGGTCTTTTGACAGATGTACTTGTGGACTTTCCATGTTTTGCCATTCTTCAACTTCTGAGGCTGTCTTTACCATTGGACCTAGGTCATGGGATTCGTACTTTTCTGAGACTAAAAGGGTCACATGAGGCATGGCATTCGGCACTTGATACCATTGTTGTTCAGCTGAAGTTAGCTTGACAGAAGCTGCGGCCCCTTGGGGGCCTAAATAAATTTCTGTGGTGGTTATGTGAAACAGCCGTTGATTCATCAATGCATCCCAGCAGCATGCATAGTCAGTTTGTTCTTGTTTGGCATCGAACATCAGAGTGACATGTAAAGGTAAACTAGGTGTATATACTGCTGCATAGTGTTATTCTGCCCAGGGCTTCCATTTTTCCCATTCCAGTTGAAGATTTGAATTTTCTGGTTGTAACTTCAGCCAGTATACCATGGGTTGCACAGGTCGGACCTTGTTTTCCATGTCCATAAGCACCATAATGTTGGCGAGTGCTTCGTCAGGAAAGTGTATTTGCAGTCCTTGATGGGTACACACTATCTGGGTTTGTAGCTTACATAAAATGTCTCTTCCCAGCAAATTCACAGGTGTATTTTGTGAGTATAACAGGGGTGCTTCAATTGTTTTTCCTGCAATCGTTACAGGAAGTGGGCGTGTAAAAGGTATTATTTGAGTTTTCCCAGAGAAGCTGATGGTCTTAATTACAGACCCAGAGAGGGGGAGATGAGCGCCCATTTTCCCTATGCAAGAGTATGTTGCCCCTGTATCCACCATGAAAGGGAAATCTCTGTTTTGTATATTAACGGTGACGGTTGGCTCTTCCTTAGGTATCATCGAAATAGCCAATGCCACCGTTTCCCCCTCTGTCTTCTCTAGGGCTCCCTATTGCCAATAGGCAGAGGGTCCAACCCAAGGTCGGGCCGGACAATTTCTCATTCGATGTCCAGGTTGTCCACAGCTCCAACACTCATTAGAGGGTTGATCCCCTATTGGGGGTGTTGATCCCATAGGCGGTCCCGCTTGACTGTTCCTGGGAGCTGAGTTTTGGAATCTGTTTCCAAATGAAGGTTGGCGAGATCCTCTTCGCCACCCTCCTCTTTGACCTTGAAAGTTCCGTGACTCTCCTCTCCACCCATGACTGTAGGTGGGTCCATTTCCGGGTGTGCCAGTGCTATGGTAGTGATAGTGATGCTCCACTGGTGCTGAGACTTCTCCTGTAGGAGTGCTTCCAGCTCTCCCAACTGCATCTGCACCAATTTTTTTCGTCAGGGATTTTGCTGCATCTTCTTCTTTTTGTTTTTCTTTCTTGTAGATTTCAAGATGGTGACAAATATGCTCAGAGTATAAAGCCCAATTCATTTTTGATAGTCCCACGACTCCATCTAGGGCTTTCTGAACCTCATCTGGTAGAGCCTTTTTTACAGTTATTTTAAACAGGATTTCAGTTGCTGGAGAATGGTTCCATGCATTTCCTGTTTCCTCCGCCCATCTCTTCTGGAATCGGTGCAGGAACTTCTTTGGGCACTCTTCAGGTGTCCACTCCTCATCATCCAATTTAGAGGGATCCAAGACCTCAGGGTACTTTCTTCTCAGTCCTTCCCACATGGAGTTTCTATAGCGATTAAAGGGGACTTCATCATGTTGATTAATGCCCATCATCTGTGTTAGTCCAACCTTTCCTGCTAATTCTTCAGTGTCATGTTTTCCCATGACATGCATTAGCAAGGCTTTTATGTCACCTAAAGACAAGGTTACCCCTGCAGTGCCTTCTTCTAAGGCAGTTATCCATCTCCCAGCTCCTTGGGTGATGTCTGGCAGCTTGTTGGCCAGCCCCACCATGTCTGTCCAGCTCCATGGGGTATACACATGATGACCATTTCTAACCACCAATGGGCATATGAGGTCTTCGTCCTCCTCTTCTTCTGTGGGGGCTCCATACTGTCTTCCAGATCGAGTGCGACTGACTGGTTCCAGGCAGTCTATCCAGTTGGTTATATCCTGTTCTAAAGCCGCTATGTCTTTGGCTACACATTGTTGTCTTTGCCTGAGTCGGGCCTCTTTTGCACTCTCAATGACGATCTCACCAGAAATTTTTCGGGTGGGTGGCTCTATAATGTGATTCCCTTGATTGGGCGTCGATTGTTGTAATATTCTTCTTTCCTCGGCGTCCCTATGTCTTTGTATTCTTTCCTCCGCTAGCCGAAGTTGCTCAGCTAGTTCTTCATTATCTCTTCTGGCCAGATCCAGTGTGTCACAGAAGCTCTTGTGCCACTCTTCGGAGCCTCTATAGCCTGTGAAGGTCCAGTCAGCTGACTTATGGTGGGAGGGGACGGTTTTCAGTGGACCTCGATATACAGGCGGAGACTTCAGTTCTCTCTCTTTATCCTCGTCTGCCTCCGTGTCACTGTTATTTGTGGCCCCCCCTGCTGGTCGTGGTGAGCGACCACTTACTTTCGGACTTGGAGACCTTGTATGATCCATTTGACAGACTGAGGACCTGTCTCCTTGTGGCTCTCGAGCTTTTAGTGTCAGTGTGAATTTGCCCTCCACATCCATGCCTTGGTCCTCTTCACGAGTTCCTAATACAAATTGTCCAGCTGTCTTTCCCATATCATGACGTTTATATGGGGGTGGCTCTGCTTCCCAGCTCGGTGCACTGGCTTTAGTGTCTTTGGATCTTTCCTCTGTCATTTTTTCTCTTTTCTGCTGTAGCCTCTGTGCTTCCTGCTTGAACAAGGCCAAAACTTCTTTTTCTTCAGTGCGTTTTTTGTTGTTATTTACGTTCTTCTGCTGATCTTTAATTTCTTTTTTCTGTATTTCTACCGCAACTGCTTCACACATCACCGGATCAAATGATCCCACCAAAGGCCATTGCCTGCCCCCATGTGACCTTTTGTGCCACTTTCTCATACATTGGTTGGCCTTAGTGCGTTTTCCTGGATATTTTCTTAGTACTAAGTCTAGCGGGGTACTTTCCCGACCTTGACCTTGAGAGTTACCCATGTAACCCTGACAAACGCTATGTGAGGTGTTTCTATGGTGTTCTGGTAGTCCCTCAGGGGCTGTCCTGATCCAGACCAATAACTTGCCGGCTGTAACACCTGTTTTGTATTTTAAACCCTTAAAAGGATTAAATTTCCAACTGTTATGCCCGTCTTCTTTTTCTTTAACTAAATATGAAAATTTACCTGTTTCCCACCGAACTTTCCTTGGGACCACAGTCAGAGTCAACCTAGGAAACAGTTCTTCACCTGGATCGGTTGGCAGTGTTATTAAATGATTTAATGGTATGCTAAGTTCTTTATTAGGATCAGCACAAAGCAGCTCCAGCCACGGGGTTAAACCCTGATGCCACAGACGTCTTATCAGCAGCTCCCAATTAATTAGAGGGAATTGTTCTTTATTTTGCTTCAGATTGATTACCTTAGTAATCTGCCATAATTTCTGATTGATCTCTTGTTCGTCCTGCCAATGTTCTGCTCCTACCCTGTCAAAATAGGTCCTTTCCAGCCAAAAATGTGTCCTGATTCCCTGGGTTTCGATGTCTCCGTCAGTCAAGTAATGTTCTGGGAGTATTATTTCATTATCACTTAAGTCTCCCATCAATGACTGTCCCAAGCATTGATCAGTCTGTCAGCTTTTTCACTATAATCTAAGCTTTAACTCTTTTGATTTATAACCAATTTTATTTCTTTACTCCTCTTACAACCCTAACACTTCCTAATGTCTTTGCTCTCGACTTTCTATTTTCCTTCTAATTTTTTACCTTTCTGCTTCTTGTCTTTTTCTGCTATGTTTGTTTATTAGTTTTCTTTCTTTTAAATAATATCTACCTTCTCTGTATTTACATAGCAGTCTCTTTTCCTGTCTTTTTCTTCACCGTCTCTGTTTCACACTTTCCTCTCTGCCTGTCATGCACCTCCCAAGTCTTTCTGTTGGGTCTAAACGCCTCCTCCTCGTACCTACTCTTCACATTAATCTTGTATGTCAGCCAGCCTGCAAGCCCTCACAGCTTTGCCTGCAACTCCCCGATTACTCTCCGCTCTCCCACACCAATCTTCAAAAGCTTTATACACAAAAATTATTAAAAACAACTTTCTATATATCTCTATCTAGACTTCTGCCACTTTTCACTCCGCGGCTTTAAACAACCTTTTTAATCACTTAACACCAATGTGTTCTGTTTAAATATGTATCTCTTCTTCACGTTAGACAGCTTCTCCGGCGCTGCCAGCAACTTCATATATTATTTTTTTTACAAGCCCTCTTTGAGCGTACAATATTTCATTTACTTCTACGCCTTACCGCGCCTCGCGTGCGTATCCTGTGCTTAATATATTATTTTTCACCAGCTCCTCTCTGAGCATACAATATTTCATTTACTTCTACGCCTTACCACGCCTCGCGTGCGTATCCTGTGCCTTTCTGCACTTTCTTCTCTTTTTTCTTCACTTACTGAGCTCCTTGTGAGCTTAATGTGCCTTTGCACTGAAAATACTCTCTTTTTCTTTTCTTATAAAAAACTCATATTACTGTGTACTTAATTACTTATTCTTCTCCCACGCCCCACAAGCGTGTATTTGGTGCCTTACTGCACTATTTTCTGCTTCATTAATTCTCATGTATTCTGCACTAACTCTTCATTCATTTTTTTTTTTTTTTTTAATAGTTTTTCTCTTTTCTTAAAAAATGACGTCCTTTATTGAGCTCTTTTACTTACTGTCAGCTGTGCTACTTTGCACTTTTCTCTTTAAATCTCTTTATCACGTATGGTATTTCTACTGCGCCCCCTCAGGCGCTTATCTTGTGCTTCCTCTGCACGTATTCTCTGTTAAACTCTTTTTCTCACTTATTTCACTTCAGTCTCTGTTAAACTCTTTAAATAACCTTGTATTACCTTGTATCTATTTGTCAGTATACTCCCCTAAATTAACCCCTACAGCGCATGCTATCAGCCGGCACGTTAGTAACGAATTTCAACACCAATTATTCCCCAAGCATCCAGGTTAGTTCTCCACGCACTCTTTTCCGCACCAGAGTTCATGAACATTCCTGACCTTTCACTCACACATTCTTTTTCCCGGGAACACACACACCTTCTGAGCATTTTATCTACAAGGCCTGATAATTTTCAATCTTATCTTTTTTTGTCTTTTATCAATTTTCTTAGTCCAGGTTCTTTTGGGTAAGAGGCAATTAAAAATATCACCTGTCAACTTGGGCGGAAATCCCGACTCACTCCTCCAGATCGTGCAGAAGTTATAAAAGGTTTCTGCTTACCTTTTAGTCGTGATCACTGTTATTTACGGTCTGGAGGGATGAGCTGGACTGCCCCAGGCTGCCGGAATGCCCCTGGACCCTCCTGGCTGGCTCGCCAAGTTCTGAAGTGGTCTGTCTTTAGTCTTCTCGGGATGTCGTCTTTTAGATAACACAAACTAATTGCAAGTGATATGCTAGAAAAGGACACAACACTTTAGAATAATTCAGCCTTAAGCAAGATAAAATGCACAGAGTTTTTAAGTTTATTTAAGCCTTCGACACAGAGCTTAGACAAACTGAGTCCTCTAGAGAGACTGAATAGGTGACAACCGCGCTCATCTATTTATTGGAGACCCATGGGCATCACTCCTCCTTCGACTTTTTTATTTATTTCATTCCCAAGACATGGTTTTCTATTGGAAGCGTCCTCTAGTGAACCCTAAGCAGGTGTTAGGCCATTATTTCAATGTGACAAATGCTCCCATTAAAACGTGAAGGATTTACAACTGATTTTTTTAAAAGACCTTCAGCCACAGGTGCAGCTGGCCTGAGGCCCCCCGCACGTGGCCTCAGCCACAGGTGCAGCTGGCCCGAGGCCCCTCACATGTGGCCTGCGGGAAAGCACCTAAAAGGCCTTGGAAAGCCCCTGACAGACTGAATGACTAATAGAGCCCTTTTTTTTTGGGTTGAACACCTGCTAGTTCAGCCAGAGGACATATAGTTCGGATCAGGACACTTGATAGTTCATCACAGTTCAAATATGGACCTAAAAATTCTTCTACAATCCCTTGCGCGCCAGAGAGTCGCCGCAGTCAAACAACATATAGAGAATCAACATGATGACAACTGCAAATGAATATTATACTACAAAAATGTAATTTGTTTAAGCTTTTCGTCATGTTAATAAGAGACTGCATGCATGATACCCTGAAAACTTGCTAAAACAATTCAGAAATATTATATATTAGTTTGGAAGAAAGAGGACAAACAGTGTTGTAAAGAACAATAATCAAGACATTAAAGAGCAAACTTCACTTTCTCACAGAACAACGTGATCGAGAAGCGATTGTAACTCACAGCAGCTCCCACTGAAAATAACGGAGAGACAGCCTGTGATTCTCACATCTTTACATAAAACAAATGCAATAACAACGTCTATAAACTCAGAGAATATTTTCACGAG